>NC_089157.1:11380856-11994622 GCF_009819655.1 Sylvia atricapilla | reverse complement strand
ACATGTCCCATGAATTTCCAAACCCCTATCATCCTATCTGCATTCCATGGCCCGTGACTTATCTTTAGGATGTCCGCCAAGGTGAATCCTCATTGGAACTGAAATGAGTCTGCCTCAGAAGGCCCTGTGATTGTCGATTAGGCTTTTGGCTACAAAAAAGAAAACGAAAATCAATGTCCAAATTCAGCAGCACGTGAGCCGACTCCCAATGAGTGGGCTTCTCACCCTCTCCAAAGTGTGCCTTGGACATCGAGTCTGTGGCTTCATCACACATCTAAGACTACAGCTGTTACAATGTTTGGTACCTGAGTTAGCAGGGGGCAAAGCTGCACAGCAGTTCCATGAGCAGAACATACATGCTCACATTTATGTGTCTTACATGCACTTGTGCTGTAAGAAACATAAATACATCTGCTATTACTTGTGAAAAAGCCTTAGGGGAGGCCCTCGAGTGGACATCCTTTCTCACTTTGCTGCCTTCAAAACCACTGAACAATAACTCCTATCAGGGTACCCTGCTCACAGTCCTTGACTACCTCTCAGAAACCTTGATTTCAGACATTGCTTTTAACATGTGGTGATCCCTTTTGCGGCAGTCGATCGGCTGAAACGAATCTAGAGCGTCACGCTTGACACAACCTAGAATTTCAAGAGTTATGATTCTCCTGAAAAGAAAATCAAGAAGCACTCCAGAAAATTAAAAAAGCACCTTACTACCCCTAAATGCACAAACCAAAACCCTAGACTTCAATACTCACTGTATTCAATGATGGTTCTCAAAATCCCAGTTACTTGTAGATGTCCAAACACACCTACTGCAGACAAGCTGAAAGAGCCTCTTCACTGAAATGAGAGGAGAGCTCTTATCCTGGCTGATTCCCAGAAGGGAATGAAGACCCTTAGCCAAGGCTGGGGTTAATATACCCCTGATTGGGCCCACCTTCCGTTCCCATGATGCCCAGGAAAAGGGAGGAGGCAACTCCCACAAGGTATAAAAGCTTTCGAAGGACCTGCAGCAGTTTGGCTCCTCTGATTCAAGGTGAGTAAATGGCTTGATAGAGACAAATACTCCTTGAGGAAATAACACAGTTTTCCTTTTTTTGCTATAATTACTTCAGACTAGAGAGCAGAAATAAAACAATATTTTGGCAGCATAGCTGGGTAGCTTGGGTAATTTGTTGTTGACTCAGGTAATTGTTCCTTAATGGCTACTATATAGTACTCCACGTGTGACTAAGTAGGGTGACAAAAAATAGTAACATCATGAGTGGTGTAAGTCTCCTTGGCACCTCTAAGTAGGGATATCTACGTTGTAATTAAAAATAAGAAAAAGATTAAACTCCTGGGCAGGGGTAAGGTTATGTATATCTCTGGCTTGCTGCCATCTGAGATAGCTGGCACTAGGGCACTGGTACAAGTGCAACTGAACGTGCGGTCTTAAACTCTTAAAATGCTGAAACCAGTAAAGATTCCTTCAACTTGGAATGAGGATATGGGGTGGTTACTTCCACTGAAACCACAATATGGCAAATAAATGGCGTGTGCCCTTTAGACTTCTGCCACCAAGAATTCTGAAGAGATCAAGATTTTTCCCATATCCAAGCTGCCACAAGTGGGAACCCTGGGTGTCCTTGGACCGCCAAACACCTCCTAAAAACTGACACCAGGAACCTGGGGGCTGAGTTTAGTTTCCCACAGAAAGGGCCACCGTTCGTGCACCGAGCTCTGTGCCAGAAGTGGGCTTCTGCTACCTAGAATTCTGAAGAAACCAGGTTTCCTCCCACATCCAGGCTGCCACAAGTTGGAACCCTGGGTGCGCTTCGAGTGCCAAATGCCTCCTGCAAACTGATATCAGGAACCTGGGGGCTGAGTTTAATTTCCCACACAATGGGCCATGGTTTGTGCACAGATCTCTGTACCCTGCTGTGGGCTTCTGCCAGCAAGAATTCTGAACAGTGCAGCATTCCTCCCAGATCCGAGCTGCCGGAAGCTGGAAACTTGGCTCTCTTTGGAGTGAGAAATGCCTCCTGCAAACTGACATCAGGAACCTGAAGGGGTGAGTTTAGTGTCCCAAGGAAAAGAGCCACCATTCATATCTAAGACCCTTTTCCCAGAAGTGGACTTCTGCCAGCCAGAATTCTGAAGAGATCAGGATTTCTCCCATACCAAGCTGCCACAACTGGGAACCCTCAGAGTTTTTGGAGTGTCAAACACCACTTGCGAACTGATATCAGGAACCTGGGGGCTCAATTTAGTTTCTCACAGAAAGGGCCACCTTTCGTGCACTGAGCTCTGTGCCCCGAAGTGGGCTTATGCCAGCTACAATTCTGGGCAGTGCAGCATTCCTCCCAGATCCGAGCTGCCGGAAGCCGGAAACTTGGCTCTCCTTGGAGTGAGAAATGCCTCCTACAAACTGACATCAGGAACCTGGGCAAGGGTGAGTTTAGTTTCCCAAAGAAAATTGCCACTGTTGTAGTCTAAGAGCCTGTGCCTGGAACTGGACTTCTGCCACCTAGCATTCTGAAGAGTTCAGGATTTCTCCCATACCAAGCTGCCACAACTGGAACCCTCGGTGTTTTTGGAGTGTCAATCAACACCTCCAGCAAACCAATATCAGGAACCTGGGAGCTGAGTTTAGTTTCCCAAGGAAAAGAGGCACCGTTCATATCTAAGACCCTTTTCCCAGAAGTGGACTTTTGCCAACCAGAATTCTGAAGAGATCAGGATTTGTCCCACATCCAAGCTGCCACAAGTAGGAAGGCCGGGTGTCCTGGGAGCACCAAACACCTCCTAAAAACTGACACCAGGAACCTGGAGGCTGAGTTTAGTTTCCCAGAGAAATGGCCCCTGCTCCTGCAAAGATCTCTGTGCCCTGCTGTGAGCTTCTGCCTGCTACAATTCTGGACAGTGCAGCGTTCCTCCCAGATCCGAGCTGCCAGAAGCTGGAAACTTGGCCCTCCTTGGAGAGAGAAATGCCTCCTGCAAACTAACATCAGGAACCTGGGGTCTGAGTTTAGTTTCCCACAGAAAATGGCTACCTTTCTTGCAAAGATCTCTATGCCCAGTAGCAGGTTTCTGCCAGCTAGAATTCTGAATAGTGCACCATTTCTTCTTGCTTTAACTTATTAGTGGGTTTTACTTACACATCACTTTCAGATCTCACCCACACTCAGTGATACAAACCTCTGAGCACAAAGCTTCCAGGCACTGCATGTTCTTTAAGATATCATTAAAGAATACCATTTTTCATAGCCTGACATGCGTTTTGCAACTAAGTTTCATTTTGAAGTTCTTTCCCTTTTTAAACTGTGTTTCCTCAAAGCTTCCAAGTGTGTTAATGTTAAAATTCACCACAAGGAAGACCTGGAAAATGTCTTGCCATTCCCTTTCCTCCTCCCTTAAGCTACATCAGTGTCACAGAAGTATTAGTACCTTTCCAGAGAAGTTTGCCTCACTTTGCTGTTGTCTGTATTAGCTGCAACGAAATATGCCTTCCTTGAAGTAGTTTAGCATTTACTGATCAGTTCTTGGTTTGGGCACTTCTGAGCCAGGGCCTGTGGGTCTCCTGCAGCTGCAGGTCTTCCCTGACAAGGCTCCACTTGTGCAGCAGCAGCAGCATCTCCCTGCTGGAGAGGACGCTGTTGTTCACCTCATCTCCCTAAAAGCCACAACATCAGGGTATTCCAGCACGGGGCGTAAGAACTCAGCCTGGCCAGAGCTACATTAGTCTTTCAAAAGAAAACAAAACTGCCAAGTATTTTCCTGCATACCAATTTATAAGTATGTTTTGGATCCTTACTGTTGGAATGGCCAGGAATTAGGGATGTAGGACTTGACACTAACTATGCATCGCATTTTATTTTATTCCCCAGGTATTCAAACCCCTAAATCCTCCTGTCCAGAGCAATCTCATCCAAACTCAGTACTCAACACACAACTGAAGGTGAAAAAGGCATTCATCTACCAGAGATAAAGAAATCCTCCAGGCCTTAATAAAGTTCAAACTGGACAGAGGATGAACCTGCAACCAACTAAAACAAAAAAACAAGAGACCTCCTCTGCACAGGCTTCCTCCCTCCCCAGGCAAGGAACTGCATCCACTCAGGGAACACTGACTTAGTCCTAGGCTGGCAACAGGAGAGGCACAAGGAATATTGTGCAGTCATTCCAATCTCAGTGCTGTCCAGACCTGGGAGAAAGCACTTCCTACACGGCTCTTGGAATTTTCTTGTCTGTCTCTTCCAACTTCAGTCCTGCTTTTTTCCTGCCGATTTTCCCTCAAGCTTTGGAAGGTCGGGCGGCTGCTCTGCCCCCGAGCTCACGGCCAGAGGGCTGTGATGCGCCTCGGCGAAGGGCACGGTGGAGAGCTGCAGTACGGCTACCTGTCCACGCGGTGGCAGCACTGCCTTAAGCCCAGCCCGGGGTTGCCAGAGGCTAGAGCTGCAGTACCGCTCTCTGTCCACACGGTGGCAGCACTGCCTTGAGCCCAGCCTGGAGCGGCCAGAGGCTAGAGCTGCAGTACCGCTCTCTGTCCACACGGTGGCAGCACTGCCTTAAGCCCAGCCCAGAGCGGCCAGAGGCTAGAGCTGCAGTACCGCTCTCTGTCCACACGGTGGCAGCACTGCCTTGAGCCCAGCCTGGAGCGGCCAGAGGCTAGAGCTGCAGTACCGCTCTCTGTCCACACGGTGGCAGCACTGCCTGAAGCCCAGGCCGGGGCTGCCAGAGGCTAGAGCTGCAGTACCGCTCTCTGTCCACACGGTGGCAGCACTGCCTTGAGCCCAGCCTGGAGCGGCCAGAGGCTAGAGCTGCAGTACCGCTCTCTGTCCACACGGTGGCAGCACTGCCGCAGAGCGAAGGCAAAAAAGAACGTGGCCAAAAACACCATCCCAAACCTCCTCTAAAATAAATGGCCCAAAAGACCCCCAACCACAATTGCAACAATTCTACCACTAATCAATTTCAAACCAGAAAAGCTTTTACTTAATGAATACAAAAATATTGGAACATAGCTTTATGTTTATATTTTTTCAATACCATTTATCTTTTATATTCATATCTTTGTCTACTCTATATAATACATTATAATATACTTCACATGTAATAATATGTATTGTATTTACTTACGTTATTGATATTGTTTTGTATTTTATATTTCTATTTTTATTACTTATACTTTTCTAGTCCTGCATGTAATTTTTAAATTTGTGTTTAAAATATGAACAAATCAATGGTATTTTAAACTAGATGAATTCCTTAACCTAACACATCAGAACCACAATTAATTAGAATTAAATTAGCCTGGTTTTCTAAGGAATCAAGATTTAATTTTATTTAAATAAGATGTGCATATTTCTCTTTCTGTGTTTTTTTTCTTAATAATAGTCAAAACTAAAGTAAAAAATAAATAATTGAAGAAAATAAAAAATTAAGATATAGATGAAAAAAAATCTTAAAAACACCAAATTAACAAAAGATAACATGAAAAGCCACAACAAATAAATGAACGTAAAAATTACAAAAATTAAAAAGTAAAAATTAAAAAATAACAAAATACAAAATTTTATAAATGCAGCTCTCTCCTCATGCCACTGCCTAACAGCTCCAGGAATTTCCTTTATTATGCAGCAATATGGAAAACCAACCTGGTGCCTCCCACGAAATAAGGTTTTCCAGACAATTCCCAGTTTTGCCTGGAAACAAATTCTATCTTAGTGGGAAGCTCATTTTTTATGAGCATCCACACGTGTGCCAAGGCAGGAAAGAACCACCCCACTCTGTCCAAGGAACAGCAGCCAGGCCAGGACTGAAGTTTTAATGGGATTCGTGTCATTACAAATACAGCAAATTGAATTTACAAAGAGATGAATCATTACAATTAAAGACTTAGCAAGTTTTCCTGGGAATTCACAGAATTCTGTGGGTATGGTGCTAAACAATGCCTGATTTACCAACATTAATTGGGTAAATTTCCTTGGAAATATGTTCTAAGATGTACAAAAATTCTAATTAGGATGGAAAAGTGTAACAAATAAATGTTCCCTTACTAAAATCAGAGGGAAAAAACATCAAATAAAAGGAAAGAAGAATATCTAAATCCCAGCTTGCCCAGAAAACAAGCTCAGGAATTTCTAACATTGAAAACTTTTGGAGCCGTCATCAAGTCGGTGGAAGTTCATGGAACGATGATTTAAATCTGCTTCCTCTGCTCTGACTTTAAAGTGAAGTGGGAATTCAAAAGGTCTAGTTACTTCCTGTTCAAGAGTTATCTGGATTTAGTGGGAGTAACAATCCAAAGAAATGCGAATGTTACTTGTATTTGACATCTGAAACTCTCTGCAGAGCTGGCAAGTTCCAGTGGAATGAGAGCCACAATGCCTAGAAAAACAGAAGTCAGGAATTCTATTTACAAATCCATGGAAGAGGAGGATGACACCAGGAACACACTCCAGCTGAAAGCAACCATTTATTGGAAAAGGCGGGAAATCAACCTGACAGTCTCTGTCCAGTTATGGCCAAGCAATTATCCAGGAGTCAGAGAGAAAAGTGGGAACCTTGGACTGGGATAAGGCCTGCCAGCGGCTTCACTTCCTACCGGCTCTCTCCTTGGCCTGCAACCACCTGCAAGAGGAAAAACAACAGCAATAAAGTTTCAAACCTGGCCAGGATGCCCTGGGTTCAGGCAGACTCAAGTGCAGCTCCCAGGCAGAGAGGCCGGGCCGTGCCTCGGGCAGCTCCGGGAATCCGGGATTGCCCGTGGGATCCGAGGGCCGGAAAAGCGCACCCGCCTGCCGGGTTCAGTGCTGGGACACGGCGAGGCCTCGGCTCAGGGGCAGAAGTTGGAGCCGGGACTGCAGGAGAGCACCCCAAAGCCCCTGCAAACACAAACAGTGACTGACCTTCTTGGGGGAGCCCCCTCACCCAGGATGGGCTGCTCTGCCAGGGATTTTATCCAGCTGCATCTGAAAGAAAGTTCAGACAAAAGCCAAAGCGCTGCAGGGTAACTTGACAGCTCCAGACAGCTTGTGGCAACCTAGGAATACCCTCCACAGGCCAGCTACACCCTACGTGACAATTCCAAGTCCCCGGGCCTAGCCCTATTACCCCTACCCCCAGACTGAGCAGCAAGGCAGAGCAGCTCCGGGGCCAAACACACACAGACACTCGTGACACAGGACAAGACAAACGAGGGGATGCAAAACTCTTGGCAAGAAGAACGACCGCAAGGACCGAGAGAACTCGGGATGAGATGACCGAGGTAAGACTGAGGGTGAGCTAACCAGGCTCAGAGAACCCTGCAGCAAGATACCAATGGGATGGCTTATCCCAAGAACCAAAAAGATGGATCCCTGAGAATCCTACGGTCAGAATCCTCTACCTATCTTTGCAATCCTAAAAGACCTAATCCTCAAGAATGGATCGTGGCAGTGCACAGCTGTGGACACAGCTCAGAACAAGACCTGAAAAGGCACCAGACCGGATGCTTGTGAAGAGAGATGCATTCTGGTGTATGTCTGAGCACCCAAGTCAAAGGATCAACGCCCGGCTGGTAGCGGCGCCGGGCCAAGGAACAGGGAGATGTTAAGAACGAGCCCAGCATCTCCAACAGGCCCCCAGAAGGGCTAAGGCAAGAGACACACCACATGACACACCCAAAAGACACAGAGTGCATGACAGACAAGTGACATGACACACCAGGACTGCTCTGCCCTGCGCACCTCAGCACTGTGAGACCTTCCCTTGCACAGCCTAAGGGGTCACATCTTGGATATACCCACCTCCAAATGTGACTCAAAAACCCCTCCCGGTGACTTCCTGACCCAGCACCGCACTTTAATTCCCCCTGTGGCTCCGAGCCCTCCAGTTATCTCTCGGATGTCTCGGGATGAGAATCTGCATTGGGTGCAAAGAAAGGCTACGTCTCCCTCTGGGAATTTCCTGCTGTTGCCAGGCTGCTGTCTCTTACTCAGATGAAATACAGACAATCAAATAGCAAAGCATAACCTTAGCAGCAGATCAGCCAAAACCCAACAATTCTGCTACTCACCACCCCCTAAGCATGCCTGGGTCCTCGGGCAGCACGCTCTGGCTGTGCTCAGAGGCCGACTCTTGCGGTGCCAAGGTGTTGGAGGCATTATTGGCACTGAGCTCACCCACCATTAGGGCTGTGAGCATCCCCAGTTGCAGCAGGACAGGGATCGCAGGATGGACATCCCCAGTGAACTCCACCCTGAGGACTCTGTCCCCCCACTGTCACTTCCTGCCTAGCCCTAGCCTTACTGCCTGCACCTCTCAGGGCTTCTGGCATCATTGTCCTGCATTAGGGTTGCTGCCTACACCTGCTCTCAGGTAAACACAGTGTTGGTAGCGGTGCTGTGAGGGCTGGTGTACCTGTACTCTGCCTTCTATCCTAGCCTGTATCCTCATTTTCACTGTGGGCTCTAGCCCTTGAGTCCTTACCTCTCAAGTCCTCCCTCAGTCTCTGTGTGTCACTGCAAACTCCTCCTGCTGAACCCTACGGCCCTACACCTTGGAACCAGCGATGGTCCTTACCAGGATGCTCCAAGGACAGGCATCCCAAGGTGAACCAGGCCAGGAATCCCCCACTGCACCCTAACCCTGTGGACTCTAAAAAAAGGCCAACAGTGTGAAGCTCCCCAGAACACAGAGATGGCTCTGAACTGCCCTGCCCAGCAAAGGCTCTGGTGCTGCTGAGGAGAAACCCTCTCCCCCTTTACTGCTGAGGGGTCCATCACGCTAGGGCCCTCCCCTCTAAAGGAAGCTGAAATTGCCACCTGGGACTGAAAAGGTTCTTCCCCTTCTCCCACCCACGGCTCCAACACTTAGCTTTTGAAAGACAGGCAGACAAAATCCATCCTTGACAGAAATGAACGCGTCGGCACCGTGGACGTCAAGACAGTCTCTGCATCCGCTTAGGCGCTGCCATATCCAGACTTGACCTCTGCGCCTCCTCACGCTACCTAGGGTAACAAATCAGAAAATGTGACTATCTCTGGGGCCCTTCCACACCACCTGTCCTGCCTCCCCCCCTCAGATCTTCATTCCACTCCAGAGGCTGCCCAGAGGGTACCTGCAAAAGGAAAAGGTACACACCCAGCCACTGCTGCACACCGCTCACCTTATGGGTCACCCTGCCTAAACGCCAACTCACCCCGCTCCCTCTATTCCTTGGCACGCCTAGGGCGGCAGCAGCACCTGCAGAGAAATAAAAAAGTAAAACAGCATGCTGAGTTACTGTGAAACAGCAATCTCCCCGGTCTGACTGAAGCATGCCACAAGTATACCTTGAAGTGGCACCCATCTGGCCTCTGGCATCCAGGAGGAAGGCAAAATCTGGGAAAAGGACCACCTAAAATAAAAAAGAAAAAAAGCAAATGCTTAGAGTTACACCAGAAATTGAGACCAGAGGAATAGCAACTGCTTCTGTCCACCCATCGCCGCTCACCTTGCCCACTTTAACTTGACTGATGAGATCCAGCTTCACCTCCTAAAAATAAAGACAAAGAACAGCGCTGTAACATAATCACCATTTACACTTCCCCTGCAAACACAAACAGTGACTGACCTTCTCGGGGGAGTCCCCACACCCAGGATGGGGGGCTCTGCCACAGATTTTATCCAGCTGCATCTGAAAGAAAGTTAGGACAAGAGTCAAAGTGCTGCAGGATAACTTGACAGCTCCAGGCATTTTGTGTCCACCTAGAGATACCCCCTACGTGACAAATTTTAAGTCCCCGGGCCTCGTTTCATTACCCCTACACCCAGACTAAGCAGCAAGGCAGAGCAGTTCTTGGCCAAATACACGCAGACACCCATGACACAGGACACAACAAATGAGGGGACACAACAGGAACAGAAATCCCTTGGCAAGAAGAATGACCCTGAGGACCAAGAGAACTTGGGATGAGATGACCGAGGTAAGACCGATGGGGAGCTGACGGAGCTCAGAAAAGCCTGCAGGAAGTAGATGCCAAAGGGATGACTTATCCCAAGAAACGCAGAGATGGATGCCTGAGAATCCTACAGTCAGAATCCTCTACCTATCTTGGCATTCCCACAAGACCTAATCCGCCAGAATGGATCATGGTGGTGCACGGCTGTCAATACAGCTCAGAACAAGACCTGAAAAGGCATCGGCCTGGACGCCTGTGAACAGAGATGGATTCCAATGTGCCCCTGAGCTCCCGAGTCAAAGGTTCAATGGCATCAGCACCTGGCCAAGGAATAGGGAGATATTAAGAATGATGCCTGGCATCTCCAACAGGCCCCTCAGAGGGACAAGCCAAAAGACACGCCATATGACGCACCCAAAAGACGCAGACAGCACAACAGACAAGTGACACAACATGCCTTGGGACTGCTCTGCCCTGTGCAGTTTAGCACTTGAGACCTTCCCTTGATGTAGCCTAAGGGGTCACATCTTGGACATCCGCATGTCCAAACGTGACTCAAAAATCTCTCCTGGTGCCTCCCAGCCCAGCAACCACATTTGTATCCCTCTGTGGCTCGGAGCCCTCCACTGATCTCTTGGATGTCCGGGGATGAGAATCCATGTCGGGTGCCAGCGGAATTTCCTGCTGTCTCCAGGCTGCTGTCTCTCAATCAGGTACCATAAAGAAAACCAAACACTGATGCATGGTCTCAGCAGTTCTGTTGGCCGGTCAGTGAGGGGATCCCTGTGTAATACAATGGACCACCTGAAACACACAAACAATAATGGGTGCTTAGAGCTGCACCAGAAACACCACTACCCTAACCACATTAATTCCAAAAACAAACCCCCCAAAAATCCACAAAAAAAAAGGCCAGCTCTTATTACCCATAATCAAACTACCAATTATACTAAAAATAATGCCACGTCCATTCCCCTCAAAAAACCTCAAAATATATACCCAGGACCCCCCCAACTTGAAGACCTGCCTCTAACCAAATAAGAAGCAGAGAACCCATGTCTTTTGAACTACGTAAATTCATTAACCTAACACATCAAAAACACGGAATTTTAAACCCTTAGTCAAGACTAGTACACCATATACACCAATCCCATCACTACAAACAAAATGAAAACCTATTCTCTATACTAACATAACAAAAAAGTCACAACTTTTAACTGCAATAAAACCTAAAAACACCTAACTAAAAATAAAATAATCCCATTATAACTAATGCTAACTCCAAGCAAACTTCCTCCAAACCAAATATTTTAAGTGCCAAAACCCCTCAAACGTGTAAAATAACTGCTTCAAAAATGCCTTCTGTACCTTTCAGACCGATCTTGAGAGCAAAGAAAG
Source organism: Sylvia atricapilla (assembly GCF_009819655.1). NCBI lineage: Eukaryota > Metazoa > Chordata > Aves > Passeriformes > Sylviidae > Sylvia > Sylvia atricapilla. The sequence goes on along the minus strand of NC_089157.1, from coordinate 11,983,313 downwards.
GGAAGACAAAGCGCGCAGTTTGTGTTAAGAAAACAGTACTCACTCCTGTGTATTCCTTCCCCAATATATTCAGCTCAAGCGCAGACAGACTGCAGCAAAGAGAGCTGCTTGGCTCCTAGTCAGTTTTAGCTAGCTAGGGCAGAGAACTTCCCATACTGTTTTTTGGGTTTTTTTTTTTCTTTTCTCTTAGGACTTTTAAACCTGCTGCAGACTAAAAACCCAGAGGAGCACCAAGAGGCGTTACCTGCAGCCCACAGGGCCTGGACTCAGCAATTTTATCAATGCCAGAAGTGCTGATAAAAGACCAAAGGAGCTCAGCTACAACGCACAGCAAGGACTTTCTGATTTTACCATCTCACTTAAAAATAACAAGAAGTTTTATTATTACATGCTATTCATTCTTTAGGCTTGTGAGCGCTTGGTTTGTTCAACAAATAGCTTTGTCCACTTTTCTCCAAAGAAGTTCTTACCCAAAACCAGTTTAAAAGAGAGATACCCTTTGGGTTTACTTTCCAAAAAAGCTCAATTCAAAAGGTTCCTCCCATATTTACTCTAAACCATGACAACACCAAACAAATCAAACTGCAAAAATAACAAGAGTACAATGACACTTAAATTACAACACCAAAACTGATTATTCCTAACTCAATAAACCATAATGCCTCAAAACTATGAAAACAAAAATACTACGAAACAAAAATACTACCTATAAATACACAGAAAGTCAAAAGATCCATTTCACTATAAACAGTATCTCCTAAATTATCCATAACTATAAAACACACACTATAGCCAAACCAGCTAAATAAATAAACCCCTATAAGAAAATAAACAATAATGCAATTATAAACATTAGGAAACTCTATGAAATTAACTACATCACATTACCTGAAATCCACCAAAACAAACACTACACACTCACCATGATAAAAGCCACCACTAAATAAATTAAAACTTCCTCTATACCTCACACTGCAGCCGGTTACACCATTGGAAACTTTAGGAAACATACCCTTGAAAAATGTAAGACCCCACCAAAAAAAATTTCAACAACAAAACTCAGTTCAAAACCAATCTGATCAACATGGAAACTAAGAACCCTAACACAAAATAAATACACCACATCCCTCATCATACACCACCTACTAGCAAAATTAAGCTATACAGTAAGTTATTTAAAACCGCTAAACAGAAAAAGCTTAAAAAAATTTAAAACTGCAAATAACAAAACACCCAAACTCTGACCAGCCAGACTGGCCTCACCCAATTAGAATCCCTATATACAATAAACAAAACCCCAATAACACATATCAGAAGCCTATCAAAAAAAATCTACTTAAATTGATTCTACTGCAAATACAAACAAGCCCATCCATAAAGATATTTTCACTCAAAAAGCCAATTCCACATAATAAACATTACCCCAAAAAACCAAACAAAACACTATATACCATAAAGAACATAACATTGAATAAAAACCACATGCAAGTACCACCACTTATTAGAATCACAGGTGAAGAAGGACTCCCCCCAGGTTAAACACAGACAATAACAGAAGTGGAGTTTCTTCCCTCAATTTCAACTCCTTTTGTCCTCATCGTCTCCTTTTTCTTCTGGGAGCACCGGGGAAGAATTGGTGAGATGGAACTGAAAAGGCAAAGGAGAAAAGTCCTCCCTACAAACCCACACTGGCTCACCTGCTGCTGCTGCTGCTGGGCACAAAGGTTTGTCCCTCAGCACCCCCTAAAGCAACATTCCACATCCAAGTGCTCCCCCAAAGCCTGTGAGAGGCTCTCACCTGTGCTCCAAGGAACCCAGAATGAGATCCTCTCCTCCCACAGCTCCATGCCGAAAGGAGCGGAGGCTCCTCTCTTCAGCAGCCCTGGCAGGAACTGCCCCCTCGTTCTCCTTTACAGCTCTCACCTGGGGCTGCTCTGTCCCCTCACCATCCTGTGACAGCTCTCACCTGCAGCTGCTGCCACTCCGAGTGTGAGGGCTGGGACAGAGGGGACTTGCTGCTCATTCCCTGGACAGTTCATTGTCTGCACCTGACCTGCAGGGGCTCCGGGCTTTCCTTGCTATGGATAAGGACCCCTCTTCTCCTGCAGGTGCCCAAGGCTGAAACTGGGATTCCACCTCCAAATGTCCATAATTCCTAAGGAGATCTATAATTCCCAAGGAAATTCTCCAGCAACCGTTACCCTCCATTTGCAATATTTCCTTTGGAATCATTGCTACCTTGTCTTTCTGTGGAAGTATTTCAAACATTCATTGAGAGTTCAGGAGCTGAATTCAGGAGCAATTTCACTGGGTGGTACCAGGATTTATCATCTATTGCTGCTGCCAGATTAGCAGATGCTAGGCTAGCAGATGCTGGATCTCACTTAAGGCTTTTTAAAGCAATCCCACACTGTGTCTTTAACTTTCCATCTTCCTCCAGCTGACGACCATGGTTTTGTTTACCCAAAAAGGTTTCCAGTTTTGTTGGCTGGGAAAGATGATTTCCTCCTCCTCAGTGAGGATGCAGCATTACTGATAAGTGGCTGTGCAGCTCAGGGGAAGGAGGCAGTTCAGGAGCAGTGCAGAGAACACCAGAGCTCTGCCTACCCTTTCCCCAGCCCTCCCATAACCCAGCGAGTGATGCACCGAGAGGTGTCCTTGGTACCCTGTCGTGTCTTCACTTCTGCCTTCCTCCCCACTTTGACCCTGAGCAGAGAACGAAACATCCGGAGTTAGGGGTTACTGTGAGTGTTTATTGAACCTAAACCATCCCCATTCCCCAGCCAGCTCCAGGAGTGCTCACAGGCACTAGATGGCACAAGATCCATGGTGGTGGCTGCCACAGCTCCAAACAATAATACACCTTATACAGATTGAAGTACAGGGTTGATGTATCAGTATAATCAACAGGTTTACAACTACATAAGTATTTCTTTTTCTAAGTACACTGTTTTACTGATGTCTTTAATTGAATATTAAACGTTCACTTATTTTCATTCAGCAACTGTTTTTTCATTTACTCTCACTTGTATATTAAAATGCAAATCAATGCATATCCTCACGGTGTTAACACCAGAATGAGTTCTTATTCTAGATTGAGTTGCTTTCTTTGTAATACTAAAAAGAGAATTACAATTAAAATATGTGCTCCTAAATATGTCTTGTTTAAAACCAGAGCAGCTCTGACAGGTACTGCCCAAGTAAAACCACTTCAATTGAAAAGAGTTTAAGAGGATCATTTACCACGCAGTAAATAGTATTTTCCCTAAGCACACTAATATTTATTATTAGTCATAATAGTTGTATCACACTAATATTCCAATAGATGCAAGATACATATACCTGAAGCTAACCAAGACCGCGTTTCTCAGAAGCCCAGAGATTGGTCCTGGTAATGCCAAGGTCACAATTTCCATCCCCATACAAATCATTCACTTAAGAGCTGGACTCAGTGATCCTTCCGAGTACCTTCCAACTCAGTATATTCTGTGATTCTGTAAATTCCAAATTAACAGAACTTCACTCTATGACTTCTAGTCATTCATAGCACAAAATAAAGCAAAACACAGGATCAGGGGCCCAGGAGAAAGCTTGTTTCATTGCAGGGCACCTCACATGTTCCACATGCTTGGTCCTACACCAGAGTCCCATGTCAAGAATCCCACTTTATCCAACAAGGCAGAATAAAAGCTGCTCTTTACTTTGTTTGGGTGTTCCTCCAGACTATGGCCACAGAAGCCCATAGACTCAGAGGGCAGTACTGACACCTCTGTAAAGTCAAGCAGCAAGGGAACAGAGGATGGGGACTTTCTCCACTGCACAGACTGCTGGAGCACGTTTTTGCCCACACTCAAGGGACAGAGTACTCCTTTAGCATCCAGCAGGGTCAATCTGCAGCCCTGTGGCACAGCCAAGCAGCAAAAGGACTTCTCAGAGGGAACTGCTCTTATCTTTCATTGCTGAAAAACTGGAAGGGCAGAAACCCCAGTCTGTCATCCATTGCTGGCTCCCAGCAGGACACAGCCTATTTCTGCACCTTTTGCAGCATTCTGCTCAGGCTGGGAGTTTTAGTGCCGACTGCTTTGGAAAGTGGAGACCCTCGAGAGAGCGGAACTGCTCCAAAGATAGCCATGGCACTTTTAGATCCACCACCCATTCCATACCCTATTCTGACCAAAACATTGGAAGAAATGAGACTTGTGCTATCTTTGACAAGGAACTAAGAGTTTACAAACCAAGTAAAAATAGAGACACCAGGCCTGAATTCCTGAAAGCCTCTGTCCAAGGCACTTTGGCTAATGTGGAACGTAGTCACAGAGGTTCTTTTAATCTTTCTAACAATTCCCTGCCAAAGTGCCAGCAGTGGCTTTGTGTTCTACTTCACCAAGTCCTGTAAGGGGAGATTTATAAATCAAAGTCCAGGAAGGTTCCTGTGTGAGCTTCCCATGGGCTGCAAGAAGTAAGAGCTGGCACACTAAGCCCAGAGGCACCAACAAGATACAGGCCCAATAACTATGAGATCCAAATACCTTGATTGCCCACAGATTGTTTCAAAGTTATGAGTAAGAAGTGCAGATTTCTCTGTACCTGGTGAGAACTTCTGAAGACATACCACAACCCAGGTAAAGAACACCAGGAGAATTAAAAATCCATCCCAGGAACAATGGATGTATATTCTCCTTTGTGCCAATCCTCTGTATGTCTAAAGGCTCACCCTGTCTACCCATGGGTTTCATGCAGAGAGGAACCAGCATTTTTCAGGTATTCGCAGGTATCAGGTATCTCTGTCTTGAGATTCCTCAAATTGGAGTCCTAAAACCATGCAAGAAATCCAATTTCTACCACCTGAACAAGAAAAAAATACACCAGCAGAGAATGTCCCACCTCATAAAGAAGAAAAGCTTTATGACAGGAGACACTGTTTTAAGCTAAAGATACACCAGCAGAGAATATCCCACCTCATAAAGAGGAAAAGCTTTATGACAGGAGACCCTGAGACCAGGAATGCACCCCCTGAATTCCTCAGGACACACAAAAAAACACCCCAGCACTGAAGAGCCTTCAGTGTGAAGATGTGAAGCATGCTCTGGATCAGAAGATGACACAGAATGCTTCATCCCACAATCTTCATCACAGGATGCACACCACTGCTCTGCAGGATGTCTTCCTGACAACTCTCTGGTGTATTCCCAGTGTCTGGGCTGATGTAATTTGTTTCCTGGTGATTCTAATACCATTTCTCTCCCACTAATTCTAAAAGTCTCTGCAGTTCCATTCCAATTAGATCTGTCATATTGGCTTTTACAATTCAGAGCCGTAAGACCTGAACTTATGGACTTCAACAGCTCTTTCTGTAGCATCTGGTTGAGTCACACACTGAGAACACTTGTATGGACAACAGTCCATGCACAGGCAAAAAGGCAGTGACACCTCCTTCAAAGCCTGAATTTGTCAAGAAATTCTTCCTGTTTCTTTCTCAAAGAGGTCATTGTTACCCGTGGAGCAGATTAATTCTGTTGCTCCTTGACAGGAAACCACAGAAGCCGCAGGCACCACTAAAGACATTTAACAGGGATTTGTATCATAACTTTCATTTTAGGGCAATCAAGACCTTTGCAAACCATTAGTTTTGAGCATCACCAACATTTTGCTAAATCACTATCTAAAGGCTTTAGCGATTCAGACCAAAGAACTGGCAGATTTCCTAAACTGCTTAAAAGAGATGATAATTTTTGTATCCAACAATCTTTGAGACAGATTATCTGTGCTGTAAAGGAACTAAACTGAGATACAGGACCTTACTCTTTCATGTGACAGAGAGAAAGAACAGCATCACTGGAAAACAGCCAGAAGGCCGGGTACAAAGCTTCGGTGAACTGGGCTTTGAATTTATAGATCAAGTTATTCTTCTCCCCCACGGCCATGAAAATCAGAAAGCCCCCCTCACAGTGGAGCAGCACCCCGATCTTGGTAGCCTTAGTGTTGGGCAGGCACTTTTCCACGTCGTTGTGCCAGGAGGATATTTTGGAGTTGAGCCACTCGATGCACCAGGAGCGGCTGTTCCTGCCCAGGCGGCTCTCGGGGCCCTGCCGCTCCATGCTGCCGTAGCAGACACCCACGGCACAGAAACTGCTCTGCTGCAGCTGCACCTCCCAGTAGTGGATGCCCCTCTTGAAGCACTGGAAGCCCAGCACCTGGCGGTAATCGGTGAAGCGCTGAGGGTGGTACTTGTGCCCAGAGGTGGTGTCTGAGATGGACATCCTGGTGTAGTTCTCAGACAGAACCACCGTGTTGTGAGCCGTGTTGTAATCCAGCGTGATGTTGGCAGCATCTGCAATGACACAAAGCACTTGAAGGTACTGGAGAACAAAGCGCTTTTATTTTATCCTGTCCTGCCTCAGCGCTTGTTGCCATGTTTATCTGCCAGCTCTGCTCTCCTCCTCAGGGCAGCCAGTCCTTAGGGCCACAGTAAAAGCTGCTGGGTTCACCTGCAGCTCTACATTACACAACAGGCAAATGGAAGAGCATTTCTTCCTTCCTGCAGCCCCACAGGATCCCTCTATCACCCAAATACACCCTGGCAAAAGAAGGTGATTGCTGATCTTGCTGCAAAAGGTATGCCATGTTGTATAGCATCTTAACAAGCCATCATGGGCTCACTTAAAAGCCTGCATTTCATTAAAAAAGAATACAGTGCACTACACAGTATTTCTAGGCTACCTTAATGCTGTCTTTTTTGGGGAAACCAAAAAACCAAAGTCATTACTTAAAAAAACTTCATTTGTCGTCATAAAGATACACAGATGCTGAAGATTAATTTGATTCAACTGGCAAAAGAACCACTTAGAAACCTCCTGCCTCCTTTTTCTCCAGAAATTTCCTTTATTTGCAGCAACATATTAAGCTACCTCAAGCCCCTCAGAAGTATTTTTCTGCAGAGTAACTGCAGAGGACACATAATACTACTACAAGAGCAAAGTTCATCTTTAAGGAATGTAATATTGGGTGTCTTACACTGCAAGAGCTCCTCTCTGGATTTCTTCAGGAAGCTGTCAATGAGCTCTTTAGAAGAAGCAGTTGCAGTGATTGGTGCTGTGGTTGGTGCTGTGTCAACAGAAGAAAAGAGAGTTCGGCCAGTTGGGAAGAGACCTCACATGTCTAACATCCCCTCACAGACACACTCAGGCTGCAGCTGATCTAGTTTAGCCTCCTGCTCATGCAGAGTTAATTCAATATTAGCTCAAACTGTTCATTGTCATGTCAAGTTTTGAAAATCCCACTCTCTGGATAACTCCTCTCAGTGTTTGACTGCTCTTACAGTGGCCAGCAAGAGCTGAACTTTACTCAATACACTAATGACCATCTTATAATTTTAAGAGCGGTCAATAAAAATTACAATAGGCATGATGAAAGTTTGGACTCACCAACTTTAGCTGCTTTCTTTTTCTCTTCTGGAAGGGAGAAAAGAAAAAAGTAAATTGTGAGTTCTACTGGGAGGCAAAAGCCACCGGTAAGACTATGTCAGCTGTCACATCATCACCATGGCTCCTCTGAAACTGCAAAAGTAAAGAGCTGACAGTCCAGCAGGCTGAAGCCATGTACAAATGTTGCAGCATCCCTCTTGTTAGAGGGTAGAAATGAGTTGAGGCATAGACTTCTTGTTTATCACAGCATGAAAAGTCCTGGTTTATTCCTCTTTCCAGCTCAACCATCCCGACTCCAGCTATTCACTGACCCTGGCTGCAGCAAGCTCCTGCTGCAGGTTTCCCTTGCAGCCTCTGACTGCTGGTTAGTTCCTGCTGAGCTCTGACTGCATATATTTGTTTGCAGACTCTGAATGCAGGCTTTTACCTGGCCAGATTGTGACTGCAGCTTCCAACAACAGGCTCTGACTGCAGACCCAGAGTGACCTCACAACACTTGATTCTCTCCCCAGGATCATCCTCCTCCTCCACAATCCTCCCACCACCCACTAACCCACTCCTTTTTATCACGTTTATCTTTACTGGATACTCGTGTTTACTGTGACTCACCAGGGGCAAGGCTGTGTTGTGTAATTAGCACAGCTGTTATTTATCGGGGTGAGGTCACCTGTATTCCCTTCTCCTACATACAAATACCCTCAGACTGGAAAGCTGCACATCAAGCACAACCTTCCATTTGCTTCTCATTTTACAGGGTCATAAGCCTGGATGGAGCTTGATCTCCCCTCCAGGAGCAGTGTGTTCAGGCATGTAGAATACTCCTGGAGGAGCACTGACCATTCCTTTCCTTTTTACAGCAGAGCTTTTAGTGCAGCAAGAGGAGATCCAGCTGCATTCCAGTCCTGCTTCCCCTGCACACCCCTCTGACTGCTCCACACCCAGCACCTGGACCATGGGTCAAGAGTTCCCTGGAAGTAACTGAAGCTGTTTCTTAACATTTGCATTTACTTCAAAAAGAAAACATGGAAGATCATCCACACAGGCTACAGTGCCCATTAATTCTGGTATCTGGACAAAACAGCACTGAAAGGCCCCAGTATAACCTGCCACAAAGACTACTGTCCCAGCCCTAGACTGGAGGCAGCAAAATGTTTGAGTAAGGCTCCTTTAATCACCACTTACTAGTATCTGTGTCATGTGAAGTGCTTGGAGCCGGAGGAACACTCTTCTCTTTGTGGGTCTGGTCTGTGAGGGAGGAATTAAAAAATCAGAATATGAACAGATCCTACCCAGAACCCAATACATACAAATCTATCAAACAAACCGAAAGGTGTTTGGCACAAATTAAAAAAAAAAATACATCTGCAACAACCAGAGGGTGGGGAGGCTCTGCTTTGCTTTGTAGCCTACCTTGACACCACTACAGGCTGATGCACCCGTGCTCCTGTGCAGTTCACCTGTCCAGCTCACAAGGCATCCACCCCCCAAAAATCCCAAAGCACCCTCCCTTCCCTGTGTCAGGGTGTTCACTGCATCACCACCACAGCAAACAGCTGTGAGTAGCTGCTCCAACTCTTATTTAACAATAAAGTCATAGCTAGGACAAGATGATGTTCTGTAGTACTTACGTGGTCCGTGAGGCTTTTTTCCGGTAGGTTTGTTTGGATGAGCTGCTGGAGGGGCCTTAATTTTCACAGTTTTGGCTGCAATGGGGATAATTTACATTATGGTTTGTATGACCAGGAACAGTCATGCATTAGTGAGGATATTTTTCCATACAAACAGAAGTGATATTTGGCAGAGATGGGAACTGCACACCCACGCCCCAGTCCAAAAGATAATTTGGCTTAACCCAGTAAGTGGAGCTTTGTTCCACCACACTTAGACAGTCAGCACCTTTACAGCTATGTAAGTGGAGTCCTGCTGCTCTAAAGCTTTTCAGATCTCCTCTCAAATCCACATCCTAACCACATTCAACCCTGCTACACAGTAATACCACAAATCACTCTAAGGAAGAAAGGCTGAGCTTTGCCAGAAGGGTGTAATATCATGATACTCATCAGCTTATCCAAGTACAGATAACAGTGAAGAAACACTGGCACGTTTTGTCTGCCAATTTAGCCCAGACTGTAATGTTTTTGTGCTGAAATGGAGCATTGCAGAGATTGGAAGACACAATTTATATTAACCAACCATATTTGTTGCATTTTATTTAAAAATTCTATTTGGATTGGAGAGGAAAGATCCCTCACTTCATCTCAAAGCAAAACCAGAAAATGCCAGTTTCCCCAGTGATACAGTACCTTCTTCTTTTCTCTCCTTATTCTGAATCACTGCAACTTTCACTACGTCTTTGAGGATAATGGCAGACTGGTAAGTGCAATGCAACACATTTTGGTCCATTTCAACCACAGGAACAAAAGCCTCTTTTGTTGATGTTTGTTGTAGTGATGCTGCTCTCTGAAATGACAAATGAGAGACCACCTTGGGTAGCACACAGAGAAAAATACAACTGACTTACTTTAAATGGGGTGGAGTTTGTGCATTCATCTCAAATTCAAGGGAACAAAGGCTACAGTCAGACACAGCTCATGGCAAAATTCCAGCAGCAGCTCAGACACCTTAATGCCCACTGGTACCTGAACCACCGACCAGACAGGTCACAGCACAGAGCTGCCACACCTCATGGAGGTGACTCCTGCCCACTGACCCCTCTGCTTGTGGCAGAGGCAGTGGCTGAACTGGGAGAGTTACCAGACACCCCTTCAGGATTCCTTCACTCATGTTTGTACTTTACAGTACATCCTTTGATAGCAGGTTCTTGCACACCACTTCATTTCCATTTGGCTGGAGGTCTCTGGAGAGCAGGATGACCACAGCAAGTTTTTGCTATTCTGCATTCTAGAATGAAGAATTGAATTTACATTTAAATGATACATTACCTTCAAAAACAGAACGTCATCACTTTCAGTCAGTGCCATCTCAATCTGATCTTTGAGAGACTGAATTTCATTTTTCTTATTTCCCAGAACACTGTAAATATAATCAAACTTATTCCAAACTCTCTTTTCTTCCTCTGTAATTGCTTTCATGATCTCATTTTCTCTTGTTTCAATTGCAGCTTTAATTTCTGAAAACTCATTTCTGATCAATTCCTTCTTTCTTGAAGCTGTCTCCTGGAGCAGACAAGAGCAGATAGGCAGTGGTTTCAAAAGAACAGTTTGTAAACAAAATACTCTCAGTGCTACCTGCACGAAAGCCTCTGAGGAAAATGTGGACTTCTCTGCCTTGAAATGAGCAAGACAAGAGCTGTAGATTTCTATGTGGCTTGGAAAGAAAACTTCCTTCACAAGGTACGTGCGATATATTTTATGGAATTAATTCGTGTTTTATTGTAAAATATGGTATAAAGTAATCTACGTGCAAGAATTAAAATTTTCAAGGAATTGTGCCACCTCTGCCAATACTAGGGGAAGAGGCCTATTTGCAATAGAAAGAAGGGTGGCACCAAGAGAAGATGAGACTTCCCTGAGATAAGCCCGGCAACGACCCGGTGATCAGCACGTGATATGCGTCTTATCTACATCCTTAAGGGTGTGCACCCCAATACCAGATTCCCCTAAGAAGGAACAAGTATTCATCCCTTCTTAGTCAGACCGCACTCAGAAAAAAAGGACCATGTGAATACATGAGGAGAAGAGGGACAAAGGAATGAGAAAACCCCTGCCCAGCAGAAGAACTGTATAAAAACAGACCCTCCCGATGACAGAGCTGGTGAACTGAGGGAGGTTGGGGAGGTGGAGACCGAATCTAAAGTTCATCCAGTGCTGAGCCTGGGCTCGACACTGCGTTTTGTTTGTGGCTTTTTTGACATTTACATCCAAATTTTTCAATAAATTTATTGAAAAAATTTGCTGATCATTTATTACAGTATGGAGCCCGCTCTCAGTGGCATCCTCACATTAGGGTATAAAACCATGCACAGGGCCCGGTTTACTCCCATCTCCCACAGAGCTGCCTGGCCCTGCCAAAACCCTCTTTTCTGTTCCTTCCTAGTAACACCTTTTCCTGCCAATGCAGCCTGAGTAGTACAGCCGCTGTCACAAGGGTACAATCACCAACACCGTGCAGTGGCCAGCGGGTGTCAGCCAACCTGAGAGCACTCTGAGTAGTTGAAGAGAGAACAGAGCACAGAGAGAGCAACTCTGAACAGCTACCCACTTACAGCAGATTGGTTCTGGTTTGTTTTCACTGTGCTCATTGCCCGGGCAGTCCTTTCACCCTGGTTATGCAGTTCCACGAGTTTTTTCTTCAGTGCCGACTGCAAGAGGAGAGACCAGAAAGTATTTCAGAGAGGCAGTTATCATGTCGGCTCTCAGATTTAATTACTCTTGTAAGCATTTAGTACTCTCAGTTTAAAACCTACCTCCCCTTGAACCTCAGAGGGTGTAAGCCACCCTGCACAGTGTGGCTTCTGCCACCCACAGAGACTCCTCACCTCTCCCAAGAGCAAGATGCTATTGTTGACGCTCTCTTCTCTTTATGTGACACACAAAGCACCCGGTGCTTTCATCAGCACAGCAGTTCTCACGCTAAGAACAAATGTTACATTAGCTCTCAGGTTAGACCTTTGGGCAGGAAGTTGATGCTGCTGTTCACTCATCTCCTTGCGAGAATTTTCTCGTTCAGATGACATTTACCTGTTCTTTTAGTTCAAGATTCTGCTCAGTTCAGTCAGGCCTAAGTTCTGCAGCTAAGCTGTGCGCACACTCACTGAACAGACGGCAGTTTGGCCACCTAAACTTTCTCAGTATACCTTACTCACCCACGGTGATTTTCAGCTGTGCTGGAAATGCTAAAGACCAGGTTTCCTTCCCTTCTACTCTGTGAACCTCTTTCTGGCTTTCATCTACATACTTGAGATCTCCCTACGACACCTTTATAATTCTTCTTCTTCAGAACACGTGCAGAGGAACATCGACCCCTCAGGCTGTGACAGGCGCTGGCAGGGAGCAGAGCAGCAGAGGCTCAGAGTTCTGGGTGATGCCATAGAGTATGGGAGGCCTCACTGGTGAGCCCAGCCACGGAGCCGGGAATCAACTCCTGACAGTGCCTTCCCACATCCCTGCTCTTGAGCAACATCTTGGAGAGAGGAGGAAAACGATAGGAATGACCCTGAGGACGTGCCTGAAAACATGCTGGAGGGCAGATAACAGTTTACAAACGCCAGACACGAGATTTACAGCGGATGTCTTGCTCTGGCCTCCACTCCGCACTCCAGAGTGGCTCCCCAAGCACCGAGGGAGCCCAAGGGGCGCTCCGGGGTGCCCTTCGGGTGGTGTTCCAGCCCCGGAGGCCACCGGCCACCCCTGCCCAGCCCCGGCTGCTCACCTGGGCAGCGGCTTTTGCCTGCTCCAAGTGGCTGGTGGGGCACAGTTTGTGCCCGAGCAGGCAGAGGGAGCAGATGCAGACGCCGTGCTTGCTGCAGAAGAACTCGAAGAGCCTGTTGTGCTGCGGGCACTTGCGCAGCTGCAGGTCGCGCAGGGGCGGGCACAGCTGGTGGTCGCGGAAGGCGGGGCTGTCCCGGTGCGGCCGCAGGTGCTCGGCGCAGAAGGACGCGGTGCAGGTCAGGCAGGTCTGCACGGCCGGCGCCTCCTGGCAGCTATCGCAGGGCACGGGGGGCTCCTCCCAGCACCCCCCCGCCTTCCCATCCCCATCCTCATTTTCCTCCTCCTCTTCCTCGCCCTTGGCCCCGGCGCGGCCCTGGAGCTGCTCCACCACCCGGCATAGCACCGTGTTCTTCTGCAGCTGCGGGCGGCCCGCGAAGGTGGCCCGGCACTGCGGGCAGCTGAAGCCCCCCGAGAGGCCGGCCCAGCTGAGCTCCAGGCAGGAGGCGCAGAAGTTGTGCCCGCAGGGCACCGTCACGGGGCTGCTGAAGAGGCAGAGGCAGATGGAGCAGGTGAGCTCCTCTTCCAGCCCCGAAAGACCCGATTCCGACTCCAGAGCCGCCATCGCCCCGTCCGCAGCCGCCCCAAGAATCAGAAACAAAAATGAGCTCAGAGAAACGAAACTATGGCCGGGGCTTTCCGGAAAACTACGTGTCCCGTCCCCGCCCCGACGGGAGGGGCGGCAGCCGGGGGACGGACCCTGCGGCGCCCGCCCATGTCGGGGGCCGGAGAGCCCCGGGGTGCTGGAGAGCCCTGTGGTGCTGGGGTCTCTGCCCTGGGGAACGGGACCCCCAGGACGGGGACGGGACCCCCAGGACGGGGACGCGACGGCCCCAGGGCTGCGGGCTGGCCGTGCCGAGGGCTCCGGGCCGGGCTCGAGGCAGCGTCACTCGGAGGTGCCCGGGGGCCTCGGGCTCGGTTCTGGAGCGCAGCGGGGCGTGTGGGGTGCGGTGCCCAGCCGCACTGCCCGCCCCGCTCCCGGCCCAAGGGAACAAGGGGCAGCCCAGCGCTGTCGCGCCGCTGCCGCCATCACCGTGCCCGGGGCTCGGGAGTGCTGTGAACCCCAAATCCCCCCGAGCACCGCCCCAGCTGCTCCGGGTAACCTGGCTGCTGGAGATCCTACGGACTCACGGGACGGTTTGGGTTGGAAAAGACCTTGAAAATCATCTGTTTGCAACAGCTGATATCAGTACAATGTTCTTAAAGCGCACAGGTTACTGCACTGCGATTGTGGAAACCATCTCAACACAAGATGCTTCCTCAAATTTCTTTTTCTCGGTCTAACTGTTCAACAACCACTGTTTCTGACAGGAACATTGGTGCTGAATAGCAACATGGCACGTACTCCTGTCTTCACTAAGTTGACCCCAAATTCATCCGGTGGTCTCTTCCTCCTCCCTCCTCTGCCCTGTCTGCTGGTGTCCCCGGGACTTCCTTGGGACCCTCTACATTTCTCCACCCTCTATTTCTTATCCCATGCTGGCAGCAGGGATGAAATGGAGCAGCCTGGCACAGCATCTGTGACCCCTCAATAATTTATTTACATCAGGCTGGAGCATGATGGGCTGCAGCAGAAGGAGCTGTGTGCTCTCAACTCTTGTCCAGTGGGCAAAGAACACCTTGTGTGGAGAACTGATGAGGTTCCCTTTAATGTCATTCAAAAGTATTAGCAGGCAGTCTTGTTGGCATTACTCCTCAGGGACCTCCAAGAATGCCCTCGAATTAGAATCACAGAATGGACTAGGTTGGAAAAGACCTTAGGATCATCTATTCCAACCTATGATCTAACCTAACACCTCCTCATCAACTAATCCATGGCACTGAGTGCCATGTCCAGTCTTTTTTTAAACACCTCCAGGGACAGTGACTCCACCACCTCCCCAGGCAGATGATTCCAGTGCCCAACCACTCTTTCAGTAAAGAATTTCTTTCTAACATCTAACCTAAACTTGCCTTGGTACAACTTAGGATTGTGTCCTCTCGTTCTGTCAGTTGTTGCCTGGGGCCTCACCAGTGCCAAGCACAAGGGAAGAATGACTCCCCTGCTCCTGCTGGCCACACTGTTCCTGGTACAGGCCAGGATGCCACTGACCTTTTTGGCCACCTGGGCACACTGCCGGCTCATGTTCATGCTTGTTGTATAAAACATTCAAAAGAAGCAATGGCAGGTGTTTTCTGTTACAACTGAAAACAGCTCCTAGCCAGTTCTTTTGGAATATTAATCTGGAGAATCATTGTAAAGCTATGTTGCACAGATAATGCAACATAGGACTTGTACCTACATCAGTTATCCCTCTAGCCTTGTAACACTCCTTCAGGGTAAGCTGCAGAGGGGTTGTGTGTCACAGGGCTCTGAGGCACTGCTCAGTAACAGCTACAGGTGCAGAAAGAACAAGGGAGGCATTTGGAGCTGCAAAGCCATGACAGGAGCAAAAGTTCACAGATCAGCTCTGTGAACTGATATGCTGGATCATGTGCTGGAGGGTGGAGGAGTTTCTAGGAGATGGGCACAGTGCCACAGGTTTACAGTGTGGTTGGGATGTGATCAGGACTTTGTAACTGCTGTCAGAGGAAATGCAAACACCTGACGGGGTGGCTGACAGTGACTGCAAGGGAACATTCTTAGAGAGCTATGCTGTGCATGAGTTGGGACCAAAGAGCTGCTCTTAATGTTTGCATTTTTCATTTTTCGATAGGTGAACAAACACCCTGGGCTTATCTGGACTAAGCTTCTGCCATCTTTCAAATATTCAGCAGCTTCACTGTATTTTCTGTGTCAACTGATACAAAGGTATGCAAATAAAGAAGGTAAATACACACCCTCAGAATTGTAGCTTTGGTTTCTGGAGCATAGCACAGGATGTTTAGAGCTCAGATGAGCAATTTATGGTCCTCATTGTCAAAGTGGGCTTGGAGGAAGCCAAATCACTTCTGTTGTGTAACAGAGAAACGTTTTAACATAAAAAATTACTGCTACCATTTAAATAATTACTGAAGTTATTACTCTCTTTTGCTTGCAAATTTGAGAACTTCCTGTGATTCTGAACTAAATCCAACCCTTTGCCCAGACACTGCACATTCAAAGTGCCTGGCAGAGCCCAAGCAGGGCTTCAGAAGCACAGTGGGATAAATTGTACCTCACATTCCTGCCCTGAACAAAGGGGCTGGCCAACGACAGGAAAGCCCCAGGGGCAGAAAGGCAGCAGTGAGGGTTTGTTCAGCTGTTTCACCACCTCTTTGTGGGATTCACATGCACATTGTCCCATGCCAGATTCCTCAGCGAAGGAAGTAGATGGCATAGGGAGGGCTCTCCCTCCTTGCTGCCTGCCCTTGGTCTGGTTTGAATTGAGCAGTGAAACAGCAGCTTCACACAAACTTGGTAACAATGGGTAAATAAAACTCGAGATTTTACCTTCAAAACACCCTGTCTCAGGGGTGTATTTGTTTTCCAGCATCACCTATTTGGCACAGCCAGAGCAATTCTGCATCCATTTAATTCGTGCCTAAAATGCACAGTAGGCAATGGAACAAGAGGTGCAGTGAAACACTTGCATTTAGCTTTTGCAACGTCCTAAGTATTAGCAAGTAATGATTTCCCCTAGAAAAACAATCTTTCTGTTAATCCTCACTGTCTGAGCATGACTGTGCTCGTGTCTGACATCTTCGTTTAATCCAATTTCCAAGAACAGCCACACAAATCTAACTGAACTTTTCTCTAAAAAAACAAATGCATGAAATGATGGCATCTGAAGAGAACCGCAATGCACAAACTCAGTTTACTTGTATAAAAATTATTCCTTCACAAACAAGACATTTTAACAGGGCTGATGTAAAAATGCACAGTACTTTAATGGATTCATGCACTAGGTCAGAGTACATGACAGATAAACCATAATGTACAATTTTTCAGTTGTTTATTTGTATCTAGGGCTTGTTTTTTTCCATGTCTTCTCCACAGGAGTCCACTGCCTAGGAGAGGGATTATCTGAAAGTTTAAGACTTGTCAAGGCTCCAAGGGTAGAAGGTGCTCCCTCAATGCTAATTATTAGAGCTGTTAGTGCAGTGCCTTGCCAGTACCTGGTGACCCATTCTACTGCTGGAAAGCGGAGAAGAAAGGCAACACAGACACTTCAGTACTTACAGGGCAAGTGGGTTTGCTCTAAAACAAATAAAGGCTTTCATACAGATTAACACAGGGGGACACAATTGTGCCAGGGGTTTGTGTTAAATTCCACTGGTTCTAAGCAAAGTTGACAGTTACCAGTGCTATTTATCTGGCTCAAAATTATAGAAGCTCAAATTCCACAGGCTTTTCTGGACATGTTCAGGTGAACCCTTTACATATCTGCAAAGTTACAGCATTTGTAGGATGCTTGGCAGCAGCAGAGGGCAAGTTCTGCACATCAAAAATACTTATAATTAATTTTTAAATGAAAGTTAACCTCTGGCAGTTATACAGCTCAAGCCAAACCCAGACATTTAAGTAGTTACTCACAGTACAGGATTGTGTTTAATCTTTTAATCAAACCATTCCAGACCTGCAGCTTGTTATAGTAGGATATAAATATTCAAACCCAACAGATCTATATTAGACTTCCTATAATAAACAAAGTTTTCATGTATTACATAAAAACATAGCCTAAAGGAAAAAAGTGTTTTTCTTTTGGACAACTTCTTTTTAAGACAGTAATATCCACCAATGCAACTGCCACCCTGAGAACCAGAAGGCAGCATTTCACAGAACCAATCTCTACAATTGTTCACATTTTCTCACATCCTAGAGGTCCCATTTTCAACGCTGGATCCATTAACTGGAGACTCCACAATCAGTCTTGGCTCTATCAGCGCATCCCAGCTTTCAGTTATCTGAAAACAAACCACAGGCAGCACTTAGCAGGGGGCAGCAAGATGCAATTTCCCTGCCCTTAGGCTTTTGCCTAGACCTGAACAACGGCACCACTGAACCAAGATCACAGCTCCTCCTGTGAGTCACTGATCCTGCTGATGAACCTCAACCTCCCTGATGTCCTGGCTAAGGAAAGGTGCAGATAAGAACAACAGAGATGAAATGAAAAGCTGGTAAGAAAGGATCTCTGTGAGACATGATGCTGTTCATTAGCCAAAACAAGAAGTTTGATGAGTGGCTGTGACCCCAGTTAATTGAGTAACATGCAAGAACTGATTATTATGACATAAACACGCACATTCTTGCCAGGAAGGAACAATTATTTTTGCTTCCATTGATTCAAATCGCATGCACGATTACAAAGGGCATGTCCCTGAGGTGAGCAGAGGCAGGAGGCAGGGCAGGTGCCAGCTCTGCAGAGCTGGGGCAGGACTCAGAGCAGGCCCCACTTACCTTGGTGTCCTGAGGCACCGCGTACTCGATCAGCTCCACTCCGTCTGCATTCTGGTACACCAGGTCAAACTTCCCTGGCTCCTTGGCAACTGAAAAACCAAACAACCAGCTCAGGAGCTGCAAACTAAAGAAACTTTGAATGCTTACCACAAAAGCTGATCAAAACCAGTTTGGCTTTAGGGTTTGTTTTGGTTTGTTGTGGGGTTTTTTGTTTGTTTGGTTTGGTTTTTTGGTTGGTTTTTTTTGTTTGTTTGGTTGGTTTTTTTTGTGCTCAGTGTCTGGGTTCATAATTGTAACAAAAAATCTTGAGGTAAAACTGAATACTACACACCAAAATTAAGGTAATTATCTGACTACTCACATCAGAAAGTTAACAATATGTTGCTGAAATTTCAGAAGAATGCTCATATGACAGTTCATTAATTCTGGCTTAAATGGCAACTGGAGGATACACAGTTTGAGAAACATTCATCATTTCAGGTCTCAGGAACTGGACCTTAGCATTGCAGGGACTCACTTCCACACCCACTGAAGACATACCATTATGACCTCATATTGTCTATGCAGTTCCAGAAATAATAACAGAAATAAAGCAATAAAATAATTTCTTTCTGAAAATGATACCACAGTAGAGGTGAGTAACTGACCACTCAAACTGACTGAAAAAAATTATTTTGTAAATACCCATGAGCATCTTTCAGTTCAACTAGCAAGGGTTAGAACTTCTCAATTTAATAGACTTTTTGGGGAGGGAATGAGGAGGGGAGGGGTGTGTTGAGAATGAACTCAAGGAAACTTGGAATACTCCTGAAAGACAAAGTGTTCCTTGGACTTCTGGTTTTCCAGGTGACAGCACATGACAACAAGCCCTTGGTGTCCTCAGGTACGTACATTGTCCTGCTGATGTCGAAAGGATCTCAAGTTCAATCTGCTTATTTTCAGCATTCCAACTTATTATTTTTGCCTCCTTCACAAAGCAACAAGAAAAGAATCAGGCAAGACATACTTCAGCACTGCATAACTATTCCATATTTACAACCAGTGTGCTACTTGATTGCTGCCAGAGGAAATAAGCATATTTGGCTGTTGAATTTTCCAGTCTCCATGTATAAAGTCTGCAAAGAATTAATGCTCAGCAATCTGTAACTAAACCAAAGTTACTCACTGTCACCAACTTTGCAGTTTAAATCAGTACTTATTCAGAAACCAAGTTATGTGAAGTAGCAACAAAATTTTACTTGCACCAGTTTGAGGAACTTGCCCTGACTTCAAATAGCAGTAGACTCAAATACAGCTACATTTTTCTACTTGAGGGTCTGCATTTTTTGTCATCTCTAAAATAGTAATAATGTTAATAATCCTTGTAGTTGGTGGTTTGTTTGGTTTTGGTTTTTTTAAAGTAACAGCTACACCTTTCAAAATTTCAATTAGTTTTGGAATTCTGGAATTTTGATTTTTACTGCTGCACCAGGAATAGCCTGTGGAGTCAACTAGATGCAAGGAAAAACACTGCACAACATCAAAATATCTTAACCATACCTCAGCTATCATAGTTTTGTGAGTGAATGAAGGGAGGAAGGAAAACAGTACCTTATAGTCTGAAACTTCAGGACTGTAATTTTCAGTTAGTTCCAGGCGCTGTTGAAAGAAATACAAGTAACAAAGTGAAACCTTTCCCAATCTCTGATGATTCCACCTAAATCCAGACAGTTTCTTCAGCAAGAGAAAAGTGCAAGAGCCAAGTCTCCTACTCCTGGAACACAATGCCCATCATGGTCCCAGGTAGACTTCCAGACCTTGATGCTCCAAAGGATTTACGTTCAGGTCAAGCTCTGTGAGATGGACCCAGTCTCCTCAACTGCAGGGATTTCATTTTCATTTACCTTTTTATTTTGCAGTGCAGTGTAATTATTTGTATGGTAAGACTTGCAATAACATTTACATGGAAAATCACATTAAAATGACAGCAGAGACAGCATTTCTTATGTTATACAAATACAGAAAGTGTAAAGAAATGCACTTCTGTATATTCTCCAAATATTTTTAAAAATCAAATCCAGGCTTTACAACAAGTGAATTTCTTAGAGAAACTATTAGGCCAGAAACTTCAGAGTGGACCAAATGAAGCAATTTTAACCTACTAACATTCAGTATTTCCAGAGCTCTTTACCTTAAAGGCAATTCTTTCTCCTACTTGGGGTGGAGCAGCTAGAAGAGGTAACACACTATAGTCTCTTTTGGGAATCTCCACGGGATTCTGTGAAACAAAAAGCAACCCCCAGACTTCATTAGTGTATCAGTAAAAACAGAAGACAATGTTCATGCTATATGGATTGCAAGAAGCTCTGAGAATAGCAAGGTACACTCTTTGTTTTTATATATATAATACAATCCCTTTACTGTTGTTTCACAAACATGTCCTCAGGCTGACAAATGGAATTACAGTAAATAAAAATTAAGATCAGCCTTTATCCCACCAAGCTATTTCTGCTGTTATGAATTACTTTCCATCATATAGGTTCTTCGTTCAGTTCAAGCTGCCAGAAAAAGGTGACCTCTGCCTGTGTCAGTCACTCACCTGGACAAGGACAGAAGTGTTTGTCGCAGCTTCATTTAACTGCCTCTGTTTCTGGCCTTCACTGCTGTAGTTATAGAAGAAGCCAGGGTTTGCTCCTCTCCCATGGCCCCTCATCATCCCACGAAACCCACGGCCCCTAGGTCCTCTCCAGAAGTTATCCTCTCCCATTCCATGCCCCCTTCCACGGCCTGGGCTGGCAAACAGTCCTTGGACACTGGCTGGCAGCTGTTTAGTGCAGTTCCTTACTATGGAATTACGCAGTCCAGCACCTGCTGCAGATTTTTTAATGACAAGTGTGTCTGAATCTGAACTATCAGACTCTGAAGATGAGCTCTTTGCTTTGGGAGCCTTGGTGCTGGCTTTTACAGCCACCACATGGTTTGGCACCGATTTTTCCTTCGTGGTGCTGTCTTGTGCTGGTGTCACATTCTCATCCTCTGTACTTGAGTCAGAATCTGAACTAGAAGACTGGGTTTTTTTACTAATTGCAGTCTTAGTCGTTTCAGTGTTAGACTTTACAGTCACTTTATTAGTATTCACATCAGAATCTGAAGCAGCTTGGTATTTGTCTTTGGGAAGTGTCACCACTACAGGTTTATGGGAAGATTTATTTTCCTTTGCATTTAATTCACTGCTGTCACTGTCAGATGATGTGCTGGAGGAATCTGAAGCTCCCACCCTCTTTTTCCTGGACTCTGTTGTGATTTTTTTGGCACTACTTTTACCAGAAGTTAGAGAAAAGCTCTCATTTGCCTGTTCTAAAGTAATCTTTGATGCAGCAACCTCTGTCTGCTTTTCATCCTTCTTTTTTGTTGCCAACTGCTTCTCCCTTTCTGTTTTTTTCATCTTTTTAGAATGGGAAGTAGAGGTCTCTTCCTTACCTTCTGCAAGTCTATTTCTTCCCCTAACTTCTTCCTTTCTTTTTCTTTTCGTGTACCTTTTCTGAGAGTCCCAAGTATCTACAGAGGTCTCTTCCCTACAAGAGGAATACTCAAGGTTATGCTTCTCCTTCTTCTTTTTCCTTTTATGCTTGCTTTCATTCCTAGAGAATTCTTCCTCGTCCTGCTTGTGTCTGTGCCTTTTTTTGTCTTCTTTTGTTGTGTAAATAAAGCCATCATCTACTTCTTCATAATCATCTCCAACTATCTCTTCCAATTTCACTCTGTTAAAAAACCAAAACCAAAAGCCACCTTTCAGCATAATGAACACTTTTCCCTACATGTAAGCAGCTCAGGCAAGTTTCCCTAGAGTGAAGATGCTCCAGCTCTTCCCGGGACAGTCCAGAACCCTCCCCTGCAGGCACATGCTCCCCTTCCATCTTCAGGAATATTTCCAACCACTTGGAAATTCCATCCTCCATCCCTTTGGACATGCTGGGGTGTCTCAGGTGTTGGGAATCAGTGCCCGTGGGCAGCTGGCTCCCACCGCCCAGGGAAGGGAGAGCTTGGTCCCCCGGGGAAGCCCCATCCCTGATCACAGAATCCTGATGACATCCTGATTCACAGGATCCCAGCATGGGTCAGTCTGCAAGGGACCACAGTGGCCTCATCTGGTCCCCTCTCCCGCCTAAGCAGAGTAATCCCAGAGCACAGGGTTGTGTCCAGAGGGCTCTGCAATATCCCCCGCGAGGGAAACTCCACATCCTCTCTGGACAACCTGTCCCAGTGTGCGGTCCCTGCACAGGGAAGGAGCTCTTCCTGCCGCTGCCTCGTGTCCCACGGGCCGGCACCAGCGGGCAGAACCCGCTCCGGCCCTCGGCACCGCCTTCAGGCACTGACAGACTCCGACGAGGTGCTGTGTGGGACTGAGCCCCGAGCCCGCTGTCCTGGTTCCAGTCCTGCTGTCCTGATCGCGGTCCGGATCCCGCTCTCTGTGCGATCCAGCTGTCCCGGTCCCGGTCCCTATCCCGATTCCTGCCCTGGTTCCCAGTCCCTGTCCCTATCCCGCTGTCCCGGTCCTGGTCCCTATCCCTGCCCCTATCCCGCTGTCCCGGTCCTGGTCCCTATCCCTGCCCCTATCCCGCTGTCCCGGTCCTGGTCCCTATCCCTGCCCCTATCCCGCTGTCCCGGTCCTGGTCCCTATCCCTGCCCCTATCCCGCTGTCCCGGTCCTGGTCCCTATCCCTGTCCCTATCCCGCTGTCCCGGTCCTGGTCCCTATCCCTGCCCCTATCCCGGTCCGGTCCGTACCGCAGCGAGTCGTTGTCCCGCACGAGGCGCGCGCTCTCGGCGGGCGGCAGCAGCGCCCCCTGGAGGAAGAGGCTGAGGCGGGCGCGGCGGCTGAAGCCGAAGCGATGGCGGATGAGGCTGAGCAGGTCAGTGACGAGCCGCGCCTGGCCCGGCTCCAGCAGCAGCCAGCACAGCGCGCAGCCCGGGCTGGCCGGCGGAGGGTGGTCGAACATCAGCCGCAGACGCATCGGGCCGCCGCCGGCCGCCATCATGGAGGAGGAGGAGCAGGGGGAGGAGGAAGGGGCGGAGGGGGCGGGCACGGGGGCGGTGCCTCAGGGCGGTTGTGGCGGGGGGACGCGGCCCCGTGACCGCGGGAGCTGAGGGAGCGATGCGGCCGCTCCGGGCGGGCGCCGCACTGTCCGTGCTGCTGCTGGCCGCAGGTACGGGACGGGACTGACCGGGCGGGACGGGAGAGGGGCCTCCGGGCGCTCCCGTGTCCCGCTGCCGGGCAGAGCGCGGGCTGAGCCGCGGGAAATCCCGCTTGCCGAGGTGGCGGTCGGGAGGGACGGAGAGGGTGGCGGGAGGCCCGGCGGGTGCGGCAAAGCCTGGCCACCGTGGCTTGGAAAAGCCCTATTGCGCCTACTCCAGTGCGTCGTTGCATTTTGCCCTGATCCTTGTGATAAAGGGATGGAGTGGCAAAGGTCTGTTCCGTCTCCGAGATGGACAGTAGACTGACCGTGTAAGGTGACCAGACTTTACTGGCTTAATTGAGTTTAAATTATATTATGGATTCCTTTAGAAGTACCCCTCTGTCTGCATCATCTCTGCTTGGGAGCTGTGAAGGGATGCGGTCTCCGCAGACCCCCAGACCAAAGTTCTGGGCTGAGCTCCCTTGATCGGGCCGTGGAGCCGATATCGCCGAGGCTGCGGCTTCGATCCCCCTACTAAACCCTTCACTAAACGGTTGGACTCGATCTTTTTAGGTCCCTTTCAACTCAGAGTATTCTGTGATCCTTGTCGAAATCGCAGCTGGTTAGGAAGTTATTCCTTTGGCGTTAGCGGGGTTGTGCCTTCAGCCCAGGCCTTGACAACACTTCAAGAACAAATTATTCCAGCGATTGGGCTGTTATCCAGCGGCAGCTCTAACACCAGGCTCTGATAAGGAAGCACTTAATTACACACTTCATTCATTGACGGTAACTCAGCTGTGGGTGGGGGTGTAAGTATAGGCAGGCTTCTTAGAGTAATTTTTTTAAATAGTAGTAGCACTTCTAATTATCACACCGAGGATTGAAATGTAATGTTTTGGAGCAATTCTGGTGGAAAGCCCAAAGCTGAGCCTTTTTACCTAGCTGATTGTTATTTTTATTTCCTCCCAAGGTGTAGTTCTGAGGCAGCCCCAAGAGCCTAAAGAGCTGTGGGGATATGTGGAGGTTCGGAGCAAGGCCCACATGTTCTGGTGGCTCTACTATGCAAATAACCCAACCCAAGACTTCACAGAGTTACCTCTTGTCATGTGGCTTCAGGTAAGTTTTGGTTAGAGACACCTAAGCAGTAATTCTTTCCATCTGTGCCTGGTTCAGTCTATCTGATATTGTGCAGCTCTACAGAAATAGGATTCAAAACTGCCTGGTTCTAGATGCCTCTCCTTGTGAATGAGGCGTTGGGGTTGGGAAAAACAAGGATGATTTCATTCTGCAGTCGTGGGGTGTCCTCAGCTGCTCACCTTCCATCAAATCCAAGTGCAATAACAGAGGTTGTTCTCGTTTTTCATACAGCAGTAGTGATTTTTGTGCATTGTAGTTTCACAGCTCCTTTCCTGGAGAGTTTCAAGTAAAGAAAATGTTCAGAGAGAGAGAGAGTAGATAAAATAACAGAGATTTAGGATGACTGCTAAATGGAAACAATCCCAGTTTAATAAAAGTGGTGGCATGTTCTCCACAATACATTTCAGAAGTTAATGTTGAGTAGAATCACTTTGAGGACTTGTTCTTATTTTTTCTGGGTTCTTTCATCAGAGTGAAACCCACAAGTTCTACATGCTGATTAAGCTAATGACTTGCAAAGGCCCAGTTAGCAGAGAGGTTAACTCTTGCACTCCATATTCAGGGAATGAGGTTTTGAAACTGTGCTCATGTAGCAGGCAGATTTTACCAGAGGCTTTCACAAGTCAGTGACTGCTTCTCTGTTGAACTCTTGTTTTCAGAAATGGCTTGTGTGTGCACAACCCGAGACCGTGAGGAACAGAGCCTGCTCTGCAAATTAACATGTACTGCAAAAGCCGTTTCTAAAAATTTACAATCTGTCATTCTCTTTACTGGCTACCTTGTATTTTTCTTCCATCTGTCCTATCTATGCCATGCTGCCTTTTAACGTCTTTGTCATTTGGTATTTCCCTGCAGGGAGGTCCAGGATCTTCAGGCTGTGGATATGGGAACTTTGAAGAGATTGGTCCATTAGACAGAGCATTGAAACCAAGAAATACAACCTGGGTACAGTAGAGAGTTCAGTTTCTAACTACTAAATACAAATGTTTGTTTGCCTGTGTCAGCAGATGATCACTATGCAAAAAACCACAGAACAGTTTTTCATTTAAAGTTCAGTAGAACTATAATATTTCAAGTTAAAATACTGTGGGTAATAAATTAGCTTTTAGGAATAGTCTTGTTTAGAACTGAGGGGTGGGCATGTCAATTTGATGAAGTATATCTGTTCTTCCATGAAATTGTGACATACAGAGGTCTGGGAAACAGAGAGCAGGGAAATTATAGAAAGTGTTATTTCAGATCACAGCTTCATTGTGTGCAGTCAGAGAGCTTTTTCTGGGTGTCTGGCAGTGTAAAACCTATGTCCTGTAATTACAGGTCCAGTATGGGCCTTCAAGGGAAAACAAATTACAGCTGCCTGTGAAGGTGGAAGTTTAATTAGTGCCATATATTTGTGCTCTGAGCTACCAGTAGTCTGAAGTATTCCAGTGTTCCCTAGGTGACCAGCCCCTGGATCATTGGGACTTTTTGGGTGTATTTCTGATTACAGATTGGGCTGATTGAAGGACTTTATGTTGCACCTAATTTTTCTGCAAGTTTTTTCATGTCCAGGGATTTGTTGGCTCAGTTAATCATTTGTGCCATCAAAACTAAGTTTTTTTGCTGGTGCTGAACTGAGGTTTTACACAAACCACCTTTCTGCTTCTATAGTTGCAGGCAGCCAGTGTCTTGTTTGTGGATAATCCTGTGGGCACTGGATTCAGTTATGTGGATGACTGTAGTTTGTTTGCCCAAAACCTTACTACAGTAGTTTCTGATATGATGGTTTTTCTTAGAGAATTCTTCAAGTGCAGAACAGAATTCCAGGTAAGTGAATTGAATTCTTATTTATTGTTGTATTTTTCTCTGGTTTTAAATAGAATTCAAAAACGGTTAGGAAACAGACTTCCAAATGAGCAGTATATTGCTGTTAGGTAGTGTTTGGTGCAGGTAAAACCACTGGCTCTAATTTTCCACATTTCAGAAGCTGTATCTTGATTTTGGGGTTGGTTAGATAAGCATTGGGGTGGATTATTTTCTGTTGAGTGATCTGAGCAGCATATATAGGATCATAGCTACTTGTAGTTCCAAAATATTTCAGAACCAAACCCAGCAAATAACCAGGATGTTATGGAAACCTTATGTGCTGCTTCAAATAAGACAAACATTAAATGTTTGATGGTGAGAGGTGAACAGCCAGTGCCTGGATCGTGTGGGATGTGGGAGATGGATGGAGGTATCTTCTGCCCTCTGCCCAATGAGTTCCTTGTGTGGCTTTTCTCTCCCCAGACCATCCCATTCTATATATTTTCTGAATCTTATGGAGGTAAAATGGCTGCTGGGGTTGCTTTAGAGCTGCACAAGGTAAGTACATGGAGGATATAGTTCACTTTTCACTTTAAAACCTGGAGTTCTACAAGTACTTTTATTTTTCTGGAACACACTGTCCTTATTGCCTAATTCACAATGCTGCTTACTTTTTTCACTCTAGAGTCATGAATCGCTAACTAAAATTTGATTCTTGGTTTGATATTTTGCTTTTCCTCTTATTCACAAAGGCTGTTCAAAAAGGGATCATAAAGTGCAATTTTATGGGGACTGCTCTTGGAGACTCCTGGATTTCTCCTTTGGGTACGTTGAAACTCCTCAGACTGGATGATTTGTTGTTATTTTGTTCTGTTGAGTGTCGTAATCATCCCATGAGTGCCTAAAGTCAAAAATGTCATCCCTGCCTTAGGTGAATTAACTTTGTAGTGAGTCTGGTAAATCCAAAAGAAATACTCAGCCTGGCAAGCTGTGACTGAAGAGTCTCTCTTTAGGATGTATCTAGGTTAAGAAAAGTCAGAGAGCAAGGTCAGTGAGGAACACACATGCATTTGAAGTGGAGGGATGGTGAAATGTCCCTACACATCTCCACAGCCTCTGAGGTGTTTTGTAAGAGTCCTGTGCTTAAATGTGGCCACAAAATGATTCACAAGGCTGCAAGTGAGATTTGTGTCTGGTGGAGGACAAAAAGCAAATTCAAAGGTCCTTCAGTGGGATTGGCAAAGGCAGGTTTCACAGATTCCCTGCAGCACAGGATAATACCAAGCAGGCCTGTCTGCCATCAGCTGATCTTGAGAATTTACAAACAAAGCTGTTAAAAAGATTTGTTTTATAACTCAGTTGTTCCCTTGTGACTCTTGAAACAGATCAGTTTAGATAATTCCAATCCTCTTGTTAGACCTCTGCCCATGTTCTGGCAACGTGCTGCAATTCTGCGGGGAGAACATTTTGGTAAAACACGTTGGTTGCTTTTAAATAGATTTCACTGGTTAACTCATAGGGGGTTCATGATGTTGCAGGATTTGTAAAGAACCTTCTTTGTGATATATAACCTTAGGGTTAAACAGAGCTGAGTACCCTTTTACTGATCAATTAATCTCCATTTATTTTTCTCATAAATATTGTTGCCCCAGTAGAGGAAAAGTAAGTTAAATCTTATGTTAGTGATTGATTGTCAGTTTGAAATCTGTTCCATTTGTTTAGACTCTGTGCTGTCCTGGGGGCCCTACCTTTACAGCACTGTAAGTACCTTAAACTCTTGCTTCTCACTTGATCCCTTGTGCTGAATTGAATGTGGTGTTGAATTTTAAGATTACCTCTTGGCCTGAATAAAAACCTCAAAAGCATGGAGGCTGTTAGCAGTAAATGAATGTGGAATTTTAATTGAAACTGTCCTTTGTGTTTATCTTCCAGTCTCTCCTTGATGATAATGGCCTAGCAGAGGTGACTGCTGTCGCCAAAGAAATAATGGATGCAATCAATAAAGATCAGTATGGGCTGGCTACCGAGCTCTGGGGCAAGGCTGAAGGTGTCATTGAAGAGGTGAGGTCTTTGACTAGCATTAAGAACTAACTGCTGCCTGGGGAAGGCACATAATTTCAGGTTATCCTTCCTATGAGTGCTGAGCTGGCATGAATTGTCCAACCCTCTGCCCAGTCATTTTTGCCAGTATTTGTTTTATCCCAGTGCTGATATAAAGGAGTGTTTGCTATGCCCCGCTGGGTGAATGACAGAGAAAGTGGGCAGGACATCCCTTGTGGTCTTCCAGTATTGCACTGAGGTTTCAGCATACAACTAGTCCTCTTGATTTCCACAGTTTCAAATTAAAGAAACTCCTGGAAAGCTTTGAATATTGAAAACTGCATCCAGCAAGACACAAATTTGAAATGCACATATCTCTATTCGAAGAACTACAATAGGTGCACAGGGTGGGAAGGAATCTCAGCTTATGATCTGTTACTGTGGATCACTGCATCTTGTTACTTAAAAAATTCCATCGTAAAAGACTGGTAAAGTTTTGCTTTTGTTTCTCCTGTTAAAAGGTTGCTCCAAAATCTTATTCTTTGTTACATCTCATTCTTTAGTACATGGAAGGCTCTGGCTTCTTTGGACAGAAAGTTTCATCTGGAGCCACTTCCTTTTTTTTGGTTTGGTTTGGTAGGGTATTTTTGTTGTTTGTTTGTTTTGTTCTGTTTCATAACTGACAGTGCCTTGCGTATTGTTGGTTTCACTTCTTGCTGTTTGGAAGGAACTTTTGGTTCCTGATTTACTTTTCAAATCTACTTGCCTTTCCCTCTCAGCTGTGATGGTCCTGGCAGGTGAAGGCACTGCAGTTCTTCTGGGGCTGCTGTTGTGAGCTGATTTCTGACCTAAGCATCAAAACTTAAAAAAATCAAAAATAAAGTAAAGCAGGACTTGAAGAATCTGGAGTGACTTCTGGCAACACTGCTCACGTTTGTCCTTGGATGCAGGCAGCCTCTGTCAGCTGCATCACAGCTGCCAGTCTGCAATGCTTGGGCACATCCACCTGTCAGCAGGTCCAGGAGAGGGGTGGCTCATACCCATCACCACCAATGTTTTTGAGGAAGCATTTTAGATTTTGGAGGATTGTAGGTTGGAAGGATGATGACTGAGAGCAGCACCAGACCAGACCTGGCAGTAGGGGCTGTCTGAAGGCATCACCTGGCACTGCAGCTCTCTGTCATGAGTAATGCAGGGTAAGACTTCCTGTAGCTTCACATCTGCTTCAGAGGAGTAAATAACATCTCTGATATGACGCATATGTGAACAATACAGGCTTGAGGAATCTCTCTCCCACTTCTCTGAGCAAATGTAGAACTGAAGTTTTTCACAAATATTTTCCTGGTATGCTGGTAAAGTGACAGGTCACAGGGTCCTTTATTTAGGATTTACTTACCTTTTTTTTTTCTTTTCAGGAAAGGCTGTTCTTCATCTCTAAGAAATGTTTTTATTAGTGTTACTGAAAGTATCTTGTGTTTACAGAACACAGACAATGTGAACTTTTATAACATCTTGTCTAAGGAGGTTCCAGAAGTGAAATCAGATGAACAAGAAAATCTCCTTCTCAGTAAGTTGTATTTAAATAGTTAAACTTCCCTGTTTAAGGCCCTGTGTTTCAATTCACATACCTTCAACTCTGACAGTGGAAAGAGCCTCAGTGTAGCACATCCCCAAAATGGATGTTGATATTCTCCCGAACAGAACTTGTTTGCTGTTGCATAGAGACAGACAGGAATGTGGAACAACCCTATAGATGACACCTCCACCTATACATCCTGCACAAATTACAGCAAGGAAGCAGTTAGTATAATTGCAACATCATTTTGTGACCTTTTAAGTTACTTCCTCTTACTGTCTTTAAGACAAGACACAGAAGTGTCTCATCAGTATAAATGGTCTGATTAAATACTTGCTCCATGATTTTATGTAATGATGTGAAAACGTGTAGTGTTTCTTTCAAGTTTTTTTTTCTGTTGGCTTCACAAGGGAAGGTGAAATTAACTCCTGAAAACAAAACATTGCAGCTCAAAAATAACCGATTGTTGAGAAGAGCTAGGTCCTTAAAGCTGATGCCCAGAAAAATGCAGTGTTAGCCAAAAGTAGGAATGGGTGGGTTCTTCCTGTATCATCCTGCCCTAAATAAGGGTTGACCAGTGGTTTCTAGTAAAAACAAGCAAATCTCCCTCTGCGGTGCTGCATTTTAATTAGGAAAAGGGTTTGTTGGCCATGATTGACACTGAAGATTGTTATCTGTGGAGGATGGTGTCTTAAGCGTGCCACTGATCAAAGGGTGTTCTCTCTTTTTTCAGTGCGGCTTTACCAGCGCCACGTCAGAAAAATGCATCAGAGCAGCCTCGAGGAGCTGATGAATGGGCCCATCAGAAAGAAGCTGAAGATCATTCCTGACTGTGTGAAGTGGGGAGGTACTTTCCTGTCTGCTAGTGGGCACCTGTTGTTTACAGTATTGCATCCTGTAGGAAAACACAACTGGTCACATTCAGTTGTTGTTATCCATGGGGTAAGGCGAGGATTTGTTCTCAGAAATGATGTCGTGGGGCAGGCCTGTGGGAGCAGGTGTGGTTCTGGTTCTGATTCTGCTGCTCGTATCTTTAGCTGAGTAACTAAAAATGTAGGGAGAGGGAGGAAGAATCTCTGTATTTCAGGAGCTGTTTTTTGTCTTTCATGCAATCTTGCTGGAATTCCTCTCAGCTTTTCTCTGCCAGAAGTCTGGTGTCATGCAATGATGCATCTTATGGAGGAGGACGTGTAAAACAGGCTTAAAGGGCTGATGTCAGCACCCTGTGCATGTATATAGGAGCCAGAAAGTATAGCACTGTCTGAGAGCTCAAAAGGGAGCACAGCTGCTGTCTGGTCTTCCTCAATCTGATAAATCACTGGTGCCACTTTGGGCTAGGACTGTTTTCTGTGCAGCTGTGAGCTCCATTCTAGAGCCTTTAGCCCATGCTTCTGTCCCAGCTTGGGGATGACATCCTTCATCACTTAAAATTTGCCTTTCTGGTTCCAACCAGGTCAGTCTAGACAGGTCTTCGAGAACATGGCTGAGGACTTCATGAAACCGGTCATCGATATTGTTGATCAGCTTTTGGCAGCCAATGTCAGTGTTACAGTCTATAATGGACAGCTGGACCTCATTGTTGACACCATGGGTGAGGAACTTCTTGACTGGGCATGGAAACAGAACATGTGATGAGTAGAATGTGGAGCTTTCAGTATACTGGTCCCCAGATTTCTCCAATGTCCTGTGCAAACCTCCTAACTAACTAGCAGTGCTTCAATAGTACAGTCATAAATGAGCAGCACTTAGGATGCTTTGCTTATATTCCTCTGAGAAGAGGCAAATCCTTTACCTCCACTAAACTGTTGAGAAATGGATCTACAACATCAGTAATTGCTTGTTTCAGTGAAGCTAATAATTCACTAATCCTCCTGGACAGGCACACGGATGTGTATGTGTGTATGCTCATTCATAGGCAAAGAATGCTGGTAATTCATGAGGGAGGGTGCAGTGGAAGAGGGATCACACTTGCTCTCAGTCTAGGCTCCTGTGCACCTTGGGCTTGCTTTGTTGCTTGCAAGATGCTGGTTTGGTCCAGGGGCAGTTCGGGAGCCAGGACAGGTGCTGCTGAAATGCCTCACAAGGCTGCTGTGCTCCCTTCCACTGGTCTTTTCTCACTGAGTTAAAGAATCTGCAGCTACAGACTCCACAAACACCTTCCTTTGTTGCAAAAAGGCTTTATTCCTTGTCTGTCTCTGTCCAATTAGATATTCAGATGCCCTTCATGAAAAATACAGCAATCAATAAATCCAGGAAACACAGTATTTAAGCTGTCAAAACAGATCGGCAGTTAGTGGTGCTCCAGTTTATCACATTTTGGTCTAAAATTGAGTTGTAGTTAACATGTAAATTCTTCCAGCAGTTCACAGGTTAGGCTAATGCTTTGTCCCCCTTGGAGTCCTGGAATTAATATTGTTCCTGTTTTGACTTCCACCTTCTATAGCAGCACCTGAAACAGAAAGCCTTTCCAGTCTCCCCTCCATAAGTGTCTAACACACACAGAACTAGTGCCTCTTCTGATTTCCAGGAGGGGGCCTTGGTAGGGCTGATCCTTTTCCATGGCAGGACATTCAAGGTCTTTAAGGTGCAAAGTGAAATATGGTGGAATTTCTAGGGCTGGAGAGGCTCCAAGAAGCACATGTTCAACTTGTACAATCCTAAGTTCATTTCATACACACCTTCACTGTTTACTTACTCCTTTCTCCCCTCCATTGGTTTGTTTCAGTTTGTCTTGAATTTTCCTAGGCATAACAAAATTGATTTTAGGATCTGAGCACACAGACTCTGTGCTAACTCTGCTGTACTGGTATCTAGTACAGGGGCATCCAGCTGAACTGGACTCCCAAGCTGCTGTGGAACCAAGGATCAGTAATTTGCAAGTATTGGTAATCAATGCTCTCTTATCCCCAACAGGCCAGGAGGCGTGGATCCGGAAACTGAAGTGGCCTGATTTGGAGCAGTTCAGCCAGAAAAGATGGAAGGCACTGTATGTGTCTCCAGAATCCACAGAGACAGCTGCTTTCCACAAGGCCTATAAGAACTTCTCTTTCTTCTGGATTCTCAAGGCTGGGCACATGGTAAATAATAAAGTCCTTGGGGTGGAATCAGCAAGAGAACTGAAGATGTGTGTGTAGCTGCTGTCTGCTTCCTTGCAGCAGCTGCTTATCCTGTGCTTTTCTGTGCTAGGTACCAGCTGACCAAGGAGAGATGGCACTCAAAATGCTCAGGATGGTGACCCAGCAGCAGCACTAGGGGAGTGTCAGCTGATCTGGCTTCCTGCCCTGCACCAGGGCTCTGGAGGAGTGTGAACCCCGGATCCTAAGCCAAAGGAGGCTGTTTGGACACACAGCCTCCCTCATCTTGCTGATACTGTGCACAAGTGCTGGTGGAAAGGCATTTCTCTCCTTGAATGAGTTATTGCTTTTGAATTTTTAAGCTGTGATTTGCTGCCTTAACACTGCTCATAAATGACTCTTCCAGAGGGAAGTTCCCTGTCATAAAGAACAAGCCCTGAACCTTTGCCTTGAAAGGATTTTGTGCTCTTGCCCTTCCCTGAATGCTCCCTTGTCTGTTTGCACACCAAGATTTGACTTGATTTGCTTTGTGCTCCTCTGGGAGGGCTTACCTGCTTCATGAGGCTGTGGAATGTTCCTTTGTCCTCTGGCTTCTGCTTGAGTCACCTGGCTGGATTACAAATTAAAGACATGGAAATGCCAGGACAGAGGACCTGCCCTAGAGGAATCACAGTCCATCTCATCCTGCTGAGGTGCCTGAATTAGGATCCAGGATTCTTCAGACTTCCTGTGCTGTGGAGAGGGAAAAACATCCCATAGGGGAGGATTTGACCCTTTTTCATCTGACCATTTGTTTCTTACTTCTATTCTTGTTAATGCTTGCTACTCAAACTCTGCCTTTACCTTGAACACCTAAAGCACATCCAGCAGGAATTCCTGCTTTTCTGTATCCTGAAGCAGAAGGCCTGTTAATACCCTCTTGTACCAAAGAGTCCCAACAGATAGAAGCCTCTTAAAACCTTCTGGGTTTAGCCAGAAGGAAAGGAGCATTATCTGAGCAATAATGGCATAATCCTGAAAGATTATAGGAGTGTTTAAAAGAAGGATATGCAAAATCTTGATCCATGTCTTTTAGAGGTTTTTTTAAGTCTTGCAGAGAACTCTTATTTTGAAACTTTTTTTTTTTATAATACAGAGTGAAGAAGAGACTTGGTTAGACATCATTTGACTTTTGCTATTGAGCAGGAAGTAGCTGGTTTTTATTGGTGTCTGATAGGAGGCACAACAGCTCCTTCCAGCTATCAGAATCCTAAATAAATAACAACCTCTCAATGACTCCAGCCACTGAAACTGTCCTGAAATACCTGATAGCATTGTTTTAGCAAGAACTGAGGCACAATGCTGTGTAGGCACACGTGCAATCACCCTGCAGCTGCACTACTGGCATCTAGTAATTTTCTTTTTTCATGATCCCTTCTTGTATTCTTGAGAACTTCA
This sequence comes from Sylvia atricapilla, assembly GCF_009819655.1. Lineage (NCBI taxonomy): Eukaryota > Metazoa > Chordata > Aves > Passeriformes > Sylviidae > Sylvia > Sylvia atricapilla. The sequence goes on along the minus strand of NC_089157.1, from coordinate 11,948,880 downwards.
GCACTAGGAATCAACATTTTGTTTTTTAAATGCCTTTTTCAATAAATAATTCATCTAATTCATCTCTCTTCAGCATCACATTGATTTCACTGCTTGAAAATTATATCTTTTCTGTTTTGGCTTTTAGAAGAGGTTGCAGTGTATAAATTTGCATTCTCGGAATATTTTTAAATAATTTCCCTAGCAAGTCTGTATGGTTTTGCCTGGACAATATGCTGCTTTGGGCTGGGATAGAGGTAATTTTCTTCCTAATAGATAGTCTGGGCTATGTTTTGGCTTTGTGCTGGAAATGCTGATAACACACAGTGTTGTTCAGTTGTGGCTGAGCAGTTCTGACAGGGCCTTTTCTGCCCTCACCAGACCCCACCAGTGAGGGGCCGTTTGGGAGCAGAAGGAGTTGGAGGGGACACAGTCAGGACAGCTGATGCTAACTGATCCAAGAGATGTCCCAGGCCAGGTGGTGACATGCTCAGCTGGGGGCGAAGAACGAAGGGGTGACATTGGGGGTGATGCTGTTTGTTTGGAAGGAGTGACATTGGGTGATCAGCTGCATGTGATGGAGCCCTGCTGAATTCCTTTGCTGCTTCAGCCCTGCTGAATTCTGCTGCTTCCCTGGAGACAGCTGCACACCTGCCTGCCCCTGGGAAGGAAGTGGTGAATGAATTCCTTGTTTTGATTTGCTTGTTGCCTATTAAACTGTCTTCATTTCAACACAAGTTTTTCTCACTTTTACCCTTCAGTCTCTCCCCCATCCCTCTCGGAGGAGGAAGTAAGTGGGCAGCTCTGGTGTTTGTTTGCTGGCTGGGGTTAGACCATTACAGCAGTTTGAGTTGGCTGATCCTCAGTCCTGTTATATACAATATTTTGCATTAATCCTAAATTAATACAATAGGGCTTGATAGAGGAAAATAATTGAGAAGGTAGTCTCTCCAGAAAGCAGCATTTAGTGCTGTTCTCACCGCTCTTTATCACATGGGACATTGATTCAATTGCCATGGGCTGGTGCTCAGTCACAGGCCTGAGGCATCTCTTCTTTTCCTGCTTGGTTCTAGCTTCAGCAGGTTTTTCTGTTGGCAGAGACAGCTTGTGAGGAAAAAAAGGTGGTGTCAAGAAGGCTAGTGGTAACGACGTGTTGGTTTTAGGGGCTATGCCAAATCTAAATGTGCTAGAATAAAAACACCCAGGGAGACAGGCTTTTAATTAGGGTTGATTTAAATGCCTAAACAAAACAGCAATCAGGCAGTTAACATCAAGGAAGATTCCTTTTATTCCAGTAAAGGCTTTGTCACTGGTGTGTCACAACTCTACAGTGTTATAAAGGTAGGTCACCTGGTCATTCTCCAGCAGATGCTGTAAGAAATCAGCTGCTTTGAAAGGAGTTCAAGTCCCGTTGTGTATCTGATTGGCAGTGATGTAATTTGTCCACTTTGATTTCATGCACTGTGCCTTTTCCAGATAAGGGCAGTCACTTGGCAAATCCATTAGTGTGATTCATTCTAAATATTGATAAGATGTTTTACAGATGCTGAATCAATCAGAAGAAAACAGCCCAGTGTTTGTATTTCATCCTCTGCAGCTGCAGGCTCTGACTGCAGAGATAGCCTGACAGCCACTAACTTACTTTGCTCACCATCAGTTAAAGTTAATTTTCACAGAAACAAATCTCTGGTAAAAATCAGTAATTCAGCACTGCTGCTTCAGCATGAATAGTTTTGGCTTTTTGTAACAATATATATTTTCCAAGCCAGAGAAAGAAACCTGGAAGTTTCTCTCAAAGCCACAACAAAAGAAGAATGTCTGTGTACTGAGGCAATATGGAAATCTTAGAGCTCTTCTTCATTGCCATGTTGTGTCTATTATCCTGTAAATATTCTTATGTATGGCAGCATGATTTTTATGTGTCACTTCTGAACTCTGAGACGTATTCAAGTTTTTCCAGAAGGGATTCAGGAATGGAGTAGTACTTTATCTGGCCCACAAACTGGTGCAGAAACAGTGAGAACTTAAATGGAGCAGAGTTCATGCTCATAAAGTTTCCCAGGACCTGGTTTGAGCATTTGCTGTATAATAGATTTGATAGTTAAGGAGTAGTTACAGGTCTTGCGGAGGAACAAATGAACCATTTGGTCATTGTTTTGGGAGAACTTTTTTTCTTTCTGGTGGGTAGGAGAGAAGCATGTTGGCAGGAGAAGAGATGTGTGAGCATTAAATGGCCTAATGCAGCAGTTTTCAACCAATCACCTAAAACATTAGCAAGGAAAGCAAAGCATCCTTACATATTTCATATACTGATCATTACTCTTCACTGTGTTTAAGTAATTCAGTGGCGAGCATTAGCAGAATTGATTCTTGAATTAATTACCAATGGTCTGAATCAGTTGGGACTACTGCTAAGCTATAGGGGACTTCAGAACTTCCAGCATTGGTGGTCATCTTCAGGACGTGCGTTTTTTTGTTCCCTCCTCCTAAGCTACTTGAGGCTGGAAAATAAGGCACTATAAGGGCACAGCACCGTGTCTCAGAAGACCAAAAACATACAGATTGCAGCTAATGTGTCACTGCCTCTGCTGTTCAGTATTTCCATCTCATTACTGCACAAATCTGGATGCAAAGTACACTTGTAGTAAGGCACGGTTTAGGATGTAGGACTTCTCCAAATTTCATCTGGATGTCACATAGGCAAACACAACTACAGATTCGCAGGGGACTTGAAACAACAAGGCCAGAGTGACTCCAGCAGAGAGGCAAACATCACATGTTTACTGAAGCTGATTCAAATCCAAGAGCTCATTTCTGTTCTCCTCTAGTTTTTATCCTCCAGTTTCAACACCAAGATTTATAGGTAGATACTGTTCTGAATAGGGCTGTATCAGTTTTAAAGTGCTGTGAATCCTCTAAGACACAACTGGAATAATTCTATCTGCAAGCTGTAGGCCCTAGACTAGACAATGCCTACCACAGTCATTTTTGAAGGCAGCTGTAAAGGCTGCTAGAACCAGCCTGGTTAAGCTGCTTTTCTATTGCTTCTCTGGTCCTGAAGTGCCCTTCTCAGGGTTATTTCTCTACAAAGTGGTTGCAGTGTGTCTTTGAACCAGACAGTGCTCGCCAGCATTAGCCCCACTTGGCCAGTGGATGGTCACAGCAATAATGATGCTGCACCCACATTCTCCTGTAAAAATACTTTTGTTCTGTCCCTTATGTCACATTATCAGCCAGCTTGGACTCATCTCCCACAGTCTGTTTGGAGACACGACAAGTGATGACTGACGTTAGGATCAGTATGGTATACCATGTTCTAATTTTATTATTCTCTCCCCTTTCTCCTTGCTGAATACAGCAATATCTGGGAATTACATTCCTCTACTAAAACTGCAGATTGAATGTATTTATTCAGATGTTGTGTTGTCTGTCTTGGATAGGACAAAATAAACAAAATTGTAGAAACTTCATTTAAAGCAGTAAAAGATTACTTTTAACAGTTTATATGCTGTGTTGTGAGTGAGGCTAAAAAAATACACTGGCTGGTGCATCCTCAGTCTGTTACAGCTGCTAGATAATTTTCTAGATGATTCATTTATTTTTTAACGAGGGGAAAAAAAAAAAAGTCTTTGAGAATCTGGGGCTTAGGTCTCTTAATGTGATTTCCTTGTTAGAGCCAGAGAGGAATGTCACTTGACAGCCCTGTTTGGAGGTGGAAGTTGAAAATAGATTGACTGCTGCTACTACACTGGGTCTGCTTTTCACAGAGTTGTCCTGGAGCTTTAAACATTTTATTGCTTTCAAGAGATTGCCAGATGCCACTGTGTGTTATAATCTGAGGGAAATGTGAGCCTGTCCAACTACTTGGAGCTGGTCAGAGAAAAAGTGGTAGGTTCTGTTCTTTCCCTGAGGCAGCAGGGAGGTTTCTGAAATGTACCAAGAAGAGTGGCTTGGCCCCCAGGGCATCTGGAGGACTGAGTTAGGGAAGAGAGAGAAATCTTGTCCATTCACCTCGGCTTTATGTATTATTCTTTTTAGCAGCCTCGGCAAGCGGATGCCTTGGGTTGGTGACAGACGTGCAGTGGAGTGACCGGCCACTCGGTGGAGTACGGAGACCTCGGAATGCCAGGGGAACACACCGCCCTTGGCATCTGCAACCCTGCTGCTGTCCCTGGGAACACCAGGGAATGTTCGTTCGATCCTGTGAATTCACAGTGGAATCGGCTTTACGTTAACCGTGACAGAGGATTGTTCATTTTAGCAATAACGTCGAGAGAACAGGTAGTTTGGTCTTTGTGTAGTATGTGTGTTGTAAGAAAGAAATAAGGCATTAATGTGTTTGAATTTAGTGCAGTTGCTCTCTAGCTGGGCTCATCTGACAGAGTTTTGCTCATGCCTAATTAATAATCCGATAAGAATGCTGTTGAAATCAAGCAAGAGCATTCATATTGTGTAAAATTAAACCAAGGCGAAGTCCTATAACACTTAGAAAATTTCAAAGAAAGCTCCTTGCCTGTAGAAACACTTCCCCAAAATTTCTTAAGTTTTGTTCTTGTTGTTTAACTTTCTATAATAAAAAATAGATTAAAGTCAGTGAAAAAAAAATCAAGTTGCTTGCTTCTGTTCCAAACTTAATTAAGCTAGTCGTAAAACTCCATTACCTCTTAAGTAGTATTTTTATGTTCTCAGGGGCAAGGGTGTTATAAACTGATTATTTCTGCTTGTTACCTGTTTGTGACATTTAAAGAGAATGTTCAGCTGCTAAAGCATGTCTATGACATTTTAATCAGAGCAGTCAATGGGAAACAGGATTTGATTCAAAATACAGTAAGACTATGAGAAGACAAATATTCAAGGAGGGCTATATTGTGTGTACTATAAAGAGAAATTGTATTATGAAGCTGTTCTTAGGGGCTGGGTTTCTGGATATTGCTGGAACACAACCAGAATTGTAGATAGGGCCATCAGCCCTGGGGAGTGCCCTCCTTAGACACTGTTTCTGACACCAGATTACAATTTACTATGAGTGGAACTGACATTGATGGAAAAGCATATGATTGTAAAGAAATCCTGCAAATGACAGCCATGGCCTGTGGTATGAAATATTTCCTCTTGAACTATTTATTCTTAGCAGGCAAATACAGTAGCACCACCATTAGTCCTATTTCAAGGTCTAGAAAGAAACTAGAGTGACAGTATGTAAAATATTTATTTCACATAGTTCGTGAGTCAAATGAAGAAGTTACCAAATATCTCTGATGAAACAAGTAGTTACATATACCAGTAAGGAAAAATACAGTGCCAGTGCATGTCCTACCTTGAAAGTGGAGAAGTAAGGGTGAGCAAGGAGCAGTGCCAGCTACACCACTGGAAATAAAAAAAAAACAACCTCCTGGATTCAGCCCTATAAACTTCACCTTGGTAGAGCAGCTTCCCAGCAAGTGGGTGGCACGTGTTTGGTTCACTGTTCTGATTTTAGCCCCCATGGGACACCCCCAGCTTTAAAATCACAGACCTTTACTGACAGCATCTCTCATCCCAATTCTCCCGTGCTCAGTGCTATCAAATCATCTCCCAGCTGTCAGATATTTGCTCGAAATACTCAGCTGTCTGTAATGACAGCTTCTACAACCTCCCCAGCTCTCTTTATCAGCTTCATTCCAGTGCTTGCTGGCACTCACGCTGTGACAGTTCTTGGACTTCAGCACTAATTCCCCAAACCATAGTGTCTAAACCCAAATCTTCTTCCCTTGCATCCACCCCTTCCAAATTAGTGCAAGACTGAAACAGATTTTAATGCTGACAGTTTTGGTTTAAATCCATGTTGCATTATTTAGACCAAGTTCCTTCATCTTCCAGCCGAAGATAAAGGAGAGTCAGTGGAAATGAACTGGATTTCATGAAACTGAGCACAACCCCTCTGAGGTGTGGAAACTCCTCTGCTCATGACAAGCAGGAATAATATTCTTTTTTTTTTTTTTCTCCCTACCACAGTATTTATTGTGACTCCACTTCTGGGTGAGCACAGCTGTCTACCTGCACACAGAGAGGGGAGTCAGAGCAAGGAGTCACTGAGGCAATCTCAGCAAACGAGCTGGCATAGTGACACAGCTGTGCTCTGAGCCTTTGAAGAGGTGGAACTCACTTCAGAGCAGTTAGACTAACAGGAGCTGATTCCACATAGGTGTCTTCCCACAACTCCAAGGGGCACCAACTCACAGATTTTTGAATAGGTGTCCCCAAGGCGTGTGCTGAGCTCAATCCCCATATAACCTGAAGAGTTCAAGGGTCTCAAGATAAAAGCTAAACATCCTCACATTTAAGAAACCTGCTCTAACTAGACAGCTTCAGAGAAGTTTGCTGATCAAATATTCGGCTTCCCTTTTCCCTTTCAAATCTGCTCATAGCTCTTAAGAAATTCATTGCTTCCCAAGGTTCATATCTGATCTCTGCACTTTGATATTTTTTTCCAGACTGGAAAGACCGTTTAGTACATCAGTGAGGGGAAATGAGAACTTTTTTTTTTTCTTTTTTTTTTTTCTTTTTTTTTTTTTTTTTTTTTTTTTTAAAAATAAAGGAAGATCAAAGTGGCAGAGGCTTTGGAATCAGCTCCTTATCTCTCTGAGGGTGGATATGTGGGGAATTGTATTGCTGTCACTGTGTTGTTGATTGACAACTGACTTACAGGCTACAGGGCTGTCAAGCCAGTCTCTTTCCAAACCCTGAATTTGCACATAAAAGGGATGAGAAACTCATGCTCCAAGAAATAAAACTTCCTGAAAACCCACTGGTTTCTACAAAAGAGATAAATTTGAGCAGCTTGCTCTAATCATGGAATTTTCAGGGTTGTTAAGGGTCATATGGACCTCTCACTGCAAGAAGAAAATGAATAGATACTGTCTCGATTCAAAACCTGCTGCACTTACATGGTCATTTTAGTTGGACAGCTTTATCAATCACCTACAGGATGTCACTCAGTGATGGATGGTCACCTGGACTCAGCATCTACAGCAGGAAAGGAGTGCTGGAGAGGCAGCGAGTACCTGAGCCTGACTCAGCCCAAGCTGCACCCATCATGCCTGGTCTGAGGCACAGTGCAGAAACCAGAACCATCCCCAGTCTCTCCTCTGGCAGCTCACGGCTGTGGGCTTCAAAGGCAGTCCAAAACACTCTGGAGAGAAAGAAAAGGGGCAGAGCAGAGAGATCAAATTAAAACCCAGCCATGGAGCACAGCAGCTGCAGGCCGTTTTAATGAGGAATCCTGCAAAGGCAGGGTCATCCTTTCGTTACCCGCTCTGATTAAAGCGAGGGTGGGCAGCGTCAGTGCCCAGCCAAGCCCAGCCACGAGAGGATCCTTCCCATGGCTCTGCCTGCTCGCTTGAGTGCAGCGGAGCGCGGGGAGTTCCCCTTGTCCTGCTTTGCCTTAATTACCCCTAAAAAAACTCTTTATACTCGGCTTTTCCCCTCTAGCCTGGAACCGTTCAGACTTTTTCTAAGGAAAAAGTACTGCAGTGTGATTGGTGTTTTATCTGGGGGGTCGGACTGATTTATGGAGCAGTAAAGGCGCTGCAAACGGGTCCGTGCGCTGCGGCAGAGCCCACGGAATGCCCGGCCGGCCGTGTCCGAGGCTGCTGCTGTTCTCCTGTCCATCCTGCCTCGCTGCCTGCCCGTTCCCTCGCTCCTCGGGCAGTCTCCCTGCCATCGCTGCTGTTCTCACATCCCGTCCCGGTGTCCCCAGTCTCGCTGTATCCAGTCCCGCTGTCCTCCCAGTCTCTGTCCCCCGGGTCCCTCTGTCCCCCGGGTCCCTCTGTCCCTTCAGTCCCTCTGTCCCCCGGGTCCCTCTGTCCCTTCAGTCCCTCTGTCCCCCCTGGTCCCCCTGTCCCCCCGTCCCTCTATTCCCAGCCCCTCTGTCCCCTCGGTCCCCCTGTCCCTCCGGTCCCTCTGTCCCCATCCCGCCCGGCCCCCGGGGCCTCCCAGCTGCTCGCGGCGCCCCCTGGCGGCGGCCGCGCCTCCCTCAGCTCCATCCTCCAGCTCTGCCCTATTGTTCTCCCGCCCGCCGCTCCCTCCCTCCCTCCGCCGGGGCTCGCGTCCTCCCTCCGCTCTCCTCCATCCCTCCCTCCATCCTTTCCTCCTCCTTCTCGCCGTCGCTCCCGCCCCGCTCCCCGGAGCTGATGTCACGCACCCGCTGAAGGCGCGGGCGATCATGGCTGCGGCGGCCGCGGCCGTGCCGCCGGCCTCCAGCTAATGCCCGCGATGGAGCCGGCCAGCCTGCTGCGGTTCCTGCGGAAGCTCAAGGAGGTTTTCGACGTGTGCGATGAGGATGCGGACGGGTTCATCCGCGTGGAGCATTTCGTCGCCCTGGGGCTGCAGTTCGGCCAAGGGGAGGAGGTGAGTGCGGCGACTCCCGGCCCCCGCGCAACTTTCACCTGCTATGTCTGGCCAGACCCGGCCCGGGCCGCCCCGGCGCCCGCCTGTCCTCCCCGCGGCCCCCGTCCCTTCGGGAGCCCCGGGTTCGTGCCTCAGGGCAGCCCGGTCCCGCTCCCTTGGGGGTGGCTCGAGCTCCCTCCCTTCCTGAGGGGTCCCAGAGCCCTCCCCTTGGCGGCCTGGAGCCCCCTTCCCTCAGGGCCATCTGCCACTTTCCCCTTTCCCGTGGAGCCCTCCCCAAAGGCAGTCCGGCTCCCTCCTTCCCCAGGGGGGCCCGGAGCGTCCCCCGGCCCTCGGGGCAGCCCAGACCCTCGGGTACAGGCGCGGTGCCTTTCGAGGGGTGTTTTTATTGTGGGTTTTGTCCGTCCTGGCTGAGCTGAGCTCTCGCCGGCACGGTGGGGCACTCTCCGCGGAGCCAGAGCGGTGCCGGCAGTGTCGGGATAGTCAGGGAAGGACCTGTCCAGGCACCCCGAAACCGCCCAGGGCTGGGCTGGCAGCGAGGGCTCCATCCGTGCCTGCCTCCATCCCTGCCTCCCTCCAGCCCTTCAGTGACACAGCGTAAATCTGGAGTCGCGCCACCGGTCTCGGCAGAGCCGTTGCGTCAGTGGGACCCGAGTAAATCGTGACATCAGTGTGGATGGGAGTGGGATTCGGGCCAGAGGCAGGGAGGGCAACGCCAGGCGCTGGTTGGAAACAGTTCCCTTCAGTGAGTCCATCAAGGGCTGCAGCTCCGGCGAAATGGACCAGCGAGAAACGCTTTCCTAGGAGAACTCTCGGGATGTTGCACTTTACTGTTCAATGCTTCACAGGATGCCAGGGACGAGGAGTGAAGTTGGGACTACGATGAGGTTCAGAAAACCAGTGTCCAACAACCTTTTAAACTACAATAAAACAAATTAATGTGAGGAGCTAATAAAGTGGTGATTTATAGAGGGATGCCAAAGATGCAGCAAAGCCAGAGTGAATTCAAGTAATAATCGTTGGAGCAAATCACTTATTTTTAGCTTGCCACTCATAATGAAACACACCTTGTGCATTAAATCAGGAAATCAGGAGACAGAAGGCTTATTGCTTACAGACAATCACAGGTCTTAAACATTTTCTTAATGAGAAGCTGCAGTTTGTGGTTTTAACAAACGAAATAAGGAGAAATGAGTAACGTAACAAGTTTTATTGATTTGGGGTTTATTGGCCTCTTGTATAATTTTATATATACTAACAGAAGCATTTTTAAGTCCTTACTGCCAGATAAACTGCATCCAAATTGCTTTTTGTCCTACTGTGTTTATTTGGTGGCAGATCTGGCTTTCTCGTGCAGCAGTGAGGAAAACTGACAAAATTTCACTGGCTGTTTTGCAGCAGGATGACACTGATGGTCATAACAATCCTTTCTGGTTTTAGAAATCTTTCAGGTTGCGAGAGTGGAGTGGGTGTTCTGTAAGATGCAAAGGAGGGTTCAGGTGATGATCTGATAAGGTTAAAGTGAATTGGATTATATTAGTTGAAAAATATTTAAATGAAGAGAAAGAGAAAACTGGAAATTTCAGTAAAGACAGAGCTAGAAAAGTACCAGTTGTCAGTGATAATTTCAGGATGGGCTGCCTTGCTGGGCAGACAGAGGAGGAGAGTGCCAGTAGTGAGAAATGCTTGTTTTGTTCACTTGTAACTGGCAGTGTTTGATAAGACATTTGTAAAACTGGGACAGAGAAGTCCTACCTATATATCCTACCTCTTTATCTATCAGTTTTATAATATAACTGGTTCTGGTTTAGTTCCCCATGCCTGGTGTATTTGGTTTTGGACATCCCTTGACTTCAAAGGAGCAGCTGAGTAAATGGGATTGGTAAATCACCCAAACAAGTTTGCTAGTGAAATACAAAATCAATTTTCCAAGTGCAGATTTACTCCAGAACAACCACTGCAGGTGAACTACTCTAGTTTAAAGGCTTGTTAAAAGTGAAGTTTTTGTGTGATGAATCACAGTTGATATCTGGAGATGGTGAGAATCTACTCTCCCAAATAACACAGTGCTTTCAACCTTGGATCTGCTAGAACCTACCAAGTTCTGTGTGGAAGTGCATCTCATGAAATTAAACTGAGGAGACCCTGTTAGGGAGCAGTTCCCTTTAACATATTATAACGTATTTACTGTCAGTGAGAATTAATTATATTTTTGATTATGCTAAACTTCTTGGGCCTCATCCACCTTGGCTCCCTTTATATTCAAAAGAAGTCTTTCCATGGGCATCAGTGAAAGATTAATTTGCCCACATGTGCAATCAAATATAAACAGAATATAATTCTGTTTATAGAGTTCATCTGGCCACAGGAAGGGTCCTGTTTTGTAGCACTGTGTACTGATTAATTCTGATACTTCCCAACAGTAGCCTGGAGTAATTTCTATGAAATGAGGGTGTATCTGTCCCTTCAGTTGTGCCTGAGGGGTACACACAGCTTTCGACCTCTTCTCTACCTTTTCAGAGCCACCACCATCCAAAGTTTGGAGTCTACAAATTATTAATACTAACTTCAGTAGGGTTTGTAGGGCATTTAGCCTTTTCTGGTTTTTTGTTTGTTTGTTTGGGGGGGGGGGTTTTGTTTGTTTGTTTTTCTTTTTCTTTCTGTTTTCTTCTCCTTTCTTGTGTGTGTGTGTGGTGTGTAGTCAACATGCTGAGTTTTATTATTCCTGAAAGATAACAACTCTCTGAAAACTGCCCCAAGGCAAAAACGTTGCAGCAAGGCAGCAGCTTTCCCTTCAAGCAAAGCAGTCTTTACCTGCAGAGTCAAAATAATAAACTTTAATGTTTCTAGTTAACTTTTTTTTTCTATTTTATTTTTAATGGGCTTTTGAAACCTCTGCTTCTAATAAGTTCTAGCAAGTTTGCTTGCAAGCTTTTGCTTTGCCCTGCAAAGCTTGCGGTTCAACTAGAGGGAAAAAGGATTTGGTTGTATTGATTTGGCATAGCCAGGAACAGAATCAGGTCTCTAAATTCCTGAATTTAGAGCAGATCTGGCTGGCTGTCAAGCACTGCTTGCATATACAAACAGTTGTGGAACTCGTGCTTTTAGGCAGTTGGGCATTCTGGCCTCTGTTCATCCCATCTGACTGTGGGCATTTAACTGAGTTGTCTCCATCAATCTTTCTCTGTGGACATGGATGAGCAGCTGAACACTCCGAGGCTGTAACAGGACCAAAGGATGAAATAAGTCTCTCAGAGATGCTTCTTTGTCTCCAGGACAACAGAAATTCCTAGCTGAGACTTTTGCTTCTGTGCTTGGCTCTGACTTCCTCGTGAATGGGGTGTTTGCTGTTTGTGTGGAAATCTGAAGAAAGACAAGAAGGGCTGTTTCCAAAGCGACTTGACTGGATGGCATGTGCTCACTAGCTAAAGAAACACTTCACATAACACTGAGAAATGCCAAGAGTCGCTCACCATCTGGTTCCCTTTTACTGGGGAAAGAGTTGCAGTAGCAGCCAAGTGTCTGGGAGCATTGTGAGTGACATGTTCAGCAAGCCCCAGTTCTGGCAGTGGATTGTGTGACTGTGTATTTCAGGGTAGTGCCAGTTGATGTTTCATTATGCCAGATTCTGCTTAAACTCCACACTCAGTTTTCAGCAACAAGTGGAGTAAGCTGAGCATGTTGACAACTTCCTTCTGAGGCAGTTAAACACCTTTTGCAGGTGTGCAAACCATGCAGGTGCTCACAGAGTCATCTTTGTCATGGTGACATCTGCTCATCACTGCGTCATTGAAGCAGTGTCACAACTGAAAGGGAGCTTCAGCTGCTAATAAAATGTGTAGGGCAATATCAATTATTCACGTGAATGGACAGTAATTCACTTAAAGCCAATGGTTTATTAGTGGTGTAGAACAGAAATAGCTAAAAATGAGTTCACATATTTCTCATGAAAATTTCTGGCCAAAAGGAACTGCTATAGGGAGATGTTTCCTGCTTATTTCAATCATCAGCCCCATTCAGGGCTGAAGGCATCAATCTCAAGTGGTGCCCCAGCAGTAGATTGTACCTGTGGCTGAGTTTAATGGCACTCCTGGTGCTTCATTTTGCCTTGCTGTCAGATGTCTCCCAGGAGCTGAGGTTGTCATACTCCAAAAGCCATTCTGTTGTAACCACTTCAGAAGTAGCTTCTCCTGTAATTTCAGGACTGTGGTGTCACTGCCTCACAATTCAGAGTCTTTCTGAGGAGTCTGGGTGAATTTCAGGCTCCTGGCAGTAGTGTTGCAGCTCAGAGTTGCACCCAGAAATTAAAGGAACCAAAATTCCTGTTGGCGTGCACGATGACAGCGTAGCTCATACTTTCTTAACATGAGCCTGCAGCCATGAGAAGAAGAGACTTTAGCACAGAAACGTTGAAACAAAAGGGTATTATCAAATGATACTGCCATTCTCATAAGGGCATACCTGGATTTAATTATTGAAAGAAAAAATAAGGTATTTGCCTAGACATTAACAAGGATACAAAGAGCAGTCCCACATGACAGTGTTTTCTAGGCAGCAGGAAGGCTGTCATGCATTCAGATTCCTTAAATCTCTATTTGCTAATGACCCAGATGTTTAATATAATTTACAATGACTGGAAAAAAATAGATTTCTGAAGTGGAACAGTGGGGCACTCAGATTAGTCAAAGTACAGCCACTGCAGCCTCCCTAATTCAATACAAACCAGCAGTGAATATGTTTAAAATAGCCTTTTGGTATATTCTGAAACCAAGCATGTATTTCTAAACAGCTGACATAAAGCAAGCCTGGTACTTGGTGTTAATGAAACGTTTGCCAAAGCACTGTGGTGGAGAAAGGAGCTATAGGTTTACTGTGCACTCATGAGTTTGTTATGTAATGTTTGCATTTCAAAAGTAAGAGCTTTGAGGGGTACAGCTAAGAATTGATGCATGTACAGGTCAGAATTGATTGTTGCTGTGTTTTGCAATACAAGTCAGTGATCTGAAACAGTAAATTCTTAATGCCTGAAGGAAAATTTTGATAGCAATTCTTGATATTTAAACGACTGTGTTTTATTGCTACCTCAGTGTTTGTATTTAGCACAGGTACAGTGATATTGTGTTGACTTATCATTAAATGCAAAAGTAAAAAAAGACATGAATGAAGCATAGAAGACATTATAGTATGGAAAGTAGCATATGTAAGTGGTGTGTTAAAACATTCAGCTGCCAGGCAAGGCCAGATATTTTCTATGTAAATGTTTCTCCCTCCATGCTGATTCAGTCCATGCTGTTAAGTTGTAAAATTGATGTTCTTTGTCTGTGATACGCCTGCATGTTCTCCAGAAATTTGCTCTTGCAAATCCTGTGGAGGATTTTGGATTTCTCACATGTATTGATTTTATTCCTCTAATATGATTAAGCTCTGAAAAGCAAATCAAACAAAATTGCTGGAAGGGAGGGTAAGTCTTGGAGGGAGAACAAGGCACTGCCGTCTAGTATTGGTCGGGGTGATCCCCAATACAGAGGGGTTTTTTGCTTTTAAATTGCATTGTTACCTGTAGTTTGGCACATTTGACTCATACTGAGCAGCAGTGCTTTTGTAGCAACGAAGCGGAAACAAATCAAACGCCTTATAATTTTTTTATACTCTGTGCAGTTAACAGTAGAGTCTCCTATTAATTTTATCTGATTTTCACGCTGATATTCACAAGCATTTTAAAATCCTTCATCTGATTTTTGCATCAGACTGTCTGCTCGGGAGTTGTGACAGTTCTTAAAATACGCAGTATTTGGGGACACACGTGATCTCAGGCCTAGATCCTGGCACGGGCTGCTCAGTAAACACCCATCCCTGAACGTGGTTCACTCAGTGCAGGGTGTGATTAAGGACATGAATGATGAAAGAGATCGTCAGACACAATCGCTACTACTCTAACATACGCTGTTTTACAACAGTGTGAGTGTAAACCAGGCACTGTGTGATACCCTTTTACTCGAGATACAATTGAAGGGCCTCACTTGGAGAGAATGCACGTGTTTCTGTAAAGTTCTGTGTGGATTCACATTTTGTGTGCAGTTGAAACCATAAATAGCAGGGCTGCTTCCTAAGCCTTGAATCCATTTCAGTTCTGAAGGATGTTCAGCCTCAGAATGAGAGACAGGACTGAACTGTGGGGTCAAAGCACTGCAAGGGAGACAGGGTCGATGAACAGGGCACAAAATGCAGGCACTGGAAAAATTGCAGTGTACTCCTTCGATTTTAAAGCTGCTTTGGCAGTTTAGTTTGGGTAAAGCATTATGGTTTTAGGGGTTCAAGTGAAAAGCTTAGGAACAGGTGAGACTTTCCTGTTACGATTCCTGAAATTAGAAGGAAAGGTGCTGGAATGGTGTGCTCTGGAAGGCAGAGGATACTGGCCTGCTGAAATGAGGGGTGTTCCAGAACGATCTGTATTTCAGTACTTACATATGTGGTTTTTCAGGTATTCCGTAATATCACACATACATCTGCATGGTCAAACTTGGGTTTTTTTCCCCTTTGGGGGACATTCTGGTGATGTTCCGTCACCTCCAGATGAGCTGACCCTCCCGATGGGATCCAGATGGCTTCTGGAACATGGGATATTATTTTCCAGTGGCACTTTTGTTGTTATGATAAAATATTCAAACAAACGTGCACACAGCTTGGTCCATGTGTTTGCATGGTACTAATAGATTTGAGAAACTGTCCTAAAATATTAGCTTAATAGTAAGTGACTATATGGGCAGTTTTAAACCTGATAAATAGGATGTGTATGTTGGGATATGTTGCTAAGGCCACTTTTCTCAGTGTTTGGAACAGGAGAAACCCGTAGGAGAATTTTTGTTGCACATTTTTTGCAGACTCCTTAATGATTACTTTATTAGTCTGGCACTTTATTTTTGTCTTAAAGAGATAGGAATGTAATTAACTTCACCTTTTGGGGGTTTCTATAAGTATGATATCTTGATGGATTTAATTTGGAGCTAGCTTTATATTGACAAAATTTAAATTGGAATATTCGGCAAACAGCAAGTGAAAATGTTCCAAAACATAAGATTTTGCTTAACACAAAGCATTTTTCTGTTTTCTTCTGAGAAACATGAAAAAGAATAAATGGGTTTGATATCCTTTACTTGGTAAGAAAGCTGAAAAATCAGTTTTTTACCAAGTTATGTATTGAGCGAGTGCAGAGACTTTGTGGATGTTGGAGGAAGGGAAAATATGTTGTTCAGTTCTCTGCCTAATTGGAGTTGTGTTCAGGTTGCAGTTAGCTGGAGCTGTGGGGAAAATAAAGCAACAGGTAAAACAAAACCATGAATAATCCCAAGCCATGTAAGAGACTAGACAATGTAATCTGCAGGAAAAGAAAATCAGTGAGTTTGTGCAGGAAGCAGGAACAGCTTTAAAGTGTGGTACAGGAGAATTTAGGATTATGGTCTGTGAATATTTGTTTGGCTGTGATTCATTTATTGCAGCCAGATATGGGGGAAAGTTGTGAATTTTAGCCTCCAGCATGAAGAGTGAATTGTGTGTTTCATTCCTCAGTTCTCTTTGGGATTGCTTGAAAATAAAAATTGAGGAGTGCTTTGGGACACATCTTCAAAGGAGCTTTGATAATGCCAGTTTTGCTTTTCCTGCTGAGCAATTACAACACATGGAAGTTTCCACTGAGGAAAACTGCATCTTGCCTGCTCACCTGGGAACTGAGTGCCCTTTTCCAAACACAAATTCCTCTACACGGTCAGCTGCATATCACTGGAAAATGCTGTGATATTTGCTTCCAATTAGACAGTCCAATGTGGCTTGTTTAGAGAGAGAATGAAATTGGTTTAGGCAGTCTGCTGTTGACAGCTGTCATTTGGAAAGCTCTAAATTTGAAGGTCAATGGATCTGTAACTGCCAGTGTGACTTTGGTGGTGGCAGATTATGATCTTTATCAATAACCTACCACCTCTCTTGTGTCCTGTAGTCACCTTGACTGATGACTCTGCTGGTACTCTAGAAGATTTCTGGACATCTGTCAGCCAGATTGGAAGCTTTGGCTCTGACCAAGCTCACAGTGCCTTTCCAGTGGGTGAAAAGACAATTTGCTACGTACAGAGAATTTGGCATAAGTCAGGTTACAGTCGTGGTGCAGATGCTGGCAGATACAGATCATTTGTTTCTTGATTTAGATAGTCACCCAGATAACCTCTGGAAAAGGTCAAATATTCACTAATTCCTTGCATTTTGCCAAAGATCATGGCACAGATTGCTTTTTCTGTGTGCGTAGGCCCATGTGATTTCCTTTACTGTATTTTTCTTACACACTTGGCCTGACTACTGCAAATTGCACTTCTTTTCCCAGAAAGAATTTTTTCCCCTGTGGCATTTTAGATATATTTTCAGAAGCCTGACAACCTTGGTGTGTGGAAGCATCCTGGTGGTACTCCTGTCTGGTTCTCCCTGAGTGGGTGGTGGAGGTTGGTGATGCTCTGGATCAGCTGTTTCAATGCACTGAATATTCGGTGCATTGGCACGAGCAGGGCCAAATTGCTGCTCCCAGTCTGCTGCCTGGGGCCACAGAATGGTTTGAGGAGGAGGAGGAGGGCACCAGGCAGCAGGGATGTTTAATGCAGGAGGATCAATGGTGCCTCAAGGGAGGCATCATGAACAGACTGCAATCCCCACTGTCACTCTGCAGCATCACAGCTCGGCCCGGGCACTGCTTTTACTGGAGACTGTTCGAAGTAATACATGATGTTCTGGCCTCACTGTATAATTCTCTGGATTTATTCCTTCCATCTTCAGGAACAGCTTCAGTTCTGGACTCACCATGGCTTGTGCTTTCTGGTGGGTGCTCCTGTGTAAGTGAGGGTGATTGTTAAGCTCTATGTGTTATAGGAAAATAGCACCTGTTTGGAAGGGAAGGGAGCTTTGGAGGGATTGGTCTAAGTGGTCATAAACATAAATTATTTATACATTTCAGGTGAAAAGCTTACTTGATTGAGTTGGTGGGGTGATGTGGCTGTAAACTACCTCTGGGTTTATTGCAGTTGGCTGCTGCAGCAGGTCTTTAGCAAAACATTCTGTTTGGTGGCACTGCTCCTAATTCAGTGCCTGACACTGCTTGCATTTTGTAGATGTTGCACTATTCTGTAGAGCTCCTTCCTTGGATTTGTGGTACAGGGTGAAGAGAGTAGGAGGGTAGACTCCTCCTATAGCAAGAAATTGCTGATGTGTCTATTTTAGGGAAGAAGTGTAAAGAGGCACATATTAAATACCTTTTTTACAGGGGGAAGGTTTGCCATGGATAACAGTTGTGAAACATTAGGTCTGATTTTACACCACACCACATCTGCCACTCCCTGCCCTGTTTTACTTTGTTCTGGAAGGACCACGAGCATCAGGTTCATCTTCCAGACTTCTGGATGGCACAGGATGGCTGAAGAGACACTGGCATTTACTCTTGTTAGCTTCTGGAGATGTTTCCTGAGCCCACAAGGACGCCAGACTGAGCACCCTCTGCAGAGCAAAGGGGTGATTTTGGATTTTGGCGTGTTCTCAGAGTCCTTTGAAGTGCCTGTGAGATGGAACCTCACTGAGCTGGTGCCTCCCTCCCCTTTTCACACCGTGTAACTGCTTTACACAGTGGCTTAGAAGGTTGTGTCATTCACTGAATAACGTGTGCCAGTCACAGAAGATATTTCTTTAATTAACCAAATACTATTTCAACTTTAATTTCTCCTCTTTTTCCCCGTGTTTTCTCTCCCACTCTTACTGCTGATGGAAACTTACCCATTTTACAGTCTGGTAGTCATCACTCCTGTTTAACTTTAGTGAACCTGCTGTCAGTAGCACTGTGTGCCACCACCAGCTCCAGCCAGTGGTTTCCCTAAATCAGTAGGGTGGAAGGATCCCATTGGGAAGGGGGAAGAAGGATGTTCCATTCAAAAGGATTGCAAACACAGGGACAGCAGTGAATGAATGTAAAGAAAATACTGGTGAAGTGCACCCTGTGAAACAGGGCTGTCAGTGTTTGAGAGAGTACCTGTGTGTATCTGAATACCCACATGCAAGAATTGATTTCTAGGAGTAAACTGCCAGCCTGGAATGGAAATGGATTTTAAGACCCAAAGCATGTGCTCAGTGCACACTGTAATTAGATTGTGATTGTAATTTCAGCACAGGACTGAACTTCAACCTTTTAAAAACTCAATCTTTCTTCAGGAGCTTGTGGGGCTATTTATGACACCAGCAATGGACTCGAGGAATATCACAGCTATCAAACGGGGAGGAAACGAGTGGTTGTCAAAAGATTAAATTTTGATGGCATTTTAAATTTTACCCCTACACTGTATTTAATGATTTAGTTCTGCTAAAAGTCAGTGGCTCTAAAATACTCCAGTAATTTTTGAAAATGTGATTTTATTTCCCCAAGTACAGCAGAGACTTAGTAAAATTTTGCTTTGGCCCTAGGAAAAGACTCGGGAGGTGCTAGACACAATAACACATTGCTCTCCACAGAGCAATTTTCCCCTCTGTCAGAGCTGGCTGCTGTGCTTTCTGCTATTAATGAGGGAGTTATAGTTCTCTTTAGGAGAGGTTTCCATGTTATCTGCTGCTTGGCATTCAGAGACTCTTACTAAAGAGCTGATGTGATTCCCATGAAGATTTTGTGTGCTGTCTGTTAAATGGGTCACTCCATGCCAGATAACATGAGCAATGTCTGCACCATTTCTTGGAACCAGCAAGGAAAGCAGGCTCAGTACAGGCTGTGTGTCAGCACTGCTTAAAGGGAAAACCCCACACGGTTTTAAAATATTCATCTTTGCTCAACTAATATTACCAAAATAGAATAATAAAATAGGCTGGAGGTTTTTGATGCTGGATTAATAGATGTAGGTCACAGACTGTAAATGGATGTGACTCAGCTGTGAGAATAAATAATTTCACTTGACTGTGGCATGAATTTACACTTTCAAAGCTTTTAATAGGTAATGAATATTCAGGGTCTACCACATGGTAGGAGATCTGAAACAAAGGTTTCAGTTCCAGGAGCCTTAGCTCTCAGTCAGCACGTGTTACAAAAAGAGTGTCTTGGAATGGTAGAGAGCAGTGCTGCTCTCACACATCCGTTTTTTTCTCTCTGCTGTTGTTAATAGGAATGCAACAGTGTGGTACACCAAATGTGCAACTGGTGGCTTTAGAAGACAGGTTTTACCATGCTATATAGATGCTCAGAGCTTGTTGTCCTGTCAGATGGAGCTGAACAGATGTTAGAGGGGGATTTGAAATCTCCCAGTAGCTTGCAGAGCAGTCTGGGAGCAGTTGCTCACCCCAGCCCTGTAGGCAGGGAGGCAGCACCAGGCTCTGTTTTAATTTAGGGTAAAAGGCTCAAATCTGTGCAGTGACAGGAGGTTTGTTTGATGGAGCACTTACTAACTAAGTTCATGCACTTATTAACTAAGAGGGTGGTTCTGCTGGCTTCTTCTGGACCAATGCAAGGTTTGAGATGGTAAAAACCTGTTTCAGTGAGAGTCATGACATTGATTTGCACTGTAGAGCCCGTGGTCATGCAGGAACAGAAATGCATGACTTTCCAGGCCCTTTTGAGCAACTCAGCATCCTTCAATAATTCCTATTTTCTTAGTTTTTAAAATACTATTCACAAGAGTGGTGGGGAAGGGGAATAAAGTTGCTGGTGCAAAGTTACCCAAGTTAAGAATAGGCTACAACCTGACTATGAAGTGTTTTAAGTTCGATTTTTTTGCTTGCAACAGGGATTTCTTGTCAGAGCTCTCTGTGGAATTAATTTGAAAATCCGAGTTCAAGGTAGCTGGATGAGAAAAAAGATTTTGGCAGGTTGAAAATCTTTAATCAAAAAGGGTTTATACAGCACCTCAGCCTCCTGGACACAGCTTCACACTGCTTTGCATGTGCCAAGACTGAATCACAGCTGATGACAAAGCGGGAGAGGTGACAGGGCTGATCTGGAATGTGTCTGGTTTAGGTGCAGTGTAGATTAACCTGCCACAGGAACTTTGTGTATGGGCAGCCCTGGGGATGGTCAACACTTCCTGAAGTGGGGAAAAAGGGAGGAGCACATTTGTTACCAAAGCTGAGCTTATGATCCATGTGCAACCAGGGCCTTCTGGTGTTCCACTGATATTGCAGCATGCACTTCCAGAGTTTGTGATGCTGACAAGCTTGAGAAGCTTCTCTCCTTCTGCTGAAAATCCATCAATTCAAAGTAAACCAAACAAAAGGTGTTAGGTTTCTGAAAGGCAGGGGAAGATCTTAAAAACAGCATTTGTTGCAAGGAAGTCTGTTATAATCTTCACAGCTTCTCCTCTGCCTGAGTGTAGGCAGTGCTGATGGATAGCCTGAAACGTGACAGGATTTATACCATTGGTGAAGGTAATGAAGGAGAGGAAAAACCAGGCCTCAGCTGTGCCAAGCACTGAGATGGGTGCTCCCAGGGATGTTAGTAGGGTTTGTGTGTGTGAAGATAAAAGCATTGATGGTTTCTGTTGAACAGGAGTGGCGTTGAGTAAAAGGCTCAAACTGAATGCATATAGCTGTGATTTGTTGAACTTAAACCATATTTTTTCCCCCCTCAAAAAGTCCCGCAAGATTTGGGGCATCCATTTTAAGAGGATTGACTGGAAATTAATCTGAAAGCATGAGGGATGTAAAAATTGAGTTTTCTGGGGTTTTAAACCGTACTTATAGAATTCTACAGCAAAAGTACATTTCATTCTTACCTTCTACAAGCAGAGTAAAAATCTGCCATTTCTATTCACTATTACAGGTTTTCTTCAATAGGGCCGTTAATTTATTGTTTGATTCTCTTATCTATAAGAGCTAAGCAGTGGAAGAAGCTGCTGAGAGTAGGTGTAAAATGTTTAAGATACTTGAGTGGAATGCCAGGATATTATTGAATGAGTCGTCCCAAGCTATAGCATAATATTCCTAATGAGGCAAGGGCCACGTCTTTGAGAGACAGCTCTAAGGGCATAAGGCTAGCAAACAGAAGATGAAGAAGCTGGAAGTTTTTTTGACAGACAGAGGGTTTGAACCTGCAGAATTCTGAACTGGCGGTTCAGCTTTGTGGTTGTGCTGAATTGGGACTAAACTGCTCAGCATTCCTGCAAGGTGGGAGTCTGAATAGCAGAGCAGGGCTGGGAAGGAAACGAGCTTGCTGATAAACATGTTCCAAAGTGCATCTTCAAGACAGGTCTGAGTCAACACTTGAAGATAATGCTGTCAGACTGATGATAACACAAAATATTCTGACAACCTACTTGGTCTGGTAGCAAACACTGTCTGTTCCTCTGCAGTGATTTCTGATTAAACGCAGGGCTCTAGTTGCCAACAGCCCAGTGCTAGCCATTGTGACTCAAGCCATTGACTCCTTCTGTTCGACATAAAATATTCAAATAGTTAAGTAAAATCGAGTGAATTATAAGAATAATCTTTTTATTTGGAAAATTAAACTGCTCTGTCACTTTATTAAGGCTCTCTGAGCTCTACCTGAGGCACAGAGAGCAGTGAGGAAGCTCACATACACATACACATGCCACAAAATAAAATGCTCAAGAGAAGGTTCTTCATATAAGTACCCTCCATTTATACTTTGCAATTGTATCTGACCTTTTAAAATTACCCAGGTGCAGCAAACATTCTGGAATACATCACATCTAAGGTGAGCTTCAAATACACTTCCTGGTTTCCAGAGGACCCTGCTCTTTGCAGTGAAGAGCAATCAGGTTAGTCAGAATAACTGAGAAACAGGAAATGATATGCAGGAAATTCTCCAGGTGTACAGATTGTGTACACTACCTATGTATTAAAGTCTGCATCTTGAGTAATCTGTGCATTGGGAACAAAATGACATAGGCATAGGCAAGTCCATGAAGCTGATTTACAGTAGGAAGATTAACAGTATGATAAACAGGTTCCTCTTCACTAGGGAAGGTCTGTCAACACATTGTGACAGTTTGGTGCATTAGTCAGCACAGCAGACATCATGTGAAAGTGTCATATCTGTATCTGTCAGGAAACCAGCCAAATTATTCATTACTCTCAGGACTCTTGTCTTTAAATGGCTTTTTCCTTATATGAATTTCCCCCATCCCATCTTCTTCCTAAATCAAAGATGAGATGTTGTCAGAAGCTACCAGCTGAAATGTGGCATCTCTCTTTCTCCTGGTGTGAAAAGACTGAACGTGCATTGATGAAGTGGACATAAGTTGCTTTTGTTGCTTTTCTATTTCACTCTCTGCCTTGAGTGTTCATGACCAGAGCCTGACCAACTGCCTGGAAACCGACCTGTAAAGTTAGAGAAAGATGCTGTAGTCATCTGCCACAGTCTTTGTGC
Source organism: Sylvia atricapilla (assembly GCF_009819655.1). Taxonomy (NCBI): domain Eukaryota; kingdom Metazoa; phylum Chordata; class Aves; order Passeriformes; family Sylviidae; genus Sylvia; species Sylvia atricapilla. The sequence goes on along the minus strand of NC_089157.1, from coordinate 11,926,133 downwards.
AGCTCCTCTGACTTTAGGAGGTTTCCCCCTGTGTCCACAGAGGATGGCCAGAGCAGAGCTTAATCTCTTTGCCACAAATACCTTGAAGAGGAGAGGAAGAGGATCAGCCATGTATTTAGAAGAGCATCCTTTACCAAGGACCATGGTGGTTAGGACAGAGCTAAAAATAGGTGCAAGGGATGGAGTGGAATCATTGGGACGGAGTGGAAGAGAATAAGGTACCTTCCCTGGCCTGTGCAGTATGTTTAAATCGTGTTTGGATTTTAAAATTACGGGACAGACTCAGCAAACAATCAGTCCTGGCACTTTAAAGTCAACTAAAGGGCACTCAGCAGAAATGTTAATGGATGAGCTGTAGTGAATGCAGAAGGGAGAAGGATGGAAATAGTCTCAAAGGGTATCAGCAGATTTCTCTGCATTGCTAAATGCAAAACACTAATGAGCAGTGGCTGAACACTATGACTACTGTACTTATTGTACATGTCCTTCTGCAGCATTTACTTTTTCTTACCAGTGACAGCTGTGATCTGGAACCTTTACTGACTGCTTAAAGACAGATCTTCTTGTTCCTGACTTAATTTCTTGCTCAGGAAGAACAAAAACTTACACCTAGCTCAAGTCTGCATTTTTACAGGCAGGTTTGCTGTGTCTGTGGCAGTGAAGAAAGGTACAGTTCTGATTGTATGCAAGATGCACAATTTTGCCTGAACTGGGCTTAGCCAAACCTGGACCTTTGAATTAAAAGTTTTCAAGCAGAAAACTTGTTTAAGTGTTTTCTATGTCTTTGTTCTTGTGGTAAGATTGATCTTTTCAAACAAAAACAAAAGTGTTTCATTTTAGACTGACTATCTTTGGTCTTTGCTGCTGTAAACCCCAGAAGCCTCATACTCTGTTTTTTACTGGCATGAAAGAGATAACAAGAGGGAGAACCTGTCTGTCCTCTGTCAGTCTTACTAGAAGATGAATAAAAGAAAACAGAGGCTTTAGTGAACTCGTGGAAAACCACCTAGAAAAAAAATTCTCCTTTCCTGTTAATAGATGAGTGAATTCTCTTTAGGAATTTTATTCCTTCAGATTGAAGGACATTTCAAGACTCTAACTCTGTTCTCCATTGCTTCAGCATTGGTGTGAGTGAGCATTAAGAAAATACTGATTGATGGAATCAGACCTGTAATGGTTCTCTTACAGAAAAAGCAGCTGTACCAGTTTATATTTAAGACTCAGGAGCCCTATTCCCAAAGCAGCTAAGTAGCATTTAGACACAAGAAACAAGGAAGTGATTAATAAATGCTGTTTTAAATATTTACAGGTCTCTTTGCTTCTCAGAGATGTGGTATGAACAGCTCTTGTGGAAAAACTGCCCAGTCTCTCCACCTGACCAGGATTTTCCTTCTTTTTGTGCACAGGACGCAGTCAGAGGGGTGGATGCCAGCCCATCTGTGCTGTGCGGGAGTCCTTAAACATCTGGCTCCAGCCCCCACAGCCCTGCACAGAGGGAAGCTGTGTCTGTGTCAGTCATCCTTTGGAGACCTGCAGTGGTCCCTGTTGTTTTGGTCACATCCTGGCTTGCCTCCTCCCTAACTGGGAGTTTACTGCACTCACACTCTTGGTTTTCTGGCTGCCCACAAAAATAGCAACTCCAGGGAATTTCTTCCCAGGTAGGGTCAGAGTGGTTCCTACCATTGTTTGTGATCTCCACCCCTTGCTACTAACCATGGGGTTTGGGCTCTGTGCCAGGGGTGGAAGGCTGATGAACTCCCATTCTAGCATCACTTCTGGCTGACCTTTTCCATGCACATTGCAGCTCCCTGGCTTCCCACAGGCTTCTAGACTTGAATATCCTAGTATGCTTCTCAGCATTGCAGTGGAGAGTGGCAGTGCTGGTGGGATCAGCTCTGCTGGTGGATGAGCAGGAGCAGAAACATCTGGATAAGGGACAGTGGCAGGCAGGTGTGGTCTGCCCTTGCTCGCTCAGTATTCAGACTGCATCAGCAATCCAGTGCTTTAGAAATATACGGCACTTTCAAAGCTCTATTTGTAATATTTTTCCACTTCTGAGAGTAAATACTTTAGATTAGTTCCATGATTTTGGTGTCACTGATCCCTGTTTGTGCTTCACTCCAGCAGCTCACCCTTAAAGTATCTTCCCTCATTCCAAATCTTTATTGGTGAGTTATTTGCACAGAATTTGCTGCTGACTTTTTTCTGCTGTTGGAATTTGAGCTTACTGTGCTGTGTGCTGGATGGTGATTTCTTTGGCATATTTCCTTTCTTCTTTTGGCAGGTCCTGAGTTTATTCCATTATCTTTATGAAGTGAAAAATGCTAAGCAGAATTTTCAGTGACTTTCACTTTTATTTAATTAGTGCTTTATCTTGACATGGTCTAGTGTGTAAATCTTGCCCTTTTGAAGACCAGGAGCAGTTGATGTGTGGTGCTTTTGGCTCTGCCTGCAGGTACCTCTCTGCTCAGCAACTGGTGTGTGACATGAGCTTATTTCTGGGGTGGGCAGGTGGAACCACTGTTGCAGTTTACTGAGAGTATCTGATAAAGTGTTCTGTTCAATAGTAATGCAGAATATGATGTTTTATTGCTGCCATATAACCTTCTGAATATTCCATTCTCCTTGGTTTCTTACACTGCAGCCCGCATTACTTGCATTAAACAGGCCACGAGTTTGCAGTATCCTGTGCCTCTGCTTCCTTCTCTTAATTCCAAAAGCTGTAAAGGACAAAATCCACACCAGTGCTGAGCCCATATTCAGAGCTTGCACTGGGCAGTCCAGGCACTGCCTGTGGGGGTTGGTCTAATGTTTTGGATAAATATGGAGCATTAATATGCCATGCAGTGTGATACTCTGGAGAGCACTAAGTGACATCTAAGCCCAAGGGGACTTTCCAGGAGCCCATGAAATGACAGCACAGATCCGATCAGCTGTAGCAGCAGAGATTGTGTTTGTTATATCAAATAAGCCAAATTATGTTCATTGTATGCCGTGGTGAGGTGAGGTTAAGCCAAGTTTTGTAATGCCAGTATGTCTGACTGCAGGATTCCAAGCTTCTCTGTGTGCTTGAACGTTTTTCTTGTGAGTGGAGTGCAGCAGACCTGTGAGTCTGAGTGGACCATGCACGTGTTGGATATGGGAGAAGCAGTTTATCCTGCAAGGCTGAAGTGTTTGCAAATGCCATCCACAGAGCAGGACACAGAGCTGCAGCACTAACCACAGTCTGAGGCCGTGGGATAACAACTGATTTTCCATACAAATCAATGACAGTGCAGTGAAGGACTGAGACTAATACTGAGGTAAAAACAGTTGGAGCCATTCCCAGGCTTGAACTGAGAGCACAGTTTTGTCATGTGTTTGCTGGGAGAAAGAAGAGCCTCCAAGCCCTCTCACTCCTGAAGTGCCCTTGCTAGAGAAGAACAAGTTAATTGTACATCTGACGCAGCAGGAGCCTTTCTGGGTGTCTTTCAGATGAGTTGACACCTGATAATTATATGAGAACTACAGGCTGTCTGTCCTCTATTACTTTCACTGGGGGAAAGCAGCACAAGGAATGTGAGAAAAGCTTTGATTATAGGGAAGGAAGTAAGATTTGTTCTTGTTGCTTGCTCTTACCATCTCCAGCCAATCTTCATCTTAGAGCTGGTACAATGGCACAGTGATAGGCATGTTGCTGTTGTGTTTTAGATTTTACTCTAGTGGGTGGCTGGGGAGGATCTGCACATCTAGGTAGACTTCTCTGTCTGGTTTTAGCTCTATCAGGACACACTTTCAGTTTGCAAGGGCAGAATTTGGGATGCAGCACATCTGTGCCAGCTTTAGTGGGATCTCATGCCTAATCTCCTGCTCTCACCATATCTGCCCATCTCTCAGCAGTATCCTGAAGTCGATGTCAATGATAAAATAGAAGTTGTTGAAAATGTTAGATGAAATCTGGGTGTTCTGCCTGCTTGCAAATTGTTCCCAGGTACTGTATAAGCTTAGTTCTGTGACTGAATGAAATGGGCTGTTTGTGCTGGGACATTACCGTGCGTAAACAACTGCAGCACTTTCAGTGCGTTTCCCAGCACCAGTTATGCAGCACCAGTTGTGCAAGAATTGGAACGTGCTGTAGTCAAATGAGAATGGGATTGGGAAGTGGAGAAGAGCAGTATTTCTTCCAGCTTGCCATAAACTTGTGACAAGATGCTGTGACTCAAATCTGAGCCCTGGAATAGTCCAGCAGAGGAGAGAGGAAACCTTACATACAAGAACGTGATTTTGGATTGGCTTGTGGTCTGTTCTAGGGAACCAGAGGATTTTTGGGGTTTTTTTAAATTGTTTCAGTTTTACTGCTCATATAAGAGAGCTCAAGCTAACCAGGCTGGGGATTAGATCTCTGTTACTCAATTAGAGCTCTGTGTTTTAGATTTAGCATTAGGGTGATGTCCTACATCAGTTCACTGACAACTAAATTTTGTCGTATGTCAGAGCTCTCTTTTGGATGATTTGAGAATCTGACAAATTCTGGCTTGTCCTCAGACTTAAAAAAAACCCCTTCTTGCATGTCTTATGTATGTATTTGGGCCATGTCTGGATTCCAGAAGTGGTCTGCCACTGAGATATTTGGGATTGTAGGGCTGCTCACAGAGCAGGACTGGAACCACGTGTTCCTTGGGCACTGAGAGCTGCTGCCCAATCTGTCAGCCAGGCCAAAGAAACCTTTTCCGTCTCATGCTTCTGTCCTTCTCCCTGCCCTGGTTATTTTTAGAATCTCTCCACCTCTGCATGTCAGTTGTAGAGCTGTCTTGCAGTAGATGAGAGCAGAGGCCAAGTAGGTTCAAACCAGCCAGGCCTGGTGTTTCTAATGGGTTTTATGTAACACTGCAATAAGACATTTGCTTCTTTTCCTATGTCCATGCTATATGCCAGCTCCTCACTGTAGCATTATTCCAGTGCCTGAAGTGGAGTAACATTTTATTTTTCAGTAATTAGATTCCTTCACATAGGACTCATTTCAAGAAGAAATCTATGGATAGAGAAGCATTTGCTTGGCCTCTTAGAGTTCTTGGAGTGCTGTAATTGCCACAAGTACTTGCTTTAATGTATGCAGAGCTGTGTATGCACACAGGTTTGGGGTCATTGCTGTATATCTGAGTGTCCCGGTGTGTACTTGCTTTCACTGTTCTGGGGGTTTGGGAGTGGACACGAAAAGAAACTGATGATCTGCTCATGTCTAAAACTGAATCTGTGGCTGAGCGGTAATTTAACTCAGGTCTCCTCAAAGCTGAGCTATTCTTTCCAGAACATGGAGACTTATTTTGTATGGAGGGTAGTGCAGGGTTACGGTATGGTTTTGCATACCATCCTGACCATTTCAGTAGAGAATTTGCCTTACTAATTATTTGCCATCCTGCCTAATTGAGTATTTACTTTATATCTGACCTCGTGTAACATACTGAGTCTCAGATGGCTTTCCCAAGGAGTTGAATCTTCAGCTCTTTATTCAGGCAGAATTATCTTTTTACCAGTTATGCTCACTCTGGAGCAGGGTCAGAAGCTCCTGCCCAGGTTAAACCGTGGCCTTTCAGACAAGGCACAGATTTTTTCAATACTTGCCATTAGACACTTTAAAAGCACTTGGAGAGTTTCGCTTTCAGTGAGGACAAGAACAGAATCTAGGAAAAAGATAAAAATTCTGCTTCTGTAAAAGATGGAGGTTTGTTGTAAGTTCAGCACAGACTAGAGAAAAACACATCAGGAACTGCATAGCAAATGCTTATTCTCTGGAGATACTTTTCCAGGGTCACAGACTGAAGAATCTTGTTGCACTCTGCTGCACGGACACTTGCTTGATGCAGAGTGAGTATAAATGAGAACTGACTGCACTTAAGTGTTGCTGTGGCTTTTAGAACAAGAAATCCCTCTCCTCTTCCCACTTTTATTTCCCATCTATTTGCTCTTAAAGGTTCAGAGTTTCACCTTCTCTCTCCAGGCACCTTTGTGGCATTATGGGCTTAAGTGATGCTTCTTGTCTCTTGTGTGAGAAATTGCTCTGTCTGAATGATAAGGAAGACCCTGAGGCAGTAAATGCCTCAGCTGTGTTTGCAAACTTCCACAGCTGAGCAGTCAGGGGATGCAGCTTAAACTACCATGGAAGTACAACAGAAAAAGAATGATCTTTTTGAGAGTAGCATTGTATTACATTCTTCTTTGAGCAGATAATTTATTCAAGGGGTGACAGATTGTCTCGTCTGTCTGAGGCAGTAGCCTGCAACCCAGATTTAGCTGTAGTTTCCACGGATTCCCTTTGCTGTCAATATGCAGTGTATCCAACCATAAAATGAGCCATCAGGCCACAGCTCAGAGGGTCTGTCTAAAGTTTGAATGGCCAGGATGGGAAACCTTGAGCTGTTGCCTGCACCTGATTCACAGGTTCTCTTAAGGCTTTGGTCTGCAAGGCCTAAATTCAGCACACTGCATTAGCACTGAATTTATATCTTCATTAAATGTCCAGCAGGATATTAATAACCTGCATAGTAAGTGTCTCTTTGGAGCAAGTAGATGTTACATTAGGCTGAACACAAATGTACCAAGTAGAGGCTTTCCTGTTTGAATCAGCCAAGTAATTAATCCTGGAAGACAGGCACAGGAAAATGCTTCAGAACCAGATGAGAAAGGCTAGAAGTAACTTTGAAAGTATACAAGAATGAAAAACTTACTTAGAGATGGAGTGCAAGAAGGAAATGTCCTAGAAAAAAGAGTATCCCCATGCTACAAGGAAAAGTTTTTTCCACTGCCAAGAGAAACAACAGAAAATCATGAACAGAGAAACAATTTTCCAGGAGTCTGACACTGGCAGTTTGCAGCTTCTGTCAGAGCTCCATAAAGCTGCTGATCTCTGTCAATTCCCATGGTAAGTCTCACTTCTCCTGCTGAGTGCTCGCTGCCACTGCTACACCCTGACCAGGAGGTGTTCTGGTCAGTGGAAAGGATCCTGTGCACTTCTCTGAGCTTTGACCCCATGCCACAGTTGGCCTGCTCAGGGCTACTCTTGTGTTACTGTGACTCTGTCCTGGCTGTCAGCCTCTCGTGATGTCTCAAGACTCAGGGTTGTCCCTGAAATATGCCCTGTCTGCATAGAGCCCCTCAGCAAGGTGGTCAAGGCTTGGTAGGATCTCAGCCCACAGCAGGTTTGGCCACCTGACACCAAAACGCTGGTGAGGTGGGCAGCACCTGCTTTGTTTCAAGCCATGCCAACCTTCCCAGTGAGCTCTTGTGCAGCCTTAGGCTGAGGTCTGGTGGTGGAAGTCTGTCAGAGTAAAACTCTGCAGCTTCCCCTGAGCTCAGCACTTGCCATTCATCTTCCAAGTCCTTTGTTCACCTACATTCTCTAAAATTGACAGCAACAAGGACAGAAACATCACCTCCTAATATTTCATCTCTTGTTGCCTTGTTTCCTTGGCAGACCGACTTCTGGCTGGGACTGATGCTGCCATTTTGTGGTGCGCCGTTCATTGGGCACTATGCTCTTAGATTCTTTTGTTTAATTATTATTATTTATTCATTTTCACCCCAGACAAAGCATGTGCAGCCTTTATAAGGCCTTGCCATTGTTATCTCCAAGTGCAGCAGTAATTCAGTTGTTGTACCTTTCCCTAATTCTCACCAGTGCAGCAGCGTAAATACACAGGGAGCAGAGACACATGGTGGGAGCCAGAAGCAATTTAGCCATAAGAGTTTATCATCAAGATACAAAGCACCTTGTGCGAGGGAAATTGCCTCCTTTGCCAGCTCATGGCCTGACTGTTGGCCAAATGTATGGTGCTCCTCTTTTTTTTTTCTTTTCTTTTTTTTTTTTTTTCCCACTGACAAAATATTCCTTTCTGTGAAGCCTTGGTGCTTTCCCTGATCTCACTGCTGGATGCAAACTACTTGAAATAGCTGTGCTGTGCTCTTCAAAGAGACATGGAGCCTCCCTCTAGGCTTCATTCAATAAAGACCTGCACAAAGGATACAGGTCCTTTGCATAGAGCTCTTGCATAGAGCTGTATTGGGCAGGCTCTGGTTTGGTTGCAGTGTTTTGAGAGGCATTTGCAAGGCCTTCCCGGTGGTCCCTCTCAAGAGGTTTTCCTCTTACAGTGAAGAGAAAAAACATTTTGTTAACTCTGGGCAAGAGGTAATGTATTCTGTTCTGTGGCTCCTCACCCCATCCAGTCTGCAGAGAAATGGAAGTGGTGAATTCCTGTGATGAATCCCCCACATGAGACGTGTGGAAAGTTACCCTGTGTATGCAGGTTTGAAACAAGAGTCTGTATCAGCATTTATGAACTCTATGATGATAGACAGCCCAAACCCAAGAGTGCACTGGCCAAAAACCCACAGGTGCTGAGACCAGCAGGTATGAAGGTTCAAAACGCTTCCTGTTTGTAATCCTTAACATTTCACGTTTGCGCTCGTCCTGCCTAGTGAGGCTTTGACAGACCTGGCTATGAAGAGATTTGTTCTGGACCAGTGAAGGTGGAGGATGTCCTGTGCTATAGGGAGTCCTGACTGCTGGACCATTTCTGAGTGATGGTGGCTGCTGGAAAGTGCCATCTATCTGGAGAAGGTCAAAATCCTGATCTGAGACTAGTCTGATTTAAGTCCACATCACAATGATGCCTTCCAGCATTTCTCAAATAAGGGGCTAAGCGTTGTTTGCCAGGGTTTAGAAATTTATTGCAAAAACACTTTTTAGAGTTAAAAGTCTCGCTGTGGTTTTGGTGATTTATAGATTTTATGGCCATTAAGTTCTTCTAGCATGACTTTCATTGTGTAATACAGTACAAGTGGTTCCTGCATCACGTTCCTTGCTTCTGGCTTTGCTCAAGGTCGGATTTAGAATGGTGCTTAGGGAGTTGTTTCCCCCTCCTGTCTACTTCCCTCCCCTTGTTAACCCTGTCCTGTGAGCTTTTGATGATGTGATGGTTCTTTGGCTGCCTCCATACACACCTCACCACTTCTCTGTTTGGGCAGGGTTTGGTCATTTAATAGAAGCGCATAGACCTTTATTTGTGAGAAATGTGAACACACACCTGGAAGGAACAGCAAGGACAAGCTCATCAGGTGTAACGTTTCACTGTGACTCAGCTTAGGTGTGTGTACCTGTTCCAAGTCACATTCATCCAGATGGCTCCCAGAGCACCATGAAGCGTCTCCCGGACCACTTCCAGCTGAGGGGTCATGGTGCCATCCATCCAGGACATTGTGCTTGTCTCTGGTCCATCTCAGAGTCAATGTTGGCAGGGTGCCCATCTCTATAATAGCTGTACACTTTGCCCATAAGGTTGTTATTCCTAATCTTACAGGAAGTGCATGGATCCTGTCCAAACCAGGATGATTAAGAGATATGGGAGCAGCTGATTCTTCAGGGTGAACAGGACAACATTTGCACTGGGGAGGAAGCATCTCTCTGCTGCTGCTGAGGCACCAGCACTGCATTTTGTTTGGCACCAGCTCATTTTTCCTTGAGCATTTCCCCCTACGCACTGATCAAGCTGCAGCCCTGAGGTTCACCTCCTCCCACAGGCAAACTCTTCATAGAGAGATTGTAAGAGGACATGGACAAAGAGGCACCTGCATCAGCCTTCTCTGTGGGAAGCCCTCCAGGCTGAAACCATAGTCAGCAGTCAAAGAGAGACAGATGTAAAAATGTCTGTTCAGCTGAAGATGGTTACAAACCATAGAACTGCTTTAGTCCATGGTGAGGAAACCTCACTCTGACCAGTGAGAATTCCTTTATTTAACTGGTCCAGTAAAAGGTGCTCTCAGAAAGCTCCTTTTGTTATTTCAGGCTCTCAGCATTCCATGTCATGTTTCATACATGTGACTTTGCTACAGAGCTTTGCTGAGGCTTATCACTGAAGGGTAAATTACATCCTTGTTACTGTACCAGGTATGTTTTGAGCAGGTAACACACAGCAGAGACTGGAAAAGCACAAAAACCTGTGTTTTGGGGCAGGGCTGGTACACGTTCAGCTATCAGCAGTGGCTTTTCCAATTTGGCACTGCAGTGAAATGCAGTTGGGTGAGGGCCTTGCAATATCAATCTATTGTGATTTCTGCATTCTCTCACCTCTTGATTGTAGCTCCTGCAAGGCACCTTTATGTTGGAGGATAATAGATGCAAGCACAGTTTTGGGAGGCTGGGAGAAGGCAGCGGTAGCAGAAGCCTTGAGTATTTGAGAGAAGTTGCACTGTGCAAAGTCTGGCAAACACACAGTAATCCGTTTTTACCTATTTTGGGATTTCACAGGTGTCTTGGGTTTTGTAACAAAAAAAAGTTGAAACCCGGTTGGGGAGATCTTTATTTTTTTTCTTTATCTGTTGTAATCCAGAAGGGAGGGGGTAACTGCCTTCTCTGATAACCAAGCCAGCTGTTAAAACCGGGTGGGGCATTGTTTCTTATCTCTGTTCAGTCTTCCACTCTCCCATGGGGATATCTCCTGTTAATGGGCCATCAAGGCTCACCAATGACATCACACATTATATCTTCCCATTGTGAGATGCTCTACCCAGGGAGGAGGAGCCAAACCATCTCCACCTAGATAAAAAGGAGCCACAAGTGTCACCAGACATCCAGTGTTCCCACGGGACTCCCAAAGGAGAACTGGACCTATCTCAGTACCCTGTTCTCCACAGGACCATCTCTGCTTCCAACAGGACCACATCTGCCACTCCAGGAGGGCTGACTTTGGACTGTTTCCAACACCCTGACCAAGAGGGTGTCAGGTTGTATTTCTGACTCTGTCAGGGTTTCCTAGGATTTCTTATTTGTTTGTTTGCTTGCTTATTCTTCTGTACTGCAACAATTGGTGGGTTTGGTTTTTTTTCGTTATATCCCTAGTAAAGTACCTATTCCCAAATTCTTTGCCTGACAGCCTTTTAATTGCAAATTTATAATAATTTGGAAAGGGGTAGGAGAGGGCTTACATTCCAAGGGAGACTCCAATCTTCCCTGACAGATACCTGTCAATCTAAACCAAGACAACATGTGATCAGTAAATTGTCAAGAGTGTTTAAACTGGTAACTGAAGTGAAGAAGAGTCTGTGAACTGAAAGGACAAGACTGGGGTCAAACTGATTTTTAAAGGGACTCAGCGAGTTTAGAAATAGTGTTTTACTCTGTATGCTTTATCTGCAACTGGGGTGAGGTACAATGGGAAGGATAAACCAGTCTGCTCATCTCTTGTATAGATGCTCCAAAGCAGAACTGCACATAATCTGATTGGCGTTTGCAGGGGATGTTCTACACCAGAGATAATAATCCAAGCTCCAGTGACTATTTCTTACGTTATTTTTAGGGTCCATCTAGGAGAAGCTCTCCTGATTCCCTTAAACAGTGCCTGTTTGTTTTTACCATGAAAAGCTTAGTTGGTTTTGCTTTCCAAGAAATTCATTTTTACTGTCTGTGACCCTGTGGTGACATGTTGTCATAATAACTACAGGGAACTTATATTCGCTGGAAAAATCAAAATTACAATTTTTTTGGTCAGGCTGTTTGGTTTGATTTTAATGTGGGAAAAAAAGAATCCACATACTGATACACAAAGCATCAACAGATATCAAAAATAAATCAGCATGTACCACTGGGAGATAATAAATATACACGTTGACAGAAAAGGCAAGCTGCATCCCTACTAAAAGGCAGTTGGAAAAGGCAGCTGTAGAAATAAGCAAGATCAAAACAGTAACTTCTTAAAAGGCTTTAGAAGGAAACAATTTCACAGAACAGGAACAGCCCTTCGGACCTCTGTGCTGTGCATACAGGCATGAACAGTCCAGTCCCACACACAGGTGGACAGAAATGCCTCTCAAATGACTATTGTCCTGAGTGACAGCTGGACTGGGAACAGTGGCCTGCTTACCTGAGCCTGAGAGTTGTGATTTTCCAGCTGATAGAAGTCACCACATCATTACCCAAATCTCTTTTTCAAAATCTGCCTTTTCCTACTTAGTCCCCAGGCCCAGCACACTTTGCAGTCCATCTGTTTCTGGATTAGAAGAGAAGGTGAAATCACATGTCAGTTGAGAAAATTACCTTTGTGTCAGATACTGTCTTTCCAGTAGTGTGTACAGTGAGCTGAGAATGCTGAGTCCAGTCCCTCACTGAGCTTCTTAGAATACCCAGATTAATTGATAGCAGTTTCCTTGGGCACACTGCTAAAACACAAAAGTACAATCCCATCGTAGTTGTGTGCCTTCATCTCTTCTGGGGATTTTTGTATTGCATTTTGGATCTTTCTTCCATTCAGCCTTGTAACCATTTAGGTGTACTAATGTTGACCAGGCTGTGATGGCTAATGAGGATGCACAGTGCAGGCAGTCCTGTAACACGAAGCCCCCTTGTACAGCTTCTAAAGCTGTAAAGAGCATTCATTTTCTATGCATTCAGGCTTTGTATTTCTGTCCCTTTCTACACAAAAATGCTGGCTGATTATCATTCCTTCTAGTGTCTTTCCCCTGTGTAGATCAAAGAGCAGCGTGGATTTCTAAGTGTGATTTTATGCAAAGTTTCCTCCACTGCAGTTTGAATGACACATTTCTCTATAGGGGGATTGCTCATGACATGGGAACTGAGGTCTGAGGGGGCTGCTGGGCTGTTGTGCTGCCTGGAGCTGGCAGCTGCAGCAAGGCACAGGGGGGAATTAGAGAAGATGAACACGGTGTGAGTGCTCTGGTCAGGAATCTGGCTGCTTGTGCGAGCTGGGCAGGAAGGGCTCCCTGCTTCCCTCAGCCCAGGGTAGTTTTGCTGTTGGTTGGGAGGTTCCTTTCCACCTCCTCCCAACACTGACAGTCCTGGTTCATGGTCATCCCCTGCTGCCACAGCCTGCTTATCTCTGCTTCCCCTAACGTCACAGGAGTCAGCTGCTGTTCAAACCTGTCGCCCCCATTCCAGACTTGGTAATTATCCCACCATACTGAGTGGCACTTACTGCTCATTTCCTTCTCTGGTCCTCGGGGAAGGACGTTATCTCCCAGCCACACTTTTCTAAAGGTTAAGATCTTCCCCTTCAGCTAAGTGGAATATTGTTCCTTTAATCATACCTTTCTGCCTGATGTTTGTCGTCTTAACTAATGTGTGTCTTCCTGAGCTGGATTAATCCCATACTCATTCCTCCCAGGATTTGTGTCAAAGCTTTAACTTGCTGTGAAATTTCTTTCATTCAGTTTAATTTCAGGACTGCTGTTCAGGCTTTTTCATTTGAGATCAGATCTCAAGGCCTGCATTTCACGCTCTGTATCTGGGAGCATGCCGAAAGCCAGCCAGCCACATTCCCTTTTAACAGCTGGGTTCAAAACTGATTTCAGGAGACCAAGGCTGAGAGACCTGAGGATGCCCAAATTATGCTGCTCTGGGCAGGCCTCTGGCTGGCTCTCAGACCAAAATCTAAATTCTTTCTGAAAGTAGATATTGTGTCTGAAGTACAGCACTGTGTGCTGGTTGCATATTGCTGCTAGGTTAGCTTTGTGCATTAAGGAGAGAATCTAACTATAAAGGACACAGTCCGAGAGAAGTGGCTGTCTGAAGTGTAACACTTCTTTCTAACTTTGAGGCTAGAAATCCAGCCTGTGAGCTTTTGCCGACAAAACTGGGTGATACAGTATTTTGTGAGTGTTGTGAGTGTTTTTGACCTGTGAATCAGAGAAGAACAAGTGAAGTGCCATCGTACGGCTGTCAGGAAAATGCCTTGTTCTGGTTTTGTGTCAGCCGTGCAGTCTGGTACCACTGCCTGGATTTCAGCACTGGCTTTCGGCTCTGGTTTGGTGAATTTTCTGAAGCTCCTGCTTGGCTCTGAGCACTGTGTTTTCACTGGTGTATCCCTGCATACCCTCTGATGTCAGAGCTGCTCCCTGTGACCAACCTTTCTGACTTGCTCTGCTCTCCCCACCCTCTCCAGCTCCTTCCTGCTGGCCTTCGGTATTTCGTTTGTTCTTGGCAAACCATAACACCTCAATTAAAATGCAGATGTGTCAGCAAGGAAGGCACCAAGAAAATGTTTTCTGGCTGTGTGGACCCCAGCCTTCTCCCTAGTTTTACTACAAAACATGATCATGGTCTGTGAGTAGATCCTGCTTGGCTGATGTTTCGCAACTGAAAGCCATGAAAAACATTACTCTGTGTAAGTTCCCTTTATGTACTGATGAGAACGGTCACACACACCACAAGCTGCAGAGAGGATGAATATTTTCACTGAAAATCAATCCATGCTGCAGCACTTGTAGATAAGCCTGATGTTACGCAAACATTCTCCTGCTCCTTGTTTAAAGGAAAACATGCTGCACCCACATGACAAATTGCCTCGTGTGTCTCTTGTGATCTGACTCTTTTCTGCTGTATTTGACTTCTGCTAATGGGGACAATATTGGGCTGTGCCTCCTTTCAGCTTGTCACAGCTTTTGCTAACAGCCTTGTGTTTCCCAGGCTGCCTTGGCTTCAATTCTGATAGCTGTGGAGGAGAAGGTGTTAATGCAGCCCTTTTATTTTAGCAAGTGAGTGAATCAGTGGTTTTGGGAAAACAGCTCAGCACATTAACCCTTTGTTTCCAGAACAACACAAAATCACTGTGGAGTGAACAGATGGCTCGGCATATTTTTAGCCTTGCTCTCTGTTCCCATGGTATTCCAGACTGTGTGGGATTCCCCATAGACTGTTGTAAGATTGGTGGGCTCTGCCAAATGTCTTGTTTTGCAACACAGCATCAGAGGGAAGGAGGGAAATGGAATCCTGTTTAAATCAGCTGTTTAAGTAACTAAATGAAAGGTTCTCAGTGCTTACATATCCATAGGTCGTGGGGGAGACTGTAGAGAGAGGTTGGTCTTATGATTCTGGCACTTGCTCATTGTCAGCTGATACGGTGCATTAAGAGGAACAAAATAAATGTGAATTACTCTTCCAGGGGTGTTGTGTGTATAGACAGTTGATACATCCAAAGGTGTAGACTGGCAGAGGAAAAGTTCACCAGAATTTCGGTGGTTTCTGCCTTGAAGATAAAATGGGGGAAGGTAGTTTTTGTAGCTGTGAACTATCTCTTTGGGATGTGTACTGCGAGGAAGTTCTGAAAAATTCCTAATTCCAGGCAATGATCCTTTTTCAAGTGAGGTTAGATTCAGAGCTATTCACATGCACTCTGTTTCAAAGTTTATTGGTGATTCTTTGTGGTTGTAAAATGTTTTGTTGTGTAAGTAGAGAGGTTAACCAGTAAAGTAAGTATATGGTGTGAGAGAAGGGGTTTTTTAAGAGTAATGACTTCTGGATTTTAGTTACGGTTCTCAGCTATGGTTAGACATTCTAACTGTAAGTATGATACCTAGAAAACTGGAGTATGTAATTTGGCAAGAATTGTATTTGTTGCTATCTCACAGTTCTTTTGTGTCATCATGTATTAAAGACTGCAAGTGATTTCTCAATGTGGAACAGAAATCATAGCATCAATTTTCCTAACACTGCCTGTATTTCTGTTATACATAAACATTCATTGAGGTTAATGGAGTATTATGTACTCTTAATAGCTTATTTGCATATTGGAATGTTTTGAACAAATCCATTCCTAATGTGTTCTCTCAGCAGTACTGTGTGCCTCCATCTTTTACCATCAGAAGATAATAAAATGCTGTTAACATAACAAAGTGCTGAAAACAAGATGATGATAAGGGTCTGCCCAGTGGGGCAGATTTCATTGCAGCAGAGCACAGTTTAGAAATACCTGTGTATTGTGTCAGATCATCAGCATGCCTGGTGTTCCATGTCCAGTCGAGCAGGTGTATTCAGAGATGACAGACACCAGCCCGTGGGCAAGTCAGACGGCGTAAGAAACCCAGCAAGCTGCAGCATGGACCAGCTCCATGCAGGTTTCATTGCAGTCTGCAGCATCACTGCCTTTATGGTGCACTCTCAGTGTGGTGTCAGTATTGCCATCACCATTTTAAAGAAGGGGAAGACAAGGCAGATGAAATAATTTGTTGGTAGCATCATGCTACTGGAAGACTTGCTGCTCTGTCCCCCATGCCACAGCCCCGTGCCCACTGGATCACAGCCCTGTGGCCACGGGATGCCATGTCCTTCCCCAGCAGCAGGGATATCCCAGTCAAGATAAACCCTTCCCTGGGGGCCACGATGTGGATCCTACAGCTCCTGCCCGCCTCCCTCTAGAAGCTGATGCAGCTCCTGCCCTCCTGTGCTCCCTGTCCCTCTGTGCAGTGCTCAGCAGGCTGGAGCCGTGTGTCCCTGCCGTCGGGAAGGGCAGCAGCTGCCGTGCCGTGTGTGCTGCAGATCTGCAGTGCTCACCATCTGTCACCCACCTGAGCCCAGGGGATGCTTGCACAGGGCATTAATAACACATCAACACTGGAAGCTTCCTTTCTTCTCTGAATGCACTCAGCCACCTGCAGTGCCTCTGGAGCCACCTCTTTTTTTTCTGTGCCTTTGTGATTCACTGATACATTTCACATCCTCCACATGTGGATATTTTCTCCATCTGGATAACTGGTGGATATTTTTCTCACCTTGGGCCAAGGCGCCATGGACCCAGGTCATATTTGAAAGAAGATGCAATTCCATGTATTGATGCTAAACCCAGGGTAGATAAGTGAATGGACTCCCTTGAATTTGATTAGACTTTTTGCATTGCAGCCGTTAGTAAATTATGGATTTGACAGATTTAGGAATGTGCTCAAAGTTGAGGCCAAGATTGCTCAACAGACTTGCTTATGTCATTTAGGACAAAATCCCAAGATCTGCATTATAGGTTGTAAATTGGGTGTGCACAGTTAAAGCAGAAACTGAAACAATTCTTTCTGTTTACAGAGCGCTCACAGAGAAGCCAGTTTTCAGGCTTGAAGCCTGCAGATAAAGGGGCAGTGAGTGATGCTTGAAATCGAAATTCAAAGCAAATTCAAAACCATTGTTTCCCGCAATGATGTATGTCCCTGCGTGCTTTGGTATCAGACAGCAGCTGATGGAAATTCATGATGCTGTTTGCAGTGGTATGAATTATTTACAATGCACAGGACTGAGTAGGCAGTTGGTTGCACTCATGACTCCAGAATGCTGGCCTTCCACTCCTTACATGTGTGATTGGGAACATGGTCCTGTGTGCTGTAGGGTCGGGCTCAGGAAGAGCATCAGGTCATCTCGTGTGACATTCTGAAATGGTGACAGCTCAGATTTTAACCCACTTATTCTAGGCTAGGTAAATCTTCCAAGTGTGTCTCACCTTCTCAAAAGGCCTCAGATGAGGGACTCCAGTTGATTTTTATAGTTATAAAATACAGAGTTATAGTTATATATCCAGACCCTTCCTGATTTATAGTTCTGGTGGGTAAACAACTGTGCTTTGCTTTTAATTGGAGTTGGTTCAGTTTTATTTAGCAGATAACGGTTCCTTATGTGTTTCCTCTGCTAGTCTTTTTGAACCTGCAGTTCCCTGCTTGCAGAAGTCTTTATACGTCTTAACAAATCATCACTTGATCTCCCTTTCGCCAAATTGAACAGAAGAAAGCTCTCTTTTTTTGCCTGCATAAGATGTTTTAATTGTATGTCAGTTCTCTGCAACCTGTTTTCAGCATCTCATATGACAGTGGGTACCACAACTGTGTGAGTGCTAGTTTCTCCAATGCAATGTAAAATAATTTCCCTCTTCTTGTGTTCCTTCCCTGAAATGCCACAATATCACGGAGAAATCTTACTTCTTTCCCCTCCACCTATAAATCCCAGCTTATCAAAAGACAGCCCTTCTGACTGAAGAGCTCCAACATGTGAGACCACATCAGTGCTAAGAACGCCTGAACCCAGGGCCCGGTGAGGACAGGGGTGGGTCTCACACAGGTGTGGTCTCACTGCCCAGCCCTGCAGCCAGAGCAGCATTTCACACTTACACCCTTTCCAAACGTGGGCAAGGCCAGTTTGCTGAAACCAGGGCAAGTGCAGTTCTGCTGCTCCTTGTACAAATCATGTGGCAAGCTCTCTAATTCCACCCTGCGGCATTTACATGTTTAATCTCCTTTTGCTGGTTTTTTTTTTAGGTTTTTCACAAATGCTCCTGCCTCAGGAGATCCTGCCCAAATGTCACTGCCACAGCACAGGCTGACCTTTTCCTGCAAGTGCTTGTGTTGCTTTTGTCACAGCTCCCAGGTGTTCCCTGCTCGCACTTTAGGCTGAGACGTGCTCACAGACTCCTGCAGTATGAAGGCAAACTGCTGAGACAAGTTGTTTGTTTCAAATGGCATCTTCTGGCTGTGATTTGGATTCTGCTGCACAATTTCAGTGGGTAGAGCTGGTGTGGGGTCCCTCTGAACTCAATTAAATCTTAAAAATGTTTTTTGTGTGAACAAAATCTCTTATTTTTTGGAGAAAATTAAGTGAGGTCAATAGAGGTCTGAGTTTCTTCTTGCCTGCAAATGGAAGCAGGATTCAATTCCAGCCAGAAAATCTTTGCTGGAAAAAGTACTGATGCTGCCTTGGCAGCTTCAGTACAAGAGCTGGCCAGAGGTCTGGAGAGGATTCCTTGGCTGTTCAGTACAAGTGCCCCTGTATTGAACTCACAAGAAAAGATCAGTTTCAATAAATCTCTTCTGAGGTCTGTCAGTGATTTGTCCTTTTTTCTCCCCTTCCTCCACTCCCTCTGCTACAAACATCCTTTCCATTCTGCTTTTTCAAGTGTTCCCAGCCTCCTCTTATGTGTCAGAAAGCAGCATGGGGCAAATACCCCTTTGCAGGGCAGTCAGGATAGGTGGGAAACCCAGGGGACATGAGGCAAAGGCCTTGGCTGGAGTGAGCAGTTATTACAATGGAGAAACATGTTTGCATTGAAAGGGTAATCACCCATTCATCCAGGTGAGTTAAACAATAGGGACAGAGGTTTGGTTTTCTCCAGCTGTTCCTCAAAGAAAAACGAGTTATTTCAGCTCTCTGAGATTTATGTCTTCTCTGTGACTATTGGATGCCTACTGAAGGGCTCATTAGAGACAGCCTTGCAGCTGCCAAAAGAACCAGCTGGATTATTGAGCCTGCAGCTCATTTTTTTCTGCCCTCCTTCACTTCCTACAGTGAAGAACTATAGTTTGCAATCCCTGTTTGTGCCGTCTATGCCACATGGTGGGGGACTGCTCTGTGCAGGGAAGAGTGTCTGACCCCAGCCCAAAACACTGCCCCTACTCATTGTGATGGCTTCTGATGTTAAATTCTGGAGCACATGGTGCTCCCTGTGCTGCCTGTAGGTATCACAACAACCACATGCTCATTTCACACCCAGTTTTGGCAGCAGTTGGTTTTGTGGTCCTGTGTCCCCTGATCCCAGGGGATCAGCAGAGCCCAGCACAGCCCGGTGATGTGGGGCCCAGGAGTCTGAGTGTGCCCAGGACTGGCACATCCTGCGTGTCCCACGTGTGTAGATCTGGGCTGTGCCACCCGTTCCATGGTCAGGACAGAGCTGCTGGTCCCTCATTCCCTGGCCATAGACTCCTCCAGTCCCAGGGGGTTGTTGACTGCAAAAAAGGCTTTGATGTCACTCAGCCTGCCTGATAGGCTGACAAATCCGTAAGTTTGCTGAGGCAATGAAGAAATAAAACTACTTTTGCTTCCTTGTGGGGAGCCAACCCTTTCTGAGAAGGAGGAGGAGAGGACTTTATTTCTTCACAAAGTGAAGCAGGATGGTTTATACAGTGTGGACACGGGAGAATATTTAGAGGTAGCTGTAGTTTATTTGGCCACAGATTGAAATTTAACTTAAAGCAATGCCTTCAGTCTGGAATTAACTAGGAAGAGCTTCTTGCCTTATTCCAAAAAGCTACTGGTAAAAATGATCAAGTGCATACAGGGTCTTGAGAACTGTGTGCAAATATGCAGGGATTTATGTACCAAAAATGTGTGTTTATTAATGCACAAACCCTATGCAAGTATCCACACAAACATAGGCCCTATGATTGAAATCCTTTTATCCCCTGACCGGTGCTGGGAGCGGTTTTTATTCCTGGCTGAAGATGTGAGCACTGCTGGCATTAATTCCATCAGGCTGTTCTGTAAATTCTTCATCATCTCCTGCACTGATGTCAGTTATTTGCATTGAAATATCCAATTGAAAATCTGCAAATTAGATTTAGGGGAAACTGGACACTGAAGCACTTTGCTCAGGTGATAATTTCATTTACTGTTAAGACATTGCTTAGACCTAAATGTGCTCTGTTCCTCCATAATACACACTCCCAGACACATAACACCTCATTTAATTTGATTTCAAAAGTGCAATTTTATGTGTCTGAGCAACTGGTAGACTGAAAACATTGGATCAACTTTGAGAAATAAACTTAAAGTGCCACATTCACTGGGATGAACACCATTGTGTTACAGCACAATATTAAATAGCCTAGAGGCTTCCTAGCTGGCTGCAGGAATCTCTGCATTAAAACCTACAACACAGTTGTTGTTCATGAAGGTGACAGGGATAACACCGACCTGGATTTTCTATATCAAGTGTGTCTCTACTTAATTGGTTTCAGCTAGGATTTTCGGCTAGTCTGGTGTGCATTAACCACAGACTGTGGTTTCTGCTGAAGAAGCTTTTTTTTTTTGGAAACACGGATGTGTGTTCTGCTATTCTAAATTAGTGGGGTTACAGTAATTCTTGTGATGCCAGGGTGGGAATTCGATCATGAGTCACATTGTAGTTGACATCTGGGCTCTGCTGCCCAGCTGGCAGGACTGGAGCTGTGGAAGCCTTCTGGAATATGGAAGTTTTAAGAAAATGTCTAACTTATCATGGGCTCTGAACTCATCATCTAGCTCCTTATTTGCCCTACCTACATGAACTGATTTTTTTTATTTTCCCTAAAAAACAGAGAGGGAAAAGAATTCAATTTAAGGATCAAATAGTGCCTTTCTCATTTAGCACAGAATTTTGCATATGAGTACTTTTTTTTTTTTTTTTTTTTTTCATTTTTTTTCATCCAGATTTGCTTGATCTAAATGTGCCCTTTGGCTTATCATGGCAGTTTTTGGTACAGAGAGAATTTATAGGCATTGAGAAGTGCCTGTAGGAAGAAGTGTCATGCGCACACGTTAGTGTATTATCTGCAGGGCTTTGGGAAACTGCTGGGGTTTTGCTAGCACGTGGGAAAAAAACACACCAGAAAATTGAGAAACTGGGTCATCTGGATTCATTTGCCGCATCTTTCCAGCTGGGCTTTTGTTACTGCTCAGACTGACATATCTGAGCTCACACAGATTGTGCTGCAGCAGGATTCTGTGGCATCCTCCACGCCTGCTGTCCCTGCACTCAGCTTGTTCCCACTCCTGGGTGTCTGGAGGGCGCGGGCCAAGGGCAGGGTTGTGTGGAGCTGTCTTTGAGCTCTTATGAGCAGCAACAGGCTGCCTCTCAGTGAGGGTCCCTGCAAGGTGCTACAGGCAAAGGGACAGGCGCACAAGGGGATGTACACAAGCTCCAGCAGCGTGGTTGTCAGAAAGAACGGCCAGCTGTGTGTCCAGGTGTGCACTCAACTCCCTGGACTGTTCTGCCTCTCATCTTATTCTTCTCCAGCTACTTGTTCCTCCATTCCTTTTTTTCTAGACAGTACAAGATTCTCTCCAGTCTAGGCTGCTTTTCTTCCTCTATCCCAAAACCCTCATGAAAAATGTGCCGGACCGTTTTTGGGGCAGGTGCGAATTTGGTGGCTGTGTTTAAATTCAGTAAAATCTCATTCTGTTGGTGAATAATGATCAGAAAGGCCAAAATGTGAAGCTGAGATTATAAGGAGTAAGTACATTGCTTGTTTACCACAGTGTACTGGATACAACCATTCACTATCTCATCACATGAATATATTTTCATACTGTGAATTTTCCTATACAAAATTATTTTTTCTGTCATGACAAAGAAGTTTGGTTTCGTTCCAAGTGCCCAATGGGTTTTCTCTCCTATAATCTAGATTATTCAGGGAATGAGACTGCGATGTGCAGTGTGCTATGTGCACATCTTTGTCTGTCCTTTCTCCTTCCCTGAGAACTTGTGGTAAGAGGGGTGGAGAATCACTAAGGTTTTAAGCTCCTCTGAGCTCAGTGCATGGCAAGAGCTCCCAGAGAAGGAGATTCTGTTAGCACCCTGCTCTATGGTGAGAGGAAAAGTCACAGATTCACCCCTTATTAAGTTCTTGACATCCCCATAGGACAGGATTGATGTGTCCCAGCTGAAGTTTTGGTCAGAGCACGTGCCTTACTCAGCACCATTGTCATACAAGACGTGATTTCTCCTTGCAGAACCATTTATTTGTTGGTTCAAGTGAACAGTGTGGGTATTCTTCAACTTGCAGTCTTCGGTAGAATATATAGACTGTATCAGAGCAACAGATGATACACCAAGCTCAACACATATTTTATCATCTTTCATTTTAGGTGGAAAGACTGGCAAAGTACTTGGACCCGAATGATTTGGGAAGAATCAATTTTAAGGATTTCTGTCATGGAGTTTTTGCTATCAAAGGTATGTGCATATTTCTTAAAAATAATCCTGTTCAGTTCCACTGATGTTTCTCTGGTTGCAGCAAATGTAATGATCAAAGACATCCTCTCTTTTAGCTGTGGTTATTTGTAGTGACAGTAGAGAAACTCTCCCGGGAACAGAGGCAGGATATTTTTCCTTTCTGTGCATCTCATGTATTAATGGTGAGCAGTGCTAGAGTTCCTCATCCATAGGTGCTTGGGCATTAGTTTACTGCTAATTTTTGTCAGAATAAATGTGTTGTAGTTTAAAGACAAGTACAGCAGAAGAAAGAGGAGCTTTGTGGTTAACAAAGGCCCAGGTGTGATACTTCCAGATTCTGATCTTAGGAGGAAAGGAGGAAAGTTGCTACATTTGTGCACAGACCCTAAAGTCTCTGCTGGAGGTTTTCGCAGAGTGGAAAATTTTTGAGCAGAAAATGCTGTAGCAAACTGAGTTCTAGTTTAAAGAAGCTCTGTAAATCATCTAGTGTCTTCTATAGTTCACAGTCCAAAGATTGCACAAATGCACAAAATATGATGAGGAAGGGATAGAAATGACCCAGAATAATCTCTTCTGTGGTAACTGTGCCCTTGTTCATGTACTCTTAGTGATGCAGTGGCCAGCTGCATCTCCTTTACTGTGGGGACAGGGTGAGAGTATTGAGCTGTCAGAGTCATGGGGCCTTGGGGGTTCTCATCCTTGTTCACCTTGTGGGAACTGATTCTTGTGTTCATGTCCTAAGGTTTAATCCTGGATCGAGCTGTCTGGAGTACTTTGCACTGCAAGTTTATGAATAGCTTAAAGCCCGGGTGTGGAGCATGTAGGATCCAAATCGTTTGTGTGATGCTTGTTAGGATGTATCTGTGAACAGATGCAGAGAAATCACCCAATTCTGCAGCATCACCTAGAGCTCCCTTAGCACATCATTAGCATTTCAGCAGTTACACAGACTCAGTGCTAAGTGTTTATCATCCAAGCAGCAGCAGCTGTATCTATTTCTGATAAGACACTGCGCTGCATGTTTTCACAGCATCTCTTGAGAAAAGCTGCTTCTATTGCTAACCTCAGAGCCTGGAAATTTTATTTATCTTTGGCTACCTGCCATATTTTCCTTAAAAATTAAATCGGTTATGTTAAAGGTCAGAAAGAGCATGTCTGCCTTTCAGAATAGAAAGCCTCCACCATGTTGTTTTAGTGCAGCCACATCCCAAAGGGAGTAGAAGGCTTGTTATCAAACAAAAGCAATTTGTCTTGGCAGCAACAGATTATAAATATGATTCTTTGACACTTCAGCCTATTACAATTGCTTGGGGCAGTCAGATTAATAGAGCAAAATGAGATGCTACTATAAATCCGGTGGGGTTTTCAGTAATAGAGTATGAAGTTGGGCTATTCTTAGCATTGGAAGCCAAATGTATAAATTCAAGAATTACAATTCTAACACCTTACTATATTTCTTATTTGTGAGACTTCAAATTAATTTCCTTATAGATGCTTGCCTTCATAATATGGTGATGAAGTTATTTGGTGCACAGAGGTCATACAGTGTCAAGATATTTTGGTGGTTCAGTGCCTTGAATTTATTTAAATCATGAGGTTTGAGACATCTAAGAGCAACAGATTCAAATCAAAGTTGATTTCTGATGGTGTTGGTTTGAGCCTTTCATATCCAGGGTTGGATTTCAGTGAAAAGCTAAATGTTGGAACTTGAAAAAACACCAAACATCTAAGTGTTTAATGCTCTGTAACTGATAGAGAATCTCCTACCCGTGGATCTAAAACCTGCAGCTTGGCCTCTCTCCTCCATAAACCAGGGCATTGTTTACTCTTGCATGGTACAAATGAGAAGTGTTGTGTTCTCTACAAATGGACATCAAGCCCTGTCTCCTCCTCGGTGCTTCAGAGCTGGATAAACCTCATGACATATGAGTCATGCACCTCTGCAGCAGCTGCTGGGACTGTCAGGTGGAAAACAGTTCATTTCCTTCAGCTCAGGAAGGAAATGAACTGTGGGTTCAGGAGCTGTGGGTAAGGATGGGCAATCTCACTGGCAGTAGGACCTTGGGAAGTGGTGGAGAGGATTTGTTCAGGTGGAGGTAAATATGCTGGAGAGCAGAAGTGTGTTGGAGGAGCTCATTCCCACTGGGCCGCTGGAGTGGACTACTGGACAGGTATTATCATGCTTGCTATTTATGGAAGGCTTTGCTTCTCTTGCTGGTCTTTTGTGGATTTAAGGACTTTCCCTCAGCATCTGTGCTGAGTTCCTGCTGTCTCGGCTGCTTTCCCCATGCAATTAGGCTCTGCCAGAGCCAGGGATAGGCTTGCCATTGAATTTAAAGCTTTGCAGCAATTTCATTGGAATATCAGTATGAAGGCTTTACTTGTGCTGAAGCTGCCCTCTCTATCTGCTGCCTGCAGGGCTTTAATAACTGTCTGCCTGTAGAGCAACTGCCATGAAATAACACCTGTAGCCTCTTACCTAAGTGCTCTGTGGCACTGCCCAGGGACACCACGAGCAGCCAGAATAATACTCAAAGGCTGAGTTCCCATTAGTTTCAGCAGGGTCAGCATGGGAATCATTACTGTTTGCTCAGCAGAGCCAATGGCTGTTTTTGCTGTTCTGAATTTATACTGTACTGATCCAGTAAATATTTTCTGCCACATGTAATACTTAAAGGCTTGAGTGGAGCTGTTAATTCCCTGTGCTCTGCAGGCTGGTGGGTTCCACAGTCAGATATGTTTCCAGGACCAGGCTCTAACTAAGTCTGACCTGTTCCTTTTATTTTAAGATTTCTATTGTCTTTCCATTCTTTGCTTTAATATTCTGCTTAAAAGTACCCAAACCCTGACAAATAAAGGGGGAGCTCCCCCTACTGCTCTCGGTGTTACAGCTCACAGAGATGAGAGGGTACTGTATGAAAACTGATTAACACAGAATTAAAATATAAAGGCAGATGTGTTCTGACTTTATAGCTTATTTTAACCATGAAAACAGTGCTGACTGCTGTGCAGTGTTTGGAGGGTCATGGCTTTTATAACGGGAGAGATTGAGCCACGTCAGCACAAAGCATTTATGAATCTTTGTGCTCCAGCAGAATCACTGTTTTTTTCAGATGAACTCATACAGCCTGTTGTTCTCCTGGAGCAAGGGGGATTTCCCCTCATCTTGTAGAAGTTTTAAGGACATTTTAGTTATGTTCTGTTACAGATTTTGAAAATGGAGAGTTGTAGGAGCTCCTTCATATTCATTAAATGTGTGGAACAAGCACAGCTGTGAATTTCTAAACTTTCCCACCTGCAGCAATAGCAACCTTTGAATCTTCAAAACAGTAACGCAGACCATTATGTGCCTTCAAAAATCCATCTCTGTGCTTCTCTAGATCTTGAGGCATCTGATTACTGCAGTGGGTTGAAAAGCATCTGGAAACAGGTTATATATAAGCAGCTAAAAGTTGAAAAGTAGGTATGTTTCTCTGAGAGTTCCTAGCATATTTTAATGAAATTTCCAAGAATACAAATTTGCCCAAAGTTTCAAAGAAATGTTCCAAAAGGGATGTTGGTTGTTCTGCTAGCTCAGACTGTGACAAGTTATTTGGACTGTGAAATAATATGAAAATAATACAGTATGAAGTTTGATGGTGTTTTTTCAAAGCAAAGTTTTCTAAAGCAGAGTATTTCTGGCCTTCTGTTGCACTGAAGATTATATTTTTTCTTAATAGCCTTTATGGTTTCATTCAGATGCTCCAAGCAAACACTGGCACAAAACCAGTGCCAAGTTTTGGCCATCTCCTTCAACTAATTATAAACCCCAACTTGCAGCCTCATAGCTGGGAGAAGTGTTGTACCAGCTTTGCCCTGAAGATCCAGCATGGAGTAAGGGAGGGGTATGGTGTAGTCATGTAACAGGAAGTTATTTGCCTCTAATATCTAGGACCAGGACAGCTGCACCAGCATGGGAATTTCAGTAAAGCACATCAGAAATCCCCAAAGTCCACATGAACCCGTTTAGGTTCATAGGTGTAGATCTCAAACTTCAGTGAGGCTGTAACTGGAGATGATCTGTTCTGGTAACTTGGATGGATCTATTTGTTCTGGTAAGAATAACTTACTGACAGGAGTGCTGCTTGGGATGGCTCCAGGGACAAGGACTGTCAGTGAATGGAAGAGCTGAGCTCTCCTGGATTTAATTATCTTACAGCTGCTCACTGAACTGTAGTTGGTTACTGCTAAAAGTACTTGAGAGTTTTCTAAGACTTAACTAAATTTCACTAAATACACCCTGAAACCATAAATGAGTCTAATACACCATAAAGATTCATGGGCAGATAAAGTAAAATGCTATTGCTGTTAGGAAAAATGCCAGAAACCAACTACATTCAATTAGGTAACCAGATTTGATTTCCTATAGTATTAAAATTGCTTAATTGCATGTGAAAATTATCTGATGTGTTACGGGTTACATCTTCTTGGAGCATTTGCAGGAAACAGCTTTGCTAAAATTGAGTTTATTTGTGGTCAGAATGTCTGTTTGCAAATTGAATGTTTGTTAGGGTGTGAAAACCATTTTTTAAATTAAGCTGATTGTAAATTTGTAAAATAATCTCATAAGGGATATCATGTCTAGCAACCTGAGTGAACTGAAAAAGTTATAGGTTCATGTCTTCCCCTTGATCTTGAGGTCCTTGAAGCCAGTAGCCATTTTTTCATTGATTTGCTGGATGTTGGAACAGGTTCAGATGCCTGCAAGGTAGCAATGATGTGGTTTAGTAATCTCAAGAGGAAAATGGTCTGAGGTCTCTCAGCATTTCCTTCTCTTCTTCCTTTTTAATAGGTATAGTGACATGCAGATCTTCACAGGAGGATGAAGAGAGCCTGTCATGCCAGCTTGCATGCAGAGCAGTGCACAGGGGATACTGCCTGCTGCACACCCAGACATCTCCCCACTAAAATGTCACCTTTGGAGGAGGAGACTGGCTCAGATGAACTGACTCCCTGAATCTGCCAACACTGATGGAAACTTGGCCTACAATAAAAACAAGATTTGGCTTTGTTTGCCATTTTAAACTATGCAGTTTGGTAAACAAATAGAATTAAATGCCTGCTGATGCTTTGGAAATGGGTCTGGTGCTTGGCCAGGTTCTGGATCAGGCTGTAAAAACCTGGGTCAGGTGGCTCTGGTGAAGAAATGGTGGGAGCTGCACTGAGTCAGTTGGATGCAAAGGAGGCAATGTTTTTCTCCCCAGTGTTTTTACTTAATAAATAACAGGCCAAGAGCTATCATGAAGTGGTTCTCCCTAATGGATGAGGGAAATGAAAGAATGATCAGGAGTAATGTTAGATAAGAAATGAACAGCAAAGAGGGGTCACAGAAGACTCTACATCTCAGACCCTGAAGATCTGGGAGCTGTTTGTGACTCTAGCTCTAGCAGACCAGTCTGGCTGGCCTTTTGAAAGGAGGCAAGGTAGAAACATTGCTCACACCCTTGTTTTGGGCAGCTAAATCCTTTTTGAAGACCTGCAGCTTTTGTCAGTTTTCCCCACTAAAAAAGAGAAAATTGGGAGAGGAAGCACTGTTGTCAGGACAACTGCATTAGGAAAATAAAGTTTGAAATTGCGGTGTAAACTACTATTTTAGAACACTGTAAACATACTCCATTCATTACACTGATCTGCACCCATTACTCTGTAGCACTTGGTGTTTATTTTCCTTTCTTGCTGGAGATTACTCACTTTAACAAGTAGTTGCTCCATCTCATGCAGAGACCTTTCAGCAAAGCAGTTCATATGTGTGACCTATGATGAGTTTCACGGTGGGTGCTGGCACAAGGTAGTTTGATAAGCAATAAGCTTTAGTTATTAATGTCAAAAGGTAGAAACAATAAATTGAATCTTTGTGAGAGGACTAGCAAATAACCTTAGGCAAGCATAGAGCACTTCAAGTTAAAACCAAGAAGAAAAGGATTATGACTGGGTGGGAAACGTGAGTTAGAGGTAGGACAAGTTATATAGAAAGATGCTCTCTCCAGGCAAACAGGTTTAATATCTTTCCTCTAGCCAGTAGATTACATTTTTGATGATTAGTCCCAGATAAAATCGCTCCTCTTTAGGAAATGACCCCACCAGACATAACTTCTCCAGCAAAGTGGGCATTTAACAGCTTCATTTATCCTTATTTATCTTCTCAGTACCACCCAAGACTCTCAATTTGCTGCAGAAGCTGAAAAAGGAAAAAAGTGTTACTGCCTTTGCCCATGTTAAGCTTCTGAGATCTTAATGATGTCTTCATTCAGCAGGTGCTGCCTCAACATGTGCCTGTGTATGGCAGACAGGGCAACACAGATATCCCCCCTATTAGGCTTCCTCCATCTGGTCATTTTTTCTGGTTTTTAAAGTACTCCTTTCCTTTGCAAGGGACTCCTCTCCATAACCACGTCTTCATCCCTACAGATGAAGCTTCTGGTCACTCTATACATAAATTAATATACATATACATAAATTAATAAAATATTAATTTATGTAAAACCAGGAGAGAAGGCCAGCTAATGGTACAAACCAGTTCACAGTTCCTTCCATCACTGTTTCCTCTGGCTCACCTGCTTTGTGAGTGGTATCCACGTGTAATGCCACAGCCAAATATATTGCATTAGTGCAGGGATGGAGGGGAGGAATAACTGCTGGGCAATTGCAGCTTCCAAGTAAGATAGTGCACAACACATGCTGAGGAGTTTTCACAGTCTGGGCCGAAGGCTGTGAGCTGGGTGCTCTAAAATAACCTGGCCTGACATTACTGCCTTCTGCAGCCTGTCAAATGCAGTCACTGGTAATTAATGAGGAACGAGGCATTTGGTGATTTCAGTGTTTCTATATTTGTCTCAGGTTTTCAGTTGAGAGAAGGACCAAGGGAAACACTGCCATTGATTTTTCCAGCTCTTAATGTGGTTGTTAACAAAAGCAAACACAGAAGCTTAAAATCTCTGGTTGCAGTGTATAGATATTTGCTTGCCAAACACTCTGTGACAGCTTTTTTGATGGGGGATTTATGACACTTAGGCATTGCCCTTTTGTCATTTTGACCAGAGAAAATTAGAAGCAGCTCCACTGACACTGATGTGCAGTAGTCACTAGCTCATGCCAAGCCTGAAAATCCAGTGTTTGACTCCAGAGCCTGGGTTTGGTCAGAGGTGGGTTTGTATCTCACAGGGTCATTTACCAAGACAAGCAATGCTCAGCTTTCCTTTTCATTGCAGGCCAATGTATCCATGCTGAGATAATTGCACTTATCAAGTTCCATATGTTGAATATGTGTTGGGCAGAACTCTGAAGGCAGACACCTATTTAAATAAATCTCCAAAGCTGTCTTCCAAGGTTTTGTGCATCCAGATTGGCTGCAAATCAGTGTTTCTTCCTCCATTGTCCATGTAATGGAAGATAAAACCTTGGCTTGACCATTTCCTCTTGTTTCTCTTTGCCAGGCTGTGAAGAGTTACTAAAAGATGTCCTGTCTCCTGAAAACTCTGAGCCGCAGCACTACCAGCCACAATATGTTGATTACTACTACCCGGTAAGAAGCACTAATTCTATCTCATGTTAGTGGGCTGAGGAAGCCTCTGCAGTGATGTGCAGTTGGATCATTGTAGATGTTGTTGTTACTTGGCCTCTTGACTCTTCCTTCCTAGGTTCATGGCTGTTAGCAAGCCATCCATACTGTTTTAGCTGCATTTAACACGGATTAATTGGGGGGAAAGTATTTAGCATTTAGGTAGTGTTCCTCTTACCAGCCTCAGTATTCACCTGGCTGTGAGGGGAGGTCCCTGTACAAGCTCGCTGGCACCTCACAAGTGGAAAACACTGATTTGTACCTAATTAAATTAGTCAAATTTTGTAGGTGAACAAGTCTTCAGGGGCCTTCTGCAGATAATAAACAGGGACCCAACAGCTGTTGGGAAGCAGAAACAATACACCACTGGAAACCTTTGATAGTATTTTGGCTGGTGGGTGTAGCATATTTTTAAACCATTAAAGGTCTTCATTTGTATCCTTCATTTGCCAGTGTCTGTGGAGTCTAAGAAGTAGAGCACTGCTAAGTTTTCCTTTCAGCATCTCTTTGTCCTTCCTTCATTTTACTTTGGTTTTAATCACCTCTACCTATGTAAATATTAAAGGTGCAGTTAGTATCATAAATTCTGAGAAGGATTGTGTGTCGGTGGTGTTATAGACTGCAAATGATACTGAAATCAACAGGAAAAGCATTTTACCTTCACAGGAAGTGAAGTAAGTGTGAGGACAATTCTCTTGTATTGAGGAAGGCTGTGATAAGTGTGCTGGTGAGGTGGGGTCACCACTGCATGCAGTTACACAGAACGCTTTCCACTGTCCATACAAAAAATCCAGAGACATCTCCTGCACCTCAGTGTCCATCAGCACTCTGCTTGTTTCTAAACCTCTGTTTTTTGTAACTGATGACACAGATACCCACCATGATGTTGCTTGGATACCTTAATAGATACCATAAACCAAACTGCTTGGTTTGTAGCAGTTGATAGAGAGTCTAAAATGAAAACTGGCTTTGCACACACTCAGTGTTCCCCTATTGCAATGCAGATATTGCAGGCTGGTTCTGACACTTTGAATGCAGGTGTCAGTTGGGTGTGTATTCTTTAGGGACTTCACATCTGCTGTCACAGAAAGATGTGGGCAGAGCTCTTGAAGAATGCAAAACTCTGCAAACTGCACCTCTTCTGCCGTCCGTCTTCTAGGAGAGCCTGAGGGTGGGAATTGCAGTTGCTAATCCTGGTAACAGCTGCTGAGTTTCCCATTTGAGTGCTGGATTTGTGCC
The DNA here is from genome assembly GCF_009819655.1 of Sylvia atricapilla. Classification (NCBI taxonomy): domain Eukaryota; kingdom Metazoa; phylum Chordata; class Aves; order Passeriformes; family Sylviidae; genus Sylvia; species Sylvia atricapilla. The sequence continues at coordinate 11,894,801 of NC_089157.1, read as the reverse complement.
CCTGGGAGAGGGAAGGGGCAGAGGGTGACCCTCCCTGTTCAGAGGGGGCTGATCTGGAAGCCTTGCTGCTCAGTCCTGATGTCCCCCAGCCCCCTGGATGGTCCCTGCAGAGGGGTCCTGCAGCCGTGTTTGCCCACTTTGACAGAGCCAGTGTGGGATTTGTGCGGCCTGGGAGCAGAACCGGGTCCTTCCACACCTGCCCAGGCAGATGAGCTGTCGTGATGGGGAGAGGACAGGGGCTGGTGTGCACTGTTGTACATCCCATGCTTATCCCACAGCTCCTCTGCGCCGCTGTCTTCCAGAGGGCCTGGTTCCGTCTCCCATCTCCAGGTCCTCCAGGTGCAGTTTGGAAACTGTTCACTAGATGTCAGCTAAAGACTGGGAAAAGGCTGAACAGCCTCTGCTCCCGCCTTAAGGATCCTCCTATGGCAGGAAGTTGGAATTCCCAAGCTGATGAAGCAGAGGAGAACTGAGGGTCAGGTGGATTTGAGACTATCACCATTCACGGCATTTGTTCCCCGTTCCCAAGGAAGAACATACAGAAAACATACAAGCTGTTCTTGCATCTCCCAGACCATAATGAGTGTGAATTCTCGGTGCTGTGATCAAGTTTATGGGCAGCTCCCATTGGCAGAAATGGTAGTTGCCTGTCGAAACTGATTTTCACCACAGTACGCCCTTTGCAGGTCTCTCTAATTCTCAGGTGCACTCCAATTCCCAGGCAGCAGAAGGACACAACTGCTGTGATGGTACAAATAGAGATTTTAAAAGGGTATGCATCTTTTTTATTCCACCCAAGGGCCTGTGCTTACACAAAGGCAGGTACTGAGCTGGTTCATTGTTATGCTGTCTCTGCATTCACACGATGACTTGAAAGGAAGGGGAGATTTATCCTAGTCACAAGTTATTTCCCCCTGTCCTCTGCTTGCACATTTCCGTCCCCTCCCAAGAGCCCTCTCCCTGTATTGTAGCTTTCTGAAGCCCAAAGGCAGCAAACTGAAGAGGTGAAGGTAATTTCAAGATGTGGCATAAAGTGGCAAGAGCCACTGTGAGGTGCTGAACTGAGCCAGATGTTTGCATATGTTGAGTCAAATGGGGGAGAAAAAACAGCCAAGCCTCCAGCTTTTAATTACAACCGAGTGCAATTAATTTGAAGAGATATATAAAACCCCTTGATACCAGGAGCTTGGGGCATTTCATTTGACATTTTTTAAATGGTCTGATTTTACTTTTTGTTTTTCTTTGGTGTAAACAAAGAGCAAAAGCCAACAAGCTTTTAATGTCTGAAAACTTTGTAAAAAAAAAAAAAAGGCAGAAAAAAAAATCCTGTTGTGTATGCAATTCAAAATGTAAAGGCCTTCCTTCCATGAGAGGCTCTTAATGGCTTGTATTGAGAGGCTGTGTGAGTGATATCACAGGCAAATGGAGAGATCTGCCTTTGAGCTCAAGGCTGTTAAGGTGTATGCAGAATACAAAGAGCATAACTTGGTTACTACAGGATGTCCCGTTGACTTCCATCAGCATTGATTCAGGCTGCAGAGTGTGTTTTCTCTTTGGACTTGAGACAGCTGGTACAAAGAAACTTAGGAGGATGGGATTGCAGTTAGGAGATAGCAGTTCTAGAGTCCTTCAGCTTTGGGACCTACAAATAAACCTTTCCTGTCTGTCTGTGAGCTGTCTGTTGATTGGGGTAAAGCCTGAATTGTGCTCCATTTGAGGAATTGTCAAGTACTGTTTATTAGTATAATTTCTGTCTCTCACAGCCTTTAGAGAGGTAATAGAAATACTCAGAATTTGCCAGAAGCCAATTTGTCAATCCCTAATTCCTTTCCCAGTGTTTGCTGCTATGGTCTCAACTCTTGTTTTGGCTTCAGTTGAAGAGAGACAAAAGTTTCCCTAGTCCAGTTTGCTTTGTGGCAGGCATCTGGTAGCACTTCAGAGCCCTTGGATAGCCTTTTGGAGATGGTAACCAACACAAAGTCCACATCTGAAGTCTGTGTGTGAAAACCCAGGCCCAGATTGAGCCAGCTCAAACAAAGCAGAGTGCCTGTGTCTCAAATTTCCAAATGGCTGGCTCTGAGCCTTCCCGGGCACCCAGCCAGCTGGGAGCACTAGCCACAGGACTCACAGGGAATTAGGCTGGCTGCATCTGCAGCTCCCTGGCCAAGATTTGCTTTGCAGGCCCTGAGAAGCAGTGGTGTGGGTCTAGGCACTCTTCTGTCCGAGCACCTAAGTTTAAAAATGGGAATCAGAACAGGAGCTCCTTTGTCAGCTCTTCACCTGCTGTATTTTGGCTGCTCAAATTTGAAGGGAGCCTGAATCTAGATCATCCCAACAGATGACAGAAGAGGGGGTTGAGTGACAGATATTCCAGCCTCTCACCATCAGCTAGCAAGGCACTTCTGAGTGCTCCTTGTGAAGGGACAGACTATTTTTACATGTGAGTTGTTGCCTTTTCATCTGGAATCAATGGCCAAAAGCCATACATGCAAACCCAGTGGAAGAGCAAGTTGTAAGGTACAATAATGGCCTTTTTTTAATCAAAGCTGTTTGTCTCTTATTAATTGTTGCTGTATTGAGTTGCCACGTACCTTTTTTTATTTGTTGTTCCCATCTGTAAATAAGAGTGAATCTATCTCTTACCAAAGTACAGGATGAACGCTGCATATCAAAGAATGAGCTGCCTTTTCAGTCCTCTGTGTGTTCCCCTGCCTGCCAAGTGATTAATTACACTGTATGAACAGCAGAAAAATTGTTGAAACATGACAAATAAATTGTGTTTGCCTCTGGGATGGAGCTGGGACTGCTGGCTGATTTGCTGCTTTCAAAATATTTTCAGTAGCAATTAGGAATCCCTCACCAGCTTCTGAAAAAAGGTTTTTTCCCTACTAGCTGCTTGAGGATATCTGTAGACACCTGTGTCAGAGCAGAGGGAACCTTCTGCGCTGTGAAAACATTGTGGTACAAATGGATTTTTCACTAGGCTGTGGAAGAAGGTAGCAGGAGAGCCTGTAACTAAAATGTTTTTAATTTTCATCTGATGTATTCTGTGTTTTGAAGCAATGATACCACCTTGGCCATTGAGTTGCCAGTGTTCTTAGGCAGAATAACTGACCTAATTTGTTAGAAGGGTTACGGGTTTTCTTGATAGTGTATTTCCTAACATCAAACACAGGTGTTGCGTATCTCTTAATGTGAAATACATCTTTCCTTCTGCTTTCTGTGGCAGCAATAGCAGAGACACTCCTTCTTAACAGAAAAAGCACACAAGTGGTTAAGGTGCAAATAACCTTTTCAACCAGTGGCCAAGAGAAGAAGCCAGTCGATGTGGTAGGGACAAGCAGCGTTAAATACATCAAACTGAAGCTTTTTCCTCTCCTTTTCTTATCATCCTCCAGTTTTCTGCACCACCCACACGCTCTCAGTCACTGTTGGCTCCCGCTGTGTTTTCAGCCCTGCAGATGCTCAGTGTCTGTGTGTGAAGATTGCCTTCCCTGTGCTTGAGACCTGGGGTGTTTCTGCCCCCTGGGATCACACGGTGCATGTTTGCAGATTGTTCCCCTTGCCAAGCTGCTGGGGGCTCCCGTGTTCTGCTGCCACCGTGTACATCCAGAAGTCTGTGTTACATCCTGTGCTCCTAAATCTGCCAGACTCTCCTTCCCCTCAGCTACATCCCCTACATCCCCTGAGAAATAACCATGGTTGGCATCTCCAGAGATGGCCTTTTGGGAGGCCCAGCCTCAGGATTGATCCCAGCCCCTGCTGAAATTGGTAGAAACACTTCTTTAACCCTGGCAGATGTTAGATCTACCTCGGGGTTGTTCCCGAGCTCATCATCTGCATCCTCACTGGAGGGGTAAGGTGGGAGAAAAGCTTGGTAAAGTTCAGCCATGCATTATAGAGAGAAAAAGGTGCCTGTTCCTAGGCAGGATTTTACACAGGCAGTGTGCACTGTCTGCACCAGTGAGAAGCTTATTGTAACCTCTACAGGCAACACTCTCAGCAATTCGTTTTTCTTTTTTTTTTTTTTTTTTTCTTAAACACCCCCACCCCCCCCCCCCGCATCAAAAAGCGACATTAACAACAACTGCTGAGAAACCCCCAGTGAGCAATTACCAAGAGCAATGAAGAGCACAGTGTGCCCCCATTTGGGATTCATTTACATGGAAATTGCCTGCTTTCACCTGGTGATATTATCAATTTTATTTTTTAGGTTTGTACAAAAATGCAAAAATATCTGTCCTTGGTAAAAACACTTGCATAAAAATAACCTGCCTCTCTGGCTGCTCAAGCTGATTCTGAAATGCTGCCCTGAAGAACTGCTGTACTGAGAATGAACAGTTCTGCACCTGGGGCAAGGCAGGCACCTTCCAACAAAATAAATGCCAACTCCATCAAACACAGCCATAAAAGAGACTGAGGATTATTTTCATTTTTAAAACCAGCTTGCATTTTTTGATTTGGTGGAACATTACACATTGACATTTTTAAAGGGGAAATGAATTTTTCCCTGACTCATTTTTCCTCAGTTGTATAAAACACACATAAAATAACTCAAAAGAAATGAGACACTCTGACCTGGTCAAAAATAGTTCTTGTCTTTCTCAAAATGTGTTTTGGGTTTTCTTTAGAGAGAAATCTTAGTTTTATACTTTCTTTTCGTGGGCTGGGCTAAGAAAATACTCTGAGATCTTAGAGCCTGCAGGCTGGAGAAATCTTCTCCCACCCAGTTCTTGGCACAACACCCGAAATGCAACTGCAGTGTCTAAGGCCAGCAGTGCTGGGGAGTGACCTGGCAGAGGAACTGCAGCCCTCAGAGTGGAGTGTCTCAGTGCCAAGTGTTGATTCAGGTAGTGCCCTGTGAGAATCCAGCATCTGGGCTCCATTTGTGACAATGGTGTTATATGAATTCTACCAGTCAGCTGGTTTGAATTTTAAGCACCTGCTCTTGCAGGTGAACCACTGGTCTCCTGTAATAGAAGCATAAATCAATGAGGGGCCAAAGATTGTTTGGTCTCTACAGGGTCTTGTCTGAGTTAAAATGTACTGTTTCTTAGGGCTAAATTTGGCTGGGTGGTTTGAGATGGGGAAGTGTGAGTGCCTGGTTCAGACGTCACAGCTGTGACTCGGCAACAGAGATGGAGCATCCCTCCAGGCATCCCTAGGACAGTAATTCTGTACACTTATTGTTATCTCTATCTCTCTTTTTTTGAGTATTTCTCTTCTGTGGTCCAGGTAGAGTTTTGTATAGCATTCAGAGCTTTACCATTTTGAGGCCTGTCACCGCTCTCTTTGGCAGAACCACTGTTTAATAGACATTTTCTGTCTCAACTCTGATTTTCTTTCTGAGGCATTATCTTCAACCTTTTAATCTGCTGATCTTCTGCACAGTTTTGGGGGTGTTTTTTCTGAAATTGTCAGTTGCCATGGCAAAATATTCCTCCCATCCTTGGATAAACCAATTTAGGCTGTGGCACAGTCTTTAGGTAGAAGCTGTGAAATGACTGAAAGCTACAAGTTGGTCTCTTTTATGGAGGAAGTCACATCCTTGATTTAATCATTCAGGTAAGTATGGCTTTGTGGTTTAGTGCCTTTTGCCTTTTGTCTGATGTACTGAAAATCTGTCCGCTTTCATTTGTGGTGTGTCTTGAGTACAGCAACAAAAATGAAGAAATATTATGACAGCACTCACCTTGCTCTGTATTCCCGTGAAAGAAATGCGACTGCTTGGTCACAGGGTGGTGAACAAGTGCAGACTGCTACACGGCCTTTGGGGAATACCAAAATATCTGTGATAAAAGTAGCTGTATGAGGGCAGGGACACAGCATTCACTGGGTTTCTTGGCACTTGCATGACAAGGAAATCTTTGTTCTCCTGTTCATAAATTGACACTGGCTCTTTCTTGGTTTATTGGGTTGTTTTTTGGGTTTTTTTTTTTGGTTTGTTTTTTGGTTGGTTTTTTTTTTTTAATTTCTTATTCTACTTTGTATCATTTCTTGCTGCTTGGGGAAATTTCTGCTTCATTTATGGAATATTGTGGGACAATCCACAGTCATCTTTCTTCTTCTTGGAATATTTACAGTGGTAAGGCTATGAAATTGAAATATAGGTTTGGTGGGTTTTAGAAAATAACATTGGTTTAATTTTTTTTTTTTTTTTTTTTTTTTTTTTTTTTTTTTTTTTTTTTTTGTGGGCTTGGTTGTTGTTTGGGGTTTTTTTCAAAAGAAGACATTTCTATGTAAACACATAAAAGCTGCTTGACAGAACCAAGATTCCAGGCTACTATGAAACTGTAAAGAGAAAGTCAGCCACAGAGGGATGTTCTAGCTGATTAAACCAGCAAAATCCCTCATTGCACAAGCAAACAAAAAGGATCTGGCTGCTTCTTTTCTGCCTTTTAACTTCTCTGACAAACCTGAAAGCAGTGTCATTTTTTGAAGGTAGCTTCTTTCATTTTTCAAAACAATAGCTGCACAAACTGCTAGAAATTTTCCCACTAAAATAAAAACATCCTTCCACAGGTGAAATCTTGCAGGAGTCATTTCTGTCACACAGCTGTTGTTTTGCTGAGATATTATTTCAGGGTTCAAATGCATGATTTCAGCAGCCTCAAGAATTGCCACCAAAGTGACCCAGACCGTTCATGAAATTGCCCAATTCTTTTCCCAGTTATGAAAGCTCCAGGACACCTTTCCTATGTCTTTTGTGTCAGTCCCAGCTCTTGCCACATCCAAAGTCCCCACAAAACCATGTGGTCTTTGTCCTGCTTGCTCAGGTGTCCCCCCAGGTTTTCCTGGCAGGGCTGTGACCTGGTCCTGCTGTGGGACTCTGACACAGCAAAGTGTCACAGAGTGCCACAGGGGGACCATGGCAATGTCCTGCATCAGAGGCAACAGAACTGTTTAAAATTAAACCATCCTACTCAGCTGGGCTCATAGAGCTGAAATGAGATCTTGATTATCCTGTCTCTTTTTAGAAACTGGAGAAGAATCAAAACGTTATTTTTTAAATTTTTTAATTTTTTTTTTCTTTTAATATGCTGCTGTGTATAATGTCTTTGGGTGCAGGCAGGCTTTGCTCGCAGTGTCACACATGTGGGCTCAGAGAAGCAATTTGTGACTGAACAGGAAGAAAAAGCAGGCCAGCCTACAAGAGAGTATCTAGGAATTACTCCTGAGGGATTTGTGCCACAGTGCCTCCAGCAGCTGAAATAACAGCATGAAATTGCGATTAAAAATTAAGAATAGATATGGGCTATTTGACCTTCTTTCAGTCAGGGACACAGAGGCCCTGTCTAGGATGGGGATGCAGAGAAATGCAGCTTCTGTTGAGCGATTATGTGCCAGCAAGAGGCTGCTGAGGTTCATCTCAAGCTCAGTGGAACAGAGAGATCATTTCTTTCCTTGCAGAACATAAACCAGGTTCAGCCCTGGTTAAAGTGGAGTGAAACTGCCCTTGCTCCAGCGGCTACAGATCAGAAACAGGAAAGAAACTGTCAATTGCTACATTTTCTGAGTTTACAGAAATCTAGGCAAGATTAATTAGGCTCCTGAGAGGCCTTGTTAATTAGGATTTAATTTGCCAAGTTTGCTGTTTGGCTCACCTTTTTACCCAGGCTGTTGCTGTGAATGCCCAGCTGACTCCAGCATCAGCTGGGGAACAGGCCATGAGACAGAGCAGCTTGTTTGGGTGGATGTGTCCCCTGGACCCCAGGCTTGTTTTGGAACTCGGTTATGATAAGCTGCTAGGAAGTTTAAGTTGTAATAATGATATGGCTGCGTTGATGCACAGCTGACACAAACACTGGTGAGCATTTTGGACTGACAGTGTGAACCGCCAGGGCTAGGAAGGGTTTGGAAAGGGAACACACAAAGTAGAAAAGGCATCTCAAAAAGGGTGATTCCTTGGAGCCTGTGGCAACCTGTGTAAATAAGACTGTGATAACAAACTGTTTGACTTTGCAAGAGGTTTTGATTTGTCCTGAGTCGTGGAGTCTGAGTGGGTGAGGAGTCAGCACTGGTGTGAATCCAGCTCATTTGTTACCTTTGGGCATCGGCCTCTGGTCACCCCACATATTGTTTGGGGAAGAGGCTTTCTCAATGTGTGTTTGTGCAGCACCATGTAGAGCCAAGCAGGGTAATGACTGGAGGAGAGAAAGTTTGCAGGCTCTGCACCGTTTGATAGGTACAGGAAATACAGTGTATTTATAAAAGATGGTGTAAATACATGATAGAGTTTTGGCTACCCACTTGTATAGAACAGTGCAATACTTAGGTAAATTGTTTTGCCCATGGTAGAAATTAATTTATAGCACTCTAACAAAGCCTGACCTCCTTTAAAATGGGGGGAACTTCTCAACTTACTTGACTGTGTTGCCACCTTCTTCAACCAGCAGAGAGGATGTTTGTCTTGTTTTGGTGACAGAGCAACAGACAGAACCTTGCATATTTTTGTATATTCTCCACAGGAAGTTTCCTATATCTGTAACTGTTCTGCATTTATTACTGGCATATGCATGTTGAAAAAATTATTGGGGTTTTTTTTTGCTTCTGTGAGTTCTTACTTACTTGAAGGCTGATGCCATTGGGAAACATTTTTGGGGGTAACTGGGGCATGTGTCTTTCATCAGGAGATGGACCATAAGGTTACAATGCCCTAAGGCACAATCATGCCTCAGTCTGTTCATGGAAGGTGGGAACCTGTCCAGAATGGAGAGGGGCATTGAAGAACCATGAAGAACTGTTGTTCATATTCTTAGATGATAAAAATCAGCTTAAGAACATGAGACAAACAAGCCTGTGTTCCTGCTGAGCCGGTTGGGGTTTTTTTTCCCACCTTATAAGCTTTTGAGACTGTTACAGTAGGAGCTTTACCCAGATATACCCCTCTTCCAACTCTTACAGCTTCACCTTCGACAGGGTGCTCTTTGGGTTTTCAGAGTTTCAGAATTTAAAATGGCTTGTCACTCCTCAGAATATTTCACAGACTAGTTATTATAGTGAAAAAGTGAGGAGACCTGAATCGTGAATGAAATCAGTATTTCACTGCACCTCTGAGATCTGATTTTTATGGAAATCAGTAATGCAGAGTATTTTATGAGACTAATAGATAAATATTGCCTTTCACAGATATTTGTTTTCCTCTGAACTGTTCAGCACAAGGATCAACAACCATCCCACTATGAATCACACTTGGCAGGGTTATCTGGCTGTGGGAGCTGCCACAGGTTTGTCACCTGTCAGTCAAGTGGCAGAGTAAATCACCAGCTTTCTCTTTCCGCTGTGTTTCGAAACTGCACTTGAATGTTTCTGCTTGTCTCACTGCCAAGCCAATGGTGAGATATTATAGGGAATTATAAAAGGGAGTTTTGTGCAGGAAATTCAGAGTTCAACTGTTCTCTAGTAATATTCCTTTCTAAAAAGAAACTCTGAGGAAGCCTTCTCAGATTACTGCACCCTGACAAAACACTGCCATCAGGAGACATCCTGTGTCATGTTGTGGTTCTCAAATCAAAGGGGAAAGAGTCTGTGCTCAGATACTGCAGAAGGTGCCCTGCCAAGAGTGACTGATACCCTGCTGGTTTACAAAGAAGAGTTTTAGCAGTGACATGTACTGAATAACACTGCCCCATGTGCTTCATGAGGCAAGGTCCTAGGGCTGGGGAAAGTTCTGGAGCACTTTCTCTCTAGTTATTGAAGGTCACTAATTTTCCCCCATAAACAAAATTGTCAGATGTTTCCTAGCTTAGAGCCAGGGCATTACTTGTTGTACTGTTGGGGGACATGCTTTTCCTTTAGCTTGTGTGTAGTGTTACTAGATCAAAAACCTTCACAGGAAGAGACAGTCTCTCTTGATTGTATTTTTATAGTGCCTGTCATGTGTTTCTTTGCCTCTCTCCTGTGAGGACAGGATCACTTCATTTTAGAAGGAAGACATTAAAAAGGGAAGAAACCAGCACTAGAAGGAGTATTTCAAGATTTACTGAATGAAACGGTCTTACTTAATTTGACTTAGATACTTGATTGTGCATGGACTCACCTTCCTATGCAATGTTTTCTGTCCTGTGAGGGAACTGATAGGCAGGAGAGGACAGACTCTTCTGAATAAGCTCCCAGGAGTTCAGACTGTGTCAGACATCCCCTCTTACCTCTGTTAACGTGGCTCCCTGGGGCTGGCATGTGTAGGCCTGCTTGGGCAGGCACCACATCCCACTCTTCTGGAGGCTGGGGCTGCCTTGGAACTCCTGAGGCTTCCAGGAGAGCCCATGGGTAACAAGAGCCACATGGACCACACACCTTCCTGCTTCCTGAGGTATTTCATCATCTGTAACTGCTTCTTGGATGACTTGGGGGGTCTCAGAGTTTCCCCAGTGCTGACAACTCACTGCTCACAGGACCTCTTTTCTCGTGGCATCCGAACACTTCTGGAGTGAACTTCATTAATTAGAAGGCAGAGGTGAGTGTCAAGGGCAGGGATCAGTGTTTAAGAGTAGTTCAGTGTTTTAATTTGAGCAGATTATGGAAATAAAATGTGAAAGGTAACTGGAGGTATTTTGCTCCCTGTTGAAATGGTAAAGAAAGGTCATATTTAGCACAGGGGGAGCCCCTTCCATGACCTGTTCTTTACAGAGCATGGGGCACTGCAGGCCCTTGGCTGGACTCCCCTGCAGTCATGGGGTGTCTTGGTTTTCAGAGGATGTTTCCAGCCTGCACTGCAGGTCATGGTGCAGATGCTGAGTGGGAATCTTCTTCATTAGCTTAATTTTCCTTTAATATTGTATATTCAGAAGTATCTGTGCAGCACCAGGCCGTTGACAATACTGCTGATTACTTCACTGTTTAATTAGGATGAAAGACACAGAATGAGCAAGTGGAGATTTTACACTTGGGAAAGAAATTGATTTATGGAACAATCAGACTGTTAGCTCCAGCAGGCTTTTCTTTAAAAAGCAAGAAAAGTATTCACGTCACTTTGGGGTTGATTTAAATCGGGGGATTTGTACAAAATTATTCTTCTCAGCCTGTGATTTCAGAGGGTAACAATGGGGCAGAAGTGGATCCTCTGTTGCATTCTGTACTGTACCTCAGGAATGAGGAGCTCAAGTTCTACAAGCCTGGGCTTAGCAATGCCTCAGTGGGACCCCATTGAAAGGCCTTGCCTGGGCCATACCTCAGTCACAGAGTTCTGCTCTTGCTATAGCAAGGAATTTCTGTCCTTTGGCCAGTGTAGAATCACCGGGGAATTAAAACTGGTCTAATCTAAAGGCAGCTAGGACGTGTACCCAGGTGCTGCCCTTCCTCATGCCTTGTATAAATGCAAACATCACCCAAAAGGTGCAAATCAATCTGAAAGGTCTGGATGGTGCTGATATTGTTACAGCCTCGCCCACACTCATGAGCTTTATTGGGCAGCTGTACATTTCAGCTGAAGCTGGGAGCTTTTTCTGAGGCATCCTGAAATAAATGTTGTATGAACTGAAGGTGTCTTGCCTCCTAGAGTAGATCTGCACCTGCTGTTCCCTGCTCCAGGCTCAGCCCAGCATCACCCAGTCTGGCATCATCACACCCTGTTCCTGCCAGGCTGCCAAGAGCCCATCTGCAAGGCCTTGCTGTCTGACACCAAATGTCTCCCAGTTCCTCTTCAGAGGGAAGCTGAACCAGAGGTTATGTTTATCCTGGTATGCTTGTGTTTGTCGAGGAAACTTCACTCTGGTGATATTTATAGTCTCAGTGCCTGTGAAGGGACTGTAATAGAAACAAAAGGCTGATTCCTGTCGTTCTCTCAGGCTGCTGCAGCACCTGTTGCCCCGGAGTTCCGGGGGGGAACTGTAGGTTTGACTGAGCTATAGCCGAGTTGCTTTTTCTTCCAATTTCTGTAGCTGTAAAAAGGGGCGTGTTTCTGTGACCAGAATGGAGAAGTTGATACAAATACTTGGCTAATGAACATTTATCAGCCAACTAAAATGAAATCTGACTTCCCTGTTAGCGAAAAGTGTATTTGTAGGGACTCTCATGCTAAACACAGGACCAGGAGAGAAAACAGCTGAATTCATTTTCCTATTGCTACAAACCTCCAGTGATTTTTGGGAAGGGCAGCTGAACCATGCCCTCCATATATGATGCTGTCCTCCCTACCAGTAAAATAAGGATAAAACTGTAAGTTATGACTGTCTGGATGGCAAGCTGGCTGCCAGGGCACATTCACCTGACCGTAGTTGCCAACTCTACTGAGCAAGAGTAGCCCCCTCCTGTTAATCTCTTGTCCAGCTCCAGAGAACTGTCATGGAATTACCATGTCCTGCCCCAAGTCTGAGAACAGCAGCCACATCCCTCAGCAAACAACTCCAAAAGGGCCTGACAGTTAAATAATTACCCTCTGCTGCCTGGCTTTTAAGAGATGAAGTGAAACTTAAATGGGAGTTCTGCAAAGTTTGATAGTCCTTCCACTCGATTCCCATTCACGGTGGGCGTTCAACCTTCCAGCCTAATGGGGATTTGTGAGAAGGCATCAACTCAGAAAAAGTGTCAACAGCACCACAGGTCAGACAAGGACATATTATTATGCACCTTTGAAAACACAGCCAGACTTCACATCTCAGCCCAGCATGCAGCAATCATTAGTCACCCTGCATAATCCCCTTGACCTATTTTTTTTTTTTTCCTTTCACAGTGGTCACATTTGAAAATACTGTCTGGAGTTGGTTGGGCCCACACAAGGTTGTTAATTGGGAGCTGTCTAGCTAAGGGGTGACACAGAGGGAAAGTTCAGCACAGTGTGCTCAGCACCCTGGTTGCAGTGCTGAGGGTTCCTAGGGAGGTGGTGGCTAGGAGGCCTTGTGTCACCAGTACGCACAGGGACTTTATTCCTCATGCTTTGAAGGGGCTGGTTCTGAGGTGCCTTCCTGCTTCGGTTTATCTGGAATTAAGGATTTGCCAGGAGCTGGCCCAGCAGGAGGGCTGGAATGGGAGAAGTGCTAATGGCATTTACTTGGAGGAGTGGGAAGACCCCAGCTGGAACAATGGACCAGCCAGGGAAAGCTGCCCACACACGTCCATCCCAGAGAGTTGGGTGGGCATGGCCTTAGCCATTAAGGGATTTTAAAGGGGTTGCCATCCTTCTTGTTTCCCCCTAAGGCTGGTGCCGAAGCTGTGGGAAGCAGCACAGTTCCCAGTGCACTGGGGCTATCACTCACTATCATCTCACGACAGCTGCTTTCCCTTATCCTGCAGGGACAAGTGTGGGGTGGCCCTACATGGGTGGAGAGATGTGGAAATTATGTGCAAGCTTGGTACAGAGGCTTGTAACTTCTGAGAGATTTATTCCACATACCATGTATCAGTGAAATTCCTCGAGGCTGAGGCCAGAGTTATGTAGATGAAGTAATTAGCATAAAAACTATTTACAATACTTATTCCATTATTACACTATCAAAGTGCTTCACAGGCTCTAATGAATTCCTGTTGCAGCGTCTCTGGGAGCCAGAAAAGAATTGTTATTCATCCAAGTCTGAAGATAAATGGAGCTGTTCAGGGATAAGGCCCAAGTTAGTGGCAGTCAGATTGGTTTCCAGATAAGCCAGGTGCCTGCATACCACTGAGGTCATAAAAGATGTCCATCATTGAGTGGGAACAGGTACCTGTGTATTAGCTGGTGCCCTGTCTGCTGGGCCAGCTTTTCTGTCTGAGCATCTGTAACAGCAGTACTTCTGTGCATGTAGGCGGAATTCGATACTGAATTTCAAAGGCTAATAATTTTCCAGAGTGCTTTTCCTTGTTCCTCTGTCTGCAGAGCTTGCCCAAATAAAAGGCAGAGCAAAGCAGGGCTCCCTTGCCTCAGCCAGGAAAAGGATCAAAGCTCTGGATGATGCTGAAGGCACATGCCTGTCTTTACCTGCACTAGTTTATGAAGCTGCTGGTCTAGGGAGATTGGTAGGTGTCAAATCTACTTTACAAAACTGCACAAGAGTGGCATTATAAGTTTGCTGCACCCTTGTACAAAAGACATGTTCAACTGATTAGGTCAGGCTGTGTTTTGCTAGAAGCAGGCAGTTTTGAAAATCTTTCTTTTCCCAATGGCATCAGCCTTCCTGCCTTTCGTAGTGTCTCAGGAGCCACATGTGCATGTGCTGTTTATCCTCCAGTCCCTACAGGCATTTATAAAATTTACAAGGCTGAAAAAAGTTTGCAGTGCTAAAATTTGGAGCTGATGGTCTTGAAGTGTGGCACCTGCACTGCCAAACAGAGGTGGTCAGAAATTGCTTCTCTCCTGCTGTAAGGCTGCACTCTTGATGTCAGGAGTGGTGCACTGATGGTGCAGGTGTCTTTGTGAAGCTGTTTCCTTGTCTGTTTCTGACCTACTGTGGCAGGACTGAGCTGTGTCAGTCCATCCTGCATATTCCTACCTTCATTAAAGCCCTGGGCACTGAGTGCTATTGTCTGTGCTCCTGAGCTGTTCATTTAGGGATTTAGGGCAGAAGTGCTTTATGTTGCCATGGTCATCTTGTAAGGAGCAAAGAAAAAAATGCAATGTATTCTCTAGATCCAGGATAATCATATCTTGACAGCTTACTACTGATTAATTACTGATTAATCAGGTAATTCTTTCCCATGTTGCTGTCTAATTACTGTTTAGTAGCCCAGACTTCACTGTGCAAATAACTAATATTTTCAAGCAGGAGTTTCAAGGAGAGGAGCACAGTGGGCCATGACTCCTGGTGTAACTCCTCCACCTTCTTTGAGTTCTTCCTGGATAAATTTGGTCTGTCAAATCTTTTAATCTACTGAACCACAGAGCAGCCCTAATTATTGCCATATTGGCCACAAGGAAAGAGTGTGCCCAGCTCCCCTGCTCAGTGCAATGGGCTGAGCTGCTGTCCTGCAGCTGATAATGTGCTCAGAGTACATCCATATGTTGGCTCCCCAGGAGCTCTTCCTAACCTAGCAGATTATAAGATAATGAGCTTGAACCATACTTTGGGGATCAATATACAGGATGCTCTTAAAAGTGGGTTGTATATTAGAGTGTGCTGAATGTCTCCATGGTAGAGACTTACTTGTAAGCCAGAGAAGACAACAAAGAGGAAAATTACAATTGCTCAACATGTATACCTTGAAATTGCTTTTCGCCTCTGCCTCCAGCTCATTCCCTTCTGATTTAGTTGGGATTCCCAATGTTTGTGATGTGTCCTGACTGTGTGTGTGCATGCCTGAATCCAAGTTCTATCCAGCCAAAAGTTTAGACTCATTCAAAAATTTTAACCACACTTGGAAGAGCAACAGAAACTTTACAATATTAATCTTTTGTGTTTCATAAAAAATAGCCTTTTTTATGGGTTTCATTAAAGCAAGACAGACCTTCATCCATGGGACTTTACCAGTGTAAAAATTATTTCATACTTCAGCACTATTCCCATATGTGAAAGAAAGCAGTGAAAGCTGATACAAGGCAGTTTCCCACTTGCTGAGCTGCCTCTTGGGCTGGAAACATTATTTAGGTGTATGTGATTTGGGTTATTGCTAGCTAGCTATATCCCATAAGATCTGTGTCAACGCTATAAAACTAATCCCTAAGACATCAGTGTCCAGCTTGAACAGCATATGTACACCTACCTTGATGTTGGTTGTGGACCCACTGATAATTTAGTATCTCCCATTTTTTCAGAGCTTTGTGACCCTAACAATGAAGTGGCTTCATGTCTTGGTGTCACATTTATCTCAGACATATTGCAGCAATTGTCTCATGTTTTTTATTGCTCAGTTGTACGCAACTGCCTCTGTATTTGCTGCATGATTACGCCTTCAGTGTCCAGATCATCAGACCTTTGCCCAAACCAACCTGAGAATGGCCTTGCAAACATTCTGAGGAGCTGTAGTGTGTTTGATTTTCCTCGGCTTGTTTGCTTTCCATTATCTGTCTTCTTGGTGATAGAAACTGCTGGTGTCAACCTCAGGAGTGCTCTGGCTTTGCTGTGTGGAGCACACAAAAGGAGGAATGATGTGCAGGCTCTGCTCCCAAAAGCTGCCTCGTGGAGCTTCTCCCCAGAGGAGCCAAGAGGAGGGAAATGTTGACCACGTAAATAGCAGGGGCTCTCCAAGAACATGTGCTGAAATGAAAGCAGCTAAAAATAGCCTCTAAGACTAAACGTGAATCATCTGGAGAGCAACTTGCAAAAATTTCTGCAGGAAAATCCTGAAAGGAGGAAGCCATGCTTTCGGAAGCAATCGTGCAAACTGAAAGCTAATGAAGTCTTCCTGTGAAAAACTGCAACTTCCAACAGGTGCTCTTGGGGAGAGCTCACACCCTGCCCCTTGGTCTGCCGCCCCCACTTATGCTGGGGCTTAGTCTCATTTTTACTGGTGCAGGTTTTGGTTGTCTCCCAAGGGATGGGATTTTTTTAATTCAGATTTTGATCCTAAAGATTCGGAAATCCAGCAAGCAGAATCAGGCTTCGTTAAAACAGCCAGTCCACAGAATTTCTCCTCCAGGCAATTTGCAGGTGCCAGGAACATGGGAAGGTGGTAAAACTTCTTAAAATAATGAGTTTGGTTGCACCCCTTCTTCCAGTGCAAATGCTTATCCCCACTGACTTCCCTCAGCCATTCATTTGTGCCTCTTTCCAAGTTGTAATCTGCTGCTGGGGTTTACCAGAGCCATTTCCAATACAACACGTTTAATCCGAAATTGAAAAGTCTTTGTGCGTAGAGGCTTCGGTGTCCTGCGGTGAATATCTTAGCTGCAGAGAGGGATCAAGGTGGCTTCTTAGTTACCAGTAGTTAACACAACCCATTGTGGTTGATTTAATTGCTGCTTATCCGTGTCTTTGTGTGCCCTGCTCGGACGGAGTGTGAACTGGAAATAAGGCAGCGGATAAATAGCCGCGGTTTTGCCGTGGCACCGGGCGAAACCTCAGCTATAGTGCAGCCCTAGTGTGCTCTGACAGGCATTGAGGAGCAGCTGAAGCCTTTCTGCTGGACAATGCCGGGCCACAAAAGCAGCACTGGGGCCAGCAGCCCCGGCCAGGCGGCAGTAGCTGATCGCAGAGACTCTGCGGAGCGCCGGGGACGGGACTGCGGTGCCACGGCCGTGCCGGGAGCGGCACCGAGCGGGCACTGAACGGGCACCGAGCGGGCACTGAACGGGGCACCGAGCGGGCACTGAACGGGGCACCGGGCTGGCACCGAGCGGGCACTGAACGGGGCACCGAGCGGGCACTGAACGGGGCACCGGGCTGGCACCGAGCGGGCACTGAACGGGGCACTGAGCTGGCACCGAGCGGGCACTGAATGGGCACTGAGCTGGCACCGAGCGGGCACTGAACGGGGCACCGAGCGGGCCCTGAACGGGCACCGAGCGGGCACTGAACGGGGCACCGGGCTGGCACCGAGCGGGCACTGAATGGGGCACTGAGCTGGCACTGAACGGGGCACCGGGCTGGCACCGAGCGGGCACTGAACGGGCACCGAGCGGGCACTGAACGGGGCACTGAGCTGGCACCGAGCGAGCACTGAACGGGCACTGAACGGACACCGAGCGAGCACTGAACGGGGCACCGGGCTGGCACCGAGCGGGCACTGAACGGGGGCACTGAGCTGGCACCGAGCGGGCACCGAGCTGGCACTGAACGGGGCACTGAGCTGGCACTGAACGGGGCACTGAGCGGGCACTGAACGGGGCACCGGGCTGGCACCGAGCGGGCACCGAGCTGGCACTGAGCGGCCACTAAACGGGGCACCGAGCGGGCACTAAACGGGCACCGAGCGGGCCCTGAACGGGGCACCGAGCGGGCCCTGAACGGGGCACCGAGCTGGCACTGAACGGGGCACTGAGCGGGCACTAAACGGGCACTGAGCGGGCACTGAACGGGGCACTGAGCGGGCACCGAGCGGGCACAGTGCGAAGGTGCCCTGCTTCTCTCGGGGCTTTCGCACTCTCCTTCTGGCCAGCTCTGCCGCCAGCGTCGCAAAAAGGTATGCGCCTGTATTCAGGAAAATAGTTCTGATCCTTTGAGTTATTGCCTTAGCAGAAGTGCGAACCACACGAGAAGTAAAGGGATGGAACGCCAGTGGGGAACTTCCGCTGGGTTTTATTGGATCCACACGACCTCTCCCCACCCAGGAGTCAGCCACCAGAGAGCCCAGAACTCACGGGCTCTTTTTCCCTTAAGAATTGGGATGGGGGAGTGGGGAGGATACAACTTGGTACCAATCCAGAATGGGAAGGGAGTGACCCCAAACCGAACTGACAACCCATAGATGAAGTCAGGAAACAAAGGGGGAGGAGAACGTGGACCCCACTGTTATAAACAACGAGTTCAATGTCATAAAAGAATGCCAATTTATTGATAAAATTTTGCGAAATAGAATTTTATGGAAAAAAAGCCAGAATCAATCAGATAGCGTGGATCCCGGGATCGATGCTGGGTGAACTTCAGATCCCACAGCGTACCCTGTCCTCCCTGGTTCACCAATTCTGCCCGCACACAGTCCAATTTTGTACAGTGTTTCTTGCTCGAGGCAAAAGTTGCCTCACCACATTGTCCATTCTGTTGGTGTTTCAAATTCATATTTCCTTTCTTTCCCTCTGCTGGTCTGGTGAATGGTGTTCCGGGCAGTGTTGGGGCTCCTGATTAGATTTACTGGAACTTGGCATTCACACGCCCACCATCCGATGTAGATAAGATCCCAATCAGGTGATGATCACCGCGTCGTTGGCAATTCCATCTCCGGAGAAGGCCCATCTCCTGATGGGGACTCCCTTCTTTTATTTTGCAGATGAACGGGTCTCCTATTCCTGGAAGAGACTTGTAGTTGCACCACACTTTTATTTCAAGGAGGAGGAGGCATTTGATATAGTATATATTTCATACAGGATATCTATCTAAAAAGAACTAATTAATTCCCCAATACTTATAAGACCACCAATCACTCGAAGTCCTCACCAGAACTTTCTAGAGATCAGGGTGAGGCTTCGAAGTGACAGGCAGGACCCAGGTGTCACCTAACAATGATGGATTAATAACGAGCAACTGGGATAAACCATTCTGGGATAACACATGGGAGAAACCATTCTGAAATAATAAAAGACAAACAGATGTATATAAAACTGGGGAAACTCCAAAGCACCACTACAGCACAGGGCACTGGAGGAGCCCTGGGCACACAGACACTGTGCCCCTGCTCCTCCCGCTGGCTCTGTCTCTTCTCTGCCTGTCTTGCAATTTCTCTTTCTGTGTTGGGATTTCTGGCTAAAGATGCTGGATGTGCCAAATTCAGTGGTAAAGCTGTTTTCTCTCAAAGTTGAAATGTCCATAAAATGCTGATTTTGACAACATTTTGGCTCAGGAAAAAAGAAAATTGTTTGTGAATTTCAGAGTTTCTCATTTTGATGTCTTTCAAGAGTAGAAATTTCAGTTTTTCATTTTTGACTTGCTTTTTATTTGTTTAATCTTTAAGAACACTTCAAGAAACTGATTGGCACCAATCTTTACAAAATTCATCTTATTAGAACTTTCACATTTTCCTTTAATTCTTTTCAGGAGTATCAAAATTTCTTTTACGGAATCCCTATTTTTAGCCTGAGGCTTGTGAAAGACAGGGCAGCTACCCAGCAAAGCAATCTAGGAATATAATGGGAACGATATTTCATGAGAAATTGTTCTTTTCCATCCAGGAGAAGAATGACTAATGTGTAGTGCTTTTCTACTAGCTGTTAACAATGCATTTCGTTTTTCCTGACGTGTTTAGAAGAATGCGACAAGAGCCCCGAGGCATCTTCTAACAAAGAAACATATCACTTGGCGTTTTTACAGCGTGCTGAGGCTTTTCTGGGTTACACACGTCAAAGTGAAGTGGTGGGTGTAGCTTCCATTACCCACCAGAAAGGAAACAGAAGGAAACAGTCTGATAAAACCGTAGTTTTTTTAAGCAAATATTCCCATGTAAGGTCAAGACATTGCCGCCTGGTGGATTTATTCCAGACTTCAGGCCTGCTTTTTAAAAGCTTTAAGTGTGAACAGATAAGGAGTTCATTTACCTTTTCAGAATTAGATCTTCTTAGACCTTCTGAAAAATTCATGGAAATTGTGACTGGGAGAGATACATTTTTAAACATGCTTGGTTTATTTAAGTGTAATATTCGCCAGTCTTTGCTATGCAGTGTGGAGCCCTTCCCTCTCAGCTCACATCCCAGGACACCCTAACTGCTGGAGAACTGTCCACCCTCTTGCCCTGTAGCCCTTGGCTCTGTATTCCTAAATTTTATGGACATCGGGCCCAACTGTGCAGTGATTTGACCTAGAAACTGAGCCTTGCCTGCTTGAGAGTGATGTGCCTTCAGCATCTGTGTGTAAAGAGCGTGAGCCGTCCCAGGTGCCTCACTCCCTGCGGTGTCCAGAACTAGTTCTGTTAGCAGATGATCATCTTTTTGGCAGAACTATTCACGCTTAATCTCTTCTGGGCTGAGTGATGAAACTGGTTAGAGGCAGAACACTCCACAGCTCAATGCAAATGCAGTGCCAGAAGAGCAGTTTATTCTTCCAGAATGTGTCTGGGAGTACAGTGAGGTGTAGAAACTAAGATGCAAAACCAGAGTTACCTTCCCGTGGTACTTTCTTGACCTCGTGGTCTCCTTTAGCTTCCAACTCTCCTTTACAACCCTATTATTTGTAGTCAGGAGCTGAGGCCCTGCTGGGAGGGGACATTTAACTGGTTTACTCCAGCCATATTACACGTGGTCTAGTACAAGGAGTTAATTTTAACTTACTCACACACCCATAATGGTAACTGTAGGAGGAAAGAAGAGGATTCAAGTATATCCTCTCTGAAAACTTAAGTATTGGGAATGTTTGATCCTTCCCTCTTTCAGCAACCCCTATCAGCAAAATTCATCATTCATGAATTTCCATTGTTGCAGAAATATGAATTTTAGAAGTTGGTCTAGTTTATGATTAAATTATAGAAAATGGCAGGAAGTATGTTTTCTATACCATTAAAAATTGAAAGAGAATGAAAAATGTTTTCACAACTGTTTGTGAGCATTTCACAACTGTTTGTGAGTTTGTGAGCACAACTGTTAGGGAAGAAACAAAACCAAAAACATGTCAGATCAGCCATACTGATAATTTTGAAATGCGTTGATTTAACTTCCCATAATGTAAACATTCTTACTGTAGTCGACTTACCTGCAGAAACACAGGTAAATGTTGAACAAGGAAGCTGGAGTGCGTTTAGGATCAGATGCAGCACTGGCAAATTGGATTCTTAAATGTCTCTTCACCTCTTCTGGTTTTGCACAGGCACCCATGAGCTCAGTGAACCTTTTCCTTCTTAACCACCACAAAGATATGGAAAAGCCATTAATGCAATTAACACAATGAAGGGGCAACAAATTCCAAAGGGTTTAAGCCCGAAATGACACCTGTAATACTGATTTGAGAGGGAGCAGAGAGGTCGTATTTTTTCAGATAGACAAATTTGGCTTCTGCAGCACTTGAGACTTCTGTTTTCCTCTGATCTGACTATTTCTCGCTCTCTGAAACATAACGCATCTTCTATTTTTGAATTTTAAATATTTGAGAAAAACCTTGGCAGCATGAGAGCTGACTATCCGGTACCTGTTGCCATGATGCAAAAGTTTAATTGTGTGTTGCTGCAGGAGTTGATTTTATGAATTCCCTGTGTTTCTATCAAGAATTGTTTACCTGCTGGTCACGAAATTTTGGCATAGTAGATCCTTACAGTTGTTCAGAAATAACTGATTCCACTGCAGATTTCAGCATCAAACCTGGGAGCAGACTTCATTCCTGCCTTTGTTTCTGTGACCTCGGAGCAGCTCAAAGCAGGGGGTGAGGCAGAAAATTTATTTATTAAAAAAAAATCCCTAACATAGTTTTTAACGTCGGTTACAATTCCAGATAGAAAATGTTTCATTAATAAGCAATATTTCAAACTGCTGAGAGCGCTTAATGGAAGTTTACCTTTACCTGAATGAAAGAGAACGCTGCTGTTGGCAGCCCTGTGTGATGCCCGTGGCCGTGCTGAAAGGAGCGTTTGATTAGGAATGCCTTGGCCAGGGCAGATCTGGAAGCTTTGGAGTCTGCCCCGGGTGTCTTGGCAACGATACACAGCTGAGAGCCCGCATCAGCAGACACAGAGCGTGTCCCAGGTCTGGCTTCGCTTCCCACTTGTGCAAGGCAAGAGAGAAAACTTCGCTGCTGCCGAGACGGCCTTTAGAGACACTGCGGTTCCGTAGAGACTTCCACAGTCACTCTCAGTAAGTACATTTTTAAATTAAGGAATGTTTTCTTCCCTCTGAAGTCATCTTTGTTAAGCATGCTGTAGTAGAGGGATGTAAATCAGGCTAAAACGCACAGTTAAAACATACAGAAGCCGGCTTTCAATTAGTGTGAAGCTGCTTTAACTAGCCATTAAGTGAGTGGTATGGGACCGATGGAGCCAAGTCTTAGAAAACCTTAGAGACTGGGAAAGCAGAGCCTGACCCGTCCCCCTTTGTCAGCTTGTTCTTTTCAGGGCGAGCCTGTGGCATTCATTGTGTGTGCAGTGGTACCTACAGCAGAGCAGGGACAGCCCCGTGGGCTCTGCACATCTCCCCCTGCACGGCTGATGCAACAGGAGCCCTGCAGTGCACAGGGAGCCATTCCCACTCTTCCCTCTGGAGGCAGAGGCTGTGATGAAGCAGGCTTGAAGAGAAAAACTGAGCTGAGCTGTTTCCTAAGGTGTCTGTTTTCTTAGGCAGAACTGGAATGTACTGTGAGGTTTTGTTCCCGCTGAGCTTTTCTGCATTCTGAAGTGTTCGTGTTTGCTTTTAGTAAGTAAGAAGTGATTGTGGAAAACCCGGAGATTTATCCCGAGTCAGAGGAGAGGATGATTGTGGCTGTGTGGCTGGTTTGGCATAGAGGTGTCTACATCCATCCATCTCTATCCTCTGTCACAGCCTGAGTGTGGCCTCGGGGAAGGAGCTGATCTCCCTGAGCACTTAGAGTGAGCCCACACAGAGCCTTTCTCCCTGGCATGTGATGTGCCTGCGTGGGCTGCACTGGGGTGGGTGGGCATGACTGGCTGCTTCGGTGCTCATGGCAACCTCTCCCCACGCCTTGGATGCAGACAGCAGTCGCTGCAGGGATGTCTGCACGCCTGGGTGAAGCCTTTTGGGGCAGAGGTGTGCACGGACGGTGGCACATCCTGTGAAGAAGCACATTCCCATGAGGTACATGTCAGGGTAGAGCTGTGGGACTCACAGGCACAGCGGAGGGCAGGGCTGACCCAGCTCCCTGCTGCGGTACCTGTGTTCTCTAGGGAAAGGCCAAGGCAGTGGCACAGCTCCTCATGAGCAGTTCTGGCACAGCTCAGCTGCCTAAAGCTGTATCCTGAGGAACACAGCTCCCATCAGTGCTGGGTGGTGACTCAGCCTTGCTGCCAGGGAGCTGAGTGTGTCTGCTTGTCCTTCAGCCAGGGACAGGGCCCTCGGTGACACCCAGCCTGAGAGAGCAGCACTTCTCAGCAGCTCCTGGTGTGGGAATGAAGCAGATTAGTCACAGAGTAGAGTGAGTGAAGGATTCAGATCTGATCCTTTGGGAATAGTGAACACTGCAACGAGAGGAAGTGGAGTCACGACTCAATTTATCGATGCTTTTTGATCAGGCAGTTGTACAAATGCTTTCTGTGCTGGAACTGTGAGTTTAAAGGAACTTAGTTCAAAGACTTCACACATCTGATGCTCATGCCAAATCCCTGTAGCTTTAGTTCCCTGTTGGAATGAACGTGTAGTTCAAGTGAGGGCTGTCGTACTTGACTGGCGGCCAGATGAGGCTGCTGCACCTCATCAGCTCTCCTTGGCCCAGAACTGCTCCCAGCAGTGTCTGTGGGAAGCCAGCTGTGACAGAGCCAGGGACCTCTTGAGAGGTGACAAGGATTTGGCTGACCCTTCTCTTCTCCACTTCCAGTATCACATGGGAGATACCAGAACCTTGCCTTTTGAATAAGCGGAGCTCACTGAAGTCAGCACTGGGACTCTGCACTGTAATTCATAGTCTGGCCTATCGTTGTTTCTGAAAGAATCTGACAGCCCTGGTGAGTGAGAGGAGTGTCCCTTGGACAGAGGGTGGTTCAGGTCGTGTGTGACGAACTCCTTGGGTATAGTCTGCTCTTGATTGGATGGCTTGGGTTTTCCTCCTGCCTTGGAGAAGGCCATGCACTCCACAGCAGTATCCATATGGGTATTTCTGATGACTCCCCTGCAGTCTTGTGTGATGGCCTCAAGGGTTTAATGTAGCTTTGGCACTGCTGTTCCTGCAGAGAATTGCTTAGTTTCACCCAAATAACCCTGTGCGTATGAACTGTGCTCTGTCTGGCTCAGAGGTTCCAGTTTGCCTCTGAGCTGTGCTTCTGCCATGGCTGATGGGAAATCACTGTGGGAAAGATGCAGAATAGATCACATCCTTATCATGTTGTGGCCCAGTTCACTGTAATGCTTGTTTCCTACAAGGCTGCTTAGGGATTCCTAACCCATTTTTTTCCCCTTGGTATTTTAGTAGCAGAAACCAGTATGAATATTAGGTAATTCCAAATCCCAATATTTTGTGGTGTTTCCTGTCTGTTTCCCTCATTCATCTCAGTGTATAAAATGTGCTCCATGAGGAGACTTTCCATGAGCATGGAGCAAGTCTCCCTTTATCTGTGCCTCCCTCCTCCCTCATGGAGTGTTTGTGTGTGTTAAATAAAGCATCAGGGTTGGTCAGCTCCAGCTTGGACTCATCTCCTGAGTATTAAGGACTCTCTGTCTCTCTCGCCTTAATCTTCCCCCTGCTTTCTTTCTGTTCCTTCCTCTATTCTCCAGTAACAGTGCCACCTAATTAGGTCATGGTTTGTTTCATACTCAGAACCTTTCAGGAGGTTTTCTAGTAGCTGTGGGTTTTGTTACTCAAGGCACTGGTTCTGCCTTGCCCAGCTTTCCTTCTTTGTGCCTCTATTAACTGCTCCTAACACAGAAATATTTCTCATTCACGTGGCTGCGGCAGTAAAAGCCGTGTTAGTTCCATAGCAAGCTGCTACTGACTCCTCGGGGAACTCCCAAAGAAGCCTTTTACTCTGAGATAAATCTGCTTTTCTGCATTCCCTACTGTTTTATTAATAAGGACATTTTCCTGAGAAGGAGATTCTCACATAAAGCCGCCTGCAGCTTCAGTGGCTGCTCCTCCCTGGAGCCCAAACAATGCCTCCTGCTTGCTCAAGATGTTGGGATCCCCATCTGGGTACCAACGCACACGTGCTGCTTTCAGGCTGAGCAGGGGTCAGCAGCATGTCAGGACATACCCGGGAGCCTTTAGCCCGTATGACACACACCTAAGCCAAGGTCTGCTTGGCCCCCAATTTTGTTGCATCCAGATTCAAGGACTCATTTACCATGAGGTGCTATTTTTCCTCACAAACAAAATTCAGTTCAGCCATGAGGAGTAATTCCAAAGGATATGCTGGTCAGTATAATCAAGAGTGGTAGAATTGGATTTTTTATATCTGTAACCAAAATGTAGGAAACACTTGATACATCCAAATCAATCTGCAGCCAGAAGTCTGTGACAGGATCAGCTAGGGACTAGATGCAGCCCTTACAGGGGGTATTTGTAGCCAATTGCTACCTCCTTCAAAGTAAAATGCCATTTTCCTCCTGTTCTCTAATCCTAGCTTTTTAAGCCATTTAATACACGGTCCTAAATTATGGTTGTAAATTATGGTATCCCCAAATATTCGTAATAGCTGTATAAATACGCAGGGAAAAAACCCCCAATCCAAACAGATGAAAGAAGGGCTGATAATTCAGAAGGATTGAAAAGATTTCTACTTTTCTTCCTGAGTTAATTGAGAGCAAAGGCTGTTGCCCCTTTACTGTGCAAATTTCAATTAGACTGACAGCAGAGCTGGTCACAGAAGGCTGAATCTGGCCTCTAACGATTTGTCAAGGAAAATCTTTCCTGTTTCAATCATTGAACCTTATTAAATCAATTTCATACAATGTTTTAGTCATTGCCTTTCATTCATGCCCAACTAAAGCTTTTTTATAGCAAGCAGTGACAACAGTTTGCATGCTGGAAATAATAAGACTGACTTTGCCTGGTCACATGCAGCCTAAGAGACCGTCCAGAAATTTTCATCCTGTTGTCTGCTGGATAAATAGAGGGCAGGAGGTGCTTCCAGCTCCTCCTGGAGGAGGAGGTACCAGTGCTTCCAGGTAAAATGATGGTGTCCAAGTTCTTAACCTGCGTAAATATTTAGCTCAGGATGTCTTGTAACACTTTTCAAAGTGAAGATCACGTATGGCTATGGAGGGACCACCTTGGCTGGCCTTTTTCCTATGACATTTTTTGACATTGCTTGCTAAGTGTGGCTTAGCAAGAGTGGAAAGATGCTGAAAGATGGGAACTGGGTGAGGGAGACAAGAAAACTACATGTAAGGTTGAGGAAGTAAGAATTGGAGAGCTTTTAGGGCAGTTAGGATATCTCAGATCTGAGCCCCACTCTTGTCTCCAGAGGTCTCATAAGGTAGGTTATTCAGTAAACTTCCTGGACTAGTAGGTAACATCTCTTTTGCAGTGCATTTCTGCTCAAATTTTTATCCACAGTTCGTTGTGTCACCTCTGATTTCTTTTAAGATTCACTTCTCCTTCCTTAATCACCTCAAGCACTTAAACCCAGTGGGAATTGGGAGTAAGTCAAGAGTTTTGATCTCAGCCTCTCCTGCTGTCTGAAGCTGAAATGAGCCAACCTCAAGAGCTCCTTGAGATACCCTTTTTGAGCAGGATGTCCTGTCAGGTGTACATGGAAATTATAACTGCCATCATAATTTTAGGGGTTTTTTCTTCATCTGCCTGTCCCATCACACAAGAAATCAGGGATGCAGGCTGACCTCCTAGAGGAAAAGGCATGCTGCCAGGGAAGTAGATCTCAGGTCCATATAGAAGGAAGTGTCGCATTACCAGCTGATTAAACCCAGTCTGGCAGAGCCTAAAGCACAAAGCATTGAGCCAGAGGCAATAATCCAATAACTGTCCTGAGAGGAGCCTGTGTAGCTTTTGAGGTGTTCCCAGGTGGGTCCCTGCAGTGTCTGCAGCCTCAAAGGACAGTCTCCTGGGTCTTGTGCGTTCCTCTGAGGTCGGGCTGGAGAAAGGCAGTTGCTCTCTGCAGAAGGGACTGAGGGGAGGATTGCTCACACAGCTCACGGTGTGCTCAGGTGACTGAAAGGCTGATGGCTCTGACTGGAGTATCTTTAGCTCCAGCCACATAGGCAGCCTGAGAAGCCGAGCAAACTGCAGCTGGGCAGTGAATTGGTGTTCACATCTCAACACAGGAGATGGGAAGCCAGGCGCCCGTGGAGGCTGTGGCTCTTCTCAGCCTCTCTCCTGGGTGCCTGTGCCCACCGTTTGTGGTGCTGTGGTGTGGGCTCCTGGAGGGGCTGTGTCACATCCCTGTGAATGCCATGAATATCTTGAGGTTTTGGAGTGTCATTAAATGTCTGTGTGCAGGCAGCTGAAGGCAATCTTCAGTCCTGCTGGACACCAGACAGGAGTGACTGATGATGCTGACCCATCCCTGGGCTGTCAGTGCTGCCCCTGCCTGCCTGGGGCAGAGCCACCAGGAAGGAAACAGAAAGCAGACATTTTCCATCAGGGATAACTGACAGCAGGGGCCCTGTGCAGACACTGCAATTATTTCCTTCATTTTCCTTTTTCCTAATTGTACGATGTGTGATTGTCATAGGGGGGACCACCTACTGTTATACTGTGATTTGAGAAAGCCTTTGAACTTTTTTCTCTTGAGCTTTGGTCAGCCAGATGTAAAACAGAAGCAATTAAAACATGGGAGAAGATTTGGAAGATGGATATGGAAGTCTGGTCAAAGCCAGCTCTGCAAAGGGGATGGAAGAGAAGGAGGGCAGGTTTATCTCTGGGGTGAAGGGCACTTTTTCCCCAAGACTTGCATGAAGCTTTAAAGCACACCTGCAGTGTCCATGCTGTTTCCAGGCAGAGCAGTCGTGTCTGCAGGACAGGTACAAATGCAAACTCTCCTGGCAGAGCTGCCATTCAGCCATGCATCTGAAGCATTTATTTCGTGTCGGTTCCTACTTACAAGTGCATGAAAGTGCCAAAATGCAGCAAATTCTCTGTGAGCTTGGAAGAAAGAAATTATTCCTGGCAGAGAGGGACTAGCAGCATTGGGGAAGTTGTAGTGCAGAGCAGTGTGGTAGGACACACTTCATTCATGTCCCCTTTGAAGCTTGATGGATGAAGGGCACCAGAGGTTTCCAGCTTGTCTTCTGGCCTTGGAAAGCCTTGGCCTGCCTGGAGGCGCTCCTGTGACCAACCCTGTCACCAGGCAGGGCACAACAGCACCTAACGGGGAGATTAAAGCTACAGAGATGTTCATCAAGTGTGGCTGGCACCCAACACGAGTGGGTATAACTGAATGAGGGGATTGAGGGCTGATACCAAATGTGTCTTTATTGAAACAAAGGTTTGCTCCTGATGTCAGTAGCTTTTAGAGCAGGCTTGAGCAAAAGTGCTGGTGCTCACTGGGTCATTGTGGGCTGCTTTTATCTGGTGGCCAGCTTCTTTTAGCATTGTTGGATGTCAAAAAACCACGTTGCTTTTCCCAGGACCAGCAGCTGGAATAATGATTTCAGCTGGGGAGCTTTGTGATGGACTTCATTCAGGGCTTGGGGAGACTTGTAGTTTTGATATTAATAGTTATTTAATGATAAAGTGGCAGCATGACTTGGGAAGGAAAGACAATTCATCCAGTGAGGCAGCCTCACAAATAGCTGCCCTGTGTGCTGGGGAGCCAGAGCACCCTTGTCACTCCAGGTCGCTGCTCAGGGCTCAGTCATTTGTCTGAGCACCAATGAACAAAAGCACAGATGTAGAAGGAAATGCATCCTCTCTGCCACAGCAGAAAATTAATTGTGAAATACTCTCACCCCACCCTTGCCCGTTGCTCAGGGAAGAGGGAAAGAGTAGAGCTGTATATTTGAGGAAAATGTTTCCAGGATGAGGGTAACCATAGTCCTGTGCAGCATCCATCCTAGCAGGGTTCTGAGTCCTGGGGGTGGCATTGCAAGAATGGGGAAAGAAGCATCCAAGTCCTGGCTTTAGCACTTTACTTATCTGAGCTTGAAGAAGTCACTTGAAAGTAGTTTTAGGGCTGGAGACCACATAGGGTGTATTCCTGCTGTCCAGCGAAGCCTGTGTTTCTTTGAGCTTTTATCACACAAATAGGCAACAGAAGCAGTTAAAGGGTGGGAAGTAGGTGTCTGACCACCTTTAAAGGCACAGCCTCTCTCTGTCAGATTTCTTTGCAGTGAAATGGCAGCAGCCATTCTTTCTTTTCATGCGTTAGGAAATTACACTGATGGCATCCAAACTGTGTCGCCCTGGAACTTTCTTCCTTGTTCCATGTCTGCTCTGCAGCACCTGACAGCACCTCCAAAAGGCTGCGTGAGAAAAGCTTCTCCTGGGCGATTTGGGGAAATGAATGCAGCTGTTTGTTCACAAAACAGCAGCACTGCAGGTGAGCCACCTGTGCAGGCTCCCTCTGCAATAACCCCAGGTTTCCTCATGTCCTTTCTGGTGTTCTCTAACTAAAAATTATCCTCCGTTGGAATAAACCTGTGTAGAAATTATTGCAATGATCCCAGAAGAAATGACAAGCTGGAGATGTGAATTTCTGACTGCTTCCAGTTAAACACACACAGTGGGTCCATTTTACGTCAGCTGGCATTTGTCAAACTTATCACAGTTTATGTTTTCCACAGCACTTCTGGGAACCATTAAGACTCTGTGTGTCACCCAGGGAAAAGGCCACAGGAATCAGATTAAAAGTATTTGCATTGCTTGCCACCAGAGTTCACAGCATGGCAAGGGTGGTTCAGGGTGCTGGGGTTTTGGTGGTGTTGGTGTAGCTGTGCCCCAGGTATTGAGCTGGGAATCAAAGACACTGCAAGGGCAGAAGGTGACTGGGACCCTGTACATGATGGCTCACAGCACCCCTTCTCTCCTCACTGCTGCCCAGTGAGGAGAATAACAACAAAAATAACTCTGAAAAATAACAACAAGAGAATTGACTTTATGAAAGATATTTGCATGCGTGATGTTTATAGGACAGAGCCTGGTCCTCCTACTTAACTGTATCATGAGTTAATCCATTCATTTCAGCAGCAAAGCCTGATGCTGGGTTGATTTACACTGGATAATTCCAGGTTAACTAAGCTACAGTCACTGAGTAATCCCAGTTAGAAGAACATTTGTGAGTGCTGGGAGAGAAATAAGACAAGGTGGAAGCACAGACACACCTGGCAGGCAGTCAGAGCAGTGTGAGTGTTTACAGACCTGACTGAGAAACAGGAAGGTGAGGCTGGAAAGAGCTCATGATTGTGTGCCTGCATATTCAGGCTCACAGGTGGGCTTAGTGTCAAAGAGGAAAGTTTGACAAAAAGTGCTGATGAAGACCAGGCTACTGTCCCACTACAGACTAAAAATACATTGCATTTGTCATTGTGAACATTCGCACTTATTAATAGCCAATATTAAAAAAGCTCTCCGAGTCCATCTGTTAAAGTGTCTGGCTCAGGCAATGTATGTTCAGGGTAAGTTTTTGAAAATTCCGGCCTTGGGAAAGACTTTTTGCTGACTTTAAAATGTTAACAGCATTTTTCTGAAATTTCTTAAAAAAGTTTTACTTACTGAGTTTTATAAAGCATGATCAAATTCTCACTGTAACACCAGTGCATTGAGTAGTGGCTGAGGAATATTGAGATCAGAACTGGATACAAGTGATCTGGCCTTATACTGGCATGGTCAGGACTGTAGCCACCCCTTATCAGTACATCAAGGACTTGGATAAAATCGAGAGATCATGTACCAGGTGAATAATTAATAATGGTGGTTTTGGATAGGCACTTAAGATGGGATAGCACATGGATACAAGATTTATGTGCTGGGAAATCTGTAAGAAGAAAGGCCCTTACATTTTCTAGTCTGATCACAGATGTCACCATTGTGGGATATAAATTTAGAAGATATAAACGATTATCTCCATGTGAGTGCTGGCTAAGTGAGGAATTGAAGGGACTGAACAACTCCACACTTAGCCAGCCCCATGGTGTGACAGAGCCAAAGGGAACCTCTTCATGTGACCCCTCCAGTCCCTTGCAGTGGAGGGACAGGACACTTCTACTTTGGCCTGGAGGAGCCTGTTGTGGTGCTGAAGCTGCTGTCCCTTGTGTTGTTCCAGGCAGCAAGTGCATTTGAGGGTGAGAATCCCTTATCAGTGGTTCCCATGCTGGTGACTGGTTTGTCCTGGTGACTGACAGCTGTGATAATGAGGTTATTGTGAGGAGGCAATCAGTGCACAGAAATGTTTTTATGTCTTATGGTCTGGGATCTTGGGGGTTTTGTGCCCTGAGAGGCTCTGTCTCTAGCTGGCTGGGCCAGAGCAAAAGGCAGAACACAAAATGACTGTACAAGAAAAATCCCTGTTGGCTTTCTCATCTGCATTGGGGGTTAGTTTGTCAAAGTCATTGTAGGGCTGTTTGCTGTAGTATCAAGACAGTGTTTTCTAAGCGTTTTCATGTACCTTTGAAGTGAAAATACCTGGGGAGCAAGGCAAGTCCATTAGTCCCTATGAACAAGTGGTGGTTCATGGATGCTCCATTTCTAGGTAAATCCCCTCTGCTGCTCACTCTCTCAGTGCTCACTGAACTCTGTTGACTTTACTCCAGGTTTTTACACAGCTGGCTTATCTCTGTACAGTGCTGTGTCCCTGGGAGCCTCAAATCTGGGTCTTGGCTTAGACCAGAACAAAAGACTGAGGGATCTGACTGGATCTGGCTGGGCAAGGGTGGCGTGGAGGAAGAGGCTGTAATTCTGGTTGCAAGGTTTGATTAAAAATTCACCTTTTCTCTTTTATTCTCTGTTTTTCTCTCACTGGAGTTGTGGAAGCTTTTTCCAAAGCACCACTTTGACCATGCAAAAAATCGTGTTTCCTTTCTCTCTCTCCCCACTGAATTTCAGCTTATTATATATCTGTGGGTTGCAAAAAAGAGCCTCAAACCAGCGGTGGCTACAGCAGCTCCTGTCTCTCAGGGAGAAGATTAAAATCCATCAAAACGAGATGTCATGGAAAGCATTGAGTTGTCATTCTTTGGTGCCACAGAAAATTGACTTGCTGTCTCTTGCTGCTGCAGTACAGAGCCAGTGGAAGTACCTGGCAAGATTTCAATACGAATGGAGGTGGGGGTTGAATAGGAGCCACAAATCACAAAGGTAAAGGAATGTGCTAGGGATGGCCCAGGTTGAATATTGGATCATTCTATCTCTGTACTGAGTCCTTAAGGCTAGGATTCATGTTCCAGATGATAAGACTGTCCCTATGTAACTTTTAAATTAAAATTTGTATGTTTCTTACTGAGATTGGACTTCCCTTTGTCATATTCAGCCATGCCTCTGAAATGCTTTGTAGGCAATACTTATAGGAAGTAGTGGGGTGTTTTTCCATCTGTATGTTAATATTTTAGTGGTTGTTATTTTTTAACCATATCCAAGAATGAGAATTCTCTTTCTGGATAGAATTGGTGATTGAGCCCATTCCTGACATTCTGCATGATCCAAGATCCTAAATCCAAAAGTAATCCTGAACCAGGCATGTACAGATTTGCTGCAGCTGCAGCTTGGACTGAAATGATTTTGTGAGCGTTCCTTTCTGAAACAGGTTTAGCCTGACAATCCAGCTCCCTGCTCACGACTGTGGCAGTGTCTCTCTGTCAGAGGGAACTGGAAACATCTGGTTCCTCGTTTGGTGAAGCAAGGAGCCAAAAGTGAAAGATAAGGGACGCAGCAGCTGAATGCCACAACGTCACTGCAGTGCAGAGCCACAGGAAGCAGAGCAGTTCAATTCTCCCCTGTAGCCATGGAGAGCCCGGGGCTGCAGGGGCTGGGGTCTGTCACACTGCTGTCACCACGCCACCACAGGTGACAGGACGAGGAAGCTCAGCTCAGCTGGCAGAGAGGGCCCTGCAGGGCTCACTGCTGGCACTGGGGACCTCACAGGTCACTGTGAGACAGCAGAGCTACACCTTCACCTGGTGGAAATGGCCAAACACAGCAAATAGTTCAGCTCCTGCACTTAGCAACCTTCTCATGCCTCTGGCAAGCAGCTCTCCACTTAGGCTGGATGGAGGGACCACAGCTGTCAGTGTCAGGGGCTAAGCCAAGGCCACCCCCTGCCCATGGGTGTTTTTTCCCTGGTGACAGCCGGTTCCTGTACTGGTGGCACTGGGATAGATGACCAGCTGTTTCAAGAGTCCCATTACTAGGTATGGGCTACATGAAGATGGTGCTGCATTGATAAGACAGAAAAGGTTAATGGTCTCAGATGCAATTTTCCAAACAAATGAAACTTTGATCTCCTATGTAATTTAGATTATCTAAATCCTACGCAGTCTGGGGCCTGAGATATATCAGGATTCTCAACTAAAAAGCATTTCCTGTGGCACAGTTTGGTGCCTTTCAGGCATAACAAATGAAAAAGGCTTTCTTTTGACTTCCATGTCCCTCTTCTCCCCAGGTTTTGTTGTCTTTTCTAACCTCATTCATCTGCTAAAAAACAGGGCTGGAGACAGGAGCTTGTATTGGGCAGACCCAAGAGCACTTCTGAGTCCTTCTGTGAGAGAGATCATGAGGTGAAGCAGAAACTAATGTCTATGTTGCATTAAAAGTCAACATTTTGACAGAGAAGTTTTCTTTTGAAATAGAAAACTGTCCATTTGAGGGCAGAAGAGGAAGGATCAAACATCCTGCAAGCTGTGATCTATCATCATATGGTGCATGGTGAAGTTATCAGTCTAAACACTGTCCTGGTTTGCAAATCTCCATAAGCACAGATGTGCTTTGGGCACAGTGGGCTCATTGTCCCAAGAAAAATTGAAGGGAGCTCTTGAGTGATGTCTTATTATAGAGACGTTGCTGCTAGAAGCAAATTCTCCCAGAGAGTAAGTGCAGATTGTTTCTGTTATCGATTGCCACGGTCTCTGCTTCATTGAGACCACATGGCCCACTTTGTTTTTGTAGCTGTCTTTTATTAAAACTGACAAAGAGGTATCAGCGTTTGAAAAGATGAGTCTTGAGAGTCCCCTGGGCGGCATTTTCATGCTGTAAAGCGATACTGGCACATTTGATCCACAGATGCTTTTAAAACAGTGATTAAACAAAAGCTTTCCTTCCAAGGGTGGTCTTCTACACTACAAAACTTTCTGTTTTTTCCGTGCTCAATGGGCCAAGAAGTGGAGAGAACCTGCAGTTCTTCCTACCTTAAACTGTGCTCTCAGGATCTGGTCCTGTGTCCTAAACTGCTGAGGACATCCCTATGTGTTTAGTTTTTTAAAGTATACTTTGCTGCTTCATTAAAGGCTCATAATGCATTTTACATTCACATAGGTTATCTGTACTGGTTTTCAGTGTTCCTGAGACTGGTGGTCAGAAAGTTTTCATCCTTCTTCCTGGTAAGCAACATTTGCAGTCCCTAATCCTCTCCTGTCCTTGTACCTGACTTTCTAAGAAGCCAGTCTGAGTTTTATTTGAAGACACAAATCTGAAGCTGGTTTGTTTTTATTTTTTTGGCATTATATTTGAAGGTTTCTAAAAAAATTTAGATCTGAGACATTTCATACTAGGACCTATCATGAGTGGAAATGTTTGACCTCAATCTGTCTGTGCAGCAGCTCCTGATCTGTAAAATGGGAATACCATCTTCTCTTATTTTGAAGAGACTTTATGAAGATAAATTAATCGTTGCAGAGCACTCAGATGTCAGAGTGATGAACACCACAGAAAAGCTTGGGGGGAAATAAATAGTTCTGTCTGCAGAGCTGGCTGTTAGTAGTAGCCATAAATAAGACATGAAGCTGCACTTTGATCAAGAGACTAAAGCAGATATTGAATAGTTGCTGATAAGCCAAGCACCAGCCAGCCAGAGTCCTGAACACATCCAGGCTAGTGGGAAGTAGTGTGTAATTGTGTGATTAAAGAGATGTGTTAATGCAAACTAGCAATAGGACCCAAGTGAAGTTGTGCCGATGAGCTCAGTGCAAGTTTGTCCTTGCTTTCGATGTTCTGTTCTGCAGCCTTGCTGTGTGCCATGAGAGAAATACTAGCCCCTGGTGAGCATGAATTATTCTCATCCTGGCTAACTGATTCTTTTTCTTTTCCTTTCCTCTGCTAACAAGTTGTTGCACAGAGAAAGGACTAAAAGCTTAAAAAATGTCGCAAAAACATGCTCAGAGCCGAAACCACCAAAAAGTTCTTCTGGCAGCAGCCTGTCTTCTACAGACCATGCAAAGCATAATCCAGCAGATTCGTGTGTCAGAAGGGCTGTCAGGACCCCCTGCTCCATCTGCAGCTCCAGGCTCACCTAGCCCTGCAGTTGCTTGCTTGGTTAGAAAAAAACACACTGATGCCTCCTATCCCTGCAGTGACAGTGGAGATAGCTGAGTAAATGTGATTCCATCTTTCTGGTGCAATATGGAGCCACTTGGCTCCACTTTGGCTTAAGCTCTGAGGTGGCTGAAGGATGCTCACACTTTCCTTTCTGTGCTGTTGTCAGCAAAGAGATTGTGTCTGTGCCCTCAGTCTGCAGAGTCCTCCCAGCCCATTTATAAAAGAAAGGCTACGTATTTTTCACTTGAATTTGCTCATGTAGGCTGTTCTGGTTTATTTTTTTATTACTGGGTATTTTGACAATGGTTAAATAGAATAGATTTTGTGCCTGGCATGTTTTGGTAATGCTTTTGACAAAGGTGCTTTAATTATGGATTCACAGCTACAATTATGAGATGCCTTCAGAGTTTAACATGAAAAAACTAATGGTACAGTTGCAGTGATGAACAAAATATAAACTACTTTTTGGAGGGGGCTGTGCATCCTGTGCCATTATCTGGCCTTTGCACTCACAGCTCTTGACTGCTTGTCCCTCCTGAGGGGTTTTGGAGAGGAACACAGAAAATCCCTCCAAACACCTCATTAAGCAACCAAAGTATAACCTACAGATGGCAGAGAGGTTACAAGCAGCTCATCTCTGGAGAGAGCAGTGGGTGAGTCCCCTGAAACGTCTTCATGCTGTAATAATGGCATGTCACAGAGTCGGGTCCAGCTTCATGACAGGCCCCAGGAATGGATGCTGGTGGCCCTCAGCCAGCCCTGTCCTGCCTTCAGTGCTCTCAGCTTGCACAGAGCCCTTCTCCAGCCGGAGCTGTTGCTGTGCCTGGCTGCCCGCCCTCGTCCTGGGGACAGCGCACAGGCAGGCTCTCTGCTCTCAAGGTCATGGGAGAGCAGACCCCCGTGGGTAGGG
This sequence comes from Sylvia atricapilla, assembly GCF_009819655.1. NCBI lineage: Eukaryota > Metazoa > Chordata > Aves > Passeriformes > Sylviidae > Sylvia > Sylvia atricapilla. Next base: position 11,858,396 of record NC_089157.1, on the reverse strand, counting down.
GCTAAATTGCTGCTTCCTTAGTTACTAAAATAAGCCTCTCTGCAGGCACTTCAGGTTTTGTTTTTTGGGAGTGGGAGCAGGGGTTGAGCTGTGGGTGCACAGCTGCACCCAGAACAGTGTTCCCCTGCAGCTGTAGTTTGGAGCTGACCTCCTCACCCTGTTCAGGGATGAAGGGATGGGGAGGGCAGGGAAGAAGCTGTAGAAAGTTTTGAAAAGGCTCTGCCAGCTGTAAATGCAGCCTGCTTCTGCCCCCTCTGCAGCCTTCAGCTCCCCTGCCCTACACTTGTCCTGTGTTCAGCCTCTCTCAGCCTCCTCCTGACTTCCCCTTAAATCATGGGAACAAGTTGTAGTTGGAAGCAAGTTCAATCTGTCCTCTTTTCCCTACCTCGAAGTGCCTTTGCCTGTTCTGATTGCAAGGTCTTTGGGGCAGGGACTGTAAGCTCCCTGTGTTTTGGCAGAAACCGCCTTAATTAGGGATCGTTCTTGGTTTGTTCTGTCATAATAAAAGGGATCCATAATAATACTGCAGTAACTCGCGCCAGTCTTACTTCATTTCCTTCAAAGGAGGCACTCAAAAATAAGATGAGAGTAGATGAGATGAAGATCAGACCAGCTGTAATTACAAGTCTGCGATATCTCATTTTGGAGAAGAGCAGTTACATGCAGTAGTAACTCGGCCGGCTCTTATTGTAGGGAAAAACCCATACAAAAGGTATTTTTACATAAATCTCTGTAAAATAGCCACCAATATTCATCAGAGAGAGCATGATTAAAGGCTTTTGAAGCATGATGAGAGTTGCCAGTTTTCATGAGATAATTAAGATGCAGGTTTGGTGTACGTATATTCTGGTGATCTCATTATCTTCATTATTAATTAGTCTCTGTTCTTCACATTTCAGCTCCAGTTTCTTGTCATTAGGGTGACTCGCCTGTGAGCGATGCCTTAGTGAGATGCAGAGGAAGGATTCTGCCTCTGGAACTGCAGAGGAGGTGCCAGCCTTTGTTCAGAACTGCTCCAGAGAAACTGCAGGGCTTTGTACCAGATCAGCAGGTTTCCCTGCCATAAATCTTTTCCATGATGTGCCCTGCTCGGTGTTTCCTGGCCAGGAGTCCCTGGTTTCAGCAGGCACTCTGAATGCTCCTGGAAATCATAGAATCGTGGAATCATAGAATGGTTCGGGTTGGAAGGGACCTTAAAGATCATCTCTTTTATTTCCTGTGGTAAATGAAGATAGAAGTTAAGTCTCCATTGACAGCTGCTTGTCTCCACCCTCAAACCCTGTATTTGAGCACAGGTACTTTGCAGGTACACTTAATACAAGCGGCATATGGAGGGTGGGAATTAGGAAAAAACAAGATGAACTAAGGTGGAAACTGAGTGTGGAGGAACCCTGCCTTTTTCAATGCAGCTTTTACGGCACTGGATGAGTGTGAACGGCTTCCCTCTGAAAAGCAGCAAGTCTGCTCTTGATGGGGTCACAAATACCATGCTCAGGAGGGTCTCAATGTGCAAGCCTTGCACAAAGCCTGGAGCTTATTTCAGTGTCTGTGGTCATCTGAGCAGTCACTAACCTGCGCAAATTCCTCAGATGCCTGAAATCCTGACAGGAGAATAGACTCCAGTCTCAGATGGGAGAAATGTATCACGCAAGCTCTCCTTCCGTGGCGCTGACTCAGTTGAGCTGCAGCTGCACCAAGCGGAAGCTGCTGTCCCGGCAGACATGCAGACACCCTTCCTCTGCACCCTTGCTGCTCTCTGGCATGAAGCACTTCAAGGCCCGTGTCACTCCCAGAATTAATCCTCTTTCCTCCAGGAGTAGCCAGTGATGGTCACCTGCCTTCCCTCAGCCTTGACAGTGTGCTCTGCTTTTCCCTTGTAGGAAACAAATCGTAAGTCATATGCAACAGAAAATTACCACTTTACCATGAAATGTGTAAAAATAAGGTTTTTGTCTCGATGGAGATCAAAGGCAGCTTTTAACAATCTCTACTTAATGAGGCTTAGCTTTCATGGAGTGAGAAATGGACCTGTATTACATTTGGGGTTATTACTTAATAAAGATTTTATACAGTCACTCTTTAATGAGGAATGATTGTCTAAACTCCTTACATTTTCTAGGACCTTTATGAGAAATGCATCTATCAATGAGAGAGCTGTGCCTTCTCAATTACTACTGTGAAATAAATGTAAAGCCCTGGGTAGCAAACCGAGTAGTGCACTCAGCAGGTGTACCACACAGTTGTGCATATGTTCTTAACATCTTTATTATAATATTCATTTTAGCTATTGCTGCTTTATTTGTTTAATGCTTATTTGATGTTTTTCTCATCACAAGCCGTTGAAAGTAGATCTGTGTCGGGTAATGGTTCTGTAATTGTCAGGTTTCACAATGTCTGTAGTGGTGCCTGACCTGTGTAACAATATAATACAAACATTTCTGACTTTCAGGAAACGATTACGAAATGTACAATGCAGGTAATTATTTCATATGTGATTGTTGTTCGTTCTCTAGTGAGCCCCTGACATACAACTGTCTCTCTCAAACTGAATACAGAAGGGAGAAGCAGATTTTAGAAGTGTCTCATTTAAAAAGCAGTGAAGTTGTCTGTCCCTAAAACCGTCTTGTAGAAATTGCTTTCCCGTTCATTTAGATTAATGAATAGGAGGATATCAGGGAGGGGTTTTTGATTCCTGTCGCACCGTTCATTATCAGCTTCTCGGCTTCCCGGGGGAACTCCGAAGAGGAAGGGTCTGGAGCCGCAGGGCCAGCGCAGGGTCTGCTGTGTCCCCTGTGCGCGGGGACCTGCCCCGAGCTGTCACCTCCTTGCGCTCGGGGGACGGCGGTCTGTGCTGGCTGAAGCTGCGCTCGGCTGTCATCTCTTGCTGTTACACTTTGTTACACTAAACCTCAGGCGTCCCCCGCCCTTCCAAAACTTCTGCGCTCAGCAGAGACGGAATTCTTTTCATTTTCTCTCAATGAGCTGCAAAAAGGGTCAAGTTCAGTGAATTGCTTTAAGCATTGGATATATATAAGAATTGGGGCTGATTAATTTCTTTCTCTTCTTTTGCTTTTTGAACAGCCGTGTTTTACACTTAGGAGTCCCTGGCTGTGATGAAAATGAGGGCAGGCTCAGGGAATACATGAGACATGAGATGTTATACTGGTAGATGGGCTTGTATCTGCCTACTTTGCGCTGAGAATTTCATTATCCTTTCCTTCAAGTAGTTTTTGGGCCTATCTGGAAAAGTCCCTGTCTTTGGACACAATAAAGTCCAAAACGTTTTAGAAGTATCAAGTACTTAAGAGAGCTTTCAGTGATTTACATTTACAGCATCTTTGTAACTCCATGTATGAGCACTGTTGCAAAACTGCGCCTCAAAGAGCTTTACCCCTTCTGAAATACCTGGAGGTAACATTAAAGACAGGTTTTGGAATATGGTCTCAAATGGCAGGGTAACAGCTAGGGGCTCTTTAATTTTGCAAGTTTTTCAGTGGCATTACAGTTTGGGAGGGAGGTGTTTGTTTGCTGGCTGAGTCCTGCAAGATGATGTTTCCTTCCATGTGACACAGCTGTGACAGCTGTGACAGTAAGGGCAGGGTTTGGCTCCCATATAGGAATTTTATGGAAAGTGGGTTTTTTGTATTTCCCTTTTTGCCTTGGAGTCTTCTGCTGAAAAGTCACAGAAACAGATTTTTTTTTCCCCTTTATTAGCACAGACAGCACAGTAAACACAGCTCTTATGAGGTGTTGCAAAAAAGGAAGTTACACAACTTCCAAGAAGTGAAGTGAATATAAAATAACGAAGTCAGTGTGACTGTTCTCAGCCTTTTTGTTTTGCTTCTCATTATCTTGTAACTAAAGGGATTAAAATCAAGGACAAAGCAGACATCACTTCCTAACAGGATCTGTTTTGCTTTGAGCAGGCTGAGGGTGCTTTAGCCTGACACCCCCATCCTGGGGAGGCTGTGCACGTGTTCAGTTGTGACTCTTTTGTAGGAATGAGGGTGCTCTGGGCAGGTGAGGCTGTCCCCTGTGAACCTGATGTCCCCAGAGATTGTCCCTGCCTGGGGACCTGACAGCCCTCCACAACAGCCACTGGCAGCCCCTTCACTTGTGAGGCATCAGAAACCCAAAACCAGTCTGTAAAAATTCTCCTGTTCTGTCTCAGATGTGTTCCTGCACACTCAGCACCTGCAGGAAGATTGTCCATAACCAAGCCTGGGGTGGGGAGCTCTGTCCACCCTGGCCTTGAATACTTCTAGGTGTGGGGCATCTACAGCCTCTCTGGGCAAGCTGTGCCATGTGCACACACATAATTATATAAAAACCATAGAAATTACATATAAATATATAAACAATAAACATGTAATTCCATACCATTTTATTTTATATACAATATGAAGTTATATAGTATTATAGTATATAGAGGGAATTAATCGGGTTTTAATCAGGTTTTAAGCTGCATTTCATTCTTCAGGAACTGCAGGCATCTTCCCTCTCCCCAGCAGTTGCAGATAATTTTAATCGCAGATAATTTTGAGCAATACCGCATTATTTTTGACCAAAAAACCAAGTGACTAGGACTGAACCTACGAGCGGGGTCGGGCGCGCATCACTCACACCCACCGGAGCGCAGGCACCCAGCCGCACACAGCCCGTGCGGCGGGAACCTTCGTGCCGCTGTCCGCCCACCGCCCGCACCCCGCGCTCGGCTCCGCGGCCAGCACGGCTCGGCTCGGCTCGGCCCGGCTCGGCTCTGCGGCCAGCACGGCTCGGCTCGGCTCGGCTCTGCGGCCAGCACGGCTCGGCCCGGCCCGGCCCGGCTCGGCTCTGCGGCCAGCACGGCTCGGCTCGGCTCGGCTCGGCTCGGCTCTGCGGCCAGCACGGCTCGGCCCGGCCCGGCTCGGCTCGGCTCGGCTCGGCTCGGCTCGGCTCGGCTCGGCTCCGCGGCCAGCACGGCCCGGCTCGGCTCGGCCCGGCTCGGCTCGGCTCGGCTCGGCTCGGCTCGGCCCGGCTCGGCTCGGCTCGGCTCGGCTCCGCGGCCAGCACGGCTCGGCCCGGCTCGGCTCGGCTCGGCTCGGCTCCGCGGCCAGCACGGCTCGGCCCGGCTCGGCTCGGCTCGGCTCGGCTCGGCTCGGCTCGGCTCGGCTCGGCTCGGCTCGGCCCGGCCCGGCTCGGCTCGGCTCGGCTCGGCTCGGCTCGGCTCGGCTCGGCTCCGCGGCCAGCACGGCCCGGCTCGGCTCGGCTCGGCTCGGCTCGGCTCGGCTCGGCTCGGCTCCGCGGCCAGCACGGCCCGGCTCGGCTCGGCTCGGCTCGGCTCGGCTCGGCACGGCTCGGCTTGGCTCGGCTCGGCACGGCTCGGCTCGGCTCGGCCCGGCTCGGCCCGGCCCGGCTCGGCCCGGCTCGGCACGGCGGGTACCAGAGGCGGCCCCTTGCTGTCGCCCGGTGACGGCGGGGCGGGGACGCTCCGAGTGTGGCCGCCCCGCGGGGCCGCGCCGCCCTCTGCCCGGGGCGGGGACGGGCCGTGGGGCGGCCCCGAGCTCCCGGCGCCGGGCCAGGTGCGGGCAGCCCGCGGCGGCGGCAGGAGGAGGCGGGAGCCGGCCGGTGTCCCCGCGGTGAGGAGGGAGTTTACGCCGGGGTTCTGGTGGTTTTCCGCGCCGCAGCTCCGCTCTGCCGCTCCGGGGAGCCCGCGCCGGGGCTGCGGCGTGAGGACGGGGGGATCCGTGATGGAACGGGGATCCCTGAGGCCGCTCCGCTGCGGTGGGGATCCAGAAGCGAGGGGGGAAAGCATCTCTGGGGTTTTTGGTGCGGTATCGGCGTCTTCGTGAAATGCGTGAAATTGCAGGTAGAGCGAAACCCTGCTGGGTGGGTTGTTTTGGTTTTTTTTTTCCTTGTTTGCTAAAGGAGGGGATTTTCGTTCCGGAGTTGTGTGTGCTGGAAGGTTGGGCTCTCTGTGTGAGCAGATCCTGGGAATATTGTTTTATGGGCAAATGTAAAACCGCATGTGTCTGTCAGCAGCGGTGTGGGGTGAAATGGGGGTGTTAAGGAGGAAGGGGATGTCTTCCTGCAAAGCTGAGCCTCTTACAGTTCTCAGCTCTGGAAGCTGGAGCTGCCAAAATACCTGGGATTTAAACGTTTAGAAGGGGAAGAGGAGAAAAAAAAAAGGTACTTTTTATGGAAGAATGCAGGCAGGGGGCTTGCTCTGTAATTATTTTCTATGGCACTGGCGATGTGTTTGGATTGCCGTTCCTTATTGTTGAGTGTTTTTAATACCCAGATGTGGTTCTGAATGCATTTGCTGGCTCCGGGATGCTGGTGACATAGGAAAAAAAAAAAAAAAAAAAAAAAAAAAAAAAAAAAAAAAAAAAGATTTGTGGTTAGCGTGAGGCTGTCACGACAGCCTGTGCCTGCCCCAGATGCTGCCTGTCGCCCTGGTGCGGGGCCAGCGCTGCCCTGGTGCGGTGGGTGAAGCGGTTCTGCCCCCACGGGCCTGTGTGAGCTGCGTTTGGCAGCGTCTGAAAGCAGCTCACAGCAGAGATCTTGTAGATGTGAGCGGTTCCTGGCCTGGAGTTTGTCGTGTCCCTGAAATGGAGAAGGGCAATTGTGCTTTTCTGTCAGGCAGAAGTGGTGTGGTTAGAGATCCCGGGGCAGGCAGGCACCCTCCTTGCTTTGTGCTGTGCTGGTTTTGAGGTGGAATGTTGATGTTGCTGCTTTGGTAGTAGCAATATTTTCACTGCTTGGGGCAGATTTGTAAGATTGGTGGCTTTGAGGGCAGAGAATGATTTATTTTCACGGTATTCAGCCGATTTATCAACTTAGGGTAATGAGGAGGCACGGATGTGAGAAAACTTCTGAAATGGGTAAATCGCTAAACATGAACTCCATGGTATATATACCATCCACTATATTATATTATTTACCTGTATACCAGTTTAATTTGTGATTATTTTGATCCCTTTTGCTATGTTACCGTAAGTGCTCTTCTGTTGAAAATAGTTTTATTCCATTCAGATGACATGTGAATGGGGGGGCTGCCCCCAGTGATGGGACTGGATTGCCCATTCACAACATAAGTTATTTTTCTGCCTGTGACCCTTCGGATTTTTGGGGGAGGTGGGGAATAACTTGGTGTCACCACCAAGTATGTGCAGTAGTGGGGAATATTATTCTTACAACTGGGCACAGAAGGAGGGTGGAATTTCTATTGTTTGTCAGCGTCTGCCCAAACTGAGAGGAGCTTGAGCTGTACCCAAGATGTACCCACAAGATGTGGCAAAGAGTTTTAAAACCATTTTTAATGGGCTTCTTTTAAGTTTGTTATTTGAAGAATTACTGCAAACAGCAGCAAGTCTCCCAGAAGCCACCTGATGTGCAGATGTTTCTCAGCTGTGGTTGTCTTGACAGGGCTCTGTACCACCAGGGTAGTTGGGGAATCTTTGCCATGTGCAAAAGCTGCAAAACAAAACACTTCCCATGCCAAAATAGCACGGGCAATGGAATTGCTTTGCTCCAGTTATTGATTAACCAGTGCTGTTGCATCTGTCCAGCACAGCTTGATCTTAACTTTTTCTTTTAAATACAATGTCTTAGTGAAACATTTTAAGTGGTTACTAAACTAATCATGGGTTATTACTGAATTATCCAAATATTAATATCTTCAAATGCTCCACATGTTGATGTAGCCGATCCCTTAAAATTATGAAATGCAGCATAATAATGTTACTCCTTTTGTTCTTTCTTGAGTCATTTAGGTTGATTGCTGCACCAAACACAGAACAGGCTCTGTAAGTGCTTCCTGACAACACAACAGTGCTTTGGGCACTGAGTGCTGCTGGTTAGTGGAAGGACTCTCTGCATATGGCTCTGCTTTGAATGGTGTTTTCAGTGTGCAGCCCAAACTTATAAATGATTTCTGTTTGGTTCCTATCTGCTTTTTCTGTGCAGGTTCAAGGGTATCTCCTGCCTATGTGTATTTTACTGTGTAAATCAAAAAAAAACCAACTTATTGACCAAGCCAGGGTTTATGATCAGTGGGTTCTTAGTTCATGTTTGTCATGTGTGGAGCTCGATGATGTGCTTGGCAGCCCTTCTGCAATTAAGTGCTTTAACCTCACTCCAGAAAATGAGAAAAAGAGCAGGTACATGAGAGATGGGGAGACTAAAATTTTTATAAATCAGTACTTGCAACTTTGCTGGGTAAAGGCTGCAATTCCAGTTATTCCTGGAGCAGAAATGCCTTAACCTGTGGTTCGCCCAGCCACCAGCTGAAGAGCAGCCAGGGTCTTGCAGTTTCTTTCTTCTAATGAGGAGCTCTTCAGAGCTACTTCAGTATTTCTTAAACATGAAGTAAATTACCTTTTAGGCTTGTCGGCATTCAGAGTGACCAGTGAGCTCTGGGAAGTGTTTCTGTATAAACTACAGCAAAGCCACATCCTTAATGCTTTCCCTCTGCTTGCCAACATAAACTGCTCCTCCTCAGGCATGGCTGAACTTCTTACTGGGTTGGAGAAACTCGAGATGTTTCTTTACCTCTTGAGGTCTGAAATTGCTCCCATTCCCCAAGCATCCCTCCCTGCTGGAGACTGCAGTGTAATCTAACCCGGGTGGGTGGCATGACAGAAGGATGAGTTGCGCTGTAAAAATCTTTTTTTCTTCCTTGTTTTTCTTTAAATGGCTTTATTTTCTGGTGTTTGCTGGAGACTAGACTTGCAGTAGTATAGAAAATAAATGCAAAAATTATAATTTCCAAATTCCTTGGGGGAAGGGAGTTTGACCAGTGTTCCTGTGAATAATTAGCTCAGACACAGGCAGAACTGTTCTGCCTGGGACAGCTTCTTCCTGTTCCTCATGCTGTTTGTGCCTAATGGTGCTGTGGAGGTGCCGGGAGGTGCCTCCTCCTCACCCAGGGGCTGGGGCAGCACTAAGTCAGCTCAGGGAACTCCTCACCCATGTCCCTGCAGCAGCACAGGGCAGGTGTGAAGCAGGGTTTTGTTATTGGTGGAGTCCTCGCCGGGTGACCTTGGGGCTTCTCAAGGAAAACATGTTGGCGTGTGAGCTCAGCTGGCCCCTGAGCGGCAGACTCCACTGGCAAAGAGCATCTTGTAACTTCGAGTTGGTTAATTATGGGTCTGAACTGAGAAGTGAGTGCTGAACTCTGCCTTAGGCATAAGGACATTCTATTGAAAGCAGCCTCCAGCTCTCTTTGTCACAGCATAGGTGTTCTCTTGTACCACCGCTTCAAAATAATGTAGTCTGAGCATTCCTGTGACCCTTGGTCTTAAGACTGGTCTCTGCTGGGGGCTCTTTGGGGCGCCTTTGACCGAGAGCTGCAGCTCTGTGTTTGTGTGTGAGGAGTGCTGTGGCCCCTGGCCAGGGCACCCAGGGAACAGTTTTGCCACCAAGTGTTCCTGCCAAAGGGATGGTGGATGCTGCTGCCCACAGTGTGCCGGAGCTGCCCTCGCTGGCAGCTTCAGCAGGGGCTCGGCCGCAGTCCCAGCCAACAAACCCTAGTGAAAGTTCGACGTTTTCTGTCCTCTCTCCCTGTAACTGCTCTTCTGACTTTAAAAATAGAATGAGATTGTCTCATCTCAAGGCAAAGGCTTCTCAAGAGGCTTAATTATGTCACATTTATTATCTGCTCTGCAGATCTTTTTAGGCAAATATGAGTTGGGTTTTTTGTTGTTGTTTTTCAGTTGTATACTAGCTTTTCTAAACCAAGGTCTGCAGCACTCCCACACACAGCACGAAGGTGATGCTGAGCTGCCCACAGCTCCTTTTGACATCCAGCTGCCTGGCCGGGGTGCCCTGGCCAGGAGGAGGGGTGGCAGGGGGTACCTGCTGTGGGCTGTCCCAGCAGTTCACTCTGTGCCAAGGGCCGTGTTACCAGTCTGAGGAGGTCTGGCAGCTTGCACAGTCACAAGCATTTCACTCTAGAAATGTTACCAGAGACTTCTCAGGTAATTAGATCTCGTTTCTGCTCTTACTGGAGCGTACACCTTGGGAGTGTCCTGAGTGATGTTTCCCACATTGCTCATAGCGTGTCAGCATGGTGCCACTTCACACGACTTTTTCTAGATATGTGAAAGAAAAAGGAAACTGTCTTGCAGTTCAGAGGTAAAAGTGTCTTAAGCAATGCTGGAACAAGGTGCCAAACAATATGGTGGGTTTAAATCTGAACTCTGCTGATGTGCTGGTCCCATCCATGCTGAAGGGAATGTACTTTTGTTCCTACCACTGCAGATTAGGATTTTTTTTTATCTGTAAAGGGATTCTCCTTGCTTTGATGACCCTCCAGTGATGGCTGATGAGTGTATGATAGTCCAGTAGTGGGGAGCTGCCCAGGGAGTGATGGGACGCAACTTCAAAGTAAAGGGAAGAGCTTTTTATTTTTTTTACTTTCTTTAGAGGATCAAATTAGCAGTCTGCTAAAGCCTTTTAATGTTAAAACTTCCAGAGCATAAACAATGACCTGTGAAAAGGAGTCTTGGATCTGGACCCTGCATATGATGAAGTCTGGCATCTCCATTATGGCCAATTAAAGTGACAGCAGAGTGTAAACACTCCTGACTCCTGAGTTCCCTGGGCGGCTCCTGGCACGGCCTTTCTCCCCTGCCTTGGAAAAGGGACCATGTCACTTTGAACTTCCCAGCCAGGGCACGGAGCAGCCTTTCAGAACCCCAGAAGCTGAGGCTTGGTCTTGCAGTTAAAACCTGTTTTCCTTGAATCGCGCCATTGTAGAGAGGCAGATGTTACCCTGCAGAGGGAAGGAGGCTGGCAGTGCCCTGCAGCACGGGCCTGCCCTCTCTCTGGGGATTCTTCACTGCCAGGATGCTGTCCAGCACTTGATCCAACATCTGCATCTTGGGAATCATCTTGTCCCAGAAGTTCCTTCCAATACCCACAACAACGTGTGAAGCTTTGCCTTTAAAACGGACCTTCAAATATTAGATCTGTGTAATTAAACAATCACAGGATGCATTGACCAAACTAATTTGTGCCCCTAGATAGCTTCATATTCGAACAGTTTAGTAGAATAACAGTGCTCCATTCTTTAATTTGGAGAGATTTTATATTCCCAGTTATAAGTCTGGGGAAGTCTCCAGCTATATGGAGGTGTTCTTCCGTGTTCTGCAGCAGGAGATGGAAGCCTTTTCTGTGACTTCCTCCCCCATCAGCCTGCCTGTGAGCAGCCTGCTCTCCCCTGTGCGACCTGGGTGACAGCCGGATGTGGGGGAGACCTCACTCACATCATGGACACAGATGCACATGTGTGGTCTCACTTAGTGCTCCTACATTTTCCTCTTCTGTCTCTTCCTTGTCTCTCCTGTTGCCGTCAGATCAAAGGGTAGATCAGCACCTCCCCACCTCTGCCTGACAACTGGAACGTAAAGGAAATATGCTGGGGAAAACCTGTGCTTTAGAAAATGTTCACAGCCCACTTGGTGTAAATATGCAAATGTTTGTAGAGGAGTGGCTGTTTCTGTAACACATTAGTGAGAAATGCTTCACACCCTTCTTTGTCAGTCGGTAATTAAGAGAATACTTGCCTTCCAATGCAATGGCTGCTTAAATAAACATGAGAGAGCTTGGATTTTCTCTTATGATGGAGTGCAACACTAAGTAACTTTCATCTGAGACCGAGCCTGGCACACCTCCACATGGCACCTCTTCCCTTCCAGTTGTGGTGAGGTGACTTTTCCTGTCATGGGAAAAAAAATGGCTGGGGAAGGTGCAGGGACTCAGACTGTCCCAGAGCAGATTCAGCTTGTCGGAGGCATGATCCTGGTGAGAGGGAAGGGCCATGGCTCAGCTGCATGTGGCCATTTCTTGTTTCTGGTCGTGTGTGATGGGGTCCAGTGCTTACTAATCAGATTGCACAGTGGTGGGATGCTTGGATCCTCTTTTCTTCCTGTCTCCTCTGGCATACTGTGAGGCTGTCTAAATGTCAGGGGTGCTGGTGATTTGGCTGTGATGGGAGTGAATTTTAACGAGGCTGCTCTTCAGCGTGAATGTATTGATGTAGGCATGTCATGTAGCCTGTCTGTCAGCCAAGTTTCTAGCTTTCAGCTGCTTTATATGCATATTTTGGAGATTGCTTCCAACCAGTCAGGTCACTGCAGGGCAAGGCAGAGCTCTATTCCCATACCCACCTAATGCTGACCCTGCTGTCCTGCCCCACAAGAATCAGGAGGAATCCATGGGAATCGCTGTCTTCTGGCTCCTGCTTCTGTTTGGGGTGGCTGTTGCAAAGGCAGGCTGGGCTTACTCATCTGCCTTCAATGCAGCCACACAATGCCTCTTCCGAGGAAGGGAATTCATTAGTTTCTGTGAAGTGGCCTTGGATCTGTGGGCAGCAGGTGCTTCTATAGAGCAAACTGTTGCTGAATATTCAACAGTTGCTATACAAGCGTCTGGCCGGCTGCCTGTGAAGTGCTTGGAGTTATCTTGAGCATCCGATTAGATAAAGTGCGAACCACTTAGGGCTTTAAAGCTACCCGCAGCTATGTCGTGTTGGTGACATTTTAACATTCAGGGTTGGGTTTTCTTTTTATGAGAATCTTCTAAGATCATAAGCAGCAACTTTATCTCTTTTGACTCAGCCAACAAAGAAGGGAGCTGCCTAGGAGAATGACAACCCCAGTGATTCATATTCAAGTCGTCAGAACCTCATTCTCTTGCTGGTTTCTGCTAATGACATGTGCACTGGAAACAAATGACTCAGGCTGGAAGCGTCTATTCATCTTTAAACTTCTTAAACTCTCCTTAATCTCAAGTTAGCTCTCTTAAGGCTACCTGAATAACACTTGTTCTTGTCAACCTCTAATTTGGTACATGAAATACTGTGGATATCTAAACTATGAAGGAATATAATTTGAGAGGGTAATGCGTGCAATCAGCCTTTTTTTTTTTTTTTTATTCAGTTTAATTTCTTCAGGTGTGGTTTGTAAGCAGCTTGTGCTAGATGTCATCATTGGAAGTATACTTCTGTGAGAAACCAGGATCACTGAACAATTACAGCTTCAAATAGCTTACAGCTTTACTCAGTCAGGTGTGGACGCCTGTATATTGTTTACCAGCGACAGGCCTCGATTCTGTTGTCTTATAAAAGCTTACTTAACCTGTATTAGTTGTTTTAAGGATGCTTTGTCCGTGTTCTCCTACTGATTATTCGGGCCACAGAAGGAAGCGTTTTAATTAAATGTATGGTTAGGACAATTGCGCTGGAGGCTGGTTTTACCCAGGGAGCTGAAGAGACACCTGAGTGGTGTTACCCGAGCTCCACGCTTTACAGGATCTGCACAGGGGTCCCCATGTGCCAGGAATATTGCGTTATCAGGGCGCAGGGATTTCACAGCCCCAGGCTCTCAAAAGTCAGTGATGGAGCGTGTCGTTCTGCCCACAGGGAGCCTGCAGGCTGGAGCACGGTGCCGTGGCCGGTCCTGGCTGCGTACATCACCGGGAGTTGTGTTAGCACCGCTGGGAGGTGCACCTTGAGCCCTTAAAGCGTGAATTGACAGCTGCTGGAGCTGAGCCCTCCTCCCGGTGATCATTCGTGGTGCTGCTGGCTTTAAAGGTCTTAATGGCGTGGTTTGGCTGCCGGGCGCCCAGGAGAGCAGCTGAGATGTGATTCCTACACATTCCTTGGTTTGCTTGCGGCAGTGGGGTTGGGCCAGGTCTGTGTAGGGGGACCTTGCCGAGCTGGGATGGGCCCTCTGCTCTCCCTGCGGAGGGAACAGCAGCTCCTCCGAGGAGCTCGGCTGCCGGGGTTCTCCGTTATCCCGTCCCCATCGGTCCCTGAGCTGCCCCCCGCTCGAGGATGGGGTCAGCACAAGGGAGGACCTGCTGCCAGGAGGGGCTCCGAGTCTGGCCGGGAGGCATTTCAGAAGCTGTAAAGCAGGTGTTGAGGCTTACGATGGATCATTGCCTCCAAAAATTATTATTTTCCTCTTTTTTTAATATTTCCAGGGAGCTTTAAAGTGCAGGAATAGAGGAATTACACTTTGGAAAAGAATCGCTGGCACTGAGCAGGCTGGGGACAGAGCACTATGTGCTGTGGATCCGCTCTCCCATACGAGTAAATGTGTGAAGGCTGCCCGAGAGTGACAGGGAGAAGTGAGCCCATAGAGATGACACCGCACATTCAATTGCTAATGGACTCTTCAAAGAGCACCTCAGCTGCTATTATTAGAAAAAGCAAATGTGTGGTGTTACCTACAGGGAGCAAAAACGGCGTGTTTCGTGATCTTCTTGACCTTTCCTTTCTTGTGTTAATTTGTTTAATACCAGGGAGATTTTCCTGCTGTAAAAACTCGCTTAAGCAGAGACTTCTCCAAGACCTCTGAAAAAGACGTGCTAATTGGGGAGCTTCTGGGATCCAGTGTGTGTACTCCTTGCCCCTCTCTTTTCCCTCCTGGATCAGACTTTTACCAGCTGGTGCAATTCCATAATAGCAGTCAGGCTTTATTGCATTAAACTTGTTAGGAAAATAGGAGGTTGTCTGTGCCTGTGGGGCTCAGCGTGCGGGGAGGAAACTTCGGGAAAATGTTTGATAAATAAACAGTTCTAGGTACTTCTGAAACATTGTAATTGCCCTTAGCAATCTTTGCTTTTTCAACACCTATTAAAAAGACGTACTGCTTGTGCTATTTGTGGGTCCCGAGGTAGTTGGCAAGGAGCAGCAGTGGCGTTGTCCCTGCCTGCTTTGGGAGGGTGCAAGGTGCAGGTCAGGTGTGCTGAGGAGCCCGGGGCTAAGGCGGGCAGGCTGCAGGACTGTGACCTGCCAAACCAGGGCTCGCTGGGCATCAGGGGCTGTGGCTCACAGCTATAAATCTGATTGCAGCGTGGCTTCAATAAATACTACATGGCATAGACCAAGGGTAAATCCTTTGGGACATCTCTTGAAGCAATACCTCGAGAAAGTTGCAGGCATAATAAAGGTGACACAGAAAAGTGGGAGAAGGCATTTTGAATAGTGCCAGGTGTCTCACCTTGCTTGTTAATTGGAAAGCTTGTTGAAAGCTCAGCTAGAAAAGCATCCAGGTGTCTGCTTTGGGTGTGTACCTGGAGTTCCAAACAGAGCAGGCAGTGCTGTCCTTTTCTCTGCTGTGGCATTCATTAGTTAATGAGGTTTGAGCAGGTGGGGTTGTTTGGAATTTCTTCAGCCTCCATATGCTAGGAGATTTCACAGTTACAAGAACTGGTATTTCAGGAAAAAGGTGGATGGTGAGACCTGCATTTCTATTAGGAGTTTCTGCAAATCTTGAAATGCTGCAGCTTCTGCCTGCCTCTTTTCCTGCTGAAGTGGAAAAGGCAGTTTGTGTCATCAGCACAGAACATCAGTGGTTCTGCAGAAGGGGGTTTGAGCCTCCTTGGCTGCAGCAGGAGTGTCCAGAGGCTGTGGCAAGCGGTGGCACTGAGCCAGTGTCCCAGCCAGCCCAGTGTGCTCACCAGCAGGGCGGGCAGTGCTGGTGATAGTGCCAGTGCCTTGGGATTCCTGGGTGGGATGACAGCTGTGCCTAAACATGAGGTGTATCCCTGAAGGAGTGCTCCATTCCTTGTGCCACTGAACTCGGATTCAAAAGCGTCACTTGCTAGCAACAGCTCCATGGTCAGGTTGCCTGTGGAGCTTCCAGATGAGCTTTGGAGTGGAGCTCTGAGTCAGGACTTGCTCTGCAGCTCTGAGGTATTTGTGTCATGCTGGATGGGAATTGTCAAAGCAGCATTGTGTGGCTGCTTATCAAAGGATAGAGTAAAATCTTAGCTTCTGTTTTTTTCAATTAAGAATTTTTATTTGTGCCTCAGGGACAAGCAAATAAACCCCAGCTTGTCTTGACTATTCCTAGTATTCATGGGGCAGGAAGGGAAGGGAGAGGGCAAACAGCAAGAGAAAAGAGTTGCAGTAATGAGAATGATGTCTTATTTTAGTTGATACTTAATCAAGACATGTGGTTCCAGGAAGCAGGAAGAGATGATTTTGCCTTTTTTTTCCTGCTCTCATATATCTTTGATTATCACCAAGACTTACTCTAAACAATTCAACACCTGCCAATTCTTTTTTCACCTTAAAAATTTTTGTCCATCCTCAAAGACAGAGTAAACTTACTAGGCTTATCTGTTTTGCTTTTGTTTAATCTGTAATATTAATAAGAGAACTAATTCTCAGTGACTAATGTATTGTCATTTGTCATAAGATGCTTAATTTTGTTATAAAACTTTGAGGATATTTATTACTTCAAGTACATTTCGTTAGTGAATTAGGGGAAAACTGACTGCATTTTATAGCTGGGTGTTGTCCTTCTCTCCTGTGAAGTCAGAGACAGTACTTGAGCCCCTCTGGAAGGTACAGGCTACTCTACTGGCTTTGTAAAGCAGGTCAGATTTTTGTTTCATGGCTTTTATCCAGTACCACTCTTGCTTACCAGGGCATCCAGAGAGCGTCTTATTGCTTCTCCTGTGTCTGCTGAGCTGCCTTAAGGGATGATGTGAACTGACTCCCGGTTTTCCTTGTGCCAGGGCGGTGAAATCCAGGACTGTGCCTACTTGGACAGCGAGGGCGCCTACAGCGAGTCGGAGCTGTTTCCCGATGAGGACGCGATGACGCTGGCACAGCAGGAGGCTCACCATGAGTCTGACATGGACAGTGCCATCGAGAGCGCCCAGAGCTCCGAGGCCTCGGACGTGTGCCGGAGTGAGGACAAGGACGGGCTGCTCGCTGGCCTCTTCCTGCCCGGTGACAAGTGAGTGGGCCCTCGCTCTGTGCCGGGAGCGTGCCAGGGAGGAAGGAGCCTTCATGTGGCTGAGGATGGCTGATGGCTTTAGAAACTTAACATCCATTTAGGGCGTAAGGGGGATGGATGTCCACGTCCTCTAAGTGGCTTAGATAGTCTCGGTTCTGGCTCCTTCTGGCACGTTCTGTGAACACTCACAGGACTTGGATATTGTGTGTTGAAGTGAAACCGTTGGGCCTCTCCAGAACAGATTGCTGCATTAGCATCCCCCAAAAGGCTCTTCTCTGTTCTTCTCTGTTGCCATAAGCTTTATATGCTGGAATTAAAATAAATACTTCCAGCAGAGCAGTTCAGTAGGGGAATACTGCTGCAGTGTTTTGTATATCTAGTTACGTGATGTGGGCTCTGCTGATTTGCTTTGCAACTTCATGTACCAAGTTAATTCTTTGTGTTTCTAATTTTCCATAACCTTTATTATGCAACAGTAAATTGTGTTTAACACCGGGTGTCCTGGCATGTGTAACCATAGTTTGCTGTTAACACCTGTGTCTCTATAACCCTAACTTGACTCTTCCCAGGTATGTACCTGGGAGTGCTGGCTAAAGATGACTGTGGGGGAAAAGGGCCCAATTTGGTTTAATCCTGCTTTGAACTGAGTTCATGCAGTTACCACAGGACAGAGCTCAGCGGGACTTGCTTTGTAAGCCTCTGCCTTGTCTTCCCTATTTTTGGCCTGTCATCTTGATTTGTGCCTCTTGAGCTTTGCTCGTTGCTAAGGCAGCCTTTCTTCTCTCTCCTGGGCCTCCTCGGATGTTCCCTGTGCTGGCTCATTCCTGCCCCACTCCTGAATTTCTCAGCCAGCTCAGTTTGGGCCTTCTCCCATTTGCCCAAGCCCATTTGCCTCAGAGACTTTATCAACATAATTACAGTTTCCATCAGCTCTTTATCAAACTTGTCTCCTTGGCTTGCCATTCCCAGTTCTCCAAAGCCCCACCTTTGTGGTGACTGACTTTTTCCCATGCTGTATTTGAATTTTTTCCTCCCAGCTGTGCCAGTCAGGCCCTTGTGAAGGGACTGGGCAAAGCACCTCCTATACCCTCCTTGTAGGACTGGCAGGAGCTACCAAGAGCTGCTGTGCTACTACTGATGACCTTGATTTATCCTCTGGGACCTCCTCAGCTTTGGTAAATGTGTGGCAGGAAAACACGAGAAGCTTCATGCTTTTGTGTAAAAGGAGGCAATAGAGCTATTTACTTTAGGCAGTGGAGAGATTTGCTTAGCTGCTTGCTGAAGAAGCAGGTGGGTTGTGTGTCAGGTGTGTCAGTGCTCTGAAATCCTGCTCTGGAGAACAGGAGATTACCTTCAAAAACAAACAAACAAAAATAGCCCTCAAACAAATCAAAAAGCACCAAACACTTGAAAGTTCCTTTCAGAAAGTGTTAGAATGAGGAAAATCTGACACTTTTAGCTATTCCTTTGCAAATGAATGTGTGATTCCTAGGCTCTAATCTTGGTGGAAGTTACATGGAGCTTCTTCCCAAACTAACTTGGTGTAACTGCAATTAAGATGCAAACAGCAGTAGGATTGTAAGATCTCCCAAAAACTTACAAATACACAGTATGTCCGTGGCACAGCAGCACTTTATGAATAAATGTTAGTGTGATATGTTGAGCTGCTCACTAGTCCCTCAGCCAAGGAGCCTTGTTAGATAAGTTTGATCTGTTTCTAGTATGAGTATTCCTACACTCATCCTTCAATAGTGTGCCTGGCTTGACTTGTCCTAATTTCTGTTAATGTGAATTAGATAAATGAGTCGCAGGTTATAAATGGATCTCATCAAAACAGGGGAAACAATAGAGCATACATCTGAAATGTTGGCAGGCTTCCTCTGCTACTAATTGCTTTTGGAGGGAAGGGATATGCAAATGATGCTTGCACCATCTACCAAAGGAACACATGCATCTCTTGTTTACAGCTCACAAGTGGAGTATTACAGGAAGAGGACTCTCCCTGTAGAGAGGTTGAGAGGCTCAAGGCAGATTCAGAAGAAATTTAGGAGGAAATATTGTTGAGCTGCTGGAGAACAATGTCACCTGGGAGCTACTGTCCCATGGCTCATCTGGTGGAGCTGGAGATACAACCTCTGTGCACTGAAGCAAAGGGAGAGAAGAACTTAACCTGACCTGCTTAAAGTGCCAGCAGATTCCACTAGTGCCTGGTCTGTGCTGCAGGGGCCTTGAATTCTGCAGTAGAGGGAACAGTTGGGCAATGCCGGGGCACCAAATTGGGAGCTAAGCAAACCTGTGTAAAACACCTGCACTCTGCAAGTGCAGTGCACAGGGCACTCTGGACCCTGTGCACCCTCTGCAGCCACCTTGCTCTGTTTCATTAGATTTCATGTGCTTAAAACTGCTCTGCCAGCTGCTTTCCTCTGGTGCCTGATTCTGCTGATCTGCTTACCTATGTGCCCTCTTTCTCTGAAGTCCCAGGGCTCTGCCAGTCCCTACCCATTTAACATCATTTTATGTACTTTTCTGGTAGTTATACAGCCTTTTCTTGTGGTCCATATCTCCTCTGAAAGACAGAATTTATCCTGATGGAAGGAAGGGCAGGAACCCAGCCTCCATTAGTCATGTCAGTAGCTTTAGTGGCTCTCTGGTAAGTGGTGAGCTGAGGTTTCTTTCTGACCACACAAAGGAGAGTGGCTGGAATTCCTGGGGTGTGGGAGAAGGTGTATCTGGATTACTAGGAAACTCTCTGATTGTGGAATAGAGTGACAGCCTCTGTCTTATACATGTTCCTCTCGCTATCCCATGCATTTCAGAGCTGTCTGCATGGTTCCTGCAGTCAGAGCAGAAATCCCCATGTGCTCTTCACATGGAAGTGGTGGCTGAGGATCATCAAAGTGTGCTCTCTAAAGCAAAGTGGTTTGTGTTGATCCAAACTTGTCACACACAGGTACCTTGTTCGTAGAGTCTCATGCTCTTGTCTCTCAAGGCACTCTTTCAGCTGCACATCAGGTACATTTAGCACTTCAGGGGTTTAGCACCAAGGTGGGTTACAGCTCCAAAGAGGGGACAGCCTGTGAAGGTGGAAGGTTCCACACGAGGTGAGGTGCTATCAAAGTCGGCCTTCGAGATGTTTTGACCTCTTGTTTCAGGTCAAGTCCTCACAACCCTTCTGCAGCATCTGACCTCTCCACTTATTCCACCGCCTCCCTGATCAGTAATGAAGAACAGTTTGAAGACTATGGGGAAGGAGATGATGTGGATTTTACTCCCAGTAGCCCATGTCCTGATGATGAGACCAGAACCAACGCCTACTCTGACCTTGGCTCATCTGTATCTTCCAGGTTGCTCCTTATTCATTAACAAACAGTTTTTCATTTTTATTCTTCTCTGACCATAGCAGAGTTTACACTGGTTAGATGGACTCACCTTAAAAGCAAAATGTTATCAGTTCATTTCCTGCCCTCTAATTGACAGTCTGCATTTAATAATAAGAGCTGTAGCAAATACGTTGTTTCTGATAATCTGTTGGGTTCTGTTGAAATAAATGGACTATTTTGCTTGTAGAAGTATCTTTCTATTGCAGACAATAATTCCACATTTCAGGGCTAGTACTGGAAGGGATCTGCTGCAAAGGAAACCAACTTAGCATTATGTACCCACCCAGATACAGGGAAGATTTACAAGAGAGCTGTTTCCATTTAGTGTTCTGATACTACAAATCCTTAGCACTAATCTGTGAGGGAAACTGCTGCAATGTGCTCAGGGGGTTATTTGAAACAAATATCTTATTGACTTGGAATGTCTTGGGAAATGCAAGCAAGTAGCTGCTGTCTGTTAGGAGCCAGAACTGCCACAGCAGTGCCCTTGCTTCCTGCACGTATCCTCACTCTCTGCAGCTCTTATGTCCTGTGGCCAAGGCAGGTCCAGATTTTACAGTCCTTCCCCCAAGCAAGGGAATGGGTGAGCAGGGTTGGGAGAGCTGAGCATGAAGATTCTCTAGGAGTAGTCTGCTTGGATCAATAGCACACAGAGGTCTTGTCTTCATTGCTAACACCGGACAAGCTCACTGCATCCTTCTGTTCCGCATGTGACCCCCACGTGCTCCCCTCTGTTTCCAGCATTTCTGCAATCCAGCCTGGCCACCTCTCTCCTGCATGCAGAGCCAGACCCCTCTCCACTGCCCCTTCATGATGATGGCTCGTATCTTTCATCCCTTCTTTCCTCAGGTTTATGCAGCACTTTCCATTCTCATTCCTGGGGCTCAGTGCACATCATTCCATGATTGCTCTCTTTTATTTGAGTTTATTTTCTCTTTATCATACCAAGAGGTACTGCTGTCTCCTCTATAGACCTGTGTCCACTTCCCCCTTCCTCTTCATTCCAGGGTTCCTTTCATCCTACCACCTGAGGGGGTTCGTGTGACTTCTTACCAGACCACTCTGTTTTTCATCTTCCTGCCTTTCTCTTGGAGAGAAGACTCTTCAGGTTGCATGCCAGCCTCTAGTGGGAAGATGGGCAAGATGAGAGGGGAACATTGCTGAGGTTGAATATACTCATGTAGCTGTCTTTGCTGTGTGCATCACAGTGGACCCCATGTACCTTTTGCTGTTCTTCTGGTCACCCAAACTGATTCTTTCCACTGCCACCCACAAGGCCTCAGCTCAGGCAGGTGGACTTGCCCTAAGAGTAGCACTGGCCGTCATCAGCTCTGACATAGATGAGCTGTGGTTAGAGATGGTTCTTCAAGTCCCTCATCTGTGATTCTGACACACAGACAGACAGTCACGAGGAAAGCCTGTTGTGGGTTGGTTACTACAGCCAGTAATGTCTCTCCTTTCCTGCAAACAGTGCTGGTCAAACCCCCCGAAAAATGAGACATGTTTATAACAGCGAGTTACTGGATGTTTACTGCTCACAGTGCTGCAAAAAGATAAATCTCCTCAACGATTTGGAAGCCAGGCTGAAAAATTTGAAAGCAAACAGGTAAGCAGCCTATTGCACTGCCTTTGGCAATGCCCCCTTGGCATGGGACTGGCTAATAGCAGGAGAGGGAGAGCAAGCCCCTCTCCATTTTGAATCCCATTCCATCTTACACATAAACATATATTTCGTACATAACAGTAAGAAATTTAGACTTGGAAATGTAGCCCAAACCAAAATGCTGTTCTTTATCAGCTGTTAAATATTTTTCTGATTTAAGGTGCAGACATCATTGATAAACTCAAATATTTTAACCAATGAGCTCTTTGATTGCAGAGTGGGAGTGATATTTCAAGGAATTTTTCCCAGGAAGTGGGATCTGCTGTGCTGCTTAGTGCAGATCTACAGTTAGCTACTGCTTTCTCCAGGTGGGAAGGAGGGATCTCCAGATCCTTGGCTAATGCACATAACCTTACATACACCTCTCCTAAAGCTACTGGTCAGCAGAGGTACTTGGCTCCTGTGGGATTTTTTTTTGTGATGTCAAGAGAACTTGGAAAAATGATGAATCCTGTGGCAGAAGTAACTTGTGGAGTTCTTCACGATTTCAGCCTTTTCCTTACATTTTTCTCTCTGCCACTCCATCACTCCTAAGTTGTACTGAGCACTTAGAAAGTGCTTCTAACCATCACCTAGAGTTTTTGAAGGGAATTCTTTGGTGGGATTTTAGCTCCCCCTAGAAACTGGATGTGAGTCCTGCCTGTCGGTGTAATCACTGGCACAGAGCACGGTGCACTCACTGCTGCTTCTTGTGATGCACAGCAGTGTAGGACTTGTGATGAGCAATGTTCCTGCCCCTAGCAAGGAGTCTGCTAACAGCCAGACTGTGACCAGCCAGGGCTCTGGGAATTTTCTGGGGGAGGCTGGATCTGCCTGGCCAAGAGCTGTGTCTGTGCACACAGAGATGTGCCATCCTTACTGAGAGATGCAGCAGGATATTTTGGTCTGGTCCCAGTGCTGTTGTCTGCAGCAAGGAGTCTTTATTTAGAGAGCACCAGTCTCTGGCTGCACATGGGAACTGTAAAAATGGAAAGACCTCAGTTCCTGTGCTGAACTGGGAAGCATTAGGGGGAAGGATAAACTAATTGTTCATAAAATCATCTAAAAACTGGAAGTCCAGAATAAATGTCCATCACTAACTTGGTGTCCCTTTGTGGTGTTTCTAATGTTAGTTTCGCTCTGATTGACACTGACAAATCTCTGCTAAGTATAACAGTATTTGCAAATTGACTTATTAATGATCACAGTAATTTGTGGCTTCACTCATCTTTGTGTTCTTAGTAATTGCAGCTTTTGATTCAGTTATTAAAGAATATTGTTCACAAAATCATCTTTTGACTTGGCTAAAAAAGTCGATTATATTTCATTGTGCAATTAAAATTGAATCGAATAAGTGTTTAATTCCTATATCATTCCTTCTATATCCATGTAGCCCTAACAGGAAAATATCAAGCACAGCTTTTGGAAGGTAAGAGTCTTCAAGTTTTATATGAATATTTGTGGAACCAGCCATAAAAATTCCATAAGTGGGAGTGGGAGAGAAAAGTAGGAATAATTTTAGAGAAACAAAAATGTACCAAGGTAAGTTTTTAAGGGAAGGGGCCTGTGTTTGGGTATAAATGTAGAATATAGAAGCCCCTGCTAGTCTTGGAGCAGGCCCCTGAACTGGAAAGAGCTCTGTTAAAAATACAGATAGCTTTTGCTTCCTTGTCTTCCAAATGTATTCCTTTGTACTGTTATTCCATCAGACCAGCTACTGCTTCTCTAACCCTCATAATGTGGGCCTTGCTGCTGTTACCAAAGTGTGAAGGAAAGCAAGAGCACCCCTTTGAAAAGGACATACAGAATTCTCATCTTCCTTTGACTATGAACCAGCTCTAGGCTGGAGAGGGCTGTAAGGTTCAAGGACGTTTTAGATGCTCTCCAGTGTTACATTTTCTGACACTATTCTGCAGTGAGAACTGTTTGAGGTTTCTCTTTCTGTTTTTTTAAAGTTCTTACTGTATGAAATTTTCTAGTTTAACCGTACCAACCAATGTGCAGTGGTGACCTTATTTTAAATTTGTAATAAGGCAAATACAATTCAGTGCAGTGTGAATAAGACAAATATTTTTTAAACTATGTTAATGCTGGTGGCAGATCCTATCAAAAGCAACAAAGAACTCACTCCATAGAACTAATGTCATTGACTGTGCTCAGTATGACTTCATTTAGCTACCAGTCTCTTGTAAGACTTGAGCTTAACCAGTTTTAATTGTCACTGAAATGATTGCACAGATTTTATCATCAGATGTTCAAAGTCTGAAGCCAGACTCTTTGTCCTCCTTCCTCATCAAGCAAAATAATTATCCTTCTGATCTTTCAGACAACTCTTCCACAACAGTAACTTCAGCAGCAGTAATGGCAGCACAGAAGATCTGTTCAGAGACAGTATAGACTCCTGTGATAATGATATCACTGAAAAGGTGAGAATCTCTGTGCCCTGGGAGTAGTGTACTCAGCCAAATCCTGCTGGAGCCCTGCATCAGGGGATCCAGATCTTGCTCAGAATTACCCATGATCTGAAATTTGAAATTTGAAAAATTACCATTATTCAAAATGTCCTTGATACTCCATTACTATTACAACTTTGCTTGGCAGTAATGTGAGAACTGAGCAAGCAGAGGTCTGGGCATTGTGCTAGGACACCTTTATGGTGTATTTGCAGTGATCACCTTCAGGGAACATGCAGGGTCTGGGGAACTCAGAACTGCGGAGCTTAATTTTTCTGCTGGCTTTGCAGAGAAATATGCCCCTTTTTAAAATGGTAGGGTAGCTAAATGCCAGTTAGAAACAGTGAAGGGATGTTTGAAAAGAGATTCAAACTCAGGTTTTTCTGCTTGCCCTTGCAGGTAACGTACCTAGAAAAGAAGGTGACAGAACTGGAGAATGATAGCCTGACAAATGGTGACCTGAAGAGCAAACTGAAACAGGAGAACACACAGCTGGTTCACAGGTAACAAAGCACAGAGCCAGGTCTCTTCACCGTGTCAGAGCAAAGCTTAGAGCACAGTTGTGGGGAAGGAATATTTCTACCTGTAGGGTATGGCCAAGTCTACTTCCTTCATGCTGACAGATGAAACAAGGCTTTATCTGAGAAGTCCAGGTGGAATAGGGCTGCCTTGCTGAATTTTCAGCAGGAAGAGGCCTCCAGACAAGTGTTTTTGACAGAGATGTTACTGACTTGTACAGAGAAAAACTTTCCTGCTCTAAGAGAGGTTATCCCTGGTGATTGAGGTTTTTTATCTTGCATGCAGCAAGAGCAGAAGGCTGGGTCTTAGTCTCAGCTTCCTGAGGCTGAAAAAATAGACGAACTGATACTACTTAATTCTGTGTTTATTAGTAAATATGAGAGATACTGGGAGAAGTTAAATGCCAAAAGAGATGGTGAATTATAATTAAACAAAGGAGTAGGCAGGGAAGAGAGATGCAAAGAATTTACTTCTGAAGCAGTTACTGAAATGAGATCTGGTTTCCTTAGAGTTCATGAGCTAGAGGAACTACTGAAAGACCAAGAAACATCAGCAGAACAGACTCTGGAAGAAGAGATAAAGAGGCATAGAGAAGCTTACAGCAAGTATGAAAAAGAGAAAGGCACCGAAATTGAACTGCTGAATACAAGGTAACAAACACCTTGGTGCCACCCTGAACAGAGCACAAGGTCTTCTTTTCTTCTCTTTTACCTTGCTTGTAAATGTCGGCTGTTGACCAGCAGACAGTGCACAGATGGTGGCAGGTTGGCAGCTCTGTAGAGTAGCCCTGCAGTCACGTGTCTAATGCCCAAAAGCTTGGAGGATGCTTTACATTAATGCTTTAATCCACGTGGCCCATGTAGGCAGCTTAGCTGGATATTTGGCATGGATTCAAGGAGGGAATTGTGCAAACATTTATGCTTGTGTTTGTTTTTTCCAACTTACTTTTTTTTTTCAGCTACCTTTTGTTAGGAGCACAAGAATCTGAGTGTCGGGGTAACATTTTGGGCCCTAAAAACAAACAAGCGACAGCTCATGTTAAAAAGTGCTATGATTAGAAAGATTTTCCTTATTTGGTCTTTCTATCAAGTGCAAATGAGATGGCACTTTAGATCCCACTATTTTGCATGTCTGCCTCCTTGAAGAGGTATTTGCTGTAAGATTTTTGTTATTAACACAGGGTTCAGCAACTGGAAGAAGAAAATGGTGATCTGAAAAGCACTGTCACACGGCTGAAATCCCAGACGGAGAGATTGGATGAGGTAACAAAACTCCTGAGTCCTTGAGCAATTTAACAGCACTTTATCTAAGAGCAAACTCCTACAGTGCTTGGCCCAGCTTCTTAAATTTTCCTTCCCTAAACAAGACGATTAATGGAATCGTACCATTGGTCCCATGGAAGGGGCAGGAATGTCCTGGGACACGAGGCAGTCTATGAGCAGCTGTGTGTCCAGGTTTATGCTGTGGGGCTGAGGGTGTGTCCTGCTCTTGCCTGTTCTGAGCAGCCCCGTTCGTTCCAGGAGAGGCAGCGCATGTCTGACAGGCTGGAGGACACGAGTCTGCGACTCAAGGATGAGATGGATCTGTACAAGAGGATGATGGACAAGCTGCGGCAGAACAGGCTGGAATTCAACAAGGAGAGGGAAGCCACACAGGAGGTAAGTGTGAAGAGGGGTGTTAGACCAGGCAGTCACATATCACCTGCATGGAGGCCCAGTGAGAAAGAATGGGCAGACAGGATGAGCACTGAGAACACCACATCTACTGAAGCTGTTGCTGGGTTGTGTTTCTGTGGGAAGGGTGCCCACCGAGCAATGAATGCTGCAAGAATACTTAATAAGTGCCAATCACTGACCCAGAGGGTTTACAGCTCTTTGAGAACTGTGTGCCCTGATATTTCCTGTGCTCTGTTTGCAAGGGAAATGATGCTTCTCGGGCATGAAGCTTAGCAGTCACAGCCATTGCCAGCTCCGGGGCAGTTTAGGGGACCTGTGCTTGCAAAGGAAGAAGAGGCAGAGGCTGTGTTTTCGGACTGTGGCCTCAGCCAGGCTCGGGGAGTGCTTTTGCCTGAGTACAGAGGGGGCTGTTTGTTTGCTGCCCACAGCTCATTGAAGACCTGCGGAAGGAACTGGAGCACCTGCAGCTGTACAAGCTGGAGTGTGAACGTCCTGGACGTGGGAGAAGCTCTTCCTCCAGCTTGAGTGAATTCAATGCCAAGACCAGAGAGGTGGAAATGGAGCATGAAATAAAACGGCTGAAGCAGGTTAGCAGGGAAGGGCTTTTCAATCCACATCAAATGTACAGGAATACCTTGAAAAATACAAGCCCAAACGTGCTGCCTACAGATCTTGTCTCCCCCTTCTCACACAAGCACAAGAGCCTCATTGCATCTGTGCAGGACTGCTTTGCACTGGTGTTGTAATTTATACCCCAGGAAAATTCAGGCAGGGAGGCCTTGTCACTGGAGGTAAGAGTTGCTGTCAGCTGCAGCCTTGCTGTGTGTCATCCAAGATTCCTGTGATGTTAATTATTTTATTTTATTTTTAATGAAACCTTGTAGAAAGAACTTAAAAAACGATGTCTTTTCATTCTTAAATAGGAGAATCAAAAACTTCGTGACCAAAACGATGATCTTAATGGACAGATTCTAAGCCTCAGTCTTTATGAAGCTAAAAACCTCTTTGCAACACAAACAAAAGCCCAGTCACTGGCTGCTGAAATTGATTCTGCGTCAAGAGATGAGGTAATGTGCTTTTCTAATCAGCTACTACATCCAAGAACATGGAATTTTCAAAGTAGTTAACTGTCAAGGTTAAACTATCTGAAGCTGACAAATGAACAACAGAAAATTCTGCTTTGCTAGGAGTTCAAGGGTGTTAGAAGATTGCCTTAAATCTAGCACTGTTTTGGTATCCTTATAATACAACTCTCACATTTTTCTCTCAAAATTTTGAGTTATTAAAATCTCACTAAACTGTTTAACCATTCTAACATCTTGTATCATGCAGAGTAATGTGAGAGTATGACATTAATTTCGTACAAAAATGACCATTGGTAGTCACTTTACTTTTTATTTTCTGTTCTAGATTTAGTTCTAAGCAGTCTTCATCTTTGGAGGGCTTGAGGGGTCTTTTACAGCCCTAAAATCTGGTGAAACATATGTACTTAATATAGAACATTGAATAGCAAGTGGGTTATTCTTGTGGAGTATGTTGTGGTTGTTTTGGGGTGTTTTTGAGAGAGTATGCACACCATCCAGGGGAAGCAAATATTTTTCCTGGTGGAAAACACTGAAATACTTGTTCCATTCAGCAGCCTTTCATGCAAAGACCTTTAGATTTCATTAGTAAAATTTGAGTATCATGAAGCTCTTGCTCTGAGATGAAGCAGTTGATCCATAGTAGGTATGCAGGATGGATTGGTGTGTTAGGTGGGGAACTTGTTTCAAATGACCTGCCAGAAGATCCCTGGAGATGACTGTTCACCACCTTCTTTGATAGCAAAGACCTGTAACATACAGAATTGTTTCTCATACAGGGAGGAGCTTGAGTTAGAAAACCTGTCACAAAAAGAATTGGTGATCCTGAGCAGGCACTGGTCTCTCACCTGTCTCAATTTCAGGCTGTTACATAAACTACTGAGAATATTTCAGGAGTAATTTGGAAATGTTGTGTTTTAGCTCATGGAAGCCCTCAAAGAACAGGAAGAGATAAATTACAGATTGCGACAGTATATGGACAAGATAATTCTGGCAATCTTGGACCACAATCCATCTATCTTGGAAATAAAGAATTGAAGAGAACATGAGAAGGAAAAGCAGCAACTGCCTGATACTTCTGCACATGCCACTGGATCTAAGCAGCACTCTGATACTGTAAACGACTCTTTAAATAGATATACACACTAGGTGTGAGTGTGGGTGCGCGGGTGTTTATATGATGTTTGGTACACTGTTATTTGTCATTGAATTGGCTTGGTTAGACTTTTTCCATGCACTTTCAATACCTGTGATGAGATGGATACTGTATATTAATGTAATAACAATATAACTGGATCATACTGTTTTAGATACTGGACAAAATGACTCTACCTCTAGTTGTAAAGGTAAAAAAAGACAGTGGAAACATATGGATGTGGCCCTAACTTTAGGAGCAAGAATTTTTTTCTTTGTTTTTCCAGGAATTTGGGTACCACAAACCAATTGGCATACCCTGGTTCAGTTCCTGACTGGTGCTGACTGTGTAATTCCCTATTTGATTTAGTTTTAGTACTTAAACTACACACCAGATTAAAAACAAAAACACAACAAAAAAAACAAACTTTGCAAAAAGACACAAAGTAAATGGGAAGAAAAGAAAGATACTGCAGAATTTTTGCTATTTATGAAAAGTCACCATCCACTTGTTTGCCACTGTCAGCACAGTGTTTTTGATGTAAGATCACTTTGGAGCCTGCTTTGGGATGCTCTGAGCCCGCTCTCTAGCGTGTGTGCATGTGTGTTTTTTATGCCTGGGTCCCTGTGGCATTGAGGCAAAGAGCTTTTCAAATCTCTTCCCCTATTTTCAGGGGTATATCATGGGCCATTAAGATGAATTCTGGGATTCTGCCCCTTCCCCTCACCCTGATTTTAAAGATTTCACTGAAGGAACACATTCCAGTTCGTACAAAAAAACCCCAATGAAACAGAACAACGACAACAAAAAATTTGCATGAAATATCTCACTTCAGGGGGAGGAGGAGGACCAGCCCTTGACATGACCTGCTGCGTTGCTTTCCCACCCCAGACAGCTGCACTCTTTGAGAATGGCATTTTTTGGGCAGGCTGTGCAGAGCAGTGGCTGGTTCCTGGCACAGTGGTGGACAGTCTGATACAGAGTGGCTTTTACCTATAGGGAAAAAGAAAAAGAGCTTCATCTTGCAGGAGTTGCCAGTCCAGACTGAGCACACACGTGTGCATATCTAAAGCTCTGAGTAGGGAACACATCCCGATTTACATGAGCACTTGTGCAGGTGCTTAACTTTAAATGTGTGCTGCATCTGCTCATGGGTGTCAGTGGGACAGAACATTAAGCTTTAAAGTTGAACGTGTGCTTAAATGCTGCCTTAAATAGGGATGACTTCAACATGTGCCTGTGTTCTCCAGAGCTGGATCTATACTGTAGGGCTAGGATGTTTTTAATTAATAATGTAGCTTATATAAGGAACTTACGGAATTGTTTGGGTAGTTGAATGCTAAAAACAAATTTTATTCCATGCACTTTTTTTAAAAGTAAAAGTTTCACACTTTTGATTCACACCAACTGGCACAGAAAAATCAGCCAGAGTATCTGGCTTTCCCCAGTGCATAGAGATGCTTCCTCTATTGAATACACTCCCCAGAAGAATGTTACAGTAGCAATGACTGTGCTTTTCTGTGTATTTCTTGCTGTTGGCAGTGTCTTGCCCCTAGTATTCTCTTGATGTATCTTGGTGTGTATATGTGATGCATTTTTCTTGAATTTGAATACATAAAACTGTATTCAGTTATGGATGTAAATATATTTTTTTCCTGCAATCTCTGTGCTCTTGCCTTCAGTGATGTGTTACTGGAGTGATGGGAAGCAGGGGATGTACTGAAATCAGGCTTTCTTGAAGGCAAGAAAATATAAACAGTTTGTTTCTGTGTATCTGCATGGGCAGGTGTAAAGTAATGGAAAGAGAGAAGGACCAGAGGAATGACTGAGGGACACAATATCCCAGTTCACAAAGGTCTGCAGTGCTCTGGGAGAAATGGGACAGTCTGGTTCCAAGAGTGATGTCACAGGCCTGGCTTCCTGAGGCTCTGGAGTAATGTGGAGGAAAGGATTTAAAGGCTTTGCCTCTTGGGAATGGTGTAAGATGTAGCACTGCAGCAGCTTCTGTTTGTGCAGAAGTAGTGGAGCCCCCTGGAAACACCCCGCATCCACTTCCCCACCTGCTGCTGCTTCTGGATGTGCCACCCAGGAGCTGGGAGAGAAACAGGTCAGTGCTTCCTGCCTGCAGGGCTCCTCACTTGCACTTCAGTGATGGCATTTCCTTCTGCCTGCTGCCATCTGTGGATAGTGCCAGGGACTTGACTCCTTCTGTAGGCCACAGAGAACTCTTCCACACTGTCTGGGAGCTGTTGCAAACGTGCTGTGACAAGCAGGGCAAAAGCAAAGCCCATGGACTTGAACAGAAGACATGACTGTAGTGATAGCCTTGTTTTTGTCCAGATAATTATATGTAGGAGGTGAATAGTCACCAGTAGTGACAAATAGTCACTGAATTTGGCTGATATCCTGAAAGGGATATTTTAGCCAAGGGTACCCAGCAGTGGAAATTTCTTGAAACTTGCAGGACTTCTTGTTCAGCTCTGTAGTCAGCTGTGTTAGTGTTTAGAAGCTCTTCCTTGCTCCAGTATTTACAGTTGAAGAGATGTCTTGCCACCATGTTGATGGTGTTTGTAGCTGTGTTTTATTGTGTAAAGGAGGTATCCTTCTGCTCCTGTGGGGCCCCTGGTGTTGTACTGCCATCTGTTACTGTGGAAATCATATCCAGATACTTGCTATGTTTGACAAATAATGTGAGTTGGAGGTGGGAGAGGCATTTCACTGGCAGATATATTTTCCTCTAAGGTATCCACCTCTAAAAATCCTAATTAGCACTTATATTCTTAGACTGAGTAACTACAGATTTTAGACTAACTTGTCTTGCAACTCGAGACCTGGAGAACCCTTTTATCCCAGAAAAGAAGTCATTGTGTGTTATGACATGCAGATCATTTGGTAAAAAGGGATCACTCGATGGCTCACTGGAGCAGGCAAAAGAGTAATCTGCTATCAGTGTTGCAGAGAATGTATATTTTGATCAAGTATCAGGCAGACACTGGCAGAAGAGACAGGAAATGTTGCAAATAGGGAGACACTAATTTTGCTGTCTGTTCCCTGATAAATTTCTTACTTCTTTGTTGTGAACATCCTTTGTGTTTTCAGGCTGGCCAGGAAAGTACAGCCTGCCTCTGTCACTGTTGGTGGAACAAGGGCCTCCCTTCCCTGGGTAAATCACTTCAGACACAGAAATGTGGTATCATCTCCTTCTAGCAATACACAAATGAGTAAACACTCCTGTGTCAAACCCATGGTTCTATTTAACCCTTGGGGATGCAAACACAATCCCAGGTACTGTGTCTTCATCTGTTCCTTGGTTCATATGACCTTAGATTCTGAAAAGCTAAATTATATTCTGGTCAAACCTGTTGCAAACCACTACGGGTATTTCTGGACAGTGAAAAAAAAGACCAGCTTTTGGCTAGAAGCTGCCCTTGGTCAGGCTGGTCTCACACAAGGTACTGCAGAAAAATTACCTCTTTCAAAACTTGCACTTAAAGAGTACCTGAAATGTAGTCTCTCGAGATTTTTCTGGTATTGGCTGCTTCCCTCCAGACTTCAGTCTTCAGCTGCTGCCTAGTTCTGATTTCAGAATGATGCTGATTCAAAACTGCTTTGACATCAAAAGATGACTTTTCAGCTTTTTGAATAGCTTCTATTTAAGACTTAAGCTGTTTGAGAATTTGTCTTGAAGTGTAACACTGATGAACTGTAACCATCCCATCTATTTTTAAGGAATTTTTGATGTGCAAACATGTAGGAAGTTTAAAAAAAAAAAAAAAAAACAAACCAGCATCTAATGCACTTTTGTTGCCAACTTTTCTTTCTTGGTCTTTGGGAAAAATTTAGATATTTCTCAGCCAGCTCTGCAGGGAGTTGAACACAGCATTATTAATTCTCAAATATGTGTATCAACAAATATTTTGCCGTCTGAGTGCAGCAATGCTCCATTTACTTTGGTAGAACTGCATTGCTCTCCAGAGAGGATCTAGACCAACAGTATTTATGCTCCCTAATCTGGTTTGTAAATGAGGGCTTGGAAGCTGATATATAAACACACATTGTGGGCTGCTACACAAGGCACTGCTCAGTGGTCTGTGCATCATAGTGCCCGTGACATGTGATGAGTCTAAGAACTAGAATTTACAAATAAAAGAATGCTTCTTTTACATTCTTTAATGGCAGTGAATATACAGTGGTTTTCTCTTAAAACCAATACTGTATAGTTGGTCTGAGGGATTTTTTTTCCAAGTAAGGAAGGAAGTAGCAGCTGATCAAACACTTGCCAAATCAGTGGCTTGGCTTATACTGATTTAAATGAAAACTTGACCCAGACTTTTAACTGAGCAGTTCCTGGTGTAAGTAGCAATGCTCATATTCTTGTCAAGTCATTTGTTACTCAAGAAACATTGTCAAAAAATCATGACAGGTAATGTAACACAGCTGGTTAGTTTTAAAGAACATAGTTGCACAGTTCTGACATTTTGTTCCTTTGCATCTCAGTATTTTTGAAATAAAAATACTGATCCTAGGAGCATTTTGCTGATAAGTCATGCATGGGTTTCTAGTTAATGAAACTCTGCACGTACCTTTAGAGTTTGCTGAGGATTGCAGTCAGTGTTGGGTCTGAATCCTGTCATTCTGCATAATGCACTGGGACTTGCTCCAATGTGCAAGAGAATTGTTTCTTTCTTCCTCAGTGTTCCGTTGACATTTACACTCTTGGTCTTGTCCCCAGCCACTGTCAGGTGTGTGTGTGCCTTGGCGCAGCACTTTGAGCAGATTGGAGGGACAAATTCAATATTCTTGGCTTCAGTGTGACTTTAGCTACAAGGCAAGAATTTCAGTCCTGTCTTTATACCAGGCCAGTCCTGTCCTTGCCTTTTTTGTGGTTGTGAAAACTGGCTGTGTCCCGTGTACATGACAAAACTGTAGCTGATTCTCATGGTATACAAGCAGGTGGTCGGGTGAGTCAAGCTGAAGGTGATGCAGGCGAAGGATCCCTGGGATGTGCCTCAGTTCTGTCCAGGTGTCCCACTGCACACTCTACTGACACGCTCTGGGAGGCTGAGGCCTGCAGCTCAGCATGGCCAGCACACTGCAGAGGTCACAGCAGCAGCCCGTGAGGATCTGCAGGCAAGATCTGCAGGCAGGGCCACGCTTCCATGGCTTGCCACAGTGTGGAGCCAGCTGACAGGCTCCTGGTGCTCTCTGCACCCTGGGTTTCAGCTTGCTGGCTTCAGTCTGGGGCTTTTCTTCCACTGCAAGAGTAGTATCTGGTCAAGCGGACTGTGAGAGACATTAGTTTTTACTTAAACTTTAAACCTAATGAAAACATTAACAAACATGGGCTTCTGCAGTGTATTTTGGACACCTGGCCCTGGAATGGAGGTGCTGTGAGTGGTGCAGCTGTTACACCTGAGCTGTCAGCTTTGCTGCCACTGTCCTGGGCACAGTGACACCCTGGAGACCCCTCAGAGCCCCAGTGAGGGGTGGCAGGTGACTGTTCTGGGGGATGCATCTGTGCAGATGGTCAGGGGGGCTGCAGACACTCCTCCTCCCAGTGATGATCTTACACTCCACAGCATCAGCCCTGTTTTATTTACTACCTTATCCATAGCTAAATTATTCTGGCTTTGGAAAAGGACATCAGAAAGAGAACCAAGAGTTTAGTATCCTGTGAACACTTCAGTACACTACAGGGCAGTAAATGTTGCACTGATATATATTTAATACTGAGACATTTTGAGACTTACTGTAAAATCAGTTGTGAGAGCCATTTGTTTTTCTCTGTTGCACAGACTAGACACGTTTTTTGCATGGTTACATATTTTAGTACTTGTGCCTTTTACTTCTCTGTTGTGAAGATACATTTTATTTTCTCATTTTATCATCTGGTTTTGGACACTTTTTATATACACTTCTTTAATCATCTGGTTTCTTGTAATGTACATGTGTATATATAAAATAGATTTGTATTCATGTGCCTCTGAGATGTAAAAAATACTCATTTTGTACAGGTTTTTTTAGAAGCACTAGGTCATGGTCTAAATTACGTAGCAAATGAAATTTAACATAATTAGCAGTTCTTTGTCGTCTTCTAGGAATGTTGTGTCTGATGGTTGGTCTCTTGTAAGGCAATGTCACACACACTCTGCAGATTTATTGTTTTAGTATCGCTATGAGACCAATTCTATCCACTTGTTGGCTTCAGTTAATTCAGAATAATAAAACAATTAAATGTTACAGTCCTGATTTGGTGATTATAGTTTTTATTTCCATTAAAGCCGATTTGCTTCCTTTTATACTTGAAATGGGCACCAGACCAAAACCTCATTTGAACACATTGCCCATTTCAGGTTAACTTCCATTCTGGGATTATTTTTGTGGGATCAGGAAGTGATTTACTTTGCCCATTGAAATGGAAAGAGAAATAGCATTACCAATTCATAGACTCTCTGTCTCAGAGTGCCTAAAATGCTTTAGTTACTCCTTCTCTTCCTCCCCGGCTTCTGTGGCAGCGTTTCCTAAGGACAGACCCTGGATCTGCATGGCTGGAGATCTTCCTCTTGCAGATGTGTGAGATTGGGTGTCTTGCTCTTCACATTTTGGCAAATGCTAAATGAACTCCTTCCCTTGGGGTTTGTAAAGCACAGCACCCTCCCACAGCATTTGGGAAGCTGTGTTGATGCATTGTGAGCCTGGACATCTGTAACTCTGGCAACCAAGGACCTGGTCCTAGAAGTGTCCTTCCCTCCCTCCAGCCTCTTCTTGAGCTGGTGGTTTCATTTCTGGAGTGTTGACCCTGCTTATCAATACCCCACTCACCAGCCTCCAGAAAAAGTGAGATAATTAACAGCGGTAAGTCTCAAGGGAAAAATCATCAACATCCCCTAAATCTTCAAAAAAAACCCAAAGCTTTTATCTATAAAAAAACATGTTCCACCTTCACAGAGCAGATTTTTTTGACTGAATTTGACACCCATTTCACAGAATATAAAGCTGCCTTAGAAGTAAGGAGGTGGTTTTATTTTTTATTTCAAAGGCTGCTTGGTATGAAAATGAGCAAAGTTCACTTGCTCCATTGTTACTGAAAAAAAGCAGCCACCAAAAGTGGCATATGACTATTTTAAATCTCATTCCATAATTTATAGCATCATTGAACTGATGTCAGTACTGTTGCAATGTGCCATTACACTATTTTCTCTGTATTTTCTGAAATATTTTTTGAAAAGTATTTTTTAAAATACTTTCTGGGGACAATAAAGTTGTCCTTGCTTCTGTGGATCCTTCAGGTAGCTGTAATGTACAATCAGATATGTAAATAAATTATTTGCTTTCCCTGCATGACTAAAACGTTGTCTGTGATAGTGGCTGATTTTTTGTCCCTCCTTACCTTCCTCCCTGATCCACCTGTTTCTGTGCTTCATTTAAAGAAGGATTGCCCAATTCTGCTCTCACCTGCCCAAACACCAGCGTCATTAACTTGGCATGAGTTACACAGATGGCACCAGGGAAGGAGTTTGCTCAACACCTGCCTTACCTGACATCCAGAGTTGTGTTAAATCTCCAAGCCGAAGCTTCACAGGACCAGCCCATTAATGTCTCCACCCGCAGCGCTGCCCGTCAGGATTGATGGGACCTCTGGCTGGGAGCTGTTTGCAGCTTTTCGGCTCCAGCTTTTCGACGTGAAGTAAATACAATTATCTACTGCCCCGCGTAGCTGAGGAGCAGGGGCGGTGGCTCCTTCCTTGAGGCGCGGAGCGCGGTGTGCGGGGAGCAGGGCCCGGCGCTGGGGCGGCCTGGCCTGTGTTAGAAACGGGCCAGGAGACCTGCTCCTTTGAAAGGCCTTTATTAGTCAGCTCTTTAAAGGGGGAACTCGAGGGGTCGCCTGCGCCGCCGCTGCTCCTGTCGCCGCCCTCGCTTCTGTCGCCGCTGAGGATCAGGTGTCAGTCGGACCTTCTGCTCTCGCCGCAGCAGAGTCGCGGGTTCCGATCTCACGGGAATTCCCGGCAACCCAACTGGGCTCGTGTGGTCTAGGGGTGTCACTTCTTCCCAGTCTCTTTGTGGTCGTGGCGAGGCGGCAGAAGCAGAATTCTGTCCTTAGGTAGCTGAGGGTCTTCTCGGTGTTGTAGTGCCGCCCTTTTTACCTTGATTTGGTGCTGGGTCGCGGCTTTTGGGTCCGTTTGCCGGCAACTGTACTTCCGTTTGGAGCGATGCACCATGGAAGTCCTTGGATTTTCCTATTAGGCGGGGCCGGCAGCTCGAGGAGCTGGTGGGGAATGGGGACAGCCTAGCCCGACGGAAGCGGAAGGGAACCCGGGGTTTTAGAGGGGGTATACAACTTGGAATAAGGTTTTGAGGGTACAAACTTTGGTACAAACAGCTTAACAGACCGGTTACAACTGGCATAATATTTGAAACAGTTTTTTAACTTTTTAACAAATGACAGACTGTGTAAGAAAATGGGAATCTCTTACATTTTATTCATTTCAGCCTGGGTGGGCAGCAGCGCCCGCCCCAGGGCGTGTGCTGAGGGCAGCTCCAGCCGCGGCAGCAGCTTCCCCGGCGAGGCCTGAGGGAAAGCACGGAGCCCTGGCAGAGGCCGGGCCCCCGGTGTGCCCGGAGGAGCCGTGCTGGGAGCAGCGGCACAGGCTTTGTCCCTGAGGGAGCAGGACAGTGCTGGGACACCTGTGGCGGCGCCAGAGCCTGTCCCAGGTGCCAGGTGTGCAGAGCCGAGCCCCTCAGCCCCGGTGGGCTCAGGCCAGGG
Organism: Sylvia atricapilla; assembly: GCF_009819655.1. Classification (NCBI taxonomy): domain Eukaryota; kingdom Metazoa; phylum Chordata; class Aves; order Passeriformes; family Sylviidae; genus Sylvia; species Sylvia atricapilla. The sequence continues at coordinate 11,821,006 of NC_089157.1, read as the reverse complement.
CTGGCCGCGGCCCCACGGCTGCTGGAACCGGCGCCGTGTGAGGCCTGAGGGTGGACGACACACCCGGGGCCTGCTCCACCGACACTCTGAGGTAATTTTTTCTTTACATCTCCACTCTGAGCCACCAGACCTGCTGGCCTCTTCTCTGGGCTTTATTCTAGACTGCTGGAGTCCAAAGAATACTGAGGGGCGGATCTGTGCGGGTGAGGGGGGCTGCCGTGGGCAGGCCTCAGCAGCCGGCCCGGGGTCGGTGTCCGTGGGCTCTTTGCCCAGCAGAGGGGCACGGTGCTCCGGGAAAAGGCTGCTGACGGAGGGCACAGAGAAATGCTGGACGCTCCTTCCTGCGGGAAAACGGGGCCTTTTTGTTAGGGGTTGGGGACGCTGCAGGGTGAGGTGTCCCCTCGAGCAGCCCAGCGCAGTGCCCTGCCCTGTCCTACAGTGACCAGAACTCCTGGGAGGTGATTGTTGCCTTGCTCTGATCGTCTGGGGGGAAAATGGGTTTGGAGGCAGACAGAGGCTAAATGGGGTTGTAGCAGAGTAGGAAATGGATTGCAGTTCTGACTCCTGAGAACCTGGGGAGTGACAAGGAGAACTGTTACAAAGAGGAAATACATCTCATGGGAGCACAAGGGAGTACATCAGCCAACTGCTGTAGTGTGGCCGTGGGCTGTGATCTGCTCAGGTTGTCTTGGCTGACACGTTCCCTTCAGCACAGCAGTCTCAAAGCTCTGACTCTGGTGTTTTCCCTCGCTCTGTGTTTGTGATGGCCCGTGCTTCAACGTTGTCCTGAATCTCCGATGGCAGACTGGGATCTGGGATGTGTCACTCCACTCTAAATGGCTTTTGACACATACAGTGCAGCAGGGACTCTCCTAGCTTGCGTAACTCAGGGTGAAATTCGAACTTAGAGCTTTTTGGATGCAAATAAAGGCTAGAGCATATGACCAATAAAATGAAGACTGTCCCAGATGTATAACCATAACTATTTGGGTTAATGGTAATTTTAAAATGACTTTGCAATGATAATATGTCAGCACGTACTCTGGCATGGTGCTTAAATCTGAATTTCTGTCACACTGAGATCTTTATGCCTTAGCAGACGGATGATGCAGTTTGTATTTTGATGCGATAGTGTGTAACGGGTTATGACTCAAGTACAGACTGCTGCTGAAAAGACAGAGAGGCGCTGGGCTGTGGCACCAACAGAGGTAATGGAACTCAGCTGCTGAAAGGCTGTGCTTGCTCTCTCCCTGTTGTACTGGAGAAAATTGCTGGTTGTGTTTTGTGAAACACTGTCTCTCTTGGCCAGCCTGTGGCTTTTCTTAACGTGCTCAGGCTTTTATTTAAAACCAGATTGGTCACCAGCAGGGCTGCTCTCAGCCCTTCAGGAGTCCTCTGGTCAGCCTGAGCGCTTGGCCCCTGTGACAGAGAAATAACCCCTGACCAAGCCTGTCCTTCAGCTCTGGCTGTGCACTGCAATGAATGGGGGGATGCCCTGAAGAAAAGCAGCAGAGGGCTTTGCTTTCATTCTTGGAAATACTGTGTAAATTTGGACTGAAGGTGCAGCCCTGAAGGCCCCTTTCAGTGGCCCCATTCCAGGGAGCAGCAAGGCTGGGCCATGGCACAGCAGAGCTTCCCTGCAACAGAAAACAACTACAAAAAAAGCCAGGCTCTTCCCATCACTCTGCCAGAGCTGGGGAAGGAGGAGAAGGCTTGCCATGGCTGTCCTATGCACAGGGATGTGGTTCAACACTTGCTGCCTGAAATGCAAAGTCCAGGGCCACAGAGGGTGCAGGACAGGGCTGAAAACCATCTGCAAGTTCTGCAACCCAGCAGTTCTTGCCATCCTGCTGTTTTCAGAATATCTGAATATCACTGGGATGCCGACTTCCCAAATCACTCTAGCCTCATAAAGTAAACCATACTTTTTTGGATATATTCAGTGCGGTATTTATATGAAGACCTAAAAATGGAACTCTCAGGAAAGCAACTGTTTCTCTCTGGAATAAGCTGATCAGGCCTCACGTGGTTGGTTTATTTGAGCAAGGAGCACATTGTGAACACAGGATGCATCCCTGTAATGAAGGTTGTGTAACTCAGATCTGATTCAGTAGAGTGGGGCCTGGTTACAAATTCATAGCATAAAATAGAAATAGTGATTCTACTATGTCAGATCGGTTCTAACTGTGCCTGGATTTTTTTGCTTTTCTGTTTGGTTGGTTTGGGTTGTAGTTTACCGGAGGAGTATGTAAGCCCAAAAAATACCAGATTACTTTCTGCTGCGCAACGTTGGTTCAAAACTAGAAACCGGGACAAAAATTTCAATGCACAGCTAAATAATGGTTCAAAACCACAACTTTCAAATTCTTCCCTCCTGCCCTACAGCTAGTGGTGATAAAAATGAGAGCTGATTCATTTCTTGGGTTTTAACCAAGTGTTAGCCATAAGACTAAATATTTGGTTGCTGGAAACTCAAGGAGGAGGAAATATTAATAATGCAGTATTGTATTTATGATTTATGCTATTATGATTTGACTGTGTAAACAGAACATAATGGGTCTGAAGTAAAACGTGAAAATTCAGTTTGAATATCAGGAAATATAGACTGCCTGATAGTGTCCCAAGGGAAGGGGTGGAAACGCCGCTGTTTTGCTCTCAGGGAGACGAGAGGCAGCGGGTGGCAGCGCTGGAACGGAACTGCGCCGTGCCGGGCCAGTCCCCGCCGTGCCGTGCCCCGGTGTGCCGTGCCCCGGTGTGCCGTGCCCCGGTGTGCCGTGCCCCGGTGTGCCGTGCCCCGTGTGCCGTGCCCCGTGTGCCGTGCCCGGGAGATGTGCCCCGCCGTGCCGTGCCCTGTCGTGCCGTGCCGTGCCCCGGTGTGCCGTGCCCCGGTGTGCCGTGCCCCGGTGTGCCGTGCCCCGGTGTGCCGTGCCCCGTGTGCCCCGGTGTGCCGTGCCCCGTGTGCCGTGCCCCGTGTGCCGTGCCCGGGAGATGTGCCCCGCCGTGCCGTGCCCTGTCGTGCCGTGCCGTGCCCCGGTGTGCCGTGCCCCGGTGTGCCGTGCCCCGGTGTGCCGTGCCCCGGTGTGCCGTGCCCCGTGTGCCCCGGTGTGCCGTGCCCCGTGTGCCGTGCCTGGTGTGCCCCGCCGTGCCGTGCCCCGCCGTGCCGTGCCCCGTGTGCCGTGCCCGGGAGGTGTGACCCACCGGGGGCGAGCAGGGCCGGCTCTGCCCCGGGGACCCTCCACACCGGGAGCAGGTGCCGGAGCGCTGCCGAGCCACAGCGCTCGAGGTGAGAGCTTGGCAGGACTTTTCTCCTTCCCAGCAGCTGCTGTTCGTTTCCTGAGGCAGCCCCGTGATTTCGCAGTGATGCGCCTCGTTCCTCTGCCGTGAGAAACACCGGGAGAAGGAAAGCAAAGCTCCACCGGGGACTCCGCGGTGTGGGAGCAGCGGCGCTCGGGGGCCCCGGGGACACGGCGGGGGTGGCGGCAGCGGGAAAGGCGCTCCGAGGGGCGCGGTGCAGGGACGCGGGGCAGGTGACACCGAGCTCTGCAGGCGGGGCACGGCCCGCCCGCGCTCCCGTTCCCGCGCTCCCGTTCCCGCGCTCCCGTTCCCGCGCTCCCGTTCCCGCGCTCCCGTTCCCGCGCTCCGCCCCGTGCCCGCGGGAGCCCCCGCACGGCGCAGCCGCCCCGCCCCGCTCCATCCCGGCCCGGCCCCGGCGCCCCGGGCCGCCGTCCCGGGCCGTGCTGCCCCGGCCTGTGCCGCGCTGTCCCGGTCCCGCCCGGCCCGGCCCGGCCCGCCCGCGCCGCTCGCCGCCTTCCACTGGCGGCGCACGGGTGCAGCCAGCCCGTCGGGCGCGGTGGCCAAGTGGTAAGGCGTCGGTCTCGTAAACCGAAGATCGCGGGTTCGAACCCCGTCCGTGCCTGCCGAGGCAGCGCGGTGCGCTGGCAGCTTCGCCGCGGGGTGGCCGCGGACGCCGCCTCGTTTGCGGCTTATTTTTGTTGTCAGTGTCGGAGATCCGGCCCCGCAGCCGCGCGAGGAAGCTGCGGATCGCGGGGCAAGTTCCACCGGCCGGGTGTCCCCGGCTCCGGCGTGTCCGTGCGGCAGAACGGGTTGGGAGCCCGCGGGTGATAGCGTGCAGCCCTTGGTGAGCATCCCCCGGAGCCCCGGCCCCGGTGTCTCCCCCAGCACCCCGAATGCAGAAACCCCCTTGCAGAGGACACGTGTCGGCGTTTTGCCTCGGGACCCGTGTCCTGAACTGGGCGAATCACAGCTAAAACAAAGGAGGAGTTTGCGTTGTGATGCTGCAGAGGAAGCGTTGGGTGCGCTCGGGTGTGAGGAATCCTCTTGCTGGTGCTTTCTCTGCAGGTGCTGGGTTTGATGTACTTCTCACAGACAGGCCGAATCCTGGAATAAGCAAGTGTTCAGTGCAGTTAAAATCATACAATTGGTCAGGTTGGGGAAGCCCTGTAAGATCATGGAGCCCAACCATTAACCCAGCGCTGCCGTGTTCACTGCTAAACCACGTCCGCAACTTTTATCCCTTTAAGAGATGGCGATTCCTCCACTTCTGAGGGCAACCTGTTCCAATTTCTGACCACCCTTTCTGTGAGATTGTACCATTTACACTAGAATTTACCCCGATTACTTGGTTCCTGAACTTCCAGTCTGTGCAAAGCATGTAAGCATGCCCTCTTGTAAGGGCATTTCTGCTGCCTCTGTATTACATCACTTTGGTTAGTGCTGCTTTCAGACGGCTTAAAATACGTAAAGAGAAGAGCAATTGTATTGCAAAATCAGCAATATCTGGGCAGAGCAGAGGAGCCTTTTCGAAACAACTTGCTGCTTCCTTTGATGCTTAAGAAAAAGCTGGTTTTGCTGTTTCCTGTGCCACACTTGGCCTGGACCTGACTGGGCAGGAGGCTGTTTGCCTTTCTCAGCAGGGGCTGGAAATGTGTGTGCATGAGGTGTTTGAGGAGGTCTGTACAAAATGGTTGTGCAGGATGTTATTAGCAAGCCACAAAACAAGCCATAGTACGTTTTGATATAAAAACAGGAAATGCAGTTTAGAACTTGTTTAGAAAAATGCAGACACTATTTAACTTGCAAAATAGAGTGCTGTCAATATTCCATCACCTTTGTTAGAGGCTTTTGAGGATGAAAGTTCCAGCTTTGAAACACCCTATTTTGATTTATTTTTCCCTACATCGTTTCACAGTGGAATGCCAAATGTTTCTGCTGGTTCAAAAGCCATCTTGCAGCTTTTGCAGAGATTTTCAGAATTCTGTGGGTTTGTTTCTGCTTGAAACCAGTTGTGAAACTGAGGTTCTCCCTGAAGCAGGTTTCCCATCCTGTAAACTCGAGCAGTTGGGTCCTGCCCAAACGTGTGCCACGAACCCAGGACTGTGAACCAGGTATTTTAATAAAGCTCTGGCATCGCTGTTCTTTGTGGCCGTAACATATCCAGGCAGCTCACCAGTTGCTTAACTTCAACCTCTGCCGAACTGGAATCTTCCCTTCTAGCTCCCGGGTCTGTGAGGCAGGTCCTCCACAGGCTCTGTGCTGAATTCCCAGGGAGAGGCCCACGGGAGAGCCTTGTCCCAGGACTGCTCTTGTGCATCTTCACTTCTGCACCGGCACACCTGGAACAACAAGCAGATCCTTTCTGTTCAGGAACAGGCAGTTCTGTGTGTGCCATGCTGCCCTTGTTGTTGTCTTCAGGGCAGGGATGTGTTGGGCAGGCCAGGTGTTTGCTCACCTCCCAAATTCCTGCCCCCTCTTCTTACTCACTCAGGCAATAAATTTGATTTTGGCTTTAATTAATAGCTAAAGTCCTGAAGTGCCAGCCAATGAACTTTAATCAAGACATTTATGATCTGATCATAGCTGAGTTGGAGATGGGCTTGGTTTGGGGTTTTTTGATAGGTTGAGGAAAGAGTTGTTTATTTTGGACACAAGTCTTTGCTGAAAACATACAAAATTTTAGGTGGCCCTTCTGAGTTGCTTTAAGATCTTTGATTTTTTTTTCCAGGAAATACTGAGCTGCCTCCCTCCTCTATGAAATGAGGAGCTATTAAATGAGGATTAAAATGAGGCCCCTTTTAATTACCTAATAAAAACATATTACAATTAATGTACTTAAAAGATGTATTACTCTGAAAATCTTGGCCACATTTAAATATAGAATTCCCTGACCTCTCTGGCTTGACAAACCAGTTATTCACAATCCAGACATTTTCCTGACTGCTTTAAAGTAAGTGCAAAAATTAATCAATTTCAACAGTATTTCTTGTAAACTTTCAATTTTAGCAGTATTTCTTAGTTATGTATTTTATGTATTTTTGAAAGGCTGACAGAAAATGTTTTTGAAAGGTAAGATGTGAATGGGGGCTAACAATAATGAGGTTTGTTTGGATTATAATAACATTTTCAGCACTTTGCAACTCTCCTGAGTGTCTGTTGCCTCCTTCCTTGTGTCAAACTTCAGCAACCAAAACCCAGCGTGTTGGGAACAGGGCAGGAGCTGTGTCTGGGTCAGAAATAGCAGTGAGGTCATTGGAAAGCCTTGCTCGGACCTTGCTGTGTGGAGCCAGGCAGGGGGATTGTCCCAAAGCCTGGGCAGACCTGCTTCTCCCATGAATAATGTGTTGGATTGGTTTCCCACCTCTCCTGCTTTTTGGGTTGCCCTTCCATGGGATGGCTGGCACCTTAGAAAATAAAAAGGGGAGGAGGGGAAAAGAGGAAAAAAACCCCCAGCCACACAAGCCCTAAAACCTTGACCTTGGAAAGAAAAGGGCTGTGCTGGGTTGTGCAAACAGAGCGTGGTGTGCCAGGGGTGACCAGGCTGAGCCAGCTGGGCCATGAGCTGGGCACAGTTCCCCTGCCGTGGTGGGGGCTGTCCTAGCAGCCCAGACCCCTCTTTGTGAGGTGAACAACAGGACCAGGGCGGGAGGATGCTCCATGGCCTTAGGCCAAAAGCACAACAACATTTCCTGCAGGTTGGACAACTAAAGATACAAAATGTTTTATAAAGCTGCCAGTGCCAGTGAGACCACCCCAAACTGGGCAAGAGGCAGTGAGCTCAGATGAGGCAGGAGAACAGTATTTGCAGCATTGTCCGAGTCCCAAATATACGGCAGAGTAAATTAACCCGTGAGCAAACAAACCTCAAACTGTGGAAATCTTCACATGGCTACAGCAATGTGATTCCCATTTCTATTATGCCTGGAATTTAATGGACTGCTGAAGTTTGACCAAAAGGCATTTCTTGTGTCAAAATGAAAAATTACAGATCAAAAGGGTGACTTTGCAGACAAACATATCGATCTAAAGCCTGGGTGACACAGACTTCCTGGAAGAGAGCCCAGAAGCATGTCTGTGTTTAAAGTCAAATGGCTGTAGCCTTTTACCACTGATGAATAAAAAATGTTTTTGTCTGCATGCCGAAGGCTCCAGCAGAAACAGAAATTACTCGATTTGTTCTGCCAGAGGAGCAGGTACGTGTTTCTGAATAGTAATCCATTGAATGCTGCAGAATTCAATAATTTTAAAAATGGCAGTGAGATAGGAAATAAGAAAAATTTTTCCCCTTGAAAACTCTGGTTTATAGCACTATAGGAAAGGCAGAGTGAGAATCCTTACTCTGTGTACAAGGGGCAGAATTGCTGGTGTCCCCTTCTCCAGAAATGTGAGGGGAGAAGTTGTGAAGTTCCCCTGTGAGGAACCCAGTTGTATTTTTGCGTTGGTACAGGAGTAGCAACTCTTACACAGGTCCCAAGGTTGCTACTGTCATCTGTAATTGCATATTAATGGACAGATCAGGGTGTTCCTACCTGACCAGGATGGGTGGAGGGCCCAGCACAGCAATGCTGCTGCTCCTCTGGGATTCAGGGGTCCCAGTGGGAATGGCAGCTGCAGGATTTTGTGAATGAGCCCAAGGGCACCCAGGAGAGGGAGTGGGAATCCTCACTGCCCAGCTGTTGTAGTGCAGAGCAGTGCTCAGCTTCCTGAGAGAACCTGTGAAACAGATTTTAGACTAAAAAAGTAGTGTTAAATGGCAGCTACTGCTTCTGGGTAGCCCAGAGAATGCCAGCTGACACTCCAGGCAGCGTGTCCCAAATGAGATGCAATTATGCAGGAAAGGAGGAGCAAGAGGGATGGATGTGAGATTACTAATCCCTTTTTGCAGCCTGTTTAACCTCAGCAGCACAGGGCCTGCTGCTCACAGAAGCCCTACTCTTTTCTATGACTCACTCTCAGGTACTTTCTCTTGTTCCTGGCTGTAAACTATAAAAAAAAATTTAAAATACTTTCAGAGCCTAGGCCTGGAAAGTTTGTGTGCAGGGTTCTCCTTATCTGTGTACACTCTCACCTTTACCACTGAATGAAGTTCTCTGCAGTGAGCAAGCTGCTGCAGGATGAAGAGCAGTAACATGAGTATAGCTTTTATTGTGATGATCTTTCTGTAAATTGGAAAAAAATTCTATTTGAGCTGATGAAATGATATGTTTGTAAATGCAGTGCCATGGGAGCAGAGTCAGGTGTTGGATTAATATAGCAATAGGACAAGAGGAAATGGCCTCAAGTTGCACCAGGGAGGGCTTAGATTGGACAGTAGGAAAAATTTCTTCACCGAAAGGATGCCAAGCCTTGGAAAGAGCTGCCCAGGGAAGTGGTTGAGTCACCCTCCCTGAAGGGATTTAAAAGATGTGTTGCTTAGGGACGTGGCTTAGTGGTGGACTTAACAGTGCTGGGTTAATGTTGGACTGAAAGGTCTTCTCCAAGCTAAGCAATTCTCTGAATCTCATGGAGACGAATTGCCTTTGCATTCTGCACATTACAGCTGCACAGGCCTGGAGATTACAGTGACAAAGCCAGGCTCAGAGGCCTCAGGTCAGTGCAAAAGCTTCAGCAGCAAACAGGACAAGAGATAAAGGGCACACACTGAAGCGCAGGAGGTTATATTCAAACATAAGGAAACAGTTTTCCAGGTGAGCAGGACTGATGCTGGAACTGGTTGTGAAGTCTCCATCCTTGGAGAAATTCAAACCCATCCAGACACAGCCCTGGGCAGCCTTCTTTAGGTGACCCTGCTTGAGCAGGGGGTGGGACCAGGAGACCTCCAGAGGTTCAGCCTCAGCTATTCTCGGAAACTCCTTTGCCTCTGAAGTTTTACTGTTTGCTGCGCCTGAAGGACACAGGGCCAGACTGTCCCCTGCACTAAGAGCAGTGGCTGCCTCAGAGGGTGCTCCCTGGGGCTCTGCCTTGCCAGCTCATTGGTGGCACCGGTGCTTCAAACTAGTGCTGAGTTGGTACAATCACCCAAGTTAAAAAGTTTAGATTGTATATGCATTCAAGGCAAGGACAGCCTAATATAGAATGTAATGTTTACTGTCTTTGAAGAAGCTGTAACAAACTTGGATGGGGAGCTTAAGCAAGAGATGGAGCAATCAGCTGGCCTTGCAAGTATGTCAGAGGGTCCTTGGGAGCCTGAATCCTGTCTGTGTTATTGCTGGGCATTGTGACCATCAATTGAACCCAGATGGTTACAAGAGTTTGATGGCGTTGTGCAGTTTGCACTGTCATAGCCTTGCTGGGACTGTGAGGATTATGCATCTGGATCGGGGGAATCCCTGTCACTAATTTCACAGGGATTGTACCCAAGTTCGAACAGAGATTTCATCATAGGAAAAGGAAAGCAGGAGGTGTGTGAGGCTCTATTGGTGTACCTGGGTTTAAAGACTCATTTCATACTTCCAGAGTATAGATAGGAGGACTTATACTGTGAGTAGCATCTTTAATTTTTAGGAAACCATCTTGTACAGTCCTGTGATGACCGTCCCCTCTCAGCAGTCACTGCAATGCCTCAATGCACACTGAGAAATGAGCTCCAAGCCTGAGCCTGGTCTCTTTGAGTCTTGCTTGGGCTGAATTCCTGACTCCTGTCCTTTCATCACTCTGGGCCCAACTGAAAGAGTACTTGTGAGCTACCAAATATAGAATGTGCACAGCCTATTTCACAACTGGAACTTGCAAATGCTGGAGTGGATTTCACGGACTGAAGCCCCCCAGGGAGGGAGCATTACAGTAAATAATGTTAGTGCATTTGTTTAATCCCTGGGGATCGTGGAATGTAGGATTAAAGTGGGCTAAGGGGATTTCCCCATTGACAGCTGCTCCACAGTGCACAAACACAGACACACAATTTATTTTATGTAACTTGTTCAGGCCCAAAGAATTTAAACTGCATATGGTGCTGACCATTATTTCCACATCTGGTTACACATATCTGTCTCCCCCAGTAATTGTCTTTAATAGACACAACTGGGGATGAGGTAGTTGTACTAAGAAGAGACAGAGCTCTGTGTTTGAACAGGAAACCATTATAAACTGAGCTTAATCATAGCTCATTAGTCCTGTGATTTTCTCCTTTCCTCAGTATATGCACACGTGCTTTAAATACGAAGGCCCGATTTTTGGTAGGGCATTCCTCTTGTATTAATGGTTTGCCAGAGGTTCTTTGGAGAGGCAGAGCCTTGGCCAGTGAGCAGAGAACCAGAGCGTGTCTGAACAGTGACAGGAGGCTGCAGCTCACTGGTGTTACATGGGTGCTCCCAGGTGAACCACCAGGTTCTAGTAAAGATCTCAGAGGAGGGAATGCAGTTTTCTATGCATCTTTAATGAACCTGACTGCCTGGTGTTCCTGCACAGGTCATGGGGTCAGGCCAGCTGCTTGCAGTACTTCATATTTGCACATTTCTGAACTTTTAATCACAAACCTGCTATTCCGTTCTGACTAAAAAAAAAAAAAAAAAAAAAGAGAGAGAGAGATCTGATCCTGGTCTCTGGCGTGGATTAATATTTGCAGGTGAAGACCAGGGGATTTCATCCTGTGCCATCAGTGGATTTCAACTATTTCTATCATTACGCCGTGTTTCTATCATTGCACCGAGTTTAACGTCTTTCACAATCCAGTCTCTTTCTCAAGAAGGTCAGATGCCAAAATACCAAGCTGCTGGCTACAAGCTGTCCTTGCTCACGTGCTGCTCAGTGCCACACAAAAGCGTTAAATTAATGGATCTAGTGGCAGAGAAAGGTACTGCATAAGCGCAGGCGGGATTGAAAAAGAGACTCGGGTTACTGCATGTATTCATTCAACTGAAACAAGCCTCGTCCACAGGGTCCACGTCCCTCTCAGCAGCAGGGCAGTCTCCCGCCCACAGAAGATCCCTCCTGACTTCGGAGGTTTCACACCAGGCTTCCACTTTGTGAACACCTTTAAAAAAGCTACTCTACCTGGTTCGTGGCTCTTGTGAAAATGTTTTCTTTTTTTCCAAAGGGGGCTGTTTTCAGAAGTGACATAATCTGTTGTCCTGTAGTTATTGTTCTGGGTTATTGCTGGTCAAATGTTATTAATATATTAGCCTTTTGGCTGCCAAACAGCTTGAAGCAAACTAGTTGTGTTTATTTTTAGAATCGTGTAAGTTGTGATGCTTTACAAGCTTGATATACTTGTGATTACATCTGAGCTCTATGTGGAGCTAATCCTCTTCCCAGCTCCCATCCAGGCAGGGGGTGTACTCCTGCATTCCCTGTACATGGATTCTGCACGCCACGAAGGGCAGCCATCAGGTATTTGTGAGAGGAGACGAAGTCCTAGGACCAGACCTTCTCAGGTACGGAAGCGCCTCCTGCCAAGTGAAGACTTGCCTGAAATATGCCTTATCCTGTTCCTACCACAGGGCTGCCAGGGGCGTCAGTGGAAGTGGGAACGGGCTGCCAGCAGCTGAGCACGTCCCGTGGGATCAGGCTCCCTGCAGAAGAGCTCCTGCTGGGCAAAAATGTTGTGTGAAAGTCTTGCTCTGCTCTCATGAAAAATAAGAGGCGCTTCACATCAGTACTAGTGGGGGCCAGGTCAAGACAAGAGGCAACATGTTTTGAGGCCGCTGAAAATAGCAAATTAAGCAGTTGGTCAGGACATCAGAGAAGCAATGTGCCATCAGCTCAGTTAGGGAGGAACTCCATTTCTTAGCTCATGCTCTTCTTTCCATACTCAAAGGTACATTTTTTGCTGTGAATTTGTTGTGCTCAGAATTGTTTTGTGGTGGTTTGAGCAGCTACATGATAGAGACAGAGCAATAAAAAGTATTAAAAGACAAAGAAAAAATTGGGAGTATGAGGCTGGCAGATGCAATTTGTGTCTTGTAAGAGTAGCAGTCTCTTATTTCCTACAACCTTTTGAGGTCTTGTTCAGCCCAAGTGATTTCTACATCATCTATTCCCTTCACCTGTGAAAAGGTTAGTGTCTTTTACACCTTTTTGGGAAGTCTTAATTTCTACTGTACTCTCTGGGCATCATCTCTGCAGAACCCTTCCAGATGGTCAAGAAATTCTACATTTCTCTACCTTCTGCCAGAATGTCTTATTTTCAAAAGGCCCATAGAGCTCTGTCCCTCTTCCAACCTTTTTGCCCATGGTCCATGATTCACTTTGCATTCTACTATCAGTTTTAAACAACATGTTCCTTGGCTCTACATATTCATCAGGCTTCCAGCCAAGGAACACGTTCTTCTGTGTAGAGGATGGCTTCACAGTGTTGATCGAGAGCAGTTCATGGCAGATCACTTCAAGTTCTCTCTCTGGCACTTTATCCTCACAGGCCAGGTAGAGTCACTTGCCACATCCGTAACGATGCACACACAGGGCTGCGTTGTCTTCAGTATACATACAGGGGAAAAATGTGGTGTAGATGACAGAGAGGTGCATTGGGTGCTGAACCCAAAGATTTAAAAGATGAGGCCTCTGGCTGTTAGCGTTGATTTTTTTCATGCATGAGCACACAATTATATAATGCATGAACACTAAATTACCACATGCATGAAGGCACAATGTCGAGCATGAACACACAACTACTTCATGCATGAGCACAGAAGTCATCCCAAAAGATGCTAAAAACTTTTCAGGTCCTTGTGGCATTTTCTTAAAACACATTTACAGCTGAGTGTATTGTAATGAAACTACACAATCTGTCCGTATGCAGTACAGCTGTGCTTTGTGCCCAGGTTTTCTCGGTCACAGAGGTGTACTCACCCAGCTTTACTGGAGATGTAAATGAAGAGACTTGGCACACATGGAAGGGTAGAGTATGTCCTCTGACATACCTGTGATACCGACAAGGTCCATGCCCACTTCAAGATGTGCAGGGGAAGCCTGGACGCATGGTTAGCAGTGCAGGGAACTGCGCAGGGAGCAGTGTGAGGAGTGCACGGGGAGCGTGTAGGGAAATGTGCGGGGAACAGTGCGGGGAGACGTGCGGGGGACACGCACAGAGCGGCGCAGGGGGAATACGGGGGGATACACAGGGAGCAGTGTAGGGAGATGCCGGCTGCGAGCAGCCTCGGGGCGTGCGGGGCCCGGAGGGTGTCAGGGCCGGGCGGTGCCGGGTGCCGGCGGGGTTTGCCCCCGGGATTTGTCCCCTCGGCTCGGCGGGACCCCCGCCCCGCTCCGCGCACGGCCGGCAGCGGCCGGCAGGGGGCAGGCCGTCCCCTCGGTGCCGCAGCCCGCGGCTGCCCCGGCGGGAGGAGCGCGGCGGAGGGCGGGAGCGGCCGGGGCTGCGCGGGGCGCGGCGGCCGCTCCGCACCGCTCCGCTCCGCACCGCGGGCCCGCCGCCTGTCCCGTGCGGGGCCGGCCGCGCCGCTGGGGCGTCGGAGGGCAGCGGGGTGGGGAGGGCAGCCCGGCAGAGCTGCCGGAGCCGCCGGGCCGGGCTGCGGCGGGAGCTGCCCGGCGCAGGGGTGGGGACTGGCCGCTTCCTTAAACGGCGCGGGAGCGGCGGAGCGAGCCCGCACCGCCCCGGTGCGCCGGACCGCGCTGACCCTCCCGGGACGCGGCCGCAACACGTGGAGCGAACTTTTGAGGGACGCGTGTCTGCGCCGGACGGGAGCCCCGCCGCCCGGGACAGCAACGCTGCACGGAGCAGCTCGTCTCTCTCCGGTTTGATGGCTCTGGGTGCTGGATTTTGGCTTTTTTTTTTTTTTTTTTTTTTTTTTTTTTTTTTTAACTTAATGGGTGTTTTCTGCTGCTTTTGGGTGGTTTTGGTATTTTTCCCCTCTCTCCACTACTTTTCTGGTGCTCTTGTGTCGGGACACTTGAATTTCGCTGGGGCAAACGCCGCGTTTGAAAAGCCGAGAGAAATGTTGCAACGTCCCTTGTGGCAACGCGTTTTATTTATTTATTTATATTTTTCCCTTTTGCAAGGGCAAAGAGGAAGGGTAGGAAAAAATTCACCGTGGTCAATACCGGCTTAAATACCCATCTGCGAGCCCCTGGCCTGCGGGAGGCAGGAGAGGGGAGCGCGGCCGCCGCCGCCGCTCCCCGCTCGGCTGTAGCTCAGCCCGAGCCCTTCCCGTGCGGATTCCCGAGGATCTGCAGCTCTGGGCGGGGAGGCGGCCGCGGGGCCCCGCCAGCCCCTTTCCCGTGCCCCCCCTACTCAGAGCAGGTAACGGAGGGGCTCGGGATTTTCTGTCCGTTTGGTGGTTTCGCTCCCGCGTCTCTCCGCGCGAAGTTCCCGCAGGAGCGGGGCCGGCGGTGCCGAGTCACGATGGGCGTCGGGGCCCGGCCCGAGGTGCGGAGCTGGCTCCGGGACCGGGACGGCTCTCAACTTCGGGGAGGGGGCAGATCGCTGCCTCCCCCGGCCGGGGGATCGATCCCGCTCCGGCGGCGTCCCCGATGGCCCCGGGGCGGGGGCTCTGCGCTGGCGGTGGGCACCGGCCAGAAAAAGGGGTTCAGTTAAAGATAGCGTGAGCAGTGGTCGCCTGCGCCTGATGGGCGAGCTGAGGGCTGGGTCTTTGCGGGCGAGATGAGAGGTTCATGTCTTCAACTGGCCTACAAAGTCCCAGTTCTCGGCTCCCGGGACCTGCCGGGCGCGCAGCGGGCGAGGACGGAGCGCGTTGGCGCCGCTGGCGCTGCCCGGGGCCGCTCGGACGGGACGGGGACACGGGACACGGGACACGGGACGCGGGGCCCGGGCGGGTCGGGTCGGGTCGGGGGCACGGCGGGCGGTGCTCGGGCGGCCCAGGGGGACCGCGGCTTGGCCGGCGGGTGCCGCGGGCGGAGGACGGAGCTGGTTCTCCGCGAGCCGTAAGTGCATTTTGTATCCTTCTGCTTCGGAAAGGGCCTTAAACGTGCGCGTCCTACCGGTGCTGGCGGCCGTCCCCGCGGCTTCGCGGCGGCCCGGACCGGCTGTGCCCGGCCCTGCCTTGGCGTGGAGCGAGCGCTGCGTTTCGCTCCCGCAGGACCATGTGCATCCTTCCCTCCGCTTTCACTTTCAAAAAACACATCTGTTTTCTTTTTTTTTTTTTTTTTTTTTTTCTTTTTTTTTTTTTTTTTTTCTCTCTTTCTTTAAATAAATCTAGTCCCATCAATACGGAGTGGCCAGGCTCCCGGGAATTCTCTTACTCACCTAAGCGTTTTTACCACCCAGCATTCCGGAGTTCCTTATTATTTGTAGGATTTCGATTCGTCACACTGCACGTCTGCAGACACTGGTTTGTGCTCCTTCTTTGGGCACGGTGTATATACAACTCCGGCTGTGTATATTACTCTTGGCTTGTATAGCGTCGTATTTATAACTTTTGTGCCCTTCTGCATTATGTTACTTTTAAGTTATTTTTATATTATATTTTAAGTTCTTAGAATTATTTTGAGAGTCCTCATAATTTTTTGATTTATGTAGAGATGCTTTTACTTCTCTCTTGTAAAAAGGCAATGATATTGACCTCCGGTAAAGAAAAAGGCCAAGTGGCAACAGTATTCTCATGGCTAAGGTCTATAACAGCAAATGGAAAATTAAAATCTTCCTGTGTGGTTTTTTTGAGCCACTTAGAATTTAATTTTCTCTCTGATGTAGCATTCCAGGCGCCTATATTCTGTATGTGTGTACACAGACTCACACAACTTTTATGCTTTGTTCCCACGAATTTTTTACAAACAAGTTTGGTTTTCAGCACAATTCTCTGTAGCCATTGTCATGAAAAATAACAATGTTATTTCTTTCACAATCGGGAGAAATTTACAAATGCTGTTACAGACCTCTGCGTATTTTTTTCTCCTTTAGCCCTTTATATCCAAACGCTTCTGTGCAGCACACTAACGTGTATTAATAGACATACAGACCTTGGCAGATCAGAATTATCTCCTGTGTGTCCCTCAGGTGCTTCTTTTGACTTGGGGGACAGTGGATGCAGTCGGTCTTACTTGGGCCTGCCCTCTTCATGAACCTATTCTGGTTGGGAGCTTTCTTTGAAACCAAAATTTCAAGGAAAACTTTTTGCACGTTTCTTTTCTCTATATGCCTGTTCTTCCAAAGAACTCGGTCTAGTGGCCACAAAAAGGAAAACTACGTGAAAGTAAGGAGTTAATGCAAGGATACTGTTATGCATTTAGGAGAGAACCCCTTGGAGCCCACTCTGCCGGCCTGTTTGCAGCCCTCTTCTCCTGCAGATCTGTAGCCCTTAACGAAATTAATCTGCAGTGAAATCACAGAAATCTGATTCTAATCATCCGCCCTGGAACAAGTCGGCGCTACAAGAAGACGAGCATAGTGTAAAAATACTTGAGGCACGCGGAGCCGTATCATTAACATTAAACCCGATGTGTGAAAGGGGGACGGGCAGCAGATTCCTGTGCCTCCTCAGCCCGCTCCTTCCAGCCTGTGCAACTTGTCAGGCTTCTCTGGCAAGCAGGATTTTTGTAGAGGTTGGCTGTGGTGCTGGTCAGGCTCCTGGACTTGCTGGTGGGCTAAAGTGAAGTTCTCCCTTTGATACGAGAGTTTCTTAACTGTGCCGTTCTTTGTTAAGCTGGGTAAACAGCTGAGTTTAGCTTTTGTCAGGTTTAACATAATCTGGATTCTTTTTTTTTTTTTCCCAGCAACAATTGGTTTCTTCCTGCCTTTAAGCAGCTCTGGCAAGTTTTGTCCTCCTGAAACCTATTTTGGAGCACTATACAGAATAATTTGAGTTACTACCTTTTCGTTTGAGTGCACCAGTCAAGATTCAGTGGAAGCTTGGCTTCAGTAGAGAGTGAGTGAGCTCAGCATTTTATGGTCACCAAGGCTTGTTAAATGTGTACCTTTGAGCTTCCAACTCCCTAGTCACTTTTAGATTTTTTTTCCCCCAATGGCATTTGCCAAGGTGAAAGGACACATTTTTTAAGCAATATTCATCTGTTTGCACTAGTGTGGATATAGTTGTCTATAGCTGTGAGAACTCTGTTGACAGACTGGCTGGTACTAGGAATGTGGGTTTTTCTCCATTCATCTACATTATTAGGATTATTTAGCTCGCAGCCACACACACTGCATTGACAGGCACTTTCCAACTTCTGTCTGTGCCCCAAAGAACATACAGTACAATGCAGATGTACTTCTCAGCATCTGGTTTACACTGTGGAGTTTAAACATTCTCTCTGAATTAAAGTTCAGGCTGGAAGGGAACATTCCCTCATGCCCCAAATGACTTTTTGTGGGTCAAATTACCAAGTAAAAATATTTTATTTTTAAATAATATTGCTCTGAAGGCTGGGTTGGGGGTAGACCATGGTTTAGCACTTTCCAAATGCTAAAGAAGATGGTTCAAGCTTCTGCTGCAAGTTGTGGACAAGCTCTTAAATTATTGTTTTAGCTCTGAGGCTTTCATAATGTTCTGTGCTCTCTGGGATGCAGATTCAATTATTCCCCCCTCCCCGGTTAATAATGGGGCTTTGTTTTATTTTCACTTATAAACTTTATGCCTCTCTTGCTAATCTTTCTGTGTGTACAAATATGCTTTCTTTGTCAGTCAGACTTGGCAATACTTAGGCCACACTAAACTAGTTCTGGGCAGTACAGCAAGGCTTTCTATTTACCAGGGCCTTTCCGGGGAAGTTTATTACACTGTAGGAGTGACATTTTCAGCCTTCTGAAAGAGTTGGTAAATATTTGGCAGGTTTTACTCCTTCAGAAAAAAAAAAAAAAAAAAGGGCCATATTTTATCTGTGATAAGGCCTGAAAGAAAACTATCTAGGCATTAAGGTTTGAGTTGTCAGGCAGAAGGGTGGGGTTCGTGCAGGATATTCTTTGAATTGCCCTGAGTGAAGTCAAATGTTTGCCTGCAATTTAAGAACCACTGTTCCTCTATGTTTGCAAATAGAGACCTTCGAGCCAGCGCTGTATTTTAAGGAGGGCACGGAGCAGAGCAGAGCAAGCCTGCGGTGTCTGGGTTACAGATACATGTAATCAGGGGCAGGCTGGAGTCAGATCTTGCCTGGGACCTGCTCTGTTGTTCAGTACAGACCTTTCACAGGTCCTGGATGTGCTTGTGTTGGAGCCCTGCACCCTTAGAGAGGACTGAAGCTCACAGGAGCGGAGCAGTGAGTGTGTGCCCAGCTTGCAGACGCTCTTCCCTCTGCTCTTGGCTCCATGTGCAGATGGCAAACGCTGAGCTCAGGCTGTGCTCCATGCCAGCTCCTGCTCCAGGCCAGCTCTTCAGCACACAGAGGCAAACCAGACGGGGAAGGGAATGTGCTCCTCCGTTCCCACTGCTGGCCTACTTGAGAAAATCCTTCCAGCTCCTGCTGATTTCATCACTTCCCTTCCTGAGAACCCAAAAGTGCCGGGTCCCAGAAGGGAGGGGAATGGGGAGGAGAGCCTGGAAGAGGCTGCAGGATGGCTGGTGCTGGCCCACAGGGACCTCTGACACCTCTGAGGCTTTGGCTCCTCGCCACAGTGCAAGTGACGTCGTGTCAAAGGTAAATTGGCACCTGCATAACTTTCCAAAGCACTTTGCTGTCTCCTTTTGCCGGTGTGATCCTTGCTTGGTAGAGTGGTTTCTCATGGGCTTGATTGCTCCTGGGGAGCCAGTGAGAAGAAAGAGGGTCTCTGTGATGGTATTGCCAGGAGGGTTACAACTGCTCAGATCCCAGAGAGGGGAATGTCTGATTGCTGGGATAGAGGAACCCTTGCTGAGAGCAGAATGGCTCTTTCAGATCCCATCACCAGCCTGGGCATTTGTGTGAGCCTTGGTGTGAGCCTGCAGCAGTGTGGAAAAGAAATCATGTGGCTGCAGACTGAAGAAAACGATCCAGGGTGATGCTGGTCTGGGGACAGCTTCCCTTCCAACTCATGGGCTTTGGATTCATGACATATTTCTTTAGCACTGAAGAATCAAAATATTTCCAAGACTTGGACTTCATAGATTTGATTTTGGATAGACTTCCTGAATTTTATTTGGCTCTCGGTGGCCCGTCAGTTTATGAGGCTTATGCTGTTCGGTTTTCCCTTCTATGGCAGCAGGCAATAGGCCTTTGTTCTTTTTGTCCTTTGGGAGAAAGTCCTTCATGGTGTCCCCAGTGTCCACATGGGTGGCTGATGTGCCCACATTTGCAGGTTTTCAGCATGTCCCCAATACAGATTTGTTAGTGACACCATTTATAGGTGCAGGACTGGAGTTGTGACTCCTAGACCATGCCCAATGGAGTTGTCATTTATTATTATTATCATTATTATTATTATTGTTACTATAACAAAGCATCCCACCTGACCAAGGCTCTGGAGTCCTGCCCGGGCAGTTACTGTGCAGAGCTTGGCCAGAGGCAGGCAGGTGTCAGCCCCACTGCTCTGGGTGGGTTCTGAAGAGCAAACATCACCTGGACCGTCCAGTCTGCTGAAAGGGTCAGTCCTGGAGGGCTGGAGGTGGGGCAGAATCTCCCCCCATCCTTTTCCTGGTGAAGTCTGATGGAAGAAAATAGTGACATTCCAGTTCTCACAACTGGTTTGAATCTCTATAAATGCACTTCACTTTTTTTTTTTTCTTTTCCCGTTCCAAGTAGGGAATTTCCTCAAACTATAAAATTTGAAAGCAGATTTGATTCAACAAAATCTCTCTGCATGATAACTTTTAAAGTATGGTGAGGAACTCAATTTAAAACACTTTAATTCAATCAGCAGGCTGTAGGAACTAATCTACAGTGGCCCAGAGGCCTGCTAAAATTAGTCATGGTTTTATGTTTGTGGAAAAAAACTCTTTAGAGGTGGCTCTGTTGTTACAAAGAGCAGGGCTTTTGAGTGTACGACTGTCGGTAGGGTTAAATTCAAATATGCAAGTGCAGTAGTTTAAGGAATAAATTCCAGAAGCTGTTCAAGGCTCAGCTGCATTACAGAGTGACGATCAGGTTGGGTTAGGCAGAACTGCCACAGACTGAAACATCTGGAATAATATCACATTTCCCCAAAGTGGAATTTTCTTTAAGAGCAGCAGCAATTGCTGATATTTGAGAGGGTGGAGCCAGCAGTAATCTACAAATGGCTGGAAAATGAATTAAGAATTTATGAAGTGAAATATTGAGACTTTGTCAGGAATCGTGATTTTGATTATGATCTCTTGTTTAAAGCATCAGCTAATTCTGAGAACTGGGGCTTTCCAGGCTGCGGGGATTGGTCGGACAGTTTCTGCCGCAGCCAGAACTTGGCTCCTTGGCACTTGGCTTTTTAGTCTTTTGATGAATTCCAGTGAAACAAGTTGTGGCAAACTGATTTGGAGCTTTGGAGCCAGAATATGCATGAAAAATCTTGTATGTAATGAGATATTGTTTTGTGAAGAATTTGAATGTAGTTCAGTTAAAATATGCTTGATTTAAAACTGTAAATGCTATTTTGATTTTTTAAAGGAAGATAAAGGTTTCCTCCATTTGTATTTTACACTTGAAGGATACTATAAAAGACTTGAAGTCTCAGTCGCATTTAAAATATTTCATTACAAAATCTGGTTTGACTACAGAGATATTCTGTATAATTGTGACTTCATCTGTTAATTTTGAAGGAAATATTTCTGGACAAGGAAAACATTCCCATGCAAATAACAGTTGTACAGAACAAGAAGCAGAAAGGTGCTTAATCACAAATAAGCTTGCCCATTTTAATTCACCTTGGACCATAACACCAAAAAAAATAATGTCATTTGGAAAAAAATCAGATATTTACAGTATCCTTTTTCTCCATCTTGTGGATTATTCAGCAGTACAGTTAATGATGGTTTACATCAAGCTTTCAATACTTTAAGAATGTCTGCTGCTGTACACACCCCATAATCAGCCTGAATCCACATTTTAGAAACAACCTAAATGAAGGGGAGTTTTAAACAATTTCACTGAACAATAAAATTCAACCGAGTAACTTAAGCTGAATTTCTTAAATCAGACTCAGTAAGGAGCTACCAAAATGTCTTTCACAATGGATTGTAACAAAGGAGCAGAACTTCCTCGAATCTTTGCACAGTGTTTGTTACTGCAACTCCAAGTGCTACTCTGAGGTTAGAATTACTTTACTCCGAGTCCCAGCCTAAATTTAGCTCCAGGATTCACATACTGCACTCGCTTCATTGGAAGAGTTTGGTTCTCTTGCAGCATATTTGAGCTAGTTTTGCATCTCCTTGGGGAATAAATTACAGCCTGAATGAGAACATTCACACGTATTTGTGGCATTAATGCTCTGTGCAGTCAGCCTTTAATGCTACTTCTAGCCCCTTTCCAGGGCTTCATTTCATTTCTCTATCAATGGCCATCGAGGGCAGTGAGAAACAATGAAACTTTTTTTTTTCTGACAGTGTTTCTTTGCAAACACAGCAGTAAGTGTCTCACTTTAGAATTTCCATCAGAGTAAACTCTTTCCCCCCCCAGCCCAGACCCATGTGAGTAACTGCGCTTGTATAGTGAGTTGTTTCACATGCCCCAAATAAAAATGGGGACATAAAAATAAATCCAGAGTAAGGAAAATGCTTATGAGCCAGTTTAAGGTGTTATATAATACTAGTTACATAAAGTTTTGGATATCTTTATACCTTTAAGGTATTATTGCCTTCAAAAAGAACACAAACTGCAATTTAATTTCAAAACATTTGATAGTAGTTTTGTCTTAAAATACATAAATTTGGCTTGTAGATGTGACTACATCATAGAATGAATTTACAGCTCTCCAAAGAAACAGCAGGTGTGCCCAGTGCTAAATAAAACATCTCCTGTAAGCCAGCAGAGATCTCCTGATCTGCACCAGCCCAGGATTTGTCCCGTGCTCTAATTTTGGTGACGGGTGATGTTTTCAGACAAACAGTCATGAGCATACCATCGTTTTATAGCACTATGCTCAGAAATGTTGGGAAATTCTGATACTTTGAAACCTTCTGTAACTTTGTAGTGTGTTTTCTCAACAGAAATATTTTATAACTGGTCAGCTATCAGTGTTACATTAATGCCAGATTACAGTCAGTTGTTTGCAGGCAGAAAGCAGGGCTTCAGTGCTTAAAAATACATCTAAAGAGGCTGTTGCAAAGCACAGTATGAGCTGTGCTGTTAGGGTGGTGTGGATGGGATTATAACCCTTGAAGCTCTGACCTGGTGGCTGCAAACATAAGGGTTTCTTTAAAACCTGTGGTCAGGATTTTGTGCTACCTGTGCCTCTCCTGCCTGTGGCCTGTGCAGTGCACAGAAGGCGAAGGGAATCAGAGTTCTTCCTCTCTTGTCTCCTATCCCACTTGAGTAAATTCACACCCAGATGGAAACACTTCAGTCCAGGTGAAAGAAACGTAATACATCCCAACACAGCCTCCAGAAACAGTCTCCCACCTGAATGATTTCCACAGCAACTAAAGATTTCACTTTTAATGAAATATGCTATTACTGCACTATTCTAGGCATGGCTTTGAATGTAAGCAGTGCTGCTGAGCTATTACCTGACAGCCAAAAGCCTCTTGTTCATTTCAAGTCTTTTTAAAGGGACAGAATTTCCCCTTGTGCCCCATGCAGTAGTGGAGGGCAGTGATGAACCTGGACACTCGTAGAGCATTCACTGATAGCATCTCATTCTCACTGGAGTCTCTCATTGGAAGTGTCTGCCAAAAGTATTCCTAACTCACCCAGTGTGGAGTTCAGTTAATGTCATCAGTCCAAACAGTGGGTCCTTGGTCTGGACTTCCCCTGGAGGCAGAGGAAAGGGGGGAGATGGCTCCAGGGTCAGGGTGTTCCCCTGGGCAAGTTAATGCCTGAGGCTGGGAGACAGCTCTTAGCCCACTAATCAGGAAGTTTGTACAATCAGTTCTGAGTCACAGATGTGAAGGCTCCCCAGCAACTGATGCAAATGGAAAGGTTTTTAACCACATATTTCAGTTAACTCTTAGATTTGCTTGATGGCTTTGGTGTGAGAGGTCTAAAACTTGTAGATGAGAAGCTCCTCCTGTAACTGGTGGTTGGGCACTGAACACCTTCAGGCACCAGCACCAAGGTGTGCCTGCAGCATCCAGCTCTTCTGGATGTTCCTGTGGCTTTCTTTCAGGCTCTATGGCAAGGGTTTCTTTAACCTATTCTTATGGCTCTACACTGTTAGCAATTTTATCTCAGCTTCAGGTTGCCAAATCCTGTCTAGTTTCATTAATGACAATCAGCAAATGAGGGGGGTTGTCCTGTGACTTGCTGCTGTAAGGAGCTTCTGGATATATGGAATCAGACCCAAAACCAGTGGCCATTCTCCACAGTAACCAGTGGTTATGAACCTGTACCTGGAAATCTGCTCCCTTTAAAAACAAGCATTTCAGAGTTACCCATAAGAAGTGATGCTGAAATTAGAGGGAAAAGTTATGTAAATTCTCCCACACCTGCAGCACTAAGTATGGGATCCCTGGTAACGTAAACTTCATTTTCTGTGCAAGATTTTACTGCAGTTAGTACCAAAAAAATGCCCCACTTAAACTTACAACTAAAGACCAACATCTTAAGCAGAGGGCAATATAGTTTAAAAGCTTGAGGTCAGTGTATTAGTGTTTCAAGAAGAATGAGTGCACCTGGCCTCAGCTGGCCATCTCTCTGGGAACTGTGAGGTTTTTTTCTCTTCTCTGTTGTGCCCCAGTATCCAAAATAGACACTTTTCATGAATGTGCTGGCAAGGAACAGCATGTGATGGGATTAGTGATGAGGCGAAGCCAAAACACTTATCAATTATTGTATCTGTTTACTTCTTTAAAGAAGGCTTCCTTCAGAGGCACGTGCCTCCTCGCTTGTAACCAAACCCTCTGTGCTTTCCCGTGCTTGTTGAAAATTGATTGGCACAGGCTTTGCTGCAGTGGAAGTCCCTTGGCTTGACCCACGAAGTGTCACTGCTGGTGGTGTAGCTGGGCGTGGGCTCCTGCCCTGGGGATGCTGGCACTGCACATGGGTCACACGCCTGCCTCGAGGAGTGGCCCTGTCCAGTCCATCCAGGCTCCCCAAGCGCCACTAAAGAGGCAGTTGTGTCTTTAAAAGAAAAAAAAAGTGGAGCTTTCAGGTCCCAGTCTTCTCTACTTGCTCCTCCCCAGGGAATGAACACAATTTGACCTTCCTAAATTATTATGAACTAGGAATAAGCCTTTTCTGGAGAGGTGGAAGAGCCCAGTGAAAAAAAAAATCCCCAGGATCATGTAAGCTGTGGCTAATGAAATGTGGATTTACGTGACCACCCATAGCTGATGCACATTTTATGCTTGACTTCTCCCACAAGATGAGTCCACTGCTAGCAGGGGCAATAGTTTTAATTATATGCTCCATATTTTTTTTAGGACTTTGTAGGCTGTTCAGACATAAGGGAACTAATCCACAGAGTGTGCAAATGAAATGAATCTAAGTTCTTACCTGAAGCAGTATCCAGTAAAAAACTAAGCCAAATGTTTTTAAAAGCTTGTAAATTACAATAATTAGCTCATGTTTTAATGCTAATACATTCTGACCATACACATAGTATTGTAATGCCCACAATCAGTATTGGTGAAAAAATGGGGAGAGTAAGTCCAAATTTGTAATTTTTATAAAAGTCAGGAACTGGACTTTGTGTGAATTCTTTGGAGTGTACGAGCACAGGAGTATTCTTATATTCTTTCCACTTATTTGACCTCAAAGAACAGATAAATGGAGAGCACCAGAACACCTGATAGATCTACTTAAAGCTCCAGGTCAGTAGCATGCTTAAGCACATGCTTAACTTAAAGCATACAATTAATCACATCCCTTGTCCACAGAGTAATTAAACTTGTGCTTATGTACTTTGTACAGCACAGTACCAGCCTGCAGGCGTTCTCTGAGTAATACTGTGCCTGAGAAAGTGGTGAATCAGAAAGTGATTTTTGGCTGGAGTTCGAAAATGAGCTTAGAAGAGTGAGTTAGGCACCCAGAACTTGTTAGATTTGAATAGCTACAGAAAAGCTGGTCTTGTCAGCAAAGCCGAGTAAGTAGCAAGGTGTGGCCATTTACTTTATGGTAATGCCTCAGTTTTGTTTAAAGTGAATGATTTAAAAAATCCTTTTGCTGAGTAGTTCCCTGCTGCTCTCCTATAACTCTTTGCTTCCCTCAGTGCCGGGCAGAGCAGCAGAGCCCAGGCAGCCTCTGGCTGGCAGCTGTTCAACTCCGTGCTCAGGCTCTAGGTGGGCTGAGCGCTGAGGACAGCGCGGGCAGGGCGAGGCCAGGGCCTGGCTGCTTGTCCTGTCACCCATCAGTGCGGGCAGGGCTCTGGGGGCACAGGCCCCTGTGCAGCCAGCAGGCACTGCTGATCACTGTCCATTCCCCAGCCCTCTCCAGCTGCTCCAGCACTGCTGGGCCAGAGCCTGGGGTTACCACTGAACCCATCAGCTGACGGCACTGAGCGTGGTCCTGGGCAGGACCGTGGCCTGGGACTCCTCCAGCCACTCCTGGACATTGTCTAAAACTCTGCATGAGCGATGGACTCGAGGCTGTTCAGATGTGTCTCCTTTTCCCCCTTCTTTTGGAGACTTTACCAGGACAGCCAGTGGCCAGACCGGGCTGGTTGGCCATGCCCTGGTCAATTTTCTAGGAATCATGGAGCCTCTTCCAGCCACAGCTCTTCCCCTGGCATTTTTCTCCTACTGCTCTACTGTTGTCCCTCCCTGTCCCTGTCCTTTGATGTCATCCCACCTGAGCTGCTCTGGGGGGGCGTTCCCCACACACAGGTGATTTGACCAGGCAGTGCTGCCATCCTCTTTGCCAGCCTGAGCCAGGTCATGGTCTCTTACCACTCCGTATGAGTGTAATGTGGCAGCCTCTAGTAGCTTGCTGATGACTAATTGTTTTATGTTATATACTTAAAGTCAGCTGCTTTAATCTGCTTGTTCTCCAAGGCTCTGTGTATAAATGCTAGTGAGGTCACCATGCTGAGGCAAACCAGGGCAGCATCAAAAGCTCCTCTTTGAAATATTGGCGCCTGGGTATCTGAATGGTGGGAGGTTCGTTTGCAAAGCAACCTCTATGGAAAGTCTGTGTAATGTGTTTGATTATCCAACCTTGCCATTTTCAAAGGGACCCTGTCAAGATGATCAGAGCCTAAATGTACCATCTCCTAAAAATAACTCTGGCTTTCCAGCTCCTCTGCTGATGTTGGGATTGGGAGGAAAAAAGTGATGCCCTAAAGTGAGGACAGTAAAGAGAGGGGAGATGTCAAATGCACGTGGTGAAACCCACCTTCTGTCAGCCCTGGAGGATGGGTGCTCTTCCAGCAGGGCTGAAGTGCTCCTGCACTTTCGGGTCCCAGGCAGCTCCCCCTGACAGGAGCTGGCTCTCCCAGACAGGAGCTCAGCTGGGCAGCTCTGCTGGAGACAGTGACAACGGGGACACGGTCTGTCCCTTGGCAAAGTGAGGCACTTTCTGAATTCTCCTAATGTGTGTATTGTTAAATTTTTGTGTGTGAGCGACGGGGTAGGACTGGACAGCATGGATCACAGTTCTCACTGTGCTTTCCTTTTGTGCTGTACAGTTCATACTTTCTTGGGGATTGCTCCTATAATTTTCAAGATGGTGATCAACCTGATCTTGGTTTTGAGAGAAAAATCAGGGCCATGCCTTGTTCCAGAAAGCAAACCCCACATGTAATGGTTTCTGGAAGTTTTGGCAGCGTTTCTCCAAAGCAGCCCATTCATTTCAGGGCCATGCTGATACGGGTTGCCCTCTTGGTGTCATGTCCACCGGCACATGCCCCAGGAATCAGCTCCAGATTTGGGAAGTGTACAGTCCTCAGAGCCTTGGTATACTTTGAGCTGCTCTGAAGGCAGCCCTTCGTCTTTTCAGAGCTACGTAGAGCCGGCACCGCTGCCATCTAAACCCGGAGGCTGGAGCTCTTGTCCAGACACAGCAGGATCGGCAGCTGCTGTTTAAAAGACTCAGAATCTCTCCTGCGAGTGGGTGTTACTCACTTGGTAATACCAGTCCATTCCAGCTGAGGATCTGTCCCTTTGTTTTGTGTATGGGACAATTTGTTTTCAATTTTTGTTTCTGAAAGGAAACTGTCAAGACAAAATTCACACTTAAAAAATTAAGGGAAACAGCCCTTTGTCCGTTTGTAACAATCCCCTTCCATGACTAAAGCTGGAAGAGTTCTGGAAACTGCAGTCATTTTCTACCTTCACTTCGGGTTTTTTCTGCTCTTGCATTTTCTAAGTTTCAGATAACAGCACAACAAAAGTAAACTGAGTTAACATCAGTGTAACCTAGAGATGTGTGCTTTGATCATCAGGATCTGATTGTGCTTTATCTAGAAGTGGGACAGGGGCAGCAGGGAGCCAAGAGCAGCTTAGGTAGTATTCACTTTTCCTGCAGCGTACAGCCTCGTGCTGGCTTCGCAATCCAGGAGGGAACACGCAAAGCCTCTGTGCAGGGTGTTCCCCTTCAGCACATATCCCTCCTCACTCAATTCTGCCAATGACCCAGTAAAATAAAATCGGGGGTGAGACAGCCTGCCCAGGCTGCAACAGCTCCAGTTTCCTGCTTTTCTGTGCCCTGGGTCTGCTCTGTTCGTGGTGGTGTCCTGCCTGACAGGGAGGTTGTGCTCATCAGATTGTCTTCTGTGGTGCTACAGCAGCCAGTGCTGCAGGGACCTGCTCCTGCCTGGGGCTCCCCGCAACTACAGAGTTGTTTATTGTCAATCCAAGGAGAAGAAAAACAAAACAAAGTTTTGAAAATAATAACAACATGCATCTCATTTTCATTTCAGTTCTAAAAGCTACTTGATGCTCATTCCAAAAGAATTGATTCCTTAAATGAATGAAGCAGCCAGGAGTGCTGCTTTCAGTGTGGGACTGCTGATGCTCTGACTCATGCCCTGCTTCTCATGGCCTCTGGCTTTTCTGCTTCATCTAGGACACCAGTATCATTAGCATTTAGAGGGCTGCTGCTTTTTTATTATTATTGTTACACTGCTGTTGTAACTTTCTCCAAGATGCAAATAATATTTGGATCTGAACCATGGCTCATGTTTTATTACCAAATCAGGGCATGGGGTTTGCTTTCAGCTGACTTAACAGTAGAAATTGTAAATGAAAATAAGGCGTGGCTCTGCGCAGTTCTGAGAGGGTCTCCAGGGTTTTGGAAAGCCAGGTTGTCTGTTGCCGTGGAGTGTCATCCCACGTGGGATGGATGAGGATATTTGTCTTGTGTTGCATAGGGCTGGGACCTTTGTGACTCCCCAAGCATCCCTGGTCACCCCTGGAGATGACTCGTGTGAATGGCAGCACCAACGTGATGCTGCCAAAGGGTCCCCTGCTGGGGCACCAATGTGACACTTTCACTACAAGGGGAAAGAAAAGAAAAGCCCCGAGAGTGCTTAGGGGTTCCCTGTTTTGACACGAACTCTCCTGGAAGTCCTTGAGCATGTCACAAACTCCTTCTCAAGGGGCAACAGCTTGCATGAACATTTGCTAGCCCATTATGGGATGGGGCCCACCCCAGCTCTCTACAGGCAGAATTCACGGGGAGACAACAGAGCAGAATTGTGGGAATCTATAGCTGTAGTTTCTGTTGAGTCCACTGCCCTCAAAATGCTGATCAATTTAAACGAAAGTGTTACTCCTTGCCCTTAGAACATGCAGGGCTGGGCTGAGATTTCCAGGAGGACTTGTGAATGAGGGGTAAGAATTCCCAGCCAAATACTTAGCCCTTCTTTAGTTGGAAATGTATAAATCTTCTTCAGATATTATTTTAGCTGAAAGTTGTTAAGAAATCAGAAGTAATTCCCTAAAATTCTCAGCTTTATGAATAAATTGAAGGCTGTTACGTGCTGGCCGTGCAGCTGTACATTGCCACAAAAGGCTGCTGCAATGGGTGTGGGTTTCCTGCTGGGACCTGGCAGTCCCCTGCGGAGCTGCAGGTGGCCCTGGGGCTGCAGGTTATGGCCCAGTGTGGGATGTGTAGGGCCCATCAGCCCTGGGGTCTGCCCCTGGCCCACTGCCCAGCTGGGTGCCAGAACAAGGAGTACCTGCAGGACAAGGCAATCCTGCCCTCTGCCCTGTGGCTGGGCTGCTCAGGGCTGCCTGCAGCCAGCCGGGCCAGGCTCCCTTTGGTGGCATCCTGTGAGCGGCAGCCTTCTGGCATTACACTGAAACTCAGCGTGCCTTCGCTCGGGAGGAGCCCACAGGGAGGGCAGAGCAGTCACACACCTGCCCCTGCCACGGGGCCGGGGCACTACTGGGCACAGCAGCAGAGCAGTGTGTCCACGCCGGAGAGAACCCTGTCAGACCCTGCCCTCCTGGGGACCGGCTGAGCGGCAGCAAGAAAAATGAGGGACTTTCAGGGGCAGCTGTGTTTTACTAACCCAGTCATAATGCCCCTAAAAATCCTTATTGTTCTTGCAATAGTCAACTGTGGCGTGGGGAGGAGAGCTCTCCTGGAGGAGGAGAGCTGGAGGGCAGGTGACCCTCGGGAAGGAGGGCTGGCAGGTCGGAGCAGGCTGTCAGGCTGAGGACAGTGTTTCTGTTGGGGTGGAACTAAAAGGATGTGGTGCTGTGCCCTGTAGTGTGGAGCATGTGCTTCTCATGATGCTCAGGGCATGAGAACTGGAGCACAAAGATGTGGAAATCAAACAAGCCCCGTGCTTTCTCTCCTTGTTGTGTCTGTCTGACATTTCCCCCCACCAGAAATAAATGCAGCTAGAGAGATGCACCCCAAGCCCACAGAAACTGTCCTCACCCAAACCATTTCTGCCCTCCCAATTCCGTTTTACTCCTCTCTCCACAAGCTCATTGAAGGTCTCTGGTCATCCACAGCATCTTTCTCTGAGCTTTATTCCTGCTCTCATATCTGAGATCAGACCATGATGAAGTAATTGCATGCAAAGAAGTAATTTCTTAAACAGAACCGTAATATTCAATTATTTGCCATCTTTATGCATTCTAATACTTTATTTGCATTTCTGAGAGCTTCTTTATGCTGAGCAAAACTTTTTATTTTCATTGAACTCTTCAGCAATGTTCAAACTTTTATCCCTTAATAACTCTAGGGGTACGGATAGACAAATTAATGGCTCCCTGGCCCCACAGCAGCAGCGGTCCTTTCACATTGTCTGTGTGGATTACTTATTCATTACTTTTCTGAAAAGGCTTTGTTTATGGCTTTTAGCATTTTTATCAATTAATTGATATGATTATCAATTAATTCTGCTTAATATACCTATGCCAATAGATTAGGAGTGCATGCTTTTTTTTTTTTTAATTGGGTTTTATGGCTCTAGAGCAAGATTTACTCATTTGTTATTTGTCATTCTCAGGAGCATTTCAACTGCTTTTCTTAAAGCTGAATTCTTTATAAACGAGAAGTGTCTAGAAACCCTGAGCTGAGCCCCAGGTCTGGCTTAACTTTGTAAGGCACACTGACACACTGAGGCTGCTCCACTTAAGGTATGGTATGAACCAGGAGCTGGTCCCGTGGCTGTGGAATGAGTGTTCACATGGAGTCATCCTGCCACAGCTGCTGCAGCTGCTGTGCAAGCAAGTCCTAAAGGACAATCCCCGTCCCAGTGACTGTGTGACAGATCAGACAGACAGTGGGCACAGGGAAGGCACTGCTGTCACTGAAGGATGGATACTGTTCAACCCACAGGGAACAGAGAAACCCGCAGAACTGTCCAGGAGTGTCCTTCGTGCCAGCTGATTCCAGGAATGTGACACGTTTAGAACTGTTTGTGTCTGGGCCTCCTGCTTTTACACCTCTGATTTCTGAGACTGCCTCATCACAGAAACCCCAGACCCGCTGCTCCTCTCCACAAGGATTTCTGTATCCAGCAACTCGTGTCTTCTTTGGATACTGAAAAGAGATGAAAGGGCTTGAATGTTTCTTTGGCAAGATGAGTGGATGGAACTAGTTGAATCTGTTCTGATTCTGACACCTACAAGTCAACTGAGCCAATCACCTCTTCTGCTAACGGGCTGCAAAGCAACACTGCTACTGTGGAATATTCCTTGTGATGAAAACAGGAGGATCGGGAATGGGGGTTTGTAACTTTTTTGGACGAGTTTCTGTTACAAGTTTTATCTTTAGTATCAACACTTTAAATAAGAATATTTATATGTTAAAATAAACACTTTTTTTGCCCTGAAATACTGGAATATGCCTCCCCAGCCTCTTCCTACCTCAGCTCTGCCACTGTGAAGAGAACCCACCCATGGATTTTAAGGTCAGAAGGACGAGTCAGAACTTCTAACAGAGGATGCGCACAGAGCAGCTGCTGTGGTTCATCCTGCAGCCCCAGGCCCTGATGAATGGATCTTTTTCCTATGTGCTGTGGGAACTCTGCCTGTAGAAATGTCTGAGAAACTGTTCCAGGGCTTTATAACCTTGTGTCTTTTTCCTTGTGGCAAGCTGCAAGTTGCCTGCTTATCCTGCCCTCTGTGCACAAACCCCTTGATGTGTGTGACTGCACGTGGGGCGTAGGGGAGCACCGTGGTGTTTTTGTCAGCTCTGTTCTCAGAGCAGCTCCCCAGCTGCCACTGCCTGTGCAGTAGAGTCTGGAGGGACACTTGGTACGTGGCCAGGGGCTCACATGCAGGATCCCTTGTGCACATCCTGCAGTGGCATCCAGCCCTGCTGGCCCCTCTTTAACAC
This sequence comes from Sylvia atricapilla, assembly GCF_009819655.1. Taxonomy (NCBI): domain Eukaryota; kingdom Metazoa; phylum Chordata; class Aves; order Passeriformes; family Sylviidae; genus Sylvia; species Sylvia atricapilla. The sequence goes on along the minus strand of NC_089157.1, from coordinate 11,789,092 downwards.
TTGAGGACACTGTCAGCAGACCCAATCCATTTCTCAGTGTCCACACTAGGCCACTAAGACTTCAAGAACAGATCTGACTAGATTGAATTTTCTTTCTTTTTAAAGTTCAGTGTCACTCAGCACCTCCAGTTCAGCTTGAAAAAAAAAAAAGGCAGAAATACCTAAAGTAAAAGTGTTTTGAAAAGTACATGCAGGCAATTCTGAGTTTTTTTCAGATTCAGTTTCAGGTGGTGCCTTCAGCTTCTACTGCTATTAAACTCTGCTCCAGAGTTCTTCAAGTTGCCATCCCTGCTCTGTGCTAGGCATCATGAATATGAAAATAGATCCTGCTGAAATAAAACACCCTGGTCCTCACATGCACACAATTATTTTTCTGAAAGGCAGGTAACAGCAGATGACCTAAGCCTGACCCACCACTGATGCTGCTTTGCCCGTCCCTGCAGAGTGCAGAGCATCTGGACTGGGGACAGTGTTACCACTGCCCACAGAGAACTGAACCCAGGCAGCAGGAGAGTCAGACACATACCTGGAATAAAATCAGAGCAGGAAATGTATTTTGCAGGCAAATTTATTGATTTCATTCATTAAAGCCCTGTGGTACTTCGCTGTAGTTTCACTTCACAGAGGAAATAGAGTTATTTAGGCAAACTTTTGTCATAGTTTAAACATTTGCTTTTCAGCAAGACTGAATAAATCCAAGCTTTAATCCAAGCTAAGGAACCTTTAGCTTTAGCAGGTGGTTATTGGGCTTTGTCTTTTTAACTGGACCAGAATTGGCCATGTTTCATGAAGAGAACATTTGCTGGAGTTGGTGGGAAAGAAACTACAGCTTCTCCAGTGGGATGGCTGGGCCATCCCATCCATTGTGGCTTCACAAGCTGGACCCTGTCGTGGTGCCCAGTTTGTATTGGCTGGGCTTCAAAGGCTGATACTTGGTACTTTTTAAAAAGAAAAACCAAAACAATCTCCCAGCAAAGTAAGCTGACATCCCTGGGTGCCAAGTTCATCAGCATGATTGTGCCTCTCTACAACATCAAGTTTAAAAAGTTTGTTATGTCATTGGAGCAGGATTTGTCTTCTTAACCTGGAAGCCCAAATGACAGAAAGTCCTCTTGTTTCTGAGGTTGATGCTGCTTTATATGCAGCTTTAGAAAATGTGCTGTTTCCTGAATACTAAGAATACAAGAAAAACACTTGTGGTGTCCCAGGTAAATAATGTTATGGGGTGTAATGATTTTAATCCCACATAATAATTGTGAGGAGTCCTCTCAGCTAATTGTCCTGGTGTCATGGGCCCATGACCTGGCTCAGTGTGACAAACACTGTAAGGGTTCCCGATGATTAGTGTCCCTGCAAAATGTTCCTTATTTTTTTAAGCTGATATTCCTGTAAACTTGACTTTTTCTTTCTGTCTGTAAACTCAGGCTTATTCTTTAAGCTCAATAGCAGCACCCTGATAGACAAAAACCGCAGAGAAATTCAGAGTTGTAGCAGCCCAGTTTGTAAATCAGGGTACAGGTAAGCCAGTCTGTACTTACAGCAGGGCACCCCCAGACTCCTCAGGCTGCTCATCTGCCTCATGAGGGAAGCTGAACAGGACAAGGACTCTCTGCTGTGCTTCTGAATGTGTGGAAGAGCAATTTGTTTTCTCCTTAAACTTCCTGTGACTTTTGCTCAGCATTTTTAAAGGAAAAATTAAAGACTTACTGGTTTCTACAGCCTACCCTTTACAAATATACTCCCGGTTCATCCACTTCTAATGACTTATTCACTTCTCTGACAACAGACTGACATCCTGATTAGTGCCAGCATATACAAGAGGCATTTTCAGTCATTACATAATAAAGTGGAAGAGGGCAGGACCGATGGCCCAGTGACATTTCCAGTGTGCCATTGCACAGGACAGGTTGGTACCACACTCAGATCACAGCCCCATCACAGAATATTCCAGTATTTATGTCTGGTGTCACGGATCTTATGCAATGTGTAGTACCAAGTGGTTTTTGCTCCGTGACGGGTGAGAAGCAAATCTATGGATCCCAGTGTGTGGACTTCCAAGTCATTACAGCTTGCACTTAACTGGGGGAAAAGAAGCCAAAGGAAATCATGTGCATTGGAATCAAATGCCATTTTTAGGAGTGTGTATTTCAACAGTGATTAAAATAGCCAGGGACCAAGGCACACTGATGATTAATGGTCTCTGTGAGCTGAGGGCATGTCCTACAGCCTCAGGCACTCCTGAGGGACCCCCATGAGGAGCAGGAACTGCTTGGTTAGGCTTTATCTTCCTTCAGTGTGTGGGTCAGCTTTACCATGTGGCCTGAATTACTGTCTCCTGTTTCTGGAGCCTGTGCAGTGTGTGAGCAGCTCCAGCCCAGCCTGAGCAGAGGCACATCCCTGATCCCGTTCCCGAGGGGCAGCAGCTGGAAGGCACTTCCTGAGCTCTGCCTGGCACGCTCAGCCGCTGCTGCACTTGGAACAAGACCAACCAAATGATTATTTTAAAGCCACTCATTTTTTCTGACTCTGTTCTCATTCACATTTTGTGACTTTGCTACTTCCTAAACCCCTGCACGTCCCTCTGGCCAGTGGCAGCTAAACCCCTGAGCAGTGACTTCCCCGGTGGGTACAGGCAATTTCATGATGGACAAACCTGTGAGACACACAAAGGTGAGCTTGGAGGCCCTCCTTGTTCCCTGTCCCTGTTACAGGACACAGCTGAGTCCCTCAGGAGTGCTCAGCCCCGTCCAGTTGAGGCTCTCTGGCCAGTCTGGGTGGGATGTAGCAGCAGGGCTGGCACTCTCCACTTCTCTGATTATTTGATGTCAGATGAGAAGCTTCCCAAGGCCCCCAGAGCTCCCAGAGCAGCTGTGAGTCTCTCTGAGGTGCTGGAGAGGGCGGAAACCCGCAGAGGAGGTGGGCTGGGGGCTGCTCCACGGCCCACCCTCACTCCCTGTGTGGCAAAAAGCACAGGCTTAACCTCCGCATGCCTCCCACCCCGGCTGAACCAGAGACAGGGAACTCTCCCCGTCTCAGTGGGTTTCTGCAGCACTTAATTGATTTGTGCTGCTCAACAGCCCCGCGGTAAATGAGTACAAGGTGTTAAAGAAGGATGATCCAGCTGAAACAAAGCCTAGATAGAAACCATGTGTGTGCTGCGAGAGAGCACCCTCGCCCCACTGCAGTGCCCAGCCCTGCGCGGGGTCATTAGTGCTTTACAGAAACCCTGGCTGGTTTTGAGGCCTCTGGCTTGTCCTGGAGCATCCCTACAGCCCAGCTGATGAGCGGGCATTGCTGCTTCAGAGCCCAGCCAAGTGGCACCAAGGATTCCTCTGCCGCGGCCCAGCAGCATGCAGACACCACTGCTTTGCCCATTAAGGATGTCTTTCCCTGCCTAGAGACAACAATACAAGGCATTGCTGTGAGAAAACTTGAAAAAGACACAAGTGAGGAACTTCTGGGAATTCCTCAGGTTTTTTTACCAGCTGTAGAGGAGGGTGAAAACTGTCGGCTACAAAAATATTATAGTTTATGCTGTTAAACAAATCATCATTTGTCAACAGGTAGCTGAATTAGGTCCAACTCCGCTGGCAGAGCCAGAACTGATTTTATTCCCAGTGCTATTGTATAGTTAACAGCTGGCAGCAAACTGGCAGTGAAGCCTGTGCTGGGCTGATAAATAACCCAACAAGCCTTGCAACAGAAGCGTCTCACAGAGCGACTGCAGCTCAGGAATGTGTGGAGCAAATGCTTGTTAACAATCTGTGCACAGGCAGAGAACTGCCTGATGAAAAGCTGCTAGAAAAACGGTATTTAAATAAGACACAGTTTCCTAGGGTTATCAAAAGAACAAACCAGGGGTTAGGTCTAAGAATACCAAACCACAGCAGCAGACCAGCAAATGTTAGCATTTCTCACTTGCTGAAACCAAGTCTGGTAATAATGAGTGAAATGTCCCAACCAGTTCTAAGATACGAAAGGCAAGCCAGAAAACCAACAGAGAGAAATATTTCTGTATTTGTTTCACAGCCCCCAAATTCTGCTGGAGAATTTTCCATTTTTCCAGATGTTTTCTGAGGGAGAAAAAGAGAGAGAGATTCTGATTTCAAATGCAATGTTGCTTCTAAGCCAATGAGACCAGATCGTATCACCTGGGAGAAGGCAAGGTGACAAGTGACAATGCCCCATGAGGCTCATACAGTGATGTATCACTGCCCTGTGCTCTGCACTTAACACTGCTCTGGTTTTGTCTTTGCTTTGCAGGCATTTTATTTTTATCATGGGTAAGACCAGGAATGTGTGTCTCAGAGAGAAAATGAGCATGGGGCTGCAAGCTTCATCTCAGTGCAAATAATATTTTGGCAGGAAATCTGCAGGAGATTAAATTAGGGGCCTAATGGCTGAATATTAAACATTTCAAATCTTGAGTTCCTTTAAATAACCAGCTACAAGAAAAGGAAGAGTCTGACAAAATTATCAGGTCCAAAAGCACTAGAGGAGTCCACTAAAGGTCACTTGTTTTTTTGGTGCAAATTTAAAAAGAGTTTTTTATTATTATTTTTATTAGTGGCTGTATATGTCAACATGCTATTTCCTCAGTGCATTTTGAGTCCAGATTAGCCAAAGTTTTAGGTATTGGCAGACTTGCTACAATGGAAGGGAAATGCCAATGGAATAACTTTAAACATGATCCAATCCCTGATGATTCATTGGATGTGTTAAAATTTCCTTTGAGACCATGTAAGTAATGCAGGGACTGGAGTGCAGAGTGCCTGTGACTCAGCTCTCTGAGGCAGCAGGAGGATGTCAGAATTACTCACTGGGACAGGAGGAATCTCATTTATCTATTTATAGGCAAGGCTGAGATGAGCGTGAACCATTAAAGAGCTGAGTTTGCCAGTTCCCATAGGGGTGGAGGAGGGAAGGACCTCACTTTAGCTGTTGAAATCAAAGCTTTCTTTTTTCCCCCCATTTCCAAACTGGTGACTGGCCAGTTAAGCTTTCTCATGCTCACACAGGCAGCACAGGGCTCCTCCTCCTTGTTAGAGGCCAGTGCCCACTTTGCCAAAATCCTGTCTGCTGCACGTTTCTAGGAACACAGGGCTCAGCATTACTGAGCCAGTCTCCCACTATCACAATCAATTACATCATATCACGCTTTTTTGGCAGGCTATTCCAACACTTCGTTTTAAATTTCCAGCCGTAATATCATTTGTTCTTGTGCCAGCATCGTAATTTAGTTTAAACAATTCTCTTTTTTTCTCTGATCTTTACCTATCAGATGTATTTACCAAAAACAATCCTATCTGCTCAAGTCTTTGTTTTGAGAAACTAAACAAATGAAGCTCTTCTAGTCTCCTCTTGTTTTAAACCCTCTGATCATCCTTAATGCCCTTCTCTGTACCTGCTAATCTTCCTTGAACATGAGTGAACCTGTATCTTTTAGGACTGTGTTTGCCTTTCCATATCAGATTGGTGGCTCACAGTTATCCCTTAGAGCAAGTAATTCTCTCTCTGTGGTTTTTTTTACCACCCTGCTTTTGTCATTCTCAAGTGAGTAATGTGATATTCTAGTGATTAATTTTTAACTGCCTGTCTTTATACTTTGTCTATTCTATCTCAAATTCTGTCATTAAGTTATTGCTGATTGATGTTCTGATCCTTCTCTGTATTAGCAAAGCCCGTGTCCTCAGCAAATTTCTTTATGACATTCCAGCAGCTGTGCCAGAGTCATTAGGGAAACAAGCAGGACTGGCTCAAGACTGACCCTTGAGGAGTTCCACTCTCTGTCCAGCATTTCTCCTTCCCACACAGATCCCTGTCCTTGGCTTCAGCAGTTCTGCATTTGCCATCCACACTAATCCCCGTCTTCTCAACTTCAGCTACTAATTTCCCATGTGGTGTCATATCAGATTCTTGACTCATGTCTGGATAGAGTATATCACCTGTATTTCATTTGTCTAGGAAAAAAAATCAGTCATCAAAGAGAAATACGAGGTTACGCTGAGCTCCTTTAATGTGCCAGTTCTTTCCAAATCCTGAGGTGGAAATCTGCCAGGGCACCTTGATCTGAGCACATGGAATTCTGTAAGCTTTTCCTTCCGTCTTACATGTGATAATTTTCATTCCCTTAAGTGTGCTCCTACTAGAAATCCTCTTTGCCCCATTGTCCAATATGACCATCTCTACTGAAAACGTAGGTGAAGTGATTTTAATTCATTTTGGACCATATGTAAACTGGTCTAATCTTAATCCTATTCTCACTATATAATAAACACATCTTTCCTCTTTTCTGTATTTACCTAACTGAAACCTTCTACCATCTGTTTCATTTCCTTTTCAAAATCTGATTCACAACTTTACTTTTGACATTTCTCACTCTACCCTTCTATTTTCTGACCTCAGCAAATTAAAATGGGAAGAGTGAGGCAAGCAGTGACTCTAGCCTTGCCCCAACACTCTTCTCTGATGCCACTCTCCTGGCAAAGATGACAGAGTAGCTCCCAAAGCAGGCCCAGAGCTGCTGGACTGAACATGCCCCTGGCACAGGGTGATGGGCTCCAAAGGTCATTTCCTGCCCTGGTTCCCCTCCATTCCTCTGATTTCAGTCCCTGGCTGCACCTGGACTCAACTGCACTGTACTGAACACCCCACTGCTGCCCAGACCTTCTGCTCATCCCTTGCCTGCTCTCAGCATGTGTTTGGGGCTGGTTGTTGATCCCACTGGTTTTGGAGTCTTTCCCTTCAGGGTTTGTCATCCTGCATGTTCCAGCTAGTTTTGGAATCCAGTTCCATCACATTCAATTCCTCAGGTCTTCGGTGCAGTTGATTGCACTCCTTTGTTCCCTTAATTTCTCAACATCTTTGTGAGATGAATGCTTTGGTGTGTGGCTACAGACAGTGCTGGAGATTCTGCCCTAGTGAGGTATCCTTAAAAACTCTTAACCAGAGTCTTCAGTAGCTCTGGATGACTCAGAGCTCGGAGCTTTAGAGACGGTGAAAGAACTTCACTTGCCTTTCTTGAGTGTGTGAGACACTGTAACCCTTCTGAGGATGAAGTAGCATTTTCATTTTATAGACAACTGAGACATACAGATCACACTTCAGAACGTACTGCACTCCATGAGGAATTAGTGAAGTGCCTCAGGTGAAGTACAAAGCCTCCTAACCCCACTGATACCGCTGCAGCAGTCAGACCTTGCTCACCTTAAAATGAGGTGCCTGTGCCAAGTTATTTGCTTTGAATTGTCTGGTTCTTGGAGAAAGCAAAGCTCGCCCAGACTGTGGACTGACCTGTCCCAGACACACGGCCAGGACAGGCAGCAGCAGCTCAGCTCAAAACTGGCTACACAGGGCCAGTTCTAGAAAAGAGGAGACAAACACTCAGAACACATCATAAAACTGTACTGGTCACCCCAACCCCTTCCCTGTTCACCCCAATCACTGCCAGGTAGGGTATCACAGTGGGATTTGAGGCTCTGCAGGGCGTCACCCCCTCAGTGACCTTCCCCACTGCCACGGGGATCACTCCAGGATCCTGCCTGTGACATGTCCTTGCCTTTCCTGTGTTCTGAGCTGCAGAACGACAGCAGCACAGCCCTCACTTCCCAGAACATGAGACACCTACCACAGCACTAAGGCCATGCTGCTGTCCCAAAAAGGTGCATGGAAGCTCTTCCATTGGCAAACTGATGCATGTTCCACCCCTGGAGAAGAGATGAAATGGCAGAGGAAAGCAAGTTTCTCTCCTCTCCATTAATATACTTGTCAATACTCTGGAAGGGGAGAAAAACTGCCCCATTCCCAGCTTATGTCTGCCTCAAATTCAGTGCTCTGCTGAGCACCTACTGACCTTGGCAGTGTCACAGGACTAGTGTTTGTCTAAAAAAGTAACCTTGTGAACAGGCTCTTTGCTTTGGGAAACACAAAGCAGGCTTGTCTTCCAAGTGTCCAAGCCTTCTTTTCACGTCTGTTTAGTCCTTCAGTAGCATTTATTTTTGGCCTTGAGAGAAAAACACAACTCCACATTAAAGGGATGCTGTCCAGTTAAACCCACAGGCTGCACCACCCTTTGCTCCCCCCTTGCAGGGGAAGGCAGTGGCGGAGACCAACAAAAAAAGAAAAGTCTATCTTGTGCCTGTCAGGCACAAAACTGCTTTTGCTTTCTAGTGAAAAGGAGCAGAGCATCCTCAGCAGCACAGAGCAACTGGCCAAACAGGCCGGAGTCTGGCTGCCTGAGGCTTTTGAGTAACTAGTAACACGCCCGGGGGCTACATTTCCATTTGTTTTCATTTCCAAAAGCCTTTCCAGCTGAGATAGCTCAGAGCAGGGAGACACCAACGTTCCACAGCGTTGTCTTGAGTTTGTGCTGCGTCTAACTAACGCCAGAGCTCAGCATATCACCTGTAAGTGATACCAAATCAGAGACACACCCTTTCCTGCTGCCCCTCGGTGCCCACAGCCCTTCCAGCCCCTCAGGACAAGGCTGCTCGTGCTGTGTGAGGGAGCTGAGGAGGGGCTGCTGGCCACCACTGCCTCCTGGGCCAGCTGCACACATCCACCCTGCTCCAGGTAAGGGCTAAGCCAGTGCTCAGGCCTCCAGTGGGTTATGCTCACCTGTTTAACTCCATACAGGAGAGGTATTCCCAGACCCAGTGCCAGCTTTGTCACCTCCAGCAGGGTCTCATGACTGTGTGTGGCCTGAGGCAGCTGCAGAAGGGCCATCTGAGGGCTCACAAAGCTGAAGCCTGAGGCACAAAGTTCAAGGCAGAGGTTCTGTATGGACAGTGTGTGTGGTCAGGACCTGCATTCCTTCGGGGAGAGGCAGACAGAAATGCAGGACTGCCTCAGGAGCTCTCCTGATGGGATCTGCAAGAGGAAATAAGCTCAATTTGGCCACAAACCATGTTTTGGGCCACCCATCAGCATTCAGCATCCCAGGTCAGGGAGCTGTGCTCCCTGCCTATAGCAGAGCCTGAGCTGTCCCCCAGAACAACCACTAAAGCACCCTGGTCTCAAGCTCCATGGGACAGCAACCACAGCCCTGCTCCCTGAAATCAGTGGGACTGGCCACAGTCCTGACTCCTCACCTTCCTGCATCAATACATTATCCTCTCGGTCCACTGACCTCAGTGACTGGAGCTGTCAGGCCCTGGCTGTCCATGAAGGCATGGCTGGGTCCAAAGACATGAAGACAGCAACTCTTGGAGGACAGAAGCTGCAATTCGTGTCTGCCTCACGCTTAGCGAGTATGGGGAATATTAACAGCGCATCGCTCGAGTGAGTGCTCCTGGCTGACTTTGGCAAGGGGCACTTTGAGAAGGATAAACCTGCATTTTCATTCCTGAGAACCCTCCTCCAGTAATAAGATGTGCCCCACGGGATGCTGGTAACATATTGGTATTGTCTGCAGAGCGCTGAGGGCTCGGGGCTGACACTGCTAAACCATACACACCCACCACAGCTGAATGTCACCAGCCCAGACCCAGGATTTACACACTCACAGGTAGGCTGTCCTCCAGTTAGTCTGGGGGTCTAAAAAAAAGGAAACAAACCCAACCCAAACCCCTCAATAATTTTGTATTCTTTCCTTTGCATACACAACATCATTAAAATAATTAGAAAAACAGATGCATTGTATCAGTAACTGACAAATTAAGAATTCAGTCATGGTTGTTCAGAAACCCACTGCCTCCTTGCAGTACCAGTAATTATTATTTATAGCCTGCTCTGCAAGGAAAGCAATCCAGAAAAAACGGAATGATTATAATGTAAGGCACTCATCCCCAGGGAGAAGTCTGGTGCAAGTTGCAGCCTACATCTCACACCATTTTCTTGTCTTGAATTTTAAACTTTATTGTAAGTACTGTTTGTGTATTTTGCAGAGAATGTCTCGGTTCCTTTATAACAAGTACCCATTTTATTCCTGCTGAATTTCATTGAACCTACTCCTGATTTATAAGAGGCAGATCCATATTACTGCTTTATAGAGCAATCTCTTAGCTGCCTATTCACAAGGATGTGCAGCCTGGCAAAAGAATGAGCTGAGGGAATGAGCTGGGTGGCAGATGAGCTATTAGTCTTGATGATATCACCATAGCATCTGGAGCAGTTACACGCAGCACTAACACAGGGTATGAGAAATTCTCTGCTCTCAAAAAGAGCTCACAAAGAAAACACACTGAGGGTGGGAGGTATGGAAGAATCATAGAAAAGAGAAGGAGCTGTACAATGTCACACCGCCAGCAACTGAGAGGGGCAGGAGCAAAGCCCCGTCTCAGCTTCATGCTGCCTTTGCTCATTTCTGGTTCTGCATCTGGATATGATGCATCTTTAACTGGAAGTTCAATCCAGAAAGAAAAAAAGTAATTTTTTTCATACTTGCTAAGAGAACAGGCTTTCTGCTGGTTGTGCAAACAAATTCTTTCCAATGATTAATACCTGTCTCCTGTGCTGAAGACATCAGTCTCTGCATGGATCAAATCTTAATGAAGCAAAGCTCTCTTCTCAGAAAAGAACATTTCCCATTTTTTCTGCAAGCATTCCTCCTCACAACTGCCCTTGTTCAGCCCTGTGATAATTTTATGATGCGCTCCCAACATAACTCACAGTACTTCTCAATATTGTGTGCCCCAAGTGTTTACAGAGCCATTTTAGTGGCAGATACCAGCCTTTAGACATTCCACATTTCCTGTTTCACTCGAGCCAATCACTCACTGCTCAGTACTGAGATGCAAGTCCCTAATTAATTTATACACAACAAAGCACTTCAGTCATTGCAATGAAAGCGTAATGGAGAGCAGACCATTAAGCAAAAATTTGCTATCAAGCATGGAGAAATTATTTCCTTTTCATGTTTCCATCAATATTAAGATTGATTAATCATCTTGCAAAAAAGCCCTTCCCCAATCCCAAACTGCCTTTACACTTGTCCACCAATGCTGGATGGGATACCTGTGCCAGTTTTGTTTTCTCTCACAGCAAGGAAACCTCTCTGATGTGCTGAGAAGAACTGGGGACTTCACAGGGGACTTTACAACAGGTTCAACCCGACTCATATTCTCTTCATAGAACCACAATATAATAGCTTGGTTTTAACAAAAAGAAATCAAGATTAAATTCAATGTATTCTGAAGGAGTGAAAATTCCTAGCAACAGCTGAAAGGGAAGTGGAATCTATAAATGCCTCTTTCATCTTTATCAAATTACTATTCAGTGCAGTTACATTTATTAATAACAACATCCCTTAAAACACATTGTGAAAATCCATTAGCAAGAAATGCTTTAAAATGTTCAACAGGCTGTAACAGATGATTTACCAAAAGCTAAAACAATTAATACTCTGAGCAGAGTGGGCATTTTCATGGGCCATGGAGCTTGGCAGAGGGACATGGTATGATCAGAAATGGACAATTTACATTGCATAACTTTTTAATTCTATCATCTCCATTAGCAAGGGGATAGGCAAGCTAAGAGTGTTTTCTGACTTTTCACTTCTAAAATTGCTGATGGACATTTCAAAGTTGTCACCCACGGCACTTGCTGCACACTGAGGTACCTGAGTGCTCTGAATCATGTTCAGAGAGGAACCTGTGAGAGCAGACCCCTGAGGAAACATCCTCTGAGCGCCCCAAACCCTGACCAGAAGAGCCCTCTAAGAAGTTGTTAATTATCCCCATGAGGGTCTGACTAGGGGGCAATTGCTGCATTGTTTTCGCCTTCAGCACACCCTGCACTGGCCCTGGAAATTCTCATATTCCCCTTCTGTATTTCATAACTTGTTCTTTTAAACACAGCTGAAATGCCCATCACTGCTGAGCAACGTGAAGGAGCAATGTTCACACTGACGCTAAATTCAGGTGGAGGATTCTGTCATCCTTTTCCCGCAAAATAAAAAATAAAAAAAAAGGCCATTCCTGACTTTGGTGCCCACCCTGGAACACAGAAGGTCCGCTCAGGTCCCAGGGGATCGCTGCAGAGGGACAGACTGAGTCCTTCTCTTGGCCGCTTCCAGCGTGGAGCAGAGAACAATGATGGCACAGAGAGCGTCATTCCCCAGCCGTGACTGCAGCTATCGCAGCCTCCCGCTGCCACCAGGCTCTGCTGACATTCCTTTGTCGCTTTGAGGCAGAGCCTCAGCCAGGGACTGCAGGGACAGGCCGGGGAAGGGGCAGGAGATGCAGCCGCAGCTGGAGGGAGCGAAGCAGCAGCTCGGGGGCTCCGTGCACTCTGGGCTGCCAGGGGACTGGGTTTTGGCTGAGCTGCTGGTACATCGGGTTCCCCTTCCAGCCCTGATCATCCCCTAAGTCCATAAAGAGATGCCGAGAGCAGGTCAGATGGTTTCTGAGGCAGGTACACTCAGCACAGCCCCGTTCCCTCCGGAGTGAAAAGCCCTTGGCACGTCTAAGCTGTAGGTTTGACTCACCCCAGCAGACAGACAGACAGACAGACCTGTCACACACCAGCCACCCTGGTGGTCATGGCTCCCCTGGGGCCTTCCACTGAGGAGCACACAGCAGTGGCAGAACAAATGTGTGGAGAATGTATCTTCTGTAACTGCACACGAGCCAACTTGTTAGATCATTTCTGTCCCAGCTGAAAGAGCAGCTCCATGATTGCTTGTGACTGAGAACTAAAAATCACATCATTACGTGGGCCAAGGTACAGACATGGGCAGCTACAGATGCTGGTGCTTAGCTGCAAAGTGCAGCACACGTGGGGAGAAGAAAGTTGGAAATGATGTGTACATTCCACCTCCTCCCTGCTGTAGAGCTTTTGGCCTTCGACTTGTGCAGAGCAAAAGGCTGGAATTTCTCAGGTGTAATGACAGATTGTGTGGCACAAAACATCAAAAATTGTTTGTGTGCTTGAGCTGGTGGGTTCAGCTCACCCAGCCAGATGAAAGCAGTCTGGACTAACGCTGGGGAGACAATACTTGGCATCTCACAGGCACATCATTCTTGGCTGTAACATCCTCCTCCTGTTTCATCTTCTGTTTTCTCTGTTGTTGACCTCCAATAATGGAAGAAAGGGCTTGGACAGGGAGAGGAAAAAGAGAAGGCAGTGGACGGTTCTGGGAGCAGAAGAGAGGCCTGAAGGAACGGGGAAGAGAAGGAACAGCTGTGGGGCTGGGAGGAAAATGGAGACAGGGAATGAAACAGATACACTTCCCCTTTGGGAGGGTGGGCTAATCCAGTGTGAACAAAACAGGGCTAAAATGAAAAGGAGGAAACCAGAGAAGAGAAGAAAGATGGAACAAGGGAGATCACAGAGAACAACAGGAAGCAGCATTAAGAGGGCAGAGATGAAGGCTGGGCATGCTGGGGAAAGCAAACAGTGAAAAAGATTTCAGGAATATTATGCAAAAGACAGAGACAATTAGAAAAAAGTCCTATGAAAATGCCAGCAACCCAGCTGCTGAAACTCCTTTACACTTACGTCAACATCACATCACAGATCAGCACCAGGGGAGGAGGTTTGGGGTTGGTTTTTAATTGCATGGAAAGGCTTTCAGTGCTGCAGAACATGAACTCAGCTCCCACTGTCAGAAGGCAGAGTGGTCTAGAGGTGCTCATAGCCACAGGAACACAAGACCCAGCTTGATAAAGAGACCAGAAGCTACGTTAGCACCTTGAGAACAAGCAGCCTTGGCCTTGCCCAACTCCCACCTCAAGACCCAGAGTGATAAGGACCAGCAGGTGCAGGGAGGAGCCCAGGGCAGGGACAGCCCAGCTCTGCCCTGTGCCACAGCAGCCCTTTGCTTCCTTGGCCCCGGTGAGCAGAGAGGTCCTTCATTTATATGGCTAAGCTTGAGAAGGGGTAAGAAGCATCCTCTTTGCTGCTTGAAGTGAAATGTTTGGCTTTTTGGCACAGCTTGTTTAATTTGGCTCTTAGTGCTTGGTCAGTGTTATTAGAGAAAGCAACAAAAATGCACTAAATACAAGGAACTACATTAAAACAACATGGAGTTGTAATGCAAACCAAAGAAAGCAGGAGGGCTGAAGGGGTCCCTCCTTCAATCATCCTCTTCTCCCTAAACATGGAGAGTGTTACGGTGGAGGGCTGGAGGACCCACTGGTCACCATTCATCTGGGAATGTCAGACCTATATCCAAGTTTGGCTCCTTCCCCCAGTGCCAGGGTGGCTGCTGAGGTCACAAGTGGGGGCAGATATTTCACCCTAATGCAGGATGAGAATTCAAAAGCACTGAGCTCCCAAAACTGTAGCTTCTGCCAGAGCTTTGCTTCAGTGCAATCTCCCCAGAGGCAGCCGCTGTCCATCCTCAGCCACATCTCCCTCCAATCCACATAAACCATCATTAGAGTGCACCTAAAGTGTTCTTCCTCCCCACACACCACTGCTGAGCTGCTTCCAGACTGAGTTCTCACACTTGCCATGTTTTTCCATTGTTTTCCTGTGACTGTATAACAAGGGGCAGATCCCCCACCACAGAGAGGGCCTGAGATACAGTGACACATGTCACCTGCCCTGGCTGGTGCTCACTGCTGGAGCCCAGCTTTTGCAGCTCACTCAGATTCCTTGGTTTCTGCTCTTGCCTTGAGATCTTTAATTTGCACATTTTATTAACTGATCTGAGCCACAGCTGTGTCCCCACATTTCTTCTGCACCATGCAAACCACAACTGCGTGTTACATCTGGGACAACGACGAGGTGACTGCTGTAAAGGCTGGGATTCCTAAGAGAACAAAGCTTTACATGTGTTAATTCTGTGTGTGTGTGTGTGTGTGTGTCTGAGTAGCTCTCGAGCAGCATCAGACAATTTCAGCCCAGCAGAGAGGATCTCTCAGAGCTCTGAAGCTCCCAGAGGTGACTGGAGATGACAGCTGGAGGACAGACACCGTAAATATTCCCTGAGGCAAAGGCAGCAGTGAGTGCTCCCTCCACAGCAGACAGTGGAGACACCACACGGGTGGAAGCTGCTTATTAGACCTGCTGAGCAGGAGATCATTCCCTAATGATCCCCGTGTGCCTGAACCCTTCTCTTGCCACTCTGACGAGAGCTGCACCCTGCTGTCACATTCACAGCTTTCCTCACTCCCCTGCCCTTCATCCTGAGGCCAGATTCCAGGGGCAGGGCTCCCCGAGTGCTGCTGCACAACAGGTAACAGGCAGCAGTGAGAGCATCCAGGTGCGAGGTGCTGGAGCTGCCCAGAGCACATCCGCTGCTCCTGTGCAGGGGCAGCTTTGGGAACTGCTCTAAACGACAGGAGCTGGATCCCTGGCTGCAGCAATGTCAGCGCGTCCCTTCCAGGGCATTCACTCCCCGGTGCCATGAAACCAAGTTACTATTTAACAGCAGACCTCACAGGGAGGAACGTTCTTCTGTGTTCATGGCCTCAAACAAGCACAGCAATTGTTTACTGTACTCTGAGCAACCAACAGTAGCTATAATGTAATAATTACAGAGAAACCTTCCTAAAAATACATTTCCAATGCATCAGCATAACTCCAGCTGGCACTGAAAGCGTGAGTTCAGCCCAGCTTGAGAACCAGATCATGAACTACGTTTTGTGCAGCTGTGCAAAGGCCCCGGTGTGGAGCTCTGGAGCCACTGCCTTGCAGGGATGGAGGAAGGACAAGAAGCAGCCAGAAAAGCCACAGGTTCTTTTCTCTGTGGTCAATGACAACAAGAAGACATCAGGACCGTTTTCAAACTGGATAAACTGAGGGTTTGGAAATCATAGCAACAGATATTTTCTAATCTGGATGCTGACTTGTTGGTCTCTGGTTTTAGAGGTTCAGTCTGAGTCCAGGCTGCACCAGCATTTTTCACAGAGATGATTCATTATTACTATTATTATTATTATTATTTTATGTCATCCCCACACACTAGAATAGCATCAAGAGGACCCTGCAAGCTCCTTCCTTGTGCTCAGTATTAGTGAACTACAACTCATGCTACTGTGCCTCAACTTCCTCACCTGCAGATAAGGCCAAGACAAAAACCCCTCAGCCTAGGGGTGTGTTCAGGTTTGCAAAACAATTCCAGCACCTTGAAAGAAGGTTTCCTAGGAGCCCTGTCTACAATTTATTGTTTCCATTTAAAAAGTGTGTGTTTTACAATCCAAAATCTGTTTACACTTCCTACAGCTCTCTCTCTGAAAAGAGCTGGACTCCAGTAGCTCATGGATTTGGCAGAGTTTATCGAACAAGCAGGCTCACCAACCTTCCACGACACACAGCACTTCTGTGTAACTTTGCAGGCTGTGTTTGACCTGTCTGAACTTGAACAGTCACCACTGATTGATTGGCTTCTAAAAATACCCACTGGCCACGGTTCGAAGTCTGGAGAGCTCTTGTTGATTTAGATGGAGACTTTCTTGCTGGTCAGAGGCTAGGACAGACATCTGACACCCGGGCTCTGCTCCTGCCTCCTGCCCTGGGAGGGACCAGCGCAGACCCCGGCTGCTCCACACACTGGCAGCTCTGTCGTGGATGAAGGCAGCCCTACGTGGCCCTTCTCTTCCTGCGCCCCCATTTCCAGCTACTGGTCCTCAGTGGGATGATCTGCGGCCACCGGGAGCTGGAAGTGTCACCACAGTGATGGCAGAGCTTCCAGAGGCAGCCGCTGCCAGCAGAAGGCGTGGAGCACTCCCTGGAGAGAGGCAGACACGGCCACTGCCACAGCAGCCACCAGGAGAAAAGGCAGGCTGCCACCTCCAGTGGATGTCCTGTTGATCTGTAACCTGTCACCGTTGACACTTGTCACAGCTCCTGCATCCAGAGCAGCAGCTCTAGGAGAGAACTCCATCAGAGGATAAAAGCTACTCTGGGCTCTCTACAAGACCACAGCTAGACAGCTCCTCTGGGATACCAGGCTGACAGAAGAAATTAATGGTATTCTGGGAGCACGTGGGACTGGAGATGGTCACTGCAGCCAGACCCCACCTTCACAGCTCCACAGTCAACCCCTTTTGTGTACAGGTTACAAAAGGGAACCTGGCTCTGCTGCCCCAATCCAAGGTCTGGCAGAACCTATTGATGCAAGACCCAGGAACCTCCTCGTTTCTGTCTTAAGGGTATTGCATGACAGTTTATAACCATTCTGTCAGCCAAAGATTTCCTTTCCTTTATACAATATCCTCCCTCTGCAGCAGCTGCAGAAAGCAGTGTCCTCACTCCAGTTCTCCTCTACACTGAACAACCACCTCCTTTGGCCCTTCCTTGCAAGCACCACTCATTGTCCCAGTCACCTTCTGAGTTCCACTTTGGACTGGTCCTTCCCAAAGATGGATGACGAGAACTGACCACGGCTTTTCAGATGAAAGTTCAGCTGTTCCTGGTACAGTGGCAGGAGTGGTTCTTCATCCTTTCTGGAAGCAGCTTGCCTGATAAACCCTATGATCTCATTTGGCTTTTGTGTTCAGTTTTAAAAGGGTATAAAGCAGGCTCTCCAGTATTTCACTTCATTTTTTTTATTAGTGTTTGTTATCTGGAAAGAAGAGAGTAGTTAAACTGCCTTTTTAATTAAATTCCTTTAAATCTTTGAAAACAAGAAAGAAAGCAAACAAAGTAAGACAGAAGAATTACCATGTGTATGACCAGAGGTATTTTTTCCCGTAACACATTTATATATAAATCTCTTTTCCAAAAACTTGCAACATTTCTCAGTTGCTCAGTCTGTCTCCCGGGTAACCTGACACCTCACAAGAGGAGCCTTGTGCCTCCACTCTTTAATGGGACATGAGTCTTAGGAACCCTGTCGAAATTCTCCTCTAAATAAAGAGTATTCCTAGTTTCTGGAAGGTGAGAAGAGCTCGTGGTACTCCATCCTTCTCCGTTTGCTTCCCTCATCTTCACAGAGCTAATGAAAAAGACCCTGAGCAGCAGTAACTTCGTTAAACCACGGTCCCTTTGAGCACACAGACTCCTTCTGTAGGTCTGGGGAAAGCTCCTAAGAATTTACATGAGCAAGGAGATGGTAAATAGGTTTAGATTTTCTGTAAAAGGATTCAAATCTGCAGTGCCAAATGTTTAGAGCTCCATACATTAAGAATAAAGTTGAAAAAGCCATGACTTAGCTGAAATAACCTGAGCAAGGTCCCCTGCTGCCAGCACAGCACCCACAGGATGAGATCTCACACTGGCACTGGACGTGGCAGAAAGGGAGTCTGTCAGAAACTCAGACCCTGTCATTCAGACAAATCCTTGGTGCAATAGTTCTGACCATGAGGAAGACATCTGAGCACAGAGCTGCATCCTGCTGCATCCTGCTGCATCCTGCGTCTCCCTGTGCTGGAGCCATCAGCCCCAAGAGGCTGGGGCAGCTGGAAGCACCAGTGAGACCAAGTTTCTCATCTGCCACTTCTCCAGCTGGCCACAAGTAGCAAAGTGGACATGGAACACTGCAGGTTAGACACACGGGGCAGGCTAAAACTCCACGAGAGACTGGAATGCGTTTGCCATGTTCTCTGGGGAATCAGGAAGATGCTGGTGTGCAGGCTGCTCTGTGGGACAGTCTGCACTGCAGCAGCACCTCACAGCTCTCTCCATAGTGGATCTTAGTCTCCAAAAGCAGACCTTTGTGGTAGCTGCTGCTGCTTTTAATGCACATTCAGCCCTTTTAAAGTACAGATTTCAGAAGTACAAGACTGAGTACTGAAGCTACTTCACTATCTACCAAATGGCTCTCAAACGTTGCTTACTGCTTCCCCTTTAGCCTTTAGTAATAGCTACTTTAGACAAGTTTTTTTACAACTTGCCTGATTTCTTTTTTATTAATTGCTGCTATATGCTTTTTTTTTCTTTTTTTTCTTTTTCTTTTTTTTTTTTTTTTTTTTTTAATAAGGAGACAATGCTTTCTATGTCTCCTTCCTCAGACACCACTGCTCTCCCAGGGACCTCTCAAACACCAAGACCAGAACACAAGTTCAGTTATTGTAGGTTGAAGTTAATCTAAAATTGGTGACTTGTCAATTTTAGCAGTTTTAATTTCCCAACTGTCTGCTTGGGTTACGCACACATAAAACTTTTAAATAATATGCCTTCTCTCTCTCCCCACAGAGAAAACCACTGTGTTTCCCTGCCCTCCATAGAGTATGTGACCTTTAGCTGCTCTCCCTTATCAAGTCAAGAAATTCATTCAGCTCCTCAGCAGCTCCAGCCACTGACTCTCCATCCACATCCCTCTAAACGCCCCGCCAGGTCCTTGATCAGTTCAGAGAGGTTTATTCTTTGTGCCCCTTTATACCCTTCCTCCTCGGGCTTTGATTTGCCATTGTGGCTTCCTTGTCACTCTATAGCACTTCCTCCACGTTTGTCTTTACAGCTCCTCGTTTTCCCTGTTCCAAATCAGCCCCGAGTTGTGTTTCCTCAAAGGCAGTGGGAAGAATGCAGCCGACAGAGAGCCTTTGCAGGGAGCTGTGCAGCCCTGAGCTCCCGAGGAACACAAAAAGCTCCTCACACTGGCCCTAAGCACAGGAAGAACTTTCAACCTATATCAGACTTCCTTGGCAGTTCTCAGACCCTTGCCTGCTTTCACATTTCCTGTGCATTCTCTGAAGAAATGCTCTGTGCCCTCCACAATGCAAGAGGAAATATGACCTTTTTCACCTGCCTTCTCAGTGCCCCCTCTCAAAGAGCCACTTTCTCTAGCACAGACACTTCCACAGCTGCCCAATTCTGCTCTTCTTTTTTCACCCTCCCGGGTTACGTGGTCTGTTCCTTACACAGTTACCCCATTAAAAACACGTGAGTAATGGGAAAATGCAAGGTTGTGCTGGAAGGGCCAGTGGGGGGTGACCACCACCCTAAAGGTGCCCATTTGGGCCTCCTGGGGTCCCAGGTGAACTGATGGGGACAAGAATGATGGATCAAAGGGAGCCACAGCCCCCTCAGTGCTCAGCTGCTCCTTGGCTGGACCCAAGGTTCAAGTTCCTGATCTTTTAACTCAGCCTTTGAAGTTACTTTCACATTCATTCTCCTGCTCCTAAATATCCCCCTCTGCAGGGATTAAAGCGGGTTGTAAAATATCTCACAAATGTTTACGATCACTATTACACCTGTTCCTAGAAGAATTTCACAGTCAATTGAGTCACATTATTCTTTTCACGTTGGCCTTTCCTGCCCTGGTATCCAGATTTCCCAATCACACGAACCAAGAGAGAGCCCTGACAGGTTATGAATTCAGAGCAGTCTTTAAAGTGTTTTAAACTCAAATCCTCACCAAATGCAGACATGCAAGCCAGGCAGATAATGAGATGTCTTCAACCAGCTGAACTGCAAAAAAAATGAGGGAATGTTTCCTGTAAACATTGCCTCTAAAGCACTGGGATGTGTATGGCCAAGAACTCAAGCCAGCTGCTATAATTTCTAGATCAATTTTACCCAAATAAAGGCATTCCCACTCTACATTGCACAGCTTTGATCCTTTAAGGAGGAATTTCAGTTACCAGTGTGAGTTCATACTGATCTGGATACAACCAATACTCCAGCATGCAAGAGCCTGGGCAGAAAAGCAGGGGGAATTTAAGCTTTCTTTGGCATTTATTCAACCTGAATTTCCCAACAGAAAAACAAAAGCTCGGCACTTACGGGTGAAATTCCCCCATGACAGAGGAAGGCTTGTCTTTCAAAGAGGACTTAAGGCAGGCACAGTCAGGCCATGTGGATCTAGACTCTACAGAGTCTATCTAGCAGCAGGAATGGGAAGTAGAGCCTTTAAGAGTCCCCTACTCCCATCAGAATCACCTGGAAATCCCAGGTGCTGTAAGGAGAGCAGAGTCTCCATTTGTAAAATATTCCTGGCCAGAGTTCAGTTTTCACTGTGATCACTCACTGCCAATCAGCTTTCAGCCCCTTTTCTCCTGTAACCTACTTCAGCTGTTAGCACCAGCAGCAATAAAGCCAGATCCATGTTCACTCAGAAATCACACTGAAATGCTTTCATGCAAAGGGAAGAGTTTCACATCCTACACATCACATTTCACGTGGGAACATCTTTCAGACTTCCAGCATAAAATAATTTTTCCAATAGGAAAAATCAAGTCCTGTAGTAAAGGCTGATCTAATAATTATACTCACAAGGATCACTCCCCATCTTTGAGTGTCTGTGAAATTGTCCTAGAGACACCACAGCTATATCCTCCTCTAGTTCTAAGGAAAATCTTATCCACTGAGATACAGTAACTTCCAGCACAATGTTCAATAGTTACAGCTCTGTCCTAAAAGTCTAATTGCACAACACAGTAAAAATAGATGCAACACGAGCACTTACAAAAATGCACTGCAATGTCAAACAGCTCTGCTAACAGAACACAATGGCAGGCCTTGGTCCTGCAAAGCCCCACATGCAGTCACGCTGCCTCTTCACACATTTGGAACAGCTTTTCTAAAATCCACGCAGCTATCCATAACAGGCAAGGCCTTTTGCAGGACTGGGGGACTGCTGTGCTTGTTCTACTGGTGGAAAATTAGATCTGCTCACTCCTATATAACCTCTTTCAAACAGTATTGAATTACCTACAAGTTACTAAAATTAGACTAACAAATAAATTACTTTGCAGCCGAGCCGATAAAATGTGACTGTTTACATATGATTTAATCCCAGAACTAAGATTAAAGACTACTTCAAACAGAGCCTTTATCCAGTATGTCATATAAAACTGTTTGGTTTCAGCAGAGCTGAGAATGACTTTAACAACCTTGTTAATCACAGATTAAGAATGGAAAAGCCCCTCCTTGGCCCCAGGTGTGCCGTCAGTAACAGCTGGGCTGCAGGGCAGCTGCAGATGACCCACAGGAGCGCCCAGGAGGAGCTCCAGGGCTGGAGCTGTGCCACCCCAGAGCACACAGCTCCAGAGCAGCCCGTGGGGACAGCAGCCCCTGAGACCTCCCTTCTCACACCAGCTCTGCCTCCAGCCCTCCAAGCCTGCGGTGGATCCACTTGAAATGTCAAAACCATCCCTGGGAACCCAAAATTGCCTAGATCAATGGTTTCTAGCCCTAATGAAGCCTCCTCCCTTTCTGTTGGCTTGTGTCTCGGATGAAACGAGGCACAAGGCTGATGTTCCTCACCTTCCCCTTGGCAAGGGCACCATGGGCACGTGTTTAAACACACATCAAGGCCCTCGTCCATCTCTGGGAAAGCCCAGCACTCCGGAGGCACGGGCAGAGGCTGAGCACAGCCTCGGCTGGCACAGCCAGTCCCCTCTCTAGAGCCCACAGGCACCTGGCACCAAGGCCAGGCTCAGGGCCAGGCACCTGGGCACTTCTCATGGCAGCTGCCATCTGCCAGCCCCTCCCCTGGCCATCCCTGACCCACCTGGCCATCCCTGACTCACCTGGCCATCCCTGATCCACCTGGCCATCCCTGATCCCCCCTGGCCATCCCTGAGTCCCTTGGCCATCCCTGACTCACCTGGCCATCCTGACTCACCTGGCCATCCCAACTCACCTGGCCATCCCTGACTCACCTGGCCATCCCAGATCCCCCTGGCCATCCCTGACTCACCTGGCCATCCCTGACTCACCTGGCCATCCCTGATCCCCCTGGCCATCCCTGACCCACCTGGCCATCCCTGACTCACCTGGCCATCCCAGATCCCCCTGGCCATCCCCGATCCCCCTGGCCATCCCTGACTCACCTGGCCATCCCTGATCCCCCTGGCCATCCCTGATCCCCCTGGCCATCCCTGTCTCCAGGGGACTCCTCTGCAGCACTCCAGGCTCCTGGAGCCACCCCACAGCCTCCAGCTGTCCCCTCCAAGAACGTCTTTGTGCTGGGGTGGGGAACAGCCACAGGGCAGTGTGGTCCGGGGCTGACTGGCAGGCACCACCATGGAACAGATGTGAGGTGGGAACGGGCTGGAGAAGGAACAAGGTCCTGAGCCTCAAGTGAAGCCCTGCAAGGTCCATTCTGCTCATCCAAGGCAGAATTGCAGCACCACAGGCTTTCCCAACCCCACCAAACCACACAGGGAGAAGAGAAAATCTGTTCCACATTAAACATATCTAACAATCATTTTAAGCACAACCACAAAGGCTTTGCCTGAGCAGCCCTTCTCATATTCGTTTTGGGGGACCTCCCATGCAGTCCTAAGGTCCCCCAAAATGAATCAGAGAGACTTTGCACATCACAACAGTCTGGTTGCAACAGCTGCCCTGTGTTTGAGCACTGGACAATGACAAGCTTTCCCACCAAAAACCCACTACAGAAACTTTGCGAGCCCATCTTGTAGGTTTTAGCTCTCGCTCTGCAAACTCCAGGTCCGCATGGGCAGCACGCAGCACACTGGGATGGAATCCAAGGATCTAGTTGGCAGTGTCAGCCCCAGTCACCTCCAGCATGTGAAGTCAGCACAGCCAGCCTGACTGACCACCTGCAGGTGAATTATCTCCCAGCTCTTTGTTGTAGTCAACACAGAGAACAAAGAGGACACAGACATTTCTCTCCCCAGGATCACTTTAGGAGATGTTTGACATAAATCTCCCAAAGGTAAAAAGCAGAAGAAAAGATCTGGAATCCTCCCTTCTGCTGTGCAGTAGATAAGCTACGATTCAGCACGAAAGTCCTCCTGAGTCTTTCCTGGTTCCCATTACTACAGTGCCCAAATATCCCATTGTGAAACAAAGTCTCCCCCAGCGAGGTGCAGTGCCAGCACACAAGAAACATCAGGGGGTTTACAAAAGAGAAGAGCAATCCTGGCGCCTGATATTCTGAAAACGCTGTGCAGCTGACCTTTGGAAAGCAACTCCAAAATCCCTCTCATCAAATCAGAGGCTCCTAAAATCCCTTCTCATATTTTATAATGTTGGTCGGATCTCAGCCCTGCCAGTTTAGCAGTGGAATTCGAATTTATGCTCCGTACTCCACAGGCTTTACTTGCTGCAATTTACTGCACGTTAAGGCCCAGGCAATTGCAGGGAGCATGCACAGAATCCCCTTCCTGCTTATGCTGCACGTGGTTTGTGGTGCTCAGCTTTCCCTGTGTGCCCCACGCTGTTAAAGCCTTGTGTTCCCACAGCAGCTCCCAGGTGAAGGACTCAGCAGCGCAGAAAGGTGAATGCAGCTGAAGAGCACAGCCAAGCCTGGCAGATCCCCCACTCTGGGACTATTCTGACAGGTTAAAGTTGTCCTGTAAAGTGCTGAGTGGTGCCTTTCTGCTCCTGCAAGAAGTGTGTGTTCTCTGCAAACGGCTGCCAAGCTGGTGCAGGACCAGACTCGTTTGTCTGTGCAGTTCCCTGGCACTGGGTGAGTGACTCTGAGCTCTCTGCCCTTTGCACAGCGCAGAGCCAGTGCCTGCACGTACCCATTTCCTTGGGAAGCTCTGGAAAAGGGCAAAGCTGCAAATCGCACTGCTCTGCAGCCAGCCCTGACCCAGCCCTGCCTCCTCTGCGAGGCCCGAGGGCTTTACTGCATGCTGCAGTACCAGGTCCAGGTACCAGGAAAAAGGGAACTCTCCTGGAGGGGTTTGGGAGCCAGGACTAAGTGTGCTGACAATTATCTTCTTTGAACAGAGCTGCCATGTGTTCAGGTTACCGGAATAATTCTTTTTTTCCTCAGACAAATCATGCAGAGCAGAACTAGAAGACTTTATATATTTGCTGAAAAGGTGGAATTTTCAAAGGGAAGTAGAGATAAGCAACTGCTTGTCTAGGATTCCTGGCTACCCAGCCAGTCTGAGAGCAGCAGTGGCTGGACTTTCGGCATTCCTGGTTTTGACACATATATAAAGATCAGCTACACAGCAAACACGTGGCCCTGAAGATCTGAGCCTGCTCTGTGCTTCCACAACAACCCCAGTGTCTGAGGTTACCCTGTGTGTGCACATCAACACAACACACACACAGGACGCCTCCTGCAAAGGCTGCACTCATTGTGCCAGTGGACAGATTTCTGCGAGGAAATGTTTACCTCCACTTGGCTTTGAGCAAGTCTTCCTGTACCTCAGCCTGTCAGTGGGATGCTGTCATCAATCCACAAATCCTGCAAACACCCAGGACAGATATAATTTCACTGAACCAAAAAGGTCGCCCAAGAGCAGCACAATAACACAACCAACTCAATCACACGGGATATTTGTCAGATCTTGTTCCTGTGTGTTCTTCTCAAATCTCGCTCTCTTTAGATTTTGACTGAGCCATCACACTTGTGCCTGTGCCCCCGGTACTCAGACATATGTTCAGCTTTGGTTAAATTTGACTTCTTGTTGTGTTATGCAACTGAGCTTTACTCAGTGTTATCTTTTGATTGACTCCTCCACTATTCCCCTCCCAATGGATTTATCTGAGGCCAATGACAGCCAGCAAATACTCACTAGAACTCTTGTCTTTGGCAGCACATGCTGGCAGTAAGTGTTTTCAGGCAGTTTGAGAAGTGGGTGTCACTTACATTAGCTCGCTTTAAAATCTTGACTCACCCTTCACGCACATAATCCCTCCTGCAAATTCTAGGCCGTGGATTTTAATAGAGTTTCCAAAGAAGGTGTGAGGGCCGCTGACTGTGCTAATTTAGTTCCTATTGATTTATCTCGTCTCCTTTCATGGCAGCAAATTGTAAATGCTTCCTTCGCTTCCCTCAGTGTTTGCTCCCCGTGTGACAATCTCTAGCAT
Source organism: Sylvia atricapilla (assembly GCF_009819655.1). Classification (NCBI taxonomy): domain Eukaryota; kingdom Metazoa; phylum Chordata; class Aves; order Passeriformes; family Sylviidae; genus Sylvia; species Sylvia atricapilla. Next base: position 11,763,520 of record NC_089157.1, on the reverse strand, counting down.
TGATGGAATGTGTCAGTGAAAAGTGCCTTGATGTCTGTTTTCAGTATCCCAGAGCCATCCTGCAGTGACAGTGCTGCTTTGGGAGAGCTGCCTCCTCCAGCCTCTACCTGTCCACCCGGGGAGGAGAGCTGGGCCCTGCGACGTGAAGGCTCCACAATGAGACACAAAACCCCTCCAGAAGACACTGAATAAATCTGTCTTTAGCACTGCAGGTCAGACTGGCTGTCAGTGCAGGCTGAAGAAATAGAAGTCCATGGTACCGCAATGCAATAGAGGAAAACTGATGCCTCATTAGTGTGAGCAGAGGCAGCTCCATCCAGCCTCTCATTTGCATGTTTAATTAGGGCTTGGTCCAGTCCTGAGCCCTGAGAAAGGCCTGTGTTCCAGCTGCTTTTAGTTCTTACTCTTGGTTTGAGTACTAATCATATATTTTTTGCAAATATAGCATGAAGCATTCCCTCTAGGGAAAAGGACATTTAGATGGAGCCTACAAAGACCATAAATTTTCTCTTTGGTTTTAATTATGTACTATATTAATGTTGGTTTTTAATGAACAAAACAAGTGACTTAATCTTTATAATTACACATTTGAAAAGAAGAAATGTTACAGATGCCTTTTGCAGTGTGTTTCCCCTGCCTCCTTCACTGGGAATCCCAGCCTGTGCCTCTGAAGGAGATATGCTGGGGCTGGCATTGGCCAGCTCAAATCCACAAACTTCTGGTCGTGCCAGTTTGTGAATTACAGACCTGCTGTCTGCAAATGACTGGTTTTCAAAGCAAAGGCAGCCATCATTTCAAAGGCTGAGAAAGAAATCTATCGTAAATCAGTGTATGTGGATTTTTTTTATAAAGATCGAATTGAATTTTGTTCTGTCATTCCAAAAAGCTGTTTGCACACACAGTGTATACTTTTTCTTCCTCTGACCATGAACACAAGCAGTATACCTCATAATTCTCTTCCTCCCTAATATGCATGGTTTTATGCTGGTAAAGTAACATCTCAGCCTATTGTCGCTTGTTACAGCACACTATAGAATTTTTATAGTATGTTACAGTCTGGTTTGGAGATCACCCAACCAAGCAATCTGCTTTCTTTTAAAAAATAACATAAAATACTGCATTTTTCATAATGTGTATAAAGCCATGCAGAAATCCAAGCACAGAAAATAAACAGAGCATTGCCAACACCAAGCACTTAGCAGTCCTGTCCTAGGCCACAAAATCACAAGTTTGCCTTACAAATCTTGTCATTTCAAAGAAACATAATTTTGGGTTTCCTCTATTTGCCCTTCTTCCTTTTAAAACTTTTTGGTTGTTTTTAAGCTATTCTGCACAATCACAAAAGTTGTCAATTTACCTTCAGCTTTAAAGAATGCTGAAATTATCACATAATTACAGGATCGGAGGAACCAGAGCTTTGAAAAACAACTGTAACAAAATCTATGGTAAAACTGCAAAAGTTGGTGCCGCTGCAGGCTGAAAGCCTGGCACAGAACAGACACATCCTCATCCTTTTTAACCCTCTCTGGGACGCTCAGAGAGCCAAGCAGGAGCTAAGACTGCCCTAAACAAATGCATCAGTTGCTTGTCTCTACTCCCCTTCGAAAACTCCAAATTTTCAGCTTACTATTTGATAGGTTTTCTACTACCAAACCAAACAGGATTCCAGGCTGGAAAGGGTCTTTCAAAATAGCATGAAATGTTTAGTTCAACCTAAAATATAATTTCCTTTAGCAGAGTTTTGATGAATATTTTTTTTTCCCCCAGGAAACACTGAAAAGATGGCATTACTGATCAACCCACAGCAGACACTGCTTCCCCCAGTTGTTCTGCATAACTCTCAGTCAGGAAGCTGTTGTTCTCACTGCTCTTGTGCTGGTTCAGCTGCCATGGAGAGACATCCATGTCCTTCCCCAAGGACAGGCAAGTCTGGGCTCACTGAGTGACCAAACCCACGTGTGGCTGGGGCTCACGCAGGGGTCAGAGCTGCACTGAGGGTTCTGTGCTGCTGTGGTTTTACACACAAGTCACACGGAACTCTCACACCTCTGCAGGACACGTGTGAGTTACTTGTCGTGGGGTGAAAGGAGCACCATCCCCTGTGCAGTGGCCACGCTGTGGAACCGTGGCTCCATCCTCCACCTGCACCCAGATCCCTCAAGGTCACAAAATGGGCCTGCTCAGACTTCCCTGGTAAAACAAAGGCGCTTCACTGCAGTCAGCAGGGCCAGACAAACAAGCACTAAGAAGGTCATCTGTCTTCTGCAGCCCAGCCTCAGGCAGGACCCAAAGCCTTGCAGTACCAACACACATGCCAAGGACCTGTGCCTGAGCCAGCACCAAACCCTGGGCAGAGCAGGGCTCATTCTCACTGCCCCGGGCTCTCCTGACTGCTGGGACACTCGTGGGTCTGCACCAAAGCAGCCCAGACCCAGCTGCAGACTGGGGAGCTGGAAACCCATTCTCAAGGCCCAGTTCTCCAGGCCCAGGGCTGTAAAGGATGTGCACAAGGAGCCCGTCCTCACACGAGCAGCCCCCAGCCCAGGCAGGAGTGCCGGGCTCCACGCACGGATCCACTTACAGATGATTTGTTCCGGAGTACGTTAATTAGGGGGCATCTTTCACTGCGGCGCTGGCTGCCAGCAGAAGGACTGTGAGCAGCAGATCTGTTCTCAGTGCTGACATGTAAGGGTAGCATCGCTTCAGCAGTGATAGGAAGGTGTTGAAGGCATAAAGCCCACCCTCCCAGTGGCTCCAGCTCTGCAATCACAGCCGGCCATGAGCCAGCCAGGCACTGATTTGCTCGGTTCCACAGCCCCAGCACTGCACTGAGAAAGTGCCTGGGGGATTGCAAAAACCTCGCTCTGTGCTTGGCATGTTCACAGGTAAAAGGCAAAGCTTAGGCAGAAGCTAATGAACAAAAAGCAGCGGGGGAAAGACGCAGGCTCAGATCCATTTTAGATGCCCAATTCCGACTAACAAATCCCCTGGAGCTGCAGGACACACACTGAACTGCAAACTCAGGGCCTCAATGCTGCCATGGAGTGGCTCACACTGACCTCCCTGAGATCACACAGAGGGTCTGGACTCCCCATCAATGCAGGGAACGTCAGGCCTGCTCTGTCACCCTCTCCATCAAGGCACACACTGTGAGCCAGACAACTTTCCCTTGCTGAGACAGAGGCTGGGCTGGAGTGCAGCAGCACTAATGGCCAAGCTCCCATGTCCACAGCCGTCACAAGGGACCCTCTTGGTCCCATGGGACATTGTGCCCTGTTCCCATCAGCTGACAAAGGCCTTTGGCTCTAGGAGCAAAAAAGGAATAAAAAACTAGCACGGTCCTCTGTGAAACTGCATTGTTCCTAAAACGTCCCCTTACACCTACCTCAGGCCCCACTGTGAGTCAGTGTGACACACACAGCGGCCGTTTCGCAAGGCAGCGCTATGTGTGCCCAGATGTGATCAATCACACGGAGCAAATAACCCTCTCCAACACCCAGCCAGTTTCAGCAATGTCACTCCTGTGGGGTGGCAAGCCCACAAGCCTTCACACCCACACAGGGCAGGGTCCTCAGAGATCACAGCACTTGTGAGAAAAGGGCCTCCTGAATGTCATCCTCATGCCACATCCCCCACCGGTGAGTGTACTGTGCAAGAATGATTTCTGTCCTGAAAAATCAATCAAATTCTGCCCAGCTCTTAGGCCAAGGCAGCTCCCATGTCCACAGTGAGCTGTGAGGCTCCAGGAGTTGTCTCAATATCTACCTGTGCTCACAGGGCACTCACAAAGTCATGACATGAATTTGTACGTGGTTGGTAAATAGCACGAGGAGGCTGTGGGTCTGCTGGCACGGCCTAAGCTCCCATATAGGATGGACAGTGGATAAGAGAACAGACTGGGGTCAAAATGAAGAGCAGAACTGTTCAGGAATGTCTTGCTGAAATATCCCCTGAACTCTGTGAAGACTTTGCAAGCAGCACTGTAAACAGCTTTCTATTAGGTTTTGGCCCTCAGCTTGTAAGGGCAAACCCACAATTAAAACAGGCTGCAAAACCAGGGAAAATAGCAGCACAGAGTGCCACAAATCCCCCGAGAGGAGAAATTCTCCATCCAGTGTCCAGGCAAACGCTCAGCTCAGAGGCAATGGCAGAGGCTCCTGCAGCCTCTTGGGCAAGGTTTTCCCCGGGTGTCCTGGCACAGGAGGGCAGCTCTCCACGGCAGCCAGTGACAGGGCAGGTGGGGACACCTCCAGACCTGCCAGGGACAGGCAGAGAGGTGCCCTCCAGACCAACACGTGCTCCTACAGACTCCTCCTGCGCTGCGTGAGCCGTGCCCAGGTCCCCAGTGAGGGTGGGTGTCCTCGGGCCAGGGCTCAGATCTGAACGGGGCGGCTGAGACAAGATGTTCCGCTGGTATCCTTGTGACCTCTGCTCTAAACAAAGGGGCAAAGCCATTAAGTAAGACAAAAGCAAATAAAAAATGTAGATGGTGAAAGAGCCCATGTGTGTGGAAAACACGACATTGACCCAATAGGGCAGGGAGCAGAAATTGCAGCTCAGACTCACAGCTCAGGACAGCATGGATCGTTCTGAACCATGGCAACACATTCAGACGCCTGTGTCACAAAACCTCCTTTCCCCAAGGCAGCACGCAGCAATGTGGGCAGCAGGCTGTCCAGCGGCACTGGCTGTGAGGAGGGCAGGAGGAAACCCTCCCTGCGGAGGAGCCAAATGCTCCAGGAGCCCTTAGCCATAGCAGAAAGTGGGCTACAGCACTCCCCACAAAGAGCTGTCCGGCTAATTGCGCCAGCCAAGGCTCTCCTGGAAGGAAAACAAATGTATCTGCAGACAGGCTAAAACAATAAAGGAAAATGTAAAAGGCTAAACTAAGAGCCTGGAAAGTCAGTGACAGAAGTTAAAATGTCAGCAGCAGCCGCCTTTAAGTGGGCAGAGGGGCTGTGCACCACCAGGACTCTGCCTCCTCCTCTCCTGCGCTGCGGGGAAAGAGGAGGTGAACGCCAGGCTCCGGGAATCTGAGAGATATTGCACACAGCGCTGAATCAGCAAAGCCAGAACCTGCATCTAGATTAAAAAAACCCCAAAAAGCCCACCAAGCAGCGGCGGAGTGCAGAAGCCGTGCGGTCTCCTGTCGGGGAGTGAGCGGAGGAGACACACCCCGGGCCAGGGGACGGCTGCGGGAGCACCGGGAGCGGCACAGGGAGAAGGGAGAGCCCTGTCCCTGCCTTGGGAGGCTGGAAATGTCACATTGCTTCACCACAGACCTTCTCCGAACAGAGGGATGAAGATTTTATTCCTCCTGTGCCTGGACTGTGTGAATCAGCTGTAAGGCTGCGGACCTCCAGGGTGGGGATGTAAAATCCTGAATCCCAGGTGGGATTTGTCGCCTGGAGGTAATGGGTGATCACAGGGGCATGGGACACTCAGTAGAGAAATTCCCGGTGCTCCCCTGTGCTTTGATAACCAAACCTGCACGATGAAGGAATTAGTCATTCTTCATAGTCATCAAGACTGTGGCACAGCAAAATACATTTTTCCAGAAGAAACCCACCTAAAAGTGGCCATTTTTCTCCAACACAAACGTTAAGCCTTTGGCAGATATCTAAGGATGATTATACTGAGATTCTCATCTTCTAGGAAAATTCGGATGTGCCTAAATTCATTTATGCTTCCTACTTCTGAGCCTGACCATAAAGATGCGCTTCAACCTCTGCCTCTCCTTTAATGCCACAAGAGAGGGGTTTCCCTGCAGCACTCACCAACAAACCCCTCCAGAGACCAGCACAGGAGCTGTTTGCACGGCTGTGGAGAAGCTGGAGGAGGAAGATGCCTGGCCTCTGGGAGCGGAATGAGCAGCCCCAGAACTGCTTGCCTCTGGAACCAATTACTTAAGGCAGGAACCCGCCTAAATCCTGGTCTAACTGCTAAATTAGACGTTAATTATTGTGTTGATGTTCTGTTCTCCCTGCCTGTCACAGCTGGAACTGCTGCCTGCTCTGTTCCATTGCCACAGCACTGCTCGAGATGCTCCAGCCAAGGCAGGGCTTGGTGGGATTAATCCAGACCATCTCCTTTCACACACTGTGGGCCACATTTGTGGGGCAAAACCCAGAGTCATTCCTTTGATGTTACACATTTCATAGGCACAACTGAAAACTATTGGCTTATTTCAACAGGAGATAAGGAATTCTGGATTTACGGCATAAGACTAAAAGGAAAGTTAGCATTTACCCATCTTTGACAATTAATTAGGAGGAACAAAAGGTGTGAATTTAAAGCACAATAGTTATTGCTGAACTGTTCCTCAAAGATACTCTTCATGCTGGAATAAAACAGTAGAATTTAGGAAAAAGTGTTCCAGAGTAGCAGTGTCCTATTTTGCCAATCTGGAGTAACAAGTCTCGCAGTGAAGACTTAGCAAGATGGCCATTTCATGCTTCACCTTCTGGCCATCTGAGAAACTCCCTTCCACCTTATTTTTGTCAAACCCAGTTGACTCTCTCTCCTGAAAAGAGTTTTTCTTTATAAATGCAGTGGGAAATTCTACAGGGCTCATCTGCACCACATCCTTTCAGCATTAGCTTTTATTGCTTTTATTTAAGGTGGAAAAAAAAAAATCACACAGCGAAGAAAACCAAGCGTTTGTAGGAGTACGGCAACGTTTTCCATAGATGCTTTCCCCGTGAGTCAGGGTCCATCCCGTGCACTGACACATCCCGCAGACTTGCTCTGACTCGTGGGGCAAAGCCATGGGTGTGCACACACAGGGAGACACGCAGAGAAAACAGAGGGAAGATGCACCCCGGGAGCTGCCAGAGGAGACACAGCTCCCCGGGCATCTCCCCAGGGTTCAGTGTGCTGCCCGCTCACTCTGCCCTGCACCGTGGAAACGGTGGGCTGCAGCTCTTTGGGGACGGGCTCAGGACGTCTGAGGAGCTCTGACAGCTCTGAGAGCTGCAGGTACAGTAAATACCCCCGTGCATCTCACAGCTTCTGCTGAGACCGGGAAACACGGAGCCTGAGCAGTGATTCCAACTGGGACTGTGCACACAGAGCGCCGGGCTGTTCCCACAAAACACCACACCTGGACATTCATCCTGGAATAAAACGGGACTGGGCACTACCCACTTGACTGCCTTGGAGAGTCCAGCTGCAGTGGCTTTAAAAGCCAATTAGGGTAACACAGAACAAGGCTCTATTTATTCCACAATGAGTTGTGCAGGAATACAGATGATGGAATGAGTCCATCCCTAAAATTAAACCTAGAAAAGCACACATTGAATTGCGTGTATTAATAACCAGTAGGTATCATTTCAGTGCTCCTTCAGAGGACCAAATGGTCTCCTGATTTTGACAACTCAGGTGACTATCTGCCAGCAAGATTTCCTCCCCAAAATACTGTTATCTAATCTGAAAGCTAGGCAGATATTTCAGTGGCTTGGACTGTGATTTATAGCCCAGTGTATCAGTCCAAACCTCCTGAATGATCTTAATTAAACTCTGAGGGTGAAAAATTAATCACCATAGTTACTTTATTATGCATGACCAGTAAAAAAAAAATACTTCAAATTTACATAATGTCTAACAGAAATTTATTTAGTAGTCACTTTGAGACTCAGATTATTATTAATTATTTAACTTATCCTTTTATCATTGGGGAGGAACAGGCAACATTTTGGCACCAAGTTTCTGGACAGGGAAAGGGAAAGGGCTGCTTTGGTATTTCTGCCTTCTCCCACATGCAGCCAGACTCCATACCTGCTCCAGTCACTGCAGTAATGCCCAGGGTCTGCTCCTCTGCCCAGAAACACTTTTTTATTAGCACTCTGTCTCCAAAAATCATTTCCCCAGCAATATATAACATCCACTGTACACCACTAATTAATCTCCAAGCTGTCCCTGCATGGGAATGATTTGTTCCTGGTGCAGAGCAGGACTTTGTGCAGGTTTCCCAAACAGGATGGGCCAGGAGCTGCCCTGCAGACCCCTGCCCTGCAGACCCCTGCCCTGCAGCTGCTCCATGTGCACAGGACTCAGCTTTACCCCTGCCACCAGCTCCCTTTGGGATGTCCCTTACACAAACCCTGCAGCAGGACAGGCAGCACCTCAGGCTTTCAGGGAAGTGGGAATGTGGCCCCGTGGAGTAACTCAGACACAGTTTGGTAGCCCCAAAAGACACACCCCACCTCACAACCTGTCGTGTGCCCCTGCCAAAGTGCCACTGGATGGAGACTCAGAGGATGCTGAGGCCGCACTGGAGCTGGCCTAGAGCAGGGGTGTTAGTGCAGTATTTATTTATACATCAGTCTTCAGGGAACAGCAATGCCCACTTGTCCTCAGAGCTTTGTATGCCTGGGGAGAGGTTTCCAGTTACACAAATTTATTGCGGGGTGACACCCAGAGATCTGATTTCTTGAGAGAGATAATGAAGTCCAGGCCCTTCTGGCAAGGAGCAGAAATGTCAGTGTGACAAGCTGATCGCTTACTATACCATAACTTAATACATCCTGTGCGTGTTTGGGAGGATGTTTTTGATGAACTGGCAACCCAAATTAGCAAGGAACTTTCAGCATGTGCCTGGTCTTCTCATACATCAGGTATCAAGATTCACCTTGAATGGGAAGATAATTCCCTGAGCATGACTCCATTTGCTCTAGCATGGCAATTTATGAGTCCAGGGTGCTTGAAGGGATGAGTGGAGAGGGTAATGTCCCAATTATTCAGGGAAAGCAGATGCACTCAGACAAGGCTGTACCACTGGCTCCTCTGAGCAGGGCAGCAGGGACAGCTCCCAGCATTGCCTCTTGGTGACCTGGACCAAAAAATGGACAGCAATATCCTCTTTTCCAACAGAGGAGGACAGTTTGGGAGTGATTTGGAATGCTGCCTGATTGCAGACAGTTAACTAAGTCCTTTTTTGTAAATCCCTGTAAGACTAGGAAGCCAGGTTGGGGATTTTTTTGCTTCCAGTGAAACCAAGGGCTCAGCAGGGACATGGCAATAATGGAATTAAATCCTGCAATGGTGGATCCCAGAGGGAATAAACAGGGCGGCTGACAGGAGAGTGGGCAGTATATAACTCAAACTGCAGAGGAGGAGGACAGGTTTAGGCCTACAGCTTTGTTATCTCACTGCAGTCAGATCCTGTTTACTAGACTGACAAACACAACAGCTCCAGAAGTGAAACTGTTTACTGGTAGTAAACTGCTGATGCTCACAGCTTTTGCTCCATGTGCCTCTCGTGTTGCTTTCCCATCTTTCCAAATATAGTTTTCTGTGGCAGGCAAGATCTGGAAGGCTTTTAAGCAGGAGCCTCTTCCCAAAGAGCACTGTGCAGTGCAGCTTGGCCTTTATCACTGGCACTCAGCATACAGAAAGAAATTCTCTTTCTGGAGATTAGACAGGAATCCATGCAAACTCAGAAACAGGCAAATCAATTGCCAGGAATAATATTAGCAAACCTGTACAGCACCTGCAGTGCATGCTTATGTTCATGTGTGCCCATGTGTGCATCTGCACAGAGGAGGCTGAGTAGGTGTATGTACACAAAATCTGCCCAGAATTTCACAATTTCACTTAACTGCAAGGAGGGCAAGGAAGGCTGTGGGCAGAGAACAGAAGGATCCATTTCTTCTATAACCTGGATGAATTGTTAGCCTGGGGAACTCTCACTGATGTGCCTGCCCAACCCATGAACTCAGCTCCTGGTCCTTGTGGCAGCCGTGCAAAGCCCAAAAACATCCTTTCCTCTTTCTCCTCCCTAGGTTACCTGGATTCAGATTTAGAGCTTCAATAGAAAAGGAAGCAAAATAATTTCCAAGATCCAGAGAGAAAGAGCAGGGCTCTGAACACAGAAGAGGCTGGATGTGACATTAAACCCAGCCAGCAGTTTACCAGCACAGAACAGGCACCTAGGTACTGCCAGGCCTCACGGGGCTGCCCACGGACTGAACGTGCTTCGAGAAAAGCACTGGCATCACAGCGAAATCTGTGCTCCTCACAGGCAGCCCTAAATGAAATGCTGGCCCACTGAAGTCCATGGGAGTTTTCTCACTGATTTAACAGGGGCCATAGTTCCACCCTGGTCCTTTATTTCCTCTGTTGATAATACTGGAAACAGCCTCACTAAGTTAGAAAGTGGAAACACGCCCAAGGCGTCCTGGTGATGAGCTGCATTGCTGTAGGTGGTAACTAAACTGTAAATAAAGCTGTAACTCTTTGGACTTAGCCCACAACAACGTTTTTTCCTGACTAGAAATTCGGGCTTGATGCAGAGTAGGGAGAACACACTGACTCTAAAACCTCCCAGGGCAGGAGGACCTGACATGGAAGACCAAGTTGAGTCCAGGAACACAAGTAACTCACCTCTCTATTTTAGAAAAAGTTACTTGTGCTCTGCAAAGCTCCAGTGTATAAAACATATATGAGCAGATCTGTAAAAAAAAAAAAAAAAAAAAAAAAAAAAAAGAAAAGCCCCCAAACAAATTCTTTGACAGCTGAAAAAAGAACATGACAGATGACAGTGCTCTGGACCCAGAGCTTTTAATTGCTCTCCCTACAGATCTTGAGTTTAGGAAAGAATTTGCTTTTGAGTTTTAAGCAACAGCAATGTTAGTATGGACACCATTTTGGCATTTCTAGAAGCCAGCAGAAAGCCCCTGCAGAATAATGATTTGAAATGGTGATTCCTGAAACAAGTCCTTTTTCTCTGTTCCCTACTGCAAATCCATGGTCTCTGGTCCACTATTATCTCGCCTGTGCCCCTCAGCAGAGCAGTGCAGTGTCATGGGACGAGTCACCAGATGTCCTGCTGACCACAAACATTCCTGGAGCTATGTGAGCAAACCCCTCAGCACAACACCAGCAGCACACAAACCTACACCTGAAAGACGTTCAGGTGTTCAGATCTCCTAATCTGAGCTCCACATCTCACTCAGAGCCATCTTTGGTTCCTCCTGCATCTTTTGATCTAATCCTTGTCCTGACTTGTGTTGGTGATATTGCCACTGGCAACAGGCAAAGCCAGGAATGTAAGAACAAAGGAAGGTAGAACAGAGAGAGACCATCCAGGCCACAAAGCCCAACACCATGAAAAACTCATGAGCCTGAACTTTACCTGAATCTCTTACTTTGTCAGATAAAAGCTTTTATATCACCATGTAAACAAACTGGTACCAATTTGGTCAGTGAAACTCCATTTGGGTGCTATTTTATGTTAAAAAAATTGTATCAATGAGATCAAAATTATTTTGCTTATTTTCACCTTTCAGATTAACAGGAAACGATGTTATTGCTACAGAATCAGTTGGCTGGGTTGATGCTGATTCAAGCTGCTGGGTACTGGAGTAGCTGACATCTCAAAGCCAGGATGAGATGACCAATTCTGCAGGTGAGAGCTCCACTGATTTCCCTGGCCTTGCACAATGGCCCAGCCTGGGCAGATCAGTCCCACTCTGGGCGTTACAAGTGCAATGTCAGAGGAAGAGATGCTGTAGGAGACAGCACTTAACCTCCCTGCACATGTCTGCTCATCAGGGCAGCACACAACAGAAATCGTGGCACTGATTGTCCCAGGGAAGATGAAATAAGAAAGGACCTACTCTCTCTCATCACTGCGAGACTCAGGATCTTCTACAGACAGACACCAGACATAGAGACAGATACCAGTAAAGCTGTCATAAAAAACCCAACACCCAGTACTATTGACTGGGAACCTGTTGTTTTCAGTAGCATCACACACAAAATGCCTGCTCCTGTTCCCATCAAAATTAAAAGCAGAATTCCCACTGTCTGGCCTAAGGATCAGGCCCATTATATATTTTAAAAAGTTAGATCAGCAGCTTGCAAAGTCTCTAAAGGGTTTTTATGGTGCTGTCTAATTAATACAGAAGCAAATAGACTATTTTCTCAGGAGGTGAAAAGCAGGAATTATTTAGAAGTTCCCTTTAGGCAAACTACCAGGGAATAAGAAAAATGTAACTACTGGTTATGCCAGATTTCATTTTCCAGATCAAAATTCATTGTGTCAGCTCCTTTTCTTTGTTGTGATTCTTTAAAGGTGTAAGGAGAGCCCTGTGTGTGTAGGGAAAGGAGGTGCTTTGTGACCAATGCAGCATCTTAGTGGACTTTTCCCCTCCTGATAAATATTTTCCAAATGGAAGTCTGTGAGGGAGGGCAGGAAAACAGAGGTGCTTCCCCTCTTCTCCAGGTCGCCTCCTTATGGGACAGGAGAGAGGAGGTCCCCTCCTTTTCACACATTGAATTGTGCAGTACAAGGGGCGTTAGGGGGCAATTATTTAAATGTTGCATGACTGTAACTCCTTACATTAATTTCTGCATAAAAGAATAATAAAGGAACTCTTATCCAGAGGTCTTGTCTTCTAATTCTGTAGCTAAGGTTTGAGGGGACAGCAGAGCTGCAGCCCCACAGCAGGTCAGTGGCAGGGCCAGGATTAGCCACAGTCCCGGTTTTCCTCAGCTGCCTCCAGATTTGCAGTTGCTGTAGTTTGGCACAGATCTGCTGAGGCAATTGAAACTACATCTGCCCACACCAGGTCTGGCCTTGGCAACTGCTTTTAGAAATTATGGCTGGAGCACCAGAGGAGCAGAAAGGCACAAAATGTCCAAGTCCTAGGGGAAGTCAATAAACTCAGCTCCCATTATCCTCTCTGAAACAACCCAGCTGAGAGGGAAAGTGATAGCAGAGCCACATATACATCATGCATTGGGAACTTAGAAAAGCTTCCTTAGTGTAAGCTCTGTGGGTAAGAGGTTTGTGCTGCTTAATCCCGTCTAAACCTGCTAAGACACTGCTTCTTAATTCAAGCTTTGACACGGGAGGGTGTTAAACCCCGTCCTGCACAAAGAAGCAAAAGCTGTGAGGAGCCTGTGAAAAGCTCAGCAAGTCCAGAGTGAGAGCAAACTCAGCCTTGTGGCAGCCCCAGGCCCGTGGATGGGCAGCAGGGAGGATTGGCAGGACAGCCCAGCCTGCCTTGATCCTGCCTGGATCCTGCCTGGACCCTGCCTGGATCCTGCCTGGACCCTGCCTTGATCCTGCCTGGATCCTGCCTGGACCCTGCCTTGATCCTGCCTGGACCCTGCCTTGATCCTGCCTGGATCCTGCCTGGACCCTGCCTTGATCCTGCCTGGACCCTGCCTTGATCCTGCCTGGACCCTGCCTGGATCCTGCCTGGACCCTGCCTTGATCCTGCCTGGACCCTGCCTGGATCCTGCCTGGACCCTGCCTTGATCCTGCCTGGACCCTGCCTTGATCCTGCCTGGACCCTGCCTGGATCCTGCCTGGACCCTGCCTGGATCCTGCTTGGATCCTGCCTGGACCCTGCCTTGATCCTGCCTGGATCCTGCCTGGACCCTGCCTGGATCCTGCTTGGACCCTGCCTGGATCCTGCCTTGACCCTGCCTAGACCCTGCCTTGATCCTGCCTGGATCCTGCCTGGACCCTGCCTGGATCCTGCCTGGACCCTGCTTGGATCCTGCCTTGATCCTGCCTTGACCCTGCCTGGATCCTGCCTTGATCCTACTTGGATCCTGCCTGGACCCTGCCTGGACCCTGCCTGGATCCTGCCTGGGTCCTGCTGGAATCACTGCAGGTGGCTGCCCAGGGAACCCAGAGAAGTGTTAACTCCAACAGCTGCAGGAACAAAACACGATTTCAGGCATGATGTAGCCAGATGAGCAACCAGAGAAAAAGCATCTGACCAAAAGTCTTTTCTACGTTGCAATATTTTTCCTGCTTTGCCGCAGTAGTGCTGCAGAGGCTCCTCAAAACTGATCCCCTCCGTGTTGCCTGGAGGACCGGGAATGGTTCTGGTGCAACAGGACAAGCCAAGGCCTCTGCATTATTCACTCCCACTACACTGTCAGCCTCGTTCTCTGCACACACAGTACACATCACCCAGAGCAATCAAAGCCCAGTTTCTGGAATAAGGCGTGTCTCTGCAGCAGCTCCTGGCTGCACTGCTGCTCCACAGTCTGGCTTTACCGGGAGCTGCTGGTTTTCCCTTTGGGGTAGGGGGTGTTACATGGCATTTTTGAAGACCCTTAAATATTCAAACTTGGGCTTAGCCAGTGAGACTCAGAAAGCATCAATATCTGGGCAGGCTGGCTCACCCTCCTGCATTTCTGGGACGCCCTCCAGGTACCTGAGCCCTGTAAAGCAGAGAGAAGAGCAGAGTCAATAATTCACGCTTTTACAGGACCAAATTTAGATAAGCCTGAGCAAACCAAGCCAGCCACGCACTCTGCTGGGGCTTAGCTGCATTAGTCCTTAAATATTTTGTCTGATGGCTCCTTTGAATTCTAAAGGAAAATTAAGAAGCTTGCTGTTTTAAGAGGTTTTGTAAATCTCCTTCTTTTAATTCTCCTCGTGTACTCTGTCTGGGTGTGTTCTCACTACAACTAGGAAAGACCTGAAGATCTTGCTTCAGGTTCTTCAGTGTGGGGCTGGTATTTGAACTCAAATCATGAGAATGTGAACACAAAAGAACAAATGTTGAAGAATTCCCTTACTCAACAGCTTTCCCCAGTTGCGACTTAGATCTTGGTGACTCTACTGGTAATTTCTGTATTTTTTCACAACTACAGAGCCAAAATAATACTTGATGTGAATGTGCTGAAATTTACATTTCTTCAAAGAGTTGTCTCTATTTGAATACAGTTACTGTTTGGGCCTTAGATAGCCTTGAATAAAACAAAAGACTGATCTAACACCTGTGGAGTCAATAGGAATCCTTTCTGACTGTGGTGGGGTTTTGATCTCAGGTCTGTACAGCAAAGCAGGAACTGTGGCAGTAAAAGTGAGAGCTACACTTCAGTCAGAAATGGCCAGGGACAAATGACTAAATCCTGTTGTGCAACTCACTGACCTCTCAAGAATATGAGAGACAGAATTCCTTTGCAAATATCACACAGGTGAAGTGCTGTGCAGAACAGGGCAAGTCACTTTTTATGTGTCCTCCCAGGAGGTCTGGGGTGGGATGGGGAGACAGAGGAATAAAGAACATCATTGGGCCAGGCAGCTTCCAGTTCTTCTCTTTTAAAAAGAAGACAGGAGGGAAAAAAAAAAAAAAAAAAAAGGGAGGGGGAGAAGAAAAAGGAACAAACCTTTGCCTGCTGAGAAGAGACCCTCATTTAGTCATTACTGTGGGAGCCTTGCAGTAGTCTAAAGGAGATTCAGACGAGGACATCTACGTAAAATTATTTCATAGCCTTTGTAACATTTGCAGCAAACGAATGCAAGCAAGGACTCATTTCTGTTAGTCAAGAAAGTGTTTATGTTGGCAGAAAATGCATCTTCAAAGCCTACTAATGCAGCATTACAAAAGACAACAGTAGGTTACTCAAACTGGAGATCAGAACCTGTTTACTTTGATGAAAGAACTAGTCTAAGGCACCAAAGGGTGCAGCACCAGCTGACAGGCCAAACACTGACTCCAATCCTGCAAACGCTTCCTCTTCTGAGGCCAAAAATGTAAATAACACAAATGATGGGAATGCGTACAGCAGCTCTGTTATTTCTAGCCACAGTTAGGAATAAAACCAATCAGGCCATTTGTCAAGGCGCAGCCATGCAAAACACAGGGGCTTTATCTTAAATGACACAGATAAGAAACATTTCCACTGAAGTTCTTTGGTGCTCTAGCCACAAACCGGCGGTCACCCTCGCTAAGCAGAAAATAGTTGGGTTTTAATAAGCTCTTCTGGGACTGTTGGACAGCAGGGACACTTCAAGACAGTTTATTACTATTTTCTCACTCCCAGTCTCCCTTGGGTGACTCCTGAACCGTCCGTGCCAGGACAGAGACACTTGGGCCGCCTCCAGGCAGCACAGCTCGCTCCAGCAGAGCCCCAGCCTTTGTGCGAGTGTGACCGTGCGGCTCTCAGCAGGCAGCCAGAGCGTCTCTGTCCCACATTCCTGCCTCTGGGACACCGCTGCCACGCCGGGATGTGCAGGGCACAGACAGCCAGGCACGTCGCACGGGGACGGCGTGAATAGGAGCCGCGGGCACGGGGCCAGAGCCAAGGCGGCCGGCGGGACCCGAGCTGATGGTGCGGTGTCAGAGCGCAGGGCAGGGCAGTGCCCCAGGGCCGGGAAATGGGGCACAGAGTCCCCCACACCCTGCCCGGTGTCAGCACTGCAGGGGCCGGGGCAGCGCTGTGCCCTCCTGCAGCCAGGAAATGGGAAACTGGGCACAGAGCCCCCCACACCCTGCCCCTTGTCCTGTGTCAGCACTGCAGGGGCCGGGAAATGGGGCACTGAGCCCCCCACACCCTGCCCGGTGTCAGCACTGCAGGGACAGCGCTGTGCCCCAGGGCCGGGAAATGGGGCACAGAGCCCCCCACACCCTGCCCGGTGTCAGCACTGCCCACCCTTCTGCCACGCACACTGCCTCCGTGTTTGACACCACTCTTCCAAGGGCTCCTATCACCCAATTGCTCTCTTTACCCGAACCTCTGGCATGCAATGGTGAGCTGAGCGTGTTAGAAATTCATTGATAGCAAAATTCAAATACTCCAATGAGTTACAGCCAACCTGCAGCACGACAGTTTTGGGCCAGATGGTCAGGCTATCACAGCCATCTAGTGCGAGCTCCCGATTACTGTGGTCACAGAATTTGCTGCAGCCCGCTGGCAGGTTTAGCTCCAAGCATTATCTGTCAACTCCAGTGTGGCTCTCCACCAGCCCGGTGGGTGCTCTGAGCAGCGCAGCCAAGCACGGGGGTCTGCTCAGGTAGGCAGCACTGCTGTCTGCAGGATTCAGGGGTGCAGCGGGGCCAGAGCAGGTGCTGGAGCCGCCGAGGGCTCCGAGGGCTGGGCTCCTGCAGCTCCCGTTGGCAGGGGCAGGAATCAGAGTCCTGCCTCCAGTGGTAATGAAATCAAATGGAGTTTTGCTTAAGTAAGGGCTGAGTCAGTCATGAGTCAGGATTCGTGGACTTGGCCCAAAACACACATACATTTAAAAATAATTGCCTTGAGTGCTTGGAAAAGTTTTCAGCAACACTGGGGAGATGTGAATAATTCTGGTCCAGTAGGAAGATCAAAGAACTCTGCAAATATCCCTGTTACCCTGCCTCATGGGCACTGTCCAGCCCAGCCACAGCAGCTCTTTGCATCCCAGGGTGAGAACCTCAACGCATGGGTGTCAGAGAGTGAAATCATACCTGCTCTTTGATGTATTTATATGGGTGGAGATTCCAGGTCACGCAGTGAAATGGAATTACTCACGCCCTTTTGTTCCCAAGGATTAAAGCCTTTATCTTCATATTCTCAGCAGTAATATCATAATGTTTCAGGAAAGAAACCCTAAGATCTATACCAGTTGCATGCTACTGTTCTTTTAAATATATATGATATGTGGTTAGCCTTCAGGACAGAATGGAGAGGCGTAAGGGCAAACAAATGAACTGACAGTAACCAGAGTGCGTGGCTGTGAAGAGCCGAGCTCAGCCCGTTGGTACAGGGCTGATCTTCCGTTCCCTCACTCCCACGGAGCACTCATCACTTGTAATCATATGGGAAAACTGCACCAGCAAAATACCGTATTGTTAATATTCCTATGTTGATTATTTTCTGCCTGTGATATCTTGCCCTGGCTTGAACAGCCCCAGGCACATCTATTACACACATCCAAAGGAGACAGTTCCTTATGGTTTGAAGGGAAGCATGAAAGCATTTGCCTGCTTGGTACCAAGTTCATACCCTAAATCATGAGCATGACCCTAACACACAATTATACTTTAGGAAGAGGAATAATATCACAAGGTAACAGGTACCAGCTACTCTGGAATAATTGGCTTTTTGCTTTCTCTACCCCCTTGGCAAAGTAAGCCAAAACAGTTTTTTCCCCTGCCACAAGAAAAGGGGGATAGCTGCACTGCTGGGCAAGAGCACGAACAAGGCAACTGTGGTGAAGAGCCTGACATGCAGGAACCTGTTACACTGTGGTAACTCACCTGTCAGAGCCCTGAGCAGGAGACAGACTCGGAACCAGTGCAAACCATAAGCTAGGAGCAGATAACACTGGGCAAAGCTGCAGAATCTCAGCACTTCTGCCGTGGATCATGCAAGCAAACCCTCCAGCTATGCTCTGAAATCATGCTAAGCCATTTGGCACTGTGCTGATTATTTGCTTTGGTGACATCTCCTAGTGATCTACCTCGGCAAGCCAGAAAAGGTGTGAAACAGAATATCCATTAGGACTAATTATCATTATTTGCCTTCAGCAGGTGCTGAGAACTTCACTGCAAAGTGCTGAGAACCACTGCAGAGTGCTGAGAACTTCACTGCAAAGTGCTGAGAACTTCACTCAGAGTGCTGAGAACCACTGCAGAGTGCTGAGAACTTCACTGCAGAGTGCTGAGAACCACTGCAGAGTGCTGAGAACTTCACTGCAGAGTGCTGAGAACCACTGCACAGTGCTGAGAACTTCACTCAGAGTGCTGAGAACTTCACTCAGAGTGCTGGGTGGTGTACAGCCCACAGGAAGGAACAGGCAGAATATAAAGGATACACAACTGATGAGGGCAATGTCAATTCAGTTTCAGAACGCCTTAAATTAAAATTAAAGTGCCTCTCAGTCACTGAGCAAATCAGACCTTAACAGTTTCTATAAGACACCAGCACACAGCAGTAACACAGCACATCATTCCTTTTCATTCCTCAAGCCAGCTCTCAGGTGAGCAGTGAGTATCCACTGGAAAAGAACACAATCCCTAATGCTCATGGCTTCAAGGCAAAGTGTAAATATAAATATGTCAAGGACACCCTGAAGCAAAGAAAGCAAATCCCAACTGAAGATTTAAATTTAAAAACCTGTTTCATGACTTTATGATACTATCTTAGGGTTGGTGAGAGGGGTTGTCTCTTTTTTTTAATTTAATTTTTTAACATTTGTGCAAGATGGAGACTTGATAAGGCCCAGAAGAAGCAGAGAAACAGCCAACAAGAGACTGGTGAGCAGCTGGGAGTGGTGAGGACAGCACAACACGCAGCAGCCGTGCCACAGGCACTTCTCTCACACTCAGCATTTTACAGGCATATCCAAGAGGACTTCAGTAGGGAATTTCATGCTCTAGTCCTTCACTGGACAACAAAATTGCACTTATCTGCCATCAGAGCAGACACTGACAGTGGCCTCGGAAAATCACTTTCACAGAGATCCCAACAAGAGCCTTTTCCTCATTGTGCCATTCCTCCGGTAATCAATGACCCAGCTCAGACTGTGAGAGGGCTGAGGACTCACAAGAGACTAAAGCACACGTTTAAGACTGAGCACAAGAACAGTTTTACTGGAGTTAAGCACATTTATGAGTGATTTCCTAGAGTTAGGCTGAACTCTGCTACTGCTCATCATTGTTGCTGATTGCATCTGCATCAGTGAAGAGTGGGTATGAGAACAAGGATCAGCTGTGAGTTACATGGAAGGGAAAGGTGAAGAGAAGAGAAATCAAGGAGGAAAGTTGGTTGCTAAGGGAAAAATCAGGATCTGAAGAAAGACTTTTTGGCTTTTCCAGCAATTACAAAACCTCCCCAGCTCCCAGACGGGAGGGTTCAAGTGAGCTGCCTGTCATAGCTGTGACTCTAGTGTTCATAAAGGTCAGCCTGGCCACAGGAAAACACGGGCACAGCCAAATGCCAGGCATTTGTTTGGCTCCAAGAGTCACTTGCTGATTTAAAACTGCAAATGAAATGCAACATGAAGTTGGAGCACACCAGGACTTGATCTTTCTCCAGCAGCACAGAGATGGGGAGGCTGGCTGGGGCCAGCAGGGCCTTTGGCTGGCAGAGGGGAGGCCAGGCGTGGGTCTGGGCCCCTCAGCTCCCCCAGACCACTGCCCAGCTGCGTGCTGCCCCAGCCCTGGGAACATCCCGAGGGCTCAGCGACTCCGCAGTCTCATCTGTCCTGGAAGACAGACAGCACACGTTACTGAGCTGAGACGTGTCCTGGGACAGGATAAACAAGGGCAGGACTCACAGGACCAGGTTTTTATTTCTGCAAATCACAGGCAAACTGTTCTGCTCTGGGGCTGCCGGCTGCAGATTCTGATTATTTCCAGCAACGCAACTCTTCCCAGCAGCTCCAGCCCCAGCGTGTGCCAGAGCTGGGGTTAAGACGATCAGCTCTGCCACAAAGCTGGAGATGAACAGATACGTTTCCCTGCAGCAGGCAGAGGCCTCGCTGTGGCTGTGCTGGGCTCAGCACCGGGACCGGAGCCACAGCCCCGACCCCGGGAGGGATTCCCGGAGCGGTGAGCCCGGCCGTGGTGTGCACAGCCCTGCCGCCAGCCCTGCCCTGTCCCCCCTGGCCGTGTCCCCTGCCGTGTCCCCTGGCCGTGTCCCCTGGCCGGGCACCTCGCTGGGCACAGCCCTGCCGTGTCCCCTGGTCGGGCACGGCCCTGCCGTGTCCCCTGCCCTGTCCCCTGGCCGTGTCCCTGGCCGTGTCCCCTGGCCGGGCACTGCCCTGCCCTGTCCCCCGCCGTGTCCCCTAGCCCTGTCCCCCGGCCAGGCACTGCGCTGGCAGCAGGCAGCCCTGCCGTGTCCCCTGCCCTGTCCCCCGCCGTGTCCCTGGCCCTGTCCCCTGCCCTGTCCCCTGCCCTGTCTCTGCCCTGTCCCCCGCCGTGTCCCCTGGCCGTGTCCCCTGGTCGGGCACAGCCCTGCCGTGTCCCCCGCCGTGTCCCCTGCCCTGTCCCCCGCCGTGTCCCCCGCTCTGTCCCCTGGCCGGGCACTGCCCTGCCCTGTCCCCCGCCGTGTCCCCTGGTCGGGCACAGCCCTGCCGTGTCCCTGGCCGTGTCCCCCGCCGTGTCCCCCGCCGTGTCCCCCGCCGTGTCCCCTGCCCTGTCCCCCGCCGTGTCCCCCGCCGTGTCCCCTGGCCGGGCGCTGCCCCGCCGGGTGACAGCGGGCTCGGGGTGCCACAAGAGGGAGCACAGCCCCGCCCGGGCACGGACCGGAGCGCTCCGAGCCGCCGGGACCCTCGGGCTGGGGTCTGCCTCTCCTGCCCCCGCTGGAAGGCAGCACACGCCACTGCCGCCACGGAACACGACTTCCACCTCAGAGAAAATCTACAACAGGCACAAGAACGAGCCATGAAAACCAATCAACAGCGAAAGCTGATCAGCATCTCCAGATTGCACAACTATGGATGCAAGTGTGTGTACGTATAAACATATTTATATCTAAAAACACATACACGTCTATTAAAAAAAAAAATCTTCCATTATCCCTTAAGGCGTTTGATTGTTTTGTTAATTCCCAGGATGTAATCTGTTTTGCATTAAGTGGGATGTTAAGCATCTAATTGTCAAGCGTTGATAAGTCATGGGAAATTTTATTACAAGATAGGCATCAGCTGAATGGAGATAAAACAAATCAGACACTAAAGTGCGATTTCCAGGTGAGATCAGCGTATACCAGAACCGGGGCACGCCAGGGACGAGCCGCGGGAGTGCTACAGGTGGAAATGGGCAAACTGAGGACTTAGAGATCAAAATCTGTTATTGCCGAGTGCTCCCCGCTCCCAGCTGTGCGTGGCACTGACACTTTGCACCTGGGCTGATGACATCATTTGGAAAAGGCTCCAAATTTCATGCATTTCGTGTAAAACCCATTCTTTACACCAACAAATACCAAAGCATCTAAAAATACCATCAGTTACCCATAAGAAGCAGAGCAGAGACTGTAAACACGTTTTTCTGCTCCCCCTTATCTCTTCAAACGAGACCAAATGTACTGCTCAGCCCAGCCCCTTGCCGGCCAGCCCTGCCCCGTGCAGTTCATGCCCTTCCAAGCGAGGATCAGACACATTTTTGCAATTCAAGCTGAGATTACTGTCAGCCCAAGTGATTGCTCCATCTTGTGACCAGCAGCGTTACCTGCCTCCCGCCGCTGTGCCTCACGCTGCCCTTCACTGCAGGCAGAGGTCTCCGAGCAGAGACTGCCCCTGTCTGCCCCAAGGTGAGCCCCAGCAGGTGTGCCACCCATCCACCCAGCACCGACATCCAGTGTCAGGGGCTCAGAGGCTGCTCCGGGTCCCGGCCCGTTGTTTTCATTCCTGCGAGTCTTTAATTGCCATGAGACTGTGGAGCAGCTTTGTCTGGGGTGGCACAAGCAGAGCCCCTTGGTGCTGGGGGAGCGCTCCTTCACCAGACCCAGACTTCATCAGCAGGGTCCTGTTATCTCCTGACCTCCCGGCGCTGGCCGCTCTCTGTCAGGATTCGGGAACAGCAGAGGCAGATGCAGAGATCGGGGGTTGAGATACCAACACCCTCTGAGCGTTTTAATCTCGAGTACTGTTTGTTTAGCTTGGCACTTCCCAGTGGCCGCGGCTCCTCCAGAGCAGCCCTGCGGCTCTGAGCCTCCCCCGAGACTGGAGGTGGCTCTGAGGTGTCCCTAATGCTGTCACCCGCACCCCTGGGCACTCACAGTGCCTCTCCAGAGGCAGCAGGGGCTGAGGGGCTCACAAGCAGCCCTTCCAGAGCACCCGGGGACTCCAAAATGTGTGCTTGGCACATCCACCTTTGTTTTGAATGGCGACAGCGCTGAGGAGACACTGGCAAAAAGATAACCCGGTTCTGAAATTTCCTGATCGTGTGCTGTTAAAAAGCAACTGGCAATAAATTCAATTCTAGTTCTTTTAAGAAGCTGCTTTTTCCCCTTTGCTTTCTTTTCCCGTTGTTGCCAGAGGAGGTGGGAGAGGAAGCCAAGGAGGAAGCACAGTAAAATTCCTACATATTTTAGGGACAAAAAGTAGTTGTCATTTCGGAAGGGATTTTTAAGAAACATTCACTTCATCAGTTGTCAGGCAATTCTGTTCTGCACAGGGCTGCTGCAGGCAAGGTAATCACACAAATTGGTATTATATTGTACATAAAAATCAGGATATATTCCCAGCTGAATCAGGGCTGCCTCCTCACCAGGGCTCTGACAGTCCTGACTGTGCTCAGGGCTGGTGACTCAGCAGCCACTGGTGACTCAGCACTCACAGAAATCCACGAAGCACCTCCAGAAGTTTCTTAAGAGCTGAATTAGGCCACATTTCAGCCTGGTAAGGGAAACACGCTTCTGACAACTTGACTTTGTAGCTTCGAGTCATTTTCTGTGTCTGCTCTAAACTAGCTTCAACCGAATTTTCACAAAGACAGCATTTCCCCACTGGCTGCTTGACCCAAAATGGCCTGAATTTCAACACTTGCAGTTATTTGAGCTCAAATCTTCCATGTGTTGCTTGCAGTGACTGCAGGGATCTAAGAGATTTTTGACATTAAATCCTTCGGCTACAAATAAGCATTTACAAACACAAACAAATTTTTTTTCTCCTAATCTCTTCTATCTCTTTTTTTTTTTTCCCTCTCAAGGAATGTGCATTCTTTGGGTCATTATCTATCTACTGCCATTAGGACTTTAGGTTCATTGTTATTAAACAAGGTGGTGGAGGTGTACCTCTGCCTCTCAGACATTTGCCAGTTTTCTTTAGGATGAAATTCTTAGTGGTAAAAGAAGCCTGTTTAAAAAGGTGAGGGGAGGTGTAAAAATATTCAGTTGCTTTGTAAATCATTTGGCCTTGCTCCTGACACTTCTGGCTGCATCCCAGCTCTGTGTCCCTTACCCATGTTGCACCCACAGAAGCCCCACGAGCTCAGTGCTCAGTTACCACAAGCCTCTTCTGGCAACCCCACATCCAGAGGGCAAAGCCCTAGCACAGCTCTGGGCTCCTGACAGCCTCATATGACACCTGAACCATCCTAAGAAACATCCTCTTGGGTTAGTGACAGCTTTTGGGTTGGAATGGAGATCTGGAGGATCCGGCACTGGTTTGTGCAGGGCCAGGGAGGGCCTGGGAGGTGGGAATGATGCCTCTTCTGGCATTTAAAGCAGCAAGGCCCAGCCTGTTTGTGCTGGGCAGCCCCCACGCAGACGCCAGCCCTGCCACCCTGTGCCAACGCCAGCCACCCGGGATGGATGTGGGAAAACCACAGCACACCCACACCCAGAGGCACAGGCTCCTGCCCTGGCCAGCCAGCTCAGCCCGATTCCTGCAGCGAGGATATGCAGGATCTGCTGGAGTTTACAGGTGTGTATGGGCAGGGAGTGGCTGCGTGCCTTCAAAGAGCAGATAAGGCCATCAAAGCGACTGTCAGCTCTGAACACTGCCCACTCACCTGAGCTCAGACTGCAGCCTGTCTTCGGGAGCCACCGAGGACTCACTGACCGTGTTTACTGCCTGCCCCTGCCTCAGACTCTGCACGGCCCGAGGACAGGAGTCACCCTGCCTTCTGCCCAGGTAACTGGAGGACAGGAGTCACCCTGCCCCTGCCCAGGTAACTGGAGGGCAGGAGTCACCCTGCCTTCTGCCCAGGTAACTGGAGGACAGGAGTCACCCTGCCTTCTGCCCAGGTAACTGGAGGGCAGGAGTCACCCTGCCTTCTGCCCAGGTAACCGGAGGACAGGAGCCACCCTGCCTTCTGCCCAGGTAACTGCAGGACAGGAGTCACCCTGCCTTCTGCCCAGGTAACTGGAGGGCAGGAGTCACCCTGCCTTCTGCCCAGGTGACTGGAGGACAGGAGTCACCTGCTTTCTGCTCTCTGCTGGGGCATCAGCAGCGCCTCAGGCAGGAGCTGTGCCCCGAGATGCAGCTGCTGGCCCTGTACCTGCACTGGGGCCAGGAGGGCTGTGAGCTGGGACCCCCTCCTCACCCCTCTGCTCCCCAGAATGTCCCACGGACACCTCTGGGAAGTAAAGGGGCAGTGTCAGGACACGCTGTGGTGAAGGCAGCAAAGACAGACACTGGGGAAACGACAGGGATCCGGTTTGATCCCACGGGCCTATTCCAGCAGGGAGCAGAGAGAAGCAGCAGGCAGGAAAGGTGACAGGGCCCCACCACCCTCAGAGGCAGATGGGATGCCAGAGGAGAGGCAGAAGTGGATGCAAACAAAGCAAACCTCAGCTGACTCAGGGCAGGGGCAGGGACAAGACAATCTTCTGCCAGAGGCTGTTTCACCCAGCACCACCTCAGGAGGACTCAGATGGAAAGAATTTCACTCGCGGGCAGGAGGGCAAGTCAGATACAGTATCTAAGCACATCACCCCACCCTTCTCTAGGCTTGTCCTCGGTTTTGATACGCAGCGTGCAAATCTGGAATGCATTCATAAATAAATGTCAAATTCTCAGGTGTATTGTCAGCCTTAAAGAAAATGAGCAAACTTAATTAAAAATCCCACTGTTTCTTTGACTCATTAGCTGAGTCACATCTTCAGCCTTGCTGCTTTTTGTATCTTTAACACTGAAGGACATGTATCTTTACATTATACTTTATCCACATTTTACATTATGCATTTTACGCTGAAATACGTTATATCTTTAGCACTGAAATACAATGAACACTTATAAAGTCTAAGAAGTCAGCAAGATGATACCCCAGTGTCTGAGGAAGTCGTCCATAAGCTGTAGCAACAAGAGGCTCAGGAAGCCTGAGGAACCCCTGTCAATACTCCCATGTGATAATGACAGGCAGATTACTGAATACTGATATACTGATATATATATAATACTGATATCAATATCAGATTACTGATAATGACAGACAGCCACTTACTGAAATCACAAGATGCCGTGAATCCGCTCCCATTTTCCCTACCCAGTGAGGACATATTTTGCTGCATTTCAGATATTTTGCTCCATCAGGTGAGAGCACAGACCCACTGGACTCCAGATGTGTATAACTAAAGCTCTCCTCCCGGTGGGCTGGCATGGCCACCCCTTGAAGACTCCATTTGTTCCCGGCTCGTTTCTCTGCCCCGACCCACAGGAACAAATCCCACCTGACACTCGGTGTTAGAGGAAGGCAGTTCTGGCCACCCCCACACAAACCCTTTCCATGGCAATGTCCCATTTCCTGCTGGCTGCAGAGGGGTGGCCGTGGGCAGGACGCCGTGTGGCAGGGCAGGGTGGGCGGCTGTCCCTCCTCCAGGAGCCAGCTCTGTCCCCGTGGGCAGGACACCGTGTGGCAGGGCAGGGTGGGCTGCTGTGGGGGGATGCCGTGTGGCAGGGCAGGGTGGGCTCTGTCCCCGTGGGCAGGACACCGTGTGGCAGGGCAGGGTGGGCGGCTGTCCCTCCTCCAGGAGCCAGCTCTGTGCCCCTGTGGCAGGACGCCGTGTGGCAGGGCAGGGTGGGCTGTTGTCCCTCCTCCAGGAGCCAGCTCTGTGCCCCTGTGGCAGGACGCCGTGTGGCAGGGCAGGGTGGGCTCTGTGCCCCCATGGGCAGGACACCGTGTGGCAGGGCAGGGTGGGCTGCTGTCCCTCCTCCTGGAGCCAGGCAGCTCTGCCCCTGTGGCAGGACGCCGTGTGGCAGGGCAGGGTGGGCTGCTGTCCCTCCTCCTGGAGCCATCTCTGCCTCCGTGGGCAGGACACCGTGTGGCAGGGCAGGGTGGGCTCTGTGCCCCTGTGGCAGGATGCCGTGTGGCAGGGCAGGGTGGGCTGCTGTCCCTCCTCCAGGAGCCAGGCAGCTCTGCCCCACACCAGACCCCTGCAGCAGCTCCTCTGCCTCCCAGAGCCTGAATCCTTTGTGCGTTTCACACGGGGATGAGAGACACTCCTGAATCCCAGCCTTGGCACAAGTGACAACAAAACCCAGAGAAGGCACCTCACCCTCACGGAGCAAGGACAGACCCGCCAGTGCCGTCCTGGGAGGTGCCTTCAGCCAAACCACAACAACGTCCACCACTTCCATGGCCTTTGGCTGAGGGCTGCTTTAAAACCCTTCCTGTTCCAGGACAACCCCTGGCTGGACCCAGTTTGGCTCATCACAAAGCCAGTGGAAATGTCCAGTGATTTCAGGAGTAGGCGTGTTTTATCCCAAACATAACTGATAACTAGATAAACATGGATAACTGGGAGACTCGAGACATCCCTACCTGTCCAGCACAAAAATCACCCTCTGGCTGGTGTTTCTGCTGCTGCTCTGGAGGCAGCAGGCTCTGAGGGATTCAGCAGCAGCTCCTCCCTGCCCAGGACACCAGGCAGACACATGGACTAGCTGACCCACCAGATATCTGTTCTATTATTAAAGACTTTCACCATTTTACTGTACCTCACTTGTTATTAACAAGGTTTACCATCGAGGTTTGTCGCTAGAGAACAGTGTCTACACCTGATGAAAGAGAAGAGAACAGGCCAGCTGCCACTGTGGTGATACCTCTTATTTTTAAACAGTGGCCAAGGACATGTAAGAGCAAGCAGAATCCACCTCAGTAGTTTTGCAAACTAGGCTGTGGAGCTCCAGTGCCAGCTGTTGCAAAATGCAACCCAAGCTTCACACCGCTGTAACATCTGCACTGCCTACTCCCGACTAGGTTCAATACAAACTGGCCTTTTTCAGCACAGCAGTGTGGCATGTATTTAGGCCCATGTGAGAAGTTTAGCAACCCTCTTATACTGCCTTTTGCCGAGAGATTAGAATTTGGTAAAATAAAATTTACTCTGGAGCGGTATTTTGCAGAGATACTCCCTTAGCTCAAGTGCAAAGGGGTTTTGGTAGCCAAGTGAAAAACCTCCAATCCAGCACTGAGGTGGCCAGGCTGTGGCACCATTGCCCAAAGAGGTTTTTGCCTTCTCATCTCCTCTCCTAAACCCAGGCAGGAGTGCTGCCTTGTTTAAGGGTCACCGAAGGGCAGGGGGAATTTTCCCATCACCTTCAGAGCCCTGTGAAAATATCACTCACTGCTCCATTTGCATTTGTTTGCTTTTTTGTACAGCAGCACGATTTCACCTAAGTCAAGCCTACGCCCAGACAGCCAGCTTTGTCTAGTAAAGCACTGTGAACATAAGCTTTAGGTCCCAGGATTTAAGAACAGACTTAAAGTTTGGCTGATATCAGAACTGCAGATCCATTTTAATCATTGTTCACGGCCCTGATGGTGCTGGAGCTGCCTTCAGAGAGCTCCTCAATACTGCTTTCCACATGCAGAATCACCAGCCTTTGTTGGCAACCACAGCAATTCCCCTTCACTCTGGGAATGCATTATTAATTGTGGAATTTGGATACCAGTGGATGTCCTTACAGTTTCCAGACTCTCACGGTTGAGAAAGCAGGGCCCACAAAAGGGCCCTTTGGGGCTATTTCCTGCTTAGAAAACGGAGAAAATAAAAA
The DNA here is from genome assembly GCF_009819655.1 of Sylvia atricapilla. Lineage (NCBI taxonomy): Eukaryota > Metazoa > Chordata > Aves > Passeriformes > Sylviidae > Sylvia > Sylvia atricapilla. The sequence continues at coordinate 11,735,343 of NC_089157.1, read as the reverse complement.
TTCAGCAATTTAGTCCACTCTGGACCTCTCGAAAACTGAGGATGAGGCTCTAACCTCAGTTCCAGTGTTCATCCAGAGCACATGCCGAAAAGTTAATGGGATTCCTCCAGACGTCCCCAGCCCGGCTGAGCTCAGACACTGGCCCACACTGTCTGGGGCAGGAGATATTCTGAGCCAGGCTCCTCACCCTCAGCCTTGGGAACATTTTCATAATGAACACGATGTTTGCGAAAACTGGTCCAAAGGTGGCTGCTCTGTCTGTAAATATGTCAAGAGCGAACTGGCCAGGCGACTCCTGGGTCCCTGGAATGCGCAGGAAATAGCAGTGCCTATACTTATCCAGAGAGCACAGGGCCTCGTTCCCAGCGCTGCCGTGTCACAGCAGCGCTGGTGGAAGGCCAGGACACACGAATGTGCGCCCTGCAAAGGGCTGAAAGCCCAGCCCAAGCCTTTCAGTGGGAGCTCATTAGGAGACGGCCGTGGTCACGGAGCGGGAGGGAACTGGAGCCTCTTCCAGCCCTGTGCCCTCCCAGGGAACACAGACCTTCCCTTCCCTGCCAGCGCTGCCACACAAACCAGCACACCACGCTTGGCACAGGGCGAGCCGCGTTTGGCACGGGCCCTAAGCCAGTTCATCTCACAGTTGCTCCGAAAAACAAATCTGCATCGTGAAGGTTCGTCAGAGCACTCACATTTGTGTTTTGGTTCTGGAGGCACACAAAAAAGGGCCGGACTGTGCTCTGATTTACCTTGGTGCAAACCCTCACTAATTTTACAGGCTTTAATCCTCCAGGTTCAACTGCTCTCTATTCAATCACGATGTGGCTCTGAACCTGGCACAAGGGATAATTAAATTAGCTGAGATAAGGGGGTTTTTTTACCATGCCATTAGCATCAAAATATAACTTATGAAACTTAACACCATTTTAGCAGGGCTATTGATTTTGCTAAATTCTCTGTCAGAACCTTTATTTTAACAATTTTGTTTAAAAATAGTTAATTAAGTGTTGGCAGTACTCCACTCTGCACTGAGAATAAATAAGCAAAAAAGCCCATAATTTTGTTTTAATTTCGAAATAATTTTCTATTTCACATCCACTGAGAGTTGTTATTTTTTGACTTGTGATTTTTTTTTTTCAAAAAATATTAATATCTATCTGTGAAAAGCTATCAGTATCTTAAATTTGGGGTTTTGGCTTTTTGGGGATTTGTTTGTTTGTTTTTTCCTTTTTGTAAAGAAAGAGACACTGGATACGTACTAGTTAAATTTGCAATGAAAGTAAGCTAAATATCTCACAGTACTGTTTTGTAGAGGATTTTAAGGGAAATCAAAATTGGATCAAAACCATGTTCAGTACTACAGCACATTTACAGCAAGCAATTTATCATTCCTCCATTAAACTGGGCTAACTTTGATAGCCAAAAAATAAGTTTAATTTTATTTAGAGTCTGATTAATTTCAGTAGTGAGGACTGCATGCTATTCAAATCCCATATATTTTATATAACATCATGTTAATTAAAGGCCTAATACTCCACTCTGTACCTGAGCCAGGCAGTGACAGGGACCTCAGAGCAGAGTTACACCTCACAATAACACCCACAGCTCCTCAGAACACCGAATGATGTGGGTCCTACTGACCACACTGACCTCTAGGAGACTGATTTCCTGTATTCTAGGTTTAATTACAAACCTTACTCTGGCTGTAAAGTGTGCCCACCTCAGATGGCAGCACTGACCATCCTCTCTGCCCATCCTGTGAGCCCCCACCCAGCTCCATGGCACCACAAAGCAAAGGGAAACAGCAAAGCAGCACAAACTCTGAGGAAGAAGATGACAATCTGGGAAAGCAAGGAAGATGCCAACCCACATCAAAGCTGTTTATGAGGCACAGTCACAAAATCTGAGAAACACTAAACATCGAGGTTCAGGCATCAGAAGTTGGTGTCATTGTGGCTTTGGGGAATTCAGAGGAGCATGTGCTGGGGAGGGGATGAGAGCTCAGCTGAAACACAAGGGGTTTCAGAGAGATATTTCAAGCATGAAAACAGAAGGAATAGCACGACTGGAAATCCTGTCAGTAGGATAACAAGAAAGCCATGTTAGCTGGGACACCAGACAGTGTGGTGCTGGTGTGAAGCCTGCCAGCAGCATTTGATGCTAAATAACCCCAATACCCAATAACTCGGAGATACATCATCGCCTTGAAATGAAGCTAAGTATAAAATAGAGGTTGCCTAAAATAGAGGTTTGTGAACTGCAGTTACAGGAAAAGAAGGAATGTGACAGGCCAGTACCCCAGTGCCTGGCTGCACTGTGATCATATCCCCACCACATGACACAGTCTCCTTTTTAGGTCAGTCAACCTCCATCTTAATGATTATTAAGACATTTCTGCCATCTCCCCTTCAGCTGAAGGTGGCTCCTGAACCCCTCTGCTCTGTGCTTGAAGACTGTCTTGAGTTTCCAACTTAAATTCATCCGTGGCCAGATTATAATTACTTGTCCCCTGGCCAGAACTGGGGTTCAAGCTAATTCAAACCCATTGAAATTAATGAGGTTTTTTCCCCATTGACTTCAACAAGCCTTGAATTAAGGCCCTGTGTGTGGACAAAAAGGTTTAGGGCAGTTTTTGTAAGAGGAGAGTTTTATCCTGTTGATTTTGGCCTCTCTCCTCAGCCTGCTGTGAACTGTCTGCCTTATTTTAATGCTGCATTCTCATCCCGCTCCAGCGCAAAACTCCTATTGAAACCCAGGACGGCCTTGCCAAGTTGTTATTAATTACTGTGGTTCTCGAGGCTCAGTCCTGCAAACCGATCCGCGTGAGCTCAGAGCTTTCTCTCCAAGGATCTGCTTTCAGGACCCGGGCTGCAGGGCTGCAAAAGCGAGCACCAGAGGGCCCGATCCGATGTCACCCGGCTCTGCCACCGCGGTGCCACCGCAGCCCCCGGAGCTCACACAGCCGCGCTGCTGTTTGCTTTGGACCAGGAGGGGACAGCAAGAAACAGCCCCGCACGGGCAGCTGGCCCCAGCACACACACTTCCAGGCCACAAGAACTTTCTGCTCGTCGGAGTTAAAGCAGAACTGGGCTGTGCTGGAGGAGGGCACAGCTGAGCTCCGCTTCTGCGGCCGAAGGGGAGAGAGCTGGGTCTGGAGCAGGCCACAGCTGCCCTGGGGTTTGGTGTCTGTGGCCGGAGCATGGACTGTTGGTTACCCTGAGAAACGGCAAGGTGTCACGCAGGATGCACGTGAGGTCAAAAATTTATCAATATGTGAGCAATTTATTGTATTTCCAGCACTGGGAAATCCTTATTTTATTACAGAATGGGATGAGGATCCCATGCCTGGCTTCATTACTGAATCTAGTACTTAGTGGTGCCAGGACTGCATTAAAAGCAGGGTTTAGGTATGTTTGTGTTGTTCATTTTAGCTGAATGGTGAAAAAACCTGGGAAAAGCTGCTTTGCAGTGGAAACAGAAAAATCTCAGCTAGCTATTGAAAAAAGTTATGAGCTCTTCAATTAGACCACAGGCATTTTATAAGGCAAGCAGGTCAGGGTGTACTTTACTCCCTGAACCTGAAATGTTAAAACAGTCATGTGGCATATTTGCATTGATATGTGGGATGAGTTTAGACCTCACTAATCTAGCCAGTCAGATGCCTGTAAAAATAAATAAGACCCTAAAAAGGAGTGACATCAGCCATAACTGTTTATTCTGCTCCAGATTTGGCAGGTAAAAATCCGCAAGAAACCAAGTGTATTAGGCTGCCTGGGCTCTGTGCCTATTTCTCATCATGCAGGGAGCCAGGCCAAATCCCTGACACAATAGCAATTTTTGCTCAATGCCAACTCTTCCCAGGCTGGCGGTGCGAACGCGGAGCGGCTCCTGAGGCCACTGAAACGGAATCCAAACTGCAGCACACATCCCTGCCTCAGGAGGGGAAAGGGGAGAGCCTCCTGCTCCACGGGACACCTTGCCATGGGCCCAAACTCCTGCTGCCAGGAGAGTCACAGCGACAGCAGGTGAGAACACCCCGAACTGAGTCACCCCTCGTGCCAAGGCACAGCTGATGCACCGAGCAGTGGCCTGGAGAAAGGCTGGGAAACAAGTGAGTCAGAAGAAATGCTGAAGGCTCCAGGGGTGTGTGAGCTATGACACAGAACTGCCAGTCATGGCAAGTGACATCCATTTACACGAGCTCCACTCAGTCAGTGCCGTGATAACAGAGACACTTCACCTCACCCCTTCCATGGAGACAGGAACATCTGACAGTGGCACAGTAAAGAGTTTAGCTGTTAGTTAATTTTTACTAACTGCAAACACAGAGAACTTCTCCTCACCCTTACTGATCATCATGTCCTCTATATTGAACAGTGAGTGGAATGACACTGGCTTAGGAATAAAAACCTACAGACAGACAAGCTAAAAAATAAAATCATGTATCTGCCACCAAGCAGCGTGCCTAGCACGTGTTCTGTCTGAGAAGGGAGACCCTTGTCCTCATGCTGGAGAGTCACAGCAAGAGACATCAGCCTGCTCAGCTGGGAAGACACCAAGCCCTTTTTAAGTAATTCAGAGTCAAAATGACCTTAAAACTCAGTGTGGCAGGAGTAATGCTCAGAGGTGAGTGAGCACTCAGAAAGGCAAAAGGCAACTGCTGAGCACTTGTGCCCACAACACAAGGGCACACACTGGTGGCAGCAACTGTCACCACAAACCATGGGACACCCTCATCCACCCATCTCCACCCACACCAGCAGTGCCTTCACCTGAGAAGGGCTCAAGAGCTCCATTCCACCACGAGGCAGACAGGCAGAACAGCACAGCTCTGATTTTCAACTGCTCCTGCCTGCTTTTTTTATTCTAGCAGTGTTGGTGCCTACTTCTCATGCCCATTTAAACAGCATTTTAACCAACAGCTCAATATAATAACTAAGAACAGGACACTAAGCCAGCAGCATAAAGCACCCTGATTCACACCTCTCTGAGCAGAGGGGAAAACAGGTTCTTCCCCGTGTAACCTGGCCTTGGCAGCAGCAGCTTGGGTGATTTCTGAAATCCCACTGCCTAGCACCAAGCTGGCAAGAGAAGAAATAGCCTCATCACTCTCTCTCTCTCTGCTAAGTAATGCATTCTATATTCATCTGCAATCAGGAGAGAGAAGAAAGAAGAGTTCTTTGAGCTTTATGGAAAGTAGATTGAGAATTATCCAACTATTCAAAAACGACTTTAAGAAAACCCCAGAGCAGCAGTGATGAGCCCCTGCATCAGGAGAGAGCTCCTGGGGAAGCTGGGGGACGCTCGTGGAGCCCGCCCACAGCCCCAGGGTGCACAGCCCCATCACAATAGTCAGGGTGACACTCCTCGGCTTCCTGGGCAGGTTTACCAGCACCAGGACAAGCCCTCAGTGCATGTGTCACCCCACAGCACTCAGGTGTGACTCAGGGCAGCCTGGCCCAAAGAGAGGATCAGAATCTGCTCATGGAGAGGGAGGAATGGCTGCAGTAATGAGTAACCCTGCGAGGGCTGGTCCACACCTCTGTGATCTGCTCCACACAGGACTCACAGGGGTTCTTTCCAAAGAATATTACACTCTGTGGCGAAACCATCTCCCAGTGGCTGAGTGGAGCACTGCAGCATGCAAAGCACCCACGGGAGAGCAGAGGCTGGCCCTGGCAGTGTGCATGGGGCCAGCCCACCCCCAGAGACCACGACCTGCTCACATCCCTCACCCCAAGGGACAACACCCACAGGTGCTCCTCTGCCCCACTGAGGCTTCTCCTGCGCTCCCCTCTTCCTGCTCAGCTGAGCTAGATGGGAAAGGATTCCCAACACCAAACAGCCTCAGGCAGACTGCCAGGTTTCCAAGCCCCTTGCCAAAGGGGAGACCTGCTTCTGCTTCTCCAAGTGCTCTGTGATCCTGCATTTGCAAAGCTTCTGGAGGCTTTTTCCTCCCACTGCACATTAGCAATTCATTGAGTGGTTTCTACAGGTCTGAAAGGGAACAGGACAAACTTTTAACATATGGAGTGGAAGAAGTGCAGAAGCCTCCCCAAGAGACCGTTGCTAAGCCCAGAGCAAGAGGGTCAATAAACTGCTGCACCCTCCAAAGATGGCACAGACGTGGTGCTCTCAGGGTAAAAAAAGCTGCCATCTCCTAAGGATGAAGATCTGTACATCTTCCAAAGCTCCCCAGACATCTTATTAGACTTCAGGAAAGTTTACTTCTCTTTCCCAGTCTCCCTCTCTGTAAAGTGGTGATAAAACTTTCACAGGAGGCTCAATTCATGAATTCTGAAAACATTCAAATAGAACAGTAAAGATTCTCTGTAAATATGCAAACCCACAAACAAACCAGTATTTGTATGGGAGGACAAACCATGGGTGGGGCTGAGAACATCCAGAATTTGCAGTCTCCCCCAGCAATGTCCTCCTGCAGCTTCCTGGAAAAAGGCTCTTCTCATACGTGCACTGCTCTTGTAATCTGAATTTTGTTCAATGGTCTAATATTATTATTTCTAAATTTACTAATACTGGACACAAAGCCATCTGTATTCATGAAAATCTGCAAGTTTACAAGCTCTCACACACAGAAAAAGAAACCAATTCAAACACCATGCTCTATTTAGAAGGCTGCTTTGAAAATCTGGCTCTTAGAATCACCTTTGGTTGCTAAATAAACTTCTCTGGAGTAACCACAGCCCACACAAAATAGTTACTAAACAGTTTCATGACTTTAAGTGGAAATGGGTGTTGGTAAGAAGCACGCTCAATTTTTCTTCACTGAAGTTGAAATGTAAAAAAGAATACAATATAAGCTCTGTAAGCAGATTCTTCATGGTAAACAAATATGCAGAGATGCAGAAAATGCTAAGTGATCATTTTTAGAACATTTATTTTTGGCAGGATAAACACTTTCAGACTCTAAGCAACTTCTCTGTGTGTACAGAATCTCCAACTGTGAAAAGAAAACAAATAGCAGAGTTTCATTTGTTATAATCAGGATTTTTTTTCATGACTGTTTAGAATAAAGTTGGATCATATTTGGAGTGGCTTGGAAATTCATTGTTTAGGCATTAGCCTCCAGTGGTAAACATCCTACAATATGTGTATAATACAGCAACTATTTTTGTACTTCAAAGCCTTCCCTCAGATATTGGGAAGGTGCAGGATAAAAACAACCTCTTCTTTTCCCATCTAGAGAACGATGGTCTCGTGCTTGATTTCACCCAGAAGAGATCCCTGATTATCCCTCACCAGACTCCATCCATTCACATAAAAATCAGCCCCAAACACCAGACCAAAACTGCATCTGAGAAATCCACCTCTGGAGGAACAGGAGAGGTTGTACAGTCCTGGAGCTCGATCCTTCCCAAACTCCTTGGGGCACAGGAGTTTAAATACAGGAGCTTACTGTTGAGTCTTCAGGGCTGAATGTCCTGCAGAGGAGGAAATGTGGCACAGCAGGGACAGGCCCTCAGCTGCTGTGAGACCCACATCCCCGTGGTCAGTGCCCCATATCTGTGGTCAGTGCCCCACATCTCTGTGGTCAGTGCCCCACATCTCTGTGGTCAGTGCCTCACATCCCCGTGGTCAGTGCCCCACATCCCCGTGGTCAGTGCCCCACATCCCCGTGGGCAGTGCCCATATCTCCGTGGTCAGTGCCCCACATCCCTGTGGTCAGTGCCCATATCCCCATGGTCAGTGCCCCACATCCCCGTGGTCAGTGCCCCACATCCCCATGGGCAGTGCCCCACATCCCCGTGGTCAGTGCCCCACATCCCCGTGGGCAGTGCCCCACATCCCCGTGGTCAGTGCCCCACATCCCTGTGGTCAGTGCCCATATCCCCATGGTCAGTGCCCCACATCCCCGTGGTCAGTGCCCCACATCCCCGTGGTCAGTGCCCACATCCCCGTGGTCAGTGCCCCACATCCCCGTGGTCAGTGCCCACATCCCCGTGGTCAGTGCCCCACATCTCTGTGGTCAGTGCCCCACATCCCCGTGGTCAGTGCCCCACATCCCCGTGGTCAGTGCTCACATCCCCGTGGTCAGTGCCCCACATCCCCATGGGCAGTGCCCCACATCCCCGTGGTCAGTGCCCCACATCCCCGTGGGCAGTGCCCATATCTCCGTGGTCAGTGCCCCACATCCCTGTGGTCAGTGCCCATATCCCCATGGTCAGTGCCCCACATCCCCGTGGTCAGTGCCCCACATCCCCGTGGTCAGTGCCCACATCCCCGTGGTCAGTGCCCCACATCCCCGTGGTCAGTGCCCACATCCCCGTGGTCAGTGCCCCACATCTCTGTGGTCAGTGCCCCACATCCCCGTGGTCAGTGCCCCACATCCCCGTGGTCAGTGCTCACATCCCCGTGGTCAGTGCCCCACATCCCCATGGTCAGTGCCCCACATCTCTGTGGTCAGTGCCCCACATCCCCATGGTCAGTGCCCCACATCTCTGTGGTCAGTGCCCACATCTCTGTGGTCAATGCCCCACATCCCCATGGTCAGTGCCCCATATCCCCATGGTCAGTGCCCCACTGCCCTCTCCCAGCAGGCCACTCATCCCTGCACAGACCAGAAAGTGAATTCAGGGCTGGAACCCGCACGTCCTCACGTGAGCAGCCCGGTGGGACTCTGGCTGCTGGACACGTCAGAGAACACGCAGCAGAAGTGTCCTGCTCCAGTGTCCAAGGCCCCAGCAGCCCACACGAGTCCCCGCTGCGGGAGCCGCCAAGGGCACGGATGTCTGTGCAGGAGAAGTCACAGCATCAGCTGGCTCTCCTCCTGCCTCTCAGCCACAGAACCCTCCTCCTCCCCTAACAATTACAGATGTGGCTTCCCTTAGCAGTTTCTTTTTACGTTTCTGTTTAAACAGCACAGGGGAAAGGAAGAGGAGACTTGATGTGGAAAATTAGTTTTGGAAATGTTGAGCAGTGTAGACTTGCCAGCTCCCGTTCCTCCAGTCAGTTCATTGTTGATGCTCTCGGCTCTCACCGAAATGCTATTTTTGGGCTGTACGTCAGATTTCACAAGTGAGACTGACAGGATTCTTAGAAAAATCTGAGGCTTTTCCTTGAGAATTAAATGAGAAAAACAATGTGGGAACACTGCTTCCCACTTTGTGCTGCTGAGTCCCCACCACAGCTACTCCCAGGCAAAGCTCCAAAGGGACCCAACCGCACAGGAGCAGCTTTTCCAGAGAGCATCAGGGGATTCCCAGCACGAGGGAGATGTGCAGGAGATCCCCTGCAGGGAGATGTGCAGAACATTCCCAGCACGAGGGAGATGTGCAGGTTTTTTACACCTAATGAGACAGAAGGAGTCTGAAGATGTTCTGGGGAGATGCTCAGCAGCAAGTCAAAGCACAGGCCCGGAGTGGGCCTTCAGAAAGCGCAGCTCTCTAATAAAATCCCCCAGCTGTTGCTGAGGCCAGGCTCCTCAGGGGCAGAGGCAGCTGCAGAGGCCTGTGCCAGGAGCTCACACTGCTGCCCCAGCCCAGCTTGGGCACACGGGCTCCTCAGCACCTCCTCTGCCCACTGCTCAGTGGCATCTGCTGAGCTGCAGCCTTTGGGTGAGGAGCCAGGAATGCAGAGGTGGCACTCTGTGCTGCAGGGAACAGCAGCAGATCCTGGAGGCAGCAGATCCTGGAGGCAGCAGATCCTGGAGCAGCAGATCCTGGAGGCAGCAGCAGCCGTCTCCTGTGCACTGTTTGCTGAGCACTTGTCATGCTGTTGGTTGGACACGCACATTAAGAGTTTCTACATGGTTATTTCTTTGAGCTGACAGGTGTCTAAGGCCAGTTTCCAGTTCTGCTTGCCATCCAAATATAAGGAACTTAGAGCAGGTTTAACTTTTGGCTTTTTTTAACAGAGAGACTCTGTTTAAGATCTTTGCTGAGCCTGCTTTGCTGAGGCCACGCACATAGTGATAGCCCCTGCTGACAGAACAGGGCTTGCAGAGACATCTCATCCACATGTAAACCCACGGCTCAACCAAAAAAGTGTTGCTGTAAAAAGACTTACTATTGCAATGCTGCTGAGCAAGTTTTTTTCAGTATCCACATGGATATTTGAGACTGCCTGATGATGATGCAGATTGTTTTGAATATTTCAGGGTCACTTATCCATAAGAGACTTTAAGGCAGGTAATCCAGCCAAATTTCAGTTTGCAGATCAGCATGTCTAGATATTTGACCACAAAATCCTACAGAGAAAACGTGGTGTCACTGTGTCAGCTGAGGGTGGTGACTTCACACAGGTGTAACTGAGTGCAGAATCTACCTCCCAAGGGTTCTCTGGTGCTTCCTGAACCTGACAAGATTAATTTAGTGATTTGGAAATCTGTTGCCAAGCCCAAGTCCCCAGAAGACTGCATAGCAATAGGAAGATTAAAAGCAGATGGTTCAGCAACCAAGGTTTTCTAGTTAAACTTTTAACAGACTAAAAATTCTTGGGCTTCATATAATCATCTTCATTCTTTCCTTCAATTTAGTGTGTGTTAGTATCTTTGGAGCACTTCCTCCAGACATGAAGCCAAGCACATTATGCTAATAATAAGACCTCAAAAAACATATCTTTATGATAGGCTTAATAAGAGGTTAAGGAAATGTTGACTCCAGCTCAACAAGGCTCTGTGCAAATAGACCGTCTCCATGTGGTTGTTAATTTCTGTAAAAGGATGCTGGAATCTAAACTATGAAGAGAGATCATTTCCAGGAGGGGCTTTAGCAGATGATCCCGTTAAAAACAATTCAAACACTGCTGCAGTTGACCAAGGTGAGGCATTTGAAAACGGCCAGTGTGGGAACCGATGGTCTGACAATGCTCCTGATTTCCTGTTCCCACTGGAGCCACTAAACCCCTCTGTCAAGTCTGGCAGGAGCAGGGGTGATGTGGGTCAGGTTGTCAGCATCCCCAGGCCTCTGGAGACCTGTGCTGGAAAGGAGCAAGGCAGGAGCAGTTGGAAGCAGTAACAGCTCTGGGAAGAGTTTCTGTGTCTGCTCCAGGGTCTCTCCTGTCCCTCTGCTCTGACTCTGAGTCCTACAGCCGTGACCCATAGCCACAGCTTGCTGGGCCAAGGTCAGGCTTCCCCTCAGGCCAGGAGCATCCAAACTGGCCACTCCAGCTTCAAGTCCTGGGATGATCTCCTCTGGATCTTTTCATTTCCAGTGCTAATCCCGAGCGTTTGTGTGACTGAGACAGAAAAGGCAGCCCAAGCAAGTCTGTGCCTGGCTGAATCACAGTGACTCACTCCAGACTCCCAATTAACACCACAACGAAGACAGGACAAGTGTCTCCCATTTGTCTACTAAAAGTCTTCCCTCTCTGCAGAAGTGGCAGCTGAAACAATCCCCCAGACATTCCACATGAGGTCCAACCAACATGAAATACAAATCAAACACACAGAAACTCTCTGCTGGGAATTTCTTCCTCTGCAGTGTCTTACAAACATCTTTACAGCACCAGAGGTAACTTTATGACCACTTCATGCAGGCACTGAATGCCAGTGCTGAGCTGCCAAGGACACTGTGCCCTTCCTTCGTGTCACCTGCACTGAACAGCCTCAGGATTTGCTTTCCAGGAGTCCTTTGGCTCAGCATTCACAGAAGCACTCAGGGGAGGAGGACACCAAGCAGCAAATATCCCTCTCCATGAACGAAAACCTGCTTTAACAGATTTTCTTGCCCAAGTACCTGTGACACCAGGGCAGCATTTCTCATTACCAGGCCTTGAAGACACGGGTTTCCACCACACAGGTCAGGCCCATGTCAGCACAGTGCCCACACCAGAATAAAGAACTGTGCAGTGCCTGACATTGCAGCCTTCAGCCAGAGGACACAGCTGGCCTGATCCTTCCCGTCCCTGAAAAGAGACTTGCAGGAATGCTTCAGGCTCCCTCCACTGCCCCCACAATTCTGGGTGCCCACTCTGTTGTGCCACTCCTCGTGCTGCAGTGAGTCCCACTTTACCCCCTCACAACATCCCTTTGAAGGCAAAATTAGTTGCAAGGACAAAAAACTGCACCTGCAAAAGCTGAGGAGTTCTGCTTTGAAAAACCAAACCCCCAAAATACATTTGGACACATGAATAGAGCAGCCAAACCTCAAGTTAAATCTTCCATATGAAGTGTAAGGAATCAAATAACCATCCAGAAGAGATGTCTGCAAAATAACTTGGCTCACAACATTTTCATTTGGGTTAAATTAAAATAATTGTAAATCTTCAGTGCACAGCACCAGAGCTGTAACACTGTACGTATCCTATTAAGCTTTAAGTCAGCTCAATCCTACAAAAATGCTTTGAAAACCAGACTGAGTTGCCCTTTCTTGGGCAACCAATCACACTACTGCAGGAAAGCAGAAGAGGCTTTATGAGTGAATTTTCTCCATTGCAGTTATCCAGAGCTAAAAGAGGCAGGGAGCAGCAGGGGCAGAAGAACCATTCCTGGGAAGGAAGTGGGGAAGCATCATCACACACTGATCTCTTGAAGCTGCATTAAACCTCAGAGGTGCATCAGTCAGAAGCCAGTGGCAGGCTAACTCTCTCAGACACAAACAGGCTCATCTGACGATCCTTCATCATGACTTACAAAGTGTGACTTCCTGGCCTCCTGGAGGTTTAAGGGGAGAAGGTGTCTGTCCTCCAGGGTTCTTCACACACAGAACTGAGCCCTGCTGGCTGCAGCTCAGTTCTGTGGGGAGAAAGGAATTTTGGACATTGTTTACCAGCTTTTTTCACTGCAGATCACGTTTTCATAACATCAGATTGTTCAGTACCACTTTGGGATGGGAGTTTACAACGCAACATGTGTGCAGTGGGCCCTGAAAACTGGCTCATTCCTGCCACTGCTCCCCTCATTTTGGATGTTTTTGATTCCACCATCCTGCCTTAACAGCCTGTGGGCATTCACAGAACTGGTGTGAGCACAGCACAGGAAAACTCAGCTGCAGCCACGCCAGTAGAGCAGTCACCACTCACACCTGGGTCTTTCTGGAGCTCCCATTGACCTGGAGTTATCCAGAACACGTCTCTAGTCCAGCTGGAAACAGAATAGTAAAACTCCCACCCCACAGCTGCTCTGGTTTCAAGTGCCAACCCTAAAGAGGGTTTAAGGATATTTACTAAAGGTGGCATAGAAGGGCAGAAGTCAGTGATTAATTGGCACAGTTCCTCTCATTAGTTCTTGTAGAGGAAGAGTTCAGAGTAAGTTAAACCCCAACACATGAATTTATTTCCAGAGCTCTTTCTGAAATTGCTCCTTCCTATTGGTGCCAATAAATCTTACATTCCAGCTATGCTTCTCTAATAGATACAGGCATAAATTTTTATTTCTAGTTGGCCAGATTAATGACAAGGAAAAATGGAAGAATAAAGCAAAAGCTGCAGCTAGCACTTATCTATCTCTATCCTGCAGCCTTCTTTCTCATTACTCCTGCAGCTCTCACATTTAGAGAGAGCTGAGCTCCCCACACACAGTTTTAATGGAACACCTCTCCCTCAGCAGCCAACAGCAGAGTTCAGCTGGAACCACAGTTGCAAAAACCCCCAATGTACTCTTCCTGAACAGGCACAGCAAGGATAGTGCAGATAATACCTTGTACTGCTGAAACAAGAGCCATGCAAGGATTTCAAAGAGCTTTACAGACATTCATAATTTAAGACAATCCACATCCTCCTAAAGGTGATCCTGGATCCTCACTTTGCAGATGAAAAATAGAGGCATTAAAAAATTAAAGGATTGAGGGAAAGCAAGGCAGCACTGGACAACGTCCTGCTCACATACATCACAGCAGGCAGACCTTTTCACACCAATACCAGTTACACAGCCTGTATCAGCCTGTGTGGCAGCCCCTGGTGACACTGGAGACACCACTCAGGCATGACCTGATCTGGTGAAACAGCTACAGCATTTTAGTTCTTTTCCATATATTACACACAAGGTGTTACGAATCACTTATTAAGTGCACCCTAGTTCTGTTGTCTTTCCCCTTTCTGACAGTGTAAAAGCCATGGCTCAGGAAGGTGAGCTGTCCTTCTGGAGGAATTTGGGGTGGCAGCCTTGTTAACCAGGGCCTGCTCTGGCCTCGGGCTTCCATTCAGCACAGGTTCTGTTTGCTGAGTAACACTCACAGCTTCAGACCCCAGCTGAGAAGTTTTAATTGATGCACACGGGAAAGTTTGATCAGGCGCTGTCTCTCCTGATGGATGTCTCCCTGCAGACTGTGAGACTGGGGAGTTTAAAAGCAAAGATTTTGCTCTTCCCTGCCATAAAATGTATCTTCCCGCTCTCTAATTAATCCCAGTGAAATGAAAGAAAGCAGCCTAACGGATTCATTCACCTGTTGTGGTGCAAAGTGCAAAAAGACTGACTGAACACACACCTTCACAGGTGCAGTTTGGCTTTCCTAATGCACCTCTTAAATGAGCAGCTTGGGCTTGGGCATCACAGAGCACAGGACAGGCCAGAGAGACACTCCCATATAACAAATTATAAATGAGAGAAGCAAATATAAAGCCAGTCTGTCTCATGAAAAGCCTGACCCAAACAGAAGGCCTACTCCAGCCAAAGAACAAGCTTAAAGCAGAGGATCCAGTTTGCTGGCCACCTTCTCCCCGTCCTGCTCTTCCCTGGCTGAAGGAGGGCAAAGTCAAGGTCTGCCACCAGTCTCGACAGGAACAACCCCTGCACAGGGACTGCTGCAGCCAAAAGCAGACCCGTGGCTCTGGTGAGCCAGGGACGTGGCACAGCCCTGTACAGGGCACTGAAGGTGCAGCCTCACCCCTCTCCAGGAGCGTCCAGCCCCTCACGTGGAGGCCAAAGCCAGGCACACACCTGGGACTGGAAGAACAGCACCAGGAACAAAGCAAAGGCCCAGAGATGGGCCTTTATCTCCATTTTCGGGTTCCTCATATGAGCAATTCCAAGAGCAGCTGCCTGCTGGCCTCTACCCTTACCCAAAATACATCCCTTCAGATTACAGTTTCTCCCAGACAGCACCGCACCTGAGACCAAACAGGAATCAGTTACAAGTCCATGGAGTTCAGGAGCAGTGAAATACTAAAAGACACACTTTCCCCACCAGAAATCAAGAAAACTTTCCTCAAGGTCACACTAGCCCTGTGCTGAGGACATGGGCACCAGGTAAACCATAAGGTGACAACTGAATTGCAACACTTAAGACTCAGTAAACATACAAGAAAAAATGATACTACAGATACTGGTAAATAATTGTGCAGTAGGACTGAGCTGAATTAAAACATAAATGGTATTATGGAGATGAAATAATGGCATTTTTATTCTTCAAAAGAGTAAGATAAAAAGCTGAGATTCTACTGATGGACTTTAGTTAAGGAATTAGTCATCATTATACAATGGCAATTTGAATATCTTAGCACAGCACGTGTCACAAGAAAATCATTCAAAGTTTGGATACGTTTCAGCTGCATCAATTAAAATTGTACATCACAGTATAACATCAGATAGCAAAACTTATTGCAAGCAAGTATTTACACAGAGCTATGAAATGACAAGGATTTGGTTTAATTGGTGAGTAAATGGAGATGGAAGTTGCTGAAGAGGTCTCTAGCAACCAAGGAGATCACTGGGGCAGAACAAATTGTTTTACTCTGTTTTGTGTGTCTGAGCTTTAAGCCTTCCAGATGCAACAGTAAATGCAATAATAACATTGGCTAATGAAGATGGGTTTAAATAATAAGTTTGGGGTGAGAGGTCAAAGCAGTGACTTGTGTAGCACCAACTCACCAGGGAAGTAGAGAGGCTGACAGAGTTTTTGCCTGGAAAGTGGCTCACTGAGATAAACTAATGGAAATTCTCCAGAAACAAAGGCATCAGTTAGATATGTAGGACAGCTTTACCCAGCTCAGTAATTTGCTGCAGCACCAAGAAAGTTCAGTGGTACTGCAGGCAAGAGCCAAAGCCCTAGGAGATGGTGAAAAAGGTTTGGAAAACATGGCCAGACAAATCCAGATTTGTCCCAAACTCCCATACAACACTCACTTCAATGGACAAGGCATTTCAGCAGTGTCCTTTCCAAACGAGCCAACCCAGAGACTGCTCTGGACACATCCTCACAGGGACTGAATACCTCCTCAGCCCCACTGTCAGCACAGCTTTGCTCCTCCACATCTCCCAGAGAAGCTGCAGCCACCATCTGAACAACTCCGTGGCCAGGAGAATTTACAGCAGCTGGAAATCTGACCCACCTACTGAACGCAAGGGAACAGGCAGGACTCTTTCCTGCTACACTGACTAAGATCTCCCAGCTGCACCCTGAGAACACTTCAGGCGTTGGGATATCAACCACAGAAAAACGGCTGGAAATCCCCAGGCAGGAATAAAACAGATGCTTAATAAATGGTTCTACAGAAAAAGAAAAATAAAAAGAGAGAGAGAGGGGGAGGAGGAAGAAAGGAAAAGGTTTGCAATTGTGAGATCATAAGAGTCCAACCATATAAGTGATGACTAAGTGCAATCTTGAGTTTCAAGAAGATGAAGAAAAACATGTTTTTGAAACTGTTGAGGCTGGTATTCTCAGCCAACAGATATTCCTCTATTGGCCTGTGAGTGACCCTTTCAGCCTGGGCTTTCCTCCAGCCCGTGGGTCCATGGCAATGACCAGAGGGGAGAAAATCCCCACCACTGGCCAGCTGTGCTCCAAATTACCTGACTCAGCTGTGCCTAGAAATGTCATTACGTGTTTCCATGGAACTGCATCAGAATGACCTGCCCACCCCTGACACAGTTCACACGTCTGTGATCTCTGTAGATAAAAATCTCTTTCTTCTATGTGTGTCTGAAGATTCTGTAAGGACAGTCAACTCCCCACTGACCAAGGAAATGGAGGCAGCAGATAGCCCAGATACAGCCAAACTGTGAAGAGTGCAAAAAACAGGAAAATTATCTCTTCAAATGGACAATAGGAATATGAAACATGGAAGAGGAGTTTACTGTTGCTGCTGGATACAGACCACAAATCTACATAACCTGGCAGACCTGCACCAAGCAGCACGTGTTACAGCCAAACTCTTTTTTGTGCTAAAATGGAAAATCTCAGTGGCACTTCACTCCATTTGTCTTATTTTTTCTTCTTAAGTCATATGACAATGTACACTTACTTACAAGCAGTGAATCATCCCCCCAAAAAGTCATAAAGAGAAAAAATAGCTTGTATGTATGTCTCAGAGGTCAATGAATCATTGACAACAGGTATAATGGGAATAATTATACACTCCTGAGAAACCTTACCCAAAGCCCAGCTCAGAGGCTATTTTCAAAACTTCTGAGCTGTGCAATTGGCTGTGAGTGCCAGGTCAGGAAGCAGCCAGGAGAATTTCAGATTTGTATTACTGCAAAGAAATGTCTTCCCCAAGTCTGTTATGTGTTGACAAATTGTTTATACTTAACCAGGCAATAATAATGAACAGTCTAAATAGACATTGATTTTTATGTTCTTAATTCACTTTTAGTGGGAAAACATCCTGGCAACTGAAATATGGATGTCAAGCTTTGGATGCCAGCCACTGCTTTAGAACTATGCTATTTTAAGCAGTAATACGTATTATTTGGTAAAACAATATATATTTTTAGGGTCTAATCCTGGAAGTTCCTACTCCAGTGAGCTTCAGCCTTCCAATCAAAGTTTCTGGAATTACACATATTAATGTAAATTTGTAGCAGACTGCAGCCAGACAAAATAAAACGTTTCAGTTTCAATGCAGTTTGCCTGCCGTCTTCCTAGAAATACTCGAAATATAAATATGAGGCAATTGCTCCAGAACACAAGTGCAAAATCCTTCTCTAAGCTAGCCCGAAGAACTGGAGCAGCTGAAGAGGACACGTCCATGGATCAAGTCCAGGTTGAGAAGAAGGCTTTCCTTTCCAGAGAGCCTCTATCACACGGAGCACTCAGGGCTGTCTTCCAGGGCTGCTGGCTCCACTTCCCACCTGATCTGTACCCTGGGCCCAGCGCAGCCCCAGGGCCAGCCCTGGCAGCCCCAGAGCCTTTACACACCGGCGTGCAGCCAGACCCAACCATCACCCTGGGGAACAAGGATAACAACTGTTCTTTCCTCAAATCTTAGAAGCCTTTTGGAGAGAAACGGTGCACAAGTGCCCTCACACTAATGTAGCTGCAGCCCCTTCCACCAGTGCACAACAGGAATTCTCCAAAGGACAGAACTCCCCACACAAGGAAAACTGACAAAATAAATGATGGAGGAATCAGGTCCATTGTGTGCAGCATGAACCCTGCCACCCACCAATGGCAAACAGAAGCCCCTAAGCATCTGAAATACTTTTCCTTTCAAAAATCCCAGCAGTGCAAGAAGATGGTGAGCAGCACCATCCTGCTGCTGTCAGAGCTGTGCAGCAGCAGTTAACTCTGTGAAGCTGCAATTGCCCATACCTGGGAGGAGATGGTGCTCACGAGATCTCTGTCAGTGGACACAAACAGGCGCCTTTTAGAGCAAATCTGATCCATCACAGACGTCTGTCTTAGGATAAGCTCAACCACCCTCTGGAGGCTCCCATTTCTCCCTGTAAACTGCAAAGAGAGCACGGCTGCAACGTAAATGTCTGCCTCCTGGATGCCTGGGGTTGGAGCAGAAATATTTCACCTTCAGCTGAGAAAGTAGCCGAAGAGAGATGGGTGGCTGCTGTGGCATTTCTGGGAAATGCAAGATATTATACGACCTGTTAATTTATTCCAGAGTTTCTCTTTATGCTTTAACAATATTGTTCAGCTTTCAATTCAAGTCATAATATTTAATGACTTGTGGTCAGCTCAGCTTATCCTGCATTTCTGTGCCAGCTTAAAAAATAAACAAAGCTGTGTCTACTGAGTGGCACAGAGGGATTTACCCTGCTCCTACCACAAAACATGGATCAGAACACAGCAGCACAATTTCAGCTCAGTTCAGAGAACGTGGGGCTGTTTTTTACATCCTGCTATAGGAGACTGAGAGAGTTGAGCAGTTTGGTGATGAGCATCACTCTTTAGGGGACACAAACACTGAGGACAGCTTCAAATTAACACTGGTTTCATTTTAAACATGTCCAGTGGCCTCAGATAGGACATGCAACGTGCTGGGGGCTGCACAGTTACCTGGGACTTGTTTCCAGCACGGAGTGAACTCAGTAAACAACCGAAGTGGTGTCCTCACTCACACAGAGAAGCTGTGGGCATGGAGGGCGCCTTGTAGGGGCAGCTGTCACACAGAGGTGGCACTGTCACATATTGCCAGCTCTGTACACACACTGAGAACCATCAGCTCCACTGCAGGGTGAACTCCATTCCCAAATAATCCCCCCAGGAAGAGCTAATCCCTGGCCTGATGAATTCACAACCAAAACTCCCACATGAGGTGTGGCAGGAGGCACACGGCCAAAAAGAGGTACAGCAACTCTTACAGAAGCGTGTCTGCTGCCAAGTTAGGAACAGAATTTCCTGCTCAGCTGGTGACAAACAACCCCAAAACAACATCTTGCAGAAGATGCTCCATACCTGAGGCAATGGGAAGAAAACTCCTGTCTTCCTCCCTTAGAGGGTCTACGCATACTCAGCTGATTCCAGTACAGTTCACAAAGACAGATTTGTAATTTCTTGGCCTCAAAACCATTCTCTAGACATACCCAGTCTATGAATCTGCTGCACAGACATTCTCCATGTTCTCAGCTTTCTGGTTTAAAAGCCATCAACCAACCTATATGTCTCCATTTCTTCAAAATCCCATTTTAATGTAATTTTGGCAAATAGGACTGTAACTATTTAAAGCTGTTCTGTGGGTTGTGCGCTTTGAAGAAGAAACCATTACCAGATACTTAGAAAATGTCTATTTATCCTCTCTTGTTTCTCTGCTTTTATGCACCTTTGCTACCAGCTGCTGGACTGCTGCCTGCCAGCCCACCTCCCCCTGCTCCTGCATTCCACACTCAATGGGCTCCTCTGCAGTCAAAAGCTTTCTGCTATCTCCTGGTGCCTTCATGTTAGAGAAATTATTTGTTTGTTACATTCAAAAGGGAATTGTTTGGTCCTGTCTTTAAAAATGTATGACACAGATAGAGTCTATTTTTTTTTTACCCTTTTGCTTGGGAATCTGCACAATTATGATGTTAGGATGAAAGCACATTTTTCAGTAGATCATGCAACGAGACAGGCCTTTTCATCACAAGTGCCTATATGGAACTTGGAGTGGTTTCTTAAATCTATCATAATAAAGGCACAGAACCAAACTAGGAGGCCATTTCCAAAAATTGAAGCCCTTACCCCATCTGAATCAAACTGTTTCTGGAGCTGGCTGATGTGAGGGCAAAGGATGAGGACACCTCACCTTTGCCTCCCCCTTTAAAAGTCTTCAGCATCCCCAGTTCCTGCAGTTACATCCTTGTAATCTATAGATTCATATCCAACAATATGAAAGTTCCTCTGTGGCATCTCCTGAAGCAGGATTTCCCAGCTGTGCAGTATGCATTAACCTGCAGATCAAGGCTGCCATTCCATTAATGATCATCCAGTCAGTGTTACACAGCACAGGGTCAGCACAGCCTCCAGACCCAGCCCTATGAAAGTGTCTTCATTCCACAGAGATGGCTGTGACACTCCTCGGCGAGCCCTGCTCACCCCCAGCATCACTGCCACACACGGGGACTGGGGCACACGCTGCACTTCTGTCCCGGGCCAGCACGCCCTGAAGAGAGGGAGCGAGGGAGGAAAGAAAAGAGGGGGGAAAAAGAAAAGAGAAAAGGAGAGAAAAGGAGAGAAAAGGAGAGAAAAGGAGAGAAAAGAGAGAAAAGGAGAGAAAAGGAGAGAAAAGGAGAGAAAAGGAGAGAAAAGGAGAGATAAGGAGAGATAAGGAGAGAAAAGGAGAGAAAAGGAGAGAAAAGGAGAGAAAAAGAGAGAAAAGGAGAGAAAAGGAGAAAAAAGGAGAGAAAAGAGAGAAAAGGAGAGAAAAGGAGAGGAAAGGAGAGGAAAGGAGAGAAAAGGAGAGAAAAGGAGAGAAAAGAGAGAAAAGGAGAGAAAAGGAGAGAAAAGGAGAGAAAAGGAGAGAAAAGGAGAGAAAAGGAGAGAAAAGGAGAGAAAAGGAGAGAAAAGAGAGAGAAAAGGAGAGAAAAGAGAGAAAGGAGAGAAAAGAGAAAAGGAGAGAAAAGGAGAGAAAAGGAGAGAAAAGGAGAGAAAAGGAGAAAAAAGGAGAGAAAAGGAGAGAAAAGGAGAGGAAAGGAGAGAAAAGAGAGAAAAGGAGAGAAAAGGAGAGAAAAGGAGAGAAAAGGAGAGAAAAGGAGAGAAAAGGAGAGAAAAGAGAGAAAAGGAGAGAAAAGAGAAAAGGAGAGAAAAGGAGAGAAAAGGAGAGAAAAGGAGAGAAAAGGAGAAAAAAGGAGAGAAAAGGAGAGAAAAGGAGAGAAAAGGAGAGAAAAGAGAGAAAAGGAGAGAAAAGAGAAAAGGAGAGAAAAGGAGAGATAAGGAGAGATAAGGAGAGATAAGGAGAGAAAAGGAGAGAAAAGGAGAGAAAAGGAGAGAAAAAGAGCAAACTGGTCTGTGGAAGGGCTCTTGCTGAATTTTGGAAAAGCAATCTCTCCTGTCGTGTGGAGGAAAAGGCAGTGCTCAGGGCATGTGGCAGAGCCGCCCCAGGAGAGCAGGGGGCATCTGGCAGCGGTGTGTGACATGAGCACCGAACCCAGGGGCTGCAGGGCAGCACCAGCAGTGAGCCCCATCACCACCCTTCCCCTGCCCCTCCCCAGAGCCCCTCAGAGAACAGGACCCTCTGCACAGGGAGGGCAAAATCCCACCCGGCCTCGGTTGATATTTCCCGAGGGCTGCTAAAACCATGTGCTAATCCTGCCAAAGCTCTCTCTCTGCCAGGGCTGCAGACAGAAACCTGCCCGCTGTGAGCAGCCGCCGCAGACACGGAGATGTTTCAGCCCGGCTTTCAGGTTACCCCGCTGGCTCGTGTTACACACCCAGCCACAGCACTGAAATACAACACCACATCACAGCAGAGGGCTGACAAATTCTCCTCCAGCCACACAAGGGCCTTAGCCCTGTCCTAATCCGAAGTCCAGCCCTGCAGAGCTCCTGCCGATCGGGCATGGACACAGCCACACGAGCACACCAGTTCCAGCAGAGGATGCCACTTCAGAAACTGGGAGAAATAAAAAATATATCTATCCTCTTGTTTCTTTCACATGGGTGTTTGGTTCAGTTAGGAGGAGTTCCCTGTTTCCTTCATAAAAATACACCAAAGACCAAGGACCTGCCAAGGAGGGCAGCTGTGGTGCTGCAGGAGGAGGAAAGGAGAGGAGCAGCACCTCCTGCCTCACGTTCCACAGCTACTTCTACATCAGAAGCTTTATCAAACCTGCTTTCTAATACCTATTGCTTTAAAATGGAATAAAAGCAAGTGGTGCAAGAGATAGAGAGGATAACAATATATTCCAGGGACAGAGGCAGTAAATGAAAAAAGCTCATTATCGGGAGTCAAAGAATTCCTCTGAAATCCTGGTTCCATGCATGAGGTCACTGGAGTTCCTCAGCTTGCCAATGACTGCTGTGTAGATACAGGACAGGAAAACCTTGTGCCTCAGTTTCCAAACCTGCCGAGGTAGAAATGTGAGCACTTCCCCTGCCTCAGCTGGGCTTGTCGAGGCTTGGAGGTTTGCAGTGTGCTGCAAGATCAAAGGATCAGAAGAGCATTACATATTCAGCACAGGTCCACACACTACTTGAAGGTCTGGAGGCAAGGCAGGTTGCTTAGCTTGCAAAGGAAAGCAGGAAACCAGAGACTTCACAAGCCCTTTTATTGTAATTACTGGGGACTGAACTGGTCCTGTGTGAGATGGGCACACCAGGCTGGCATCTCCCAAACAGCACTTACCTCAGAGGCACCTTCAGGATTTGCCCTAAGAGTACCCCGGAAGTGAAGGCAGAGATGAGACTTATCTTTGTGAAGACACAAGTTTTTTCTTAAGTTTGAGAGTCACTTTCAACATTTTTTCTCTTGCAAACTTCACTGTATCACCCTTGTATTTGTTGGGAAACACAATATAAATCCTGGCATTCACAACACTGTCACAGGTTGTGGTACCCTGAAAGGTCTCATATTTCTGCAGAAGCAATAACTCTTCTGTTTGTCACTGTAAGCCAAGGCCTTTCTCACAGCACACACAAGCACAGAAGAAAATTGCTGTATTCCAGGAAAGCAGAGGGATGAATTCACAATTACAAGTGGGAATCGGTGCTTTTGTAAACACACACAGAGAAAAATTTATGACACGGATCTCTTTTACTAGCTACCCAGAAAGGTCATTTCAGTCAGACAGCTTGACTGGGGACCTGTGGTAGCACGTGGACCCTGTTATTCCCCTTTCATGCCCTCACAAACCCGTGCATCCAGAGTGGGTGGGCTTGGTCCTCCCTGGGGCTCCTGGAGGCCACAGCTGCCCAAGCTCTGGCCCTCAATAAAAGAAGGGGCCTGCTGGTCACTGTAATTTCAGGATTTCCACAGTTCCTAACTCATCTGTCACCAGTGCTCACAGTGCACACAACCAAAACCAAGTCTCCTGCTTGTTACTGATCCTCCTCCCCACCACATGACAGAACACAAGAATCAGTGCCAATATTGCCACAGACACACACACGTCCACTGGAGCTGCTCCCCCTGCCACACCTCTCCTTTTTTAAATCAATTATCTTAAAATGTTTAGGAATAAAATGTTTGCCAAAGATTAAACGTTGATCCAATGCTCAGTAAAACCAGTGGGAGTCTTTCAGTCAGCATCACAGGATAGGGCACTGAAGGCACACGAGTCACACAGGACCCAGCCAGAGCCCTTGACACTTGGCAGGTTCAGACCTCACCTTGCCAGTGCAAGCAACTGGACAAAAGGGAAGCAAAAACCAGTATAAAAAAAAAAACAGTACAGTGGTTCTTTTATAATTTACCCAGGCCACCGATCTAGGGATGAGACACACAGAGAAGAAATTGTAAAAGATGCAGAAAAGGCAGTGAAATCAAACTGCAAAACTGCCAGGGAAGGTTGGATTTGGTGCTTCAGAAGATATGATTGGTGTGGAAACCTATGGAACCTGGAACGGTGGAAATTACTAAAACAAGCACTGCAAGAACACAAAGCCTTACATGAGAAAACAAAAAGCCTTAGAAAAGTAGTGAAATGAAAGCCCATGCTAATGCTGGCATTACCTGAGAGCCTCATTACAGACACAAAGCCTGGGAGCAGACACCACCACTCCTGGCTTTACTCAACAGCAACGACAGACAAGATTTTATAAAAGAAGTTTCTCAGCTGGCGCAGGCAGCAAATAAGCTTTTTGGGAATTATGCCAAATGCAAAAGGAATAAGAATGAAACCAGATCTGAAAGGACCAGGAAAGAAGTTCACATGGATAGTGCCTGCAAGTTTGACAACGGGGCTGAAGAGCAGCACCTTCCAACCCCACCTCAAGACTCACAGGTAGCTCTCCATCCCACAACCTGAGCTGGTCCTCTCCTGCCTGGAATGATGTTAGGACTCAAAGTGCAACAAGCCTCATGATGTCTTAATCTGCTACCTCAGTCAAGTAAAAAGAGGCATTAAAAAGCTCATTGACTACAAACTGAATCAAGAAGTATTGAGACATGAAATAACACAGAAGCTCTTCACACTAATTAACAGCTGTATATGCAGGCCGTGGGACATTGGTGCTGGGGCTTCACCTCAAATCTTGAAAGCTGAAGTACTCCAAGGGTCCTGTGCATATCTGGAATATTATAAATTCATTTCCTTCTAACTCTATGAGGTCCTTTTTGCTACAAGAAGCTTTACTTGAGAGTGGATGGTGTTCTCAGAGGCGTGTTCCAGTTCAGCCACATCTTAGTGGCTGTAATGCAGAAAACACTGAAATGCCACAGGCTGTAACGTGCAGGTGTTCAGGCACAAGAATCACAGGGGTCCCCACAGGCCTTCAAATCAGTGAACTGTGCAGAGGGCAGTTAAACACTCTCACAACTGGAGATGACTTTGGCTTCCTTTGCTGAAAGCCTCAATGTGCAGCTGGTCACCTCTTCCTCAGAAATTCTGCCTGGCAGCCCTGAGTGTGAAGGCAGAACAGAACTGGATGTATGTGCACATACATATATATACATATATATACACACACATACACTGACACACATGGGCCCCTCTGTGTGACCCCTTGGAGCAAACCAGAGAAGGGATCAGACTGATAAAGAAAGAGAACTCCTCCTGGAGCATCTGCAGCTGGCACTGTGGCTCAGTGGCCAGCCAATGCCACGCATGGTGGGGAAGGCAGAGGTTCAGCTTTCCAGCCGAGTGACAGCTAAAGAGAAACCACAGCCCAAGGAAACAGAGGTGCAGAACTCAGGGAGCTCTCAGGCTTGGGGAGTTCTCTGCATCCCTTCTGTCAGGCTGCTCCTGGTAATCCTAATTCCAAGTAATTCTACCAACTGGTTTAGTTGAGGCAGTGCTTTAAACCAGAACATGTCCGTACTCCCAGTGACCAAAGAACTGAAGATTTGCTCAATAACCTCAACAAAACTATTCTCCCCATTTGGGAAAACAACTTTATTCCCAAAAGTACTCAGAAACATGGTCTAAATCACACTGGTTTTACATACACACACACTCTGTATAGTGAGGAATAAGCACAGACTTAGCTTCTCTTGTGCTGGGTACTGGAAGGTATACTGGGGAGCCAAGGAGAAGAGGAATACACTTGTCCTCCTGCCAGGTCTTTTGTGAAACACCAAAAGCCCCCTCAGACATCATTAAATAGTCATATCATGCTGTGAACATAAATAAAAAAAAAGTGCACTAATCGGAGATTATGGAGATTTACAAAAGTATATACTGAAATGAGGGACAAAAAGGACACTGGATAGTCTAATGAGTAGAAAGAAATTTAACACTGCATCTGTACAGCATCTCCCAATCCACCATTCAGTGGGAAGCTGGTATCCTCACCTCCCAGTGAGAAACTGAGGCAAAGAAGGTTATATGACTTGTAAAATGCTGTATCAGCTCTGGGAAGGCTCCCTGAAGTGACTCAGGGATCTCCACCCCACACACCAGCCAGAGGAATCGTTTCCAAGCCAACACCCGGGTCACTAAAGCACCCAGGGACACTTGTCACAGTCGTGTCCCAGCCTTGCAGATACCTGGTTTAGTCCAGAGGGTGACTAATTCTGATAAAAAGTTTAGAGCATAGCACAGCAAGCCCACACATCTGACAGATCCCAAAGTCTCATCTGGAATGAATCAGTATCAATTCAGACTTTATTTAAACATATTGTTTAAATACAGTTTATCCCTCCTGATGCTAGGTTGAGAAGTTCAGTCTTTCAAGTATACTCTCTTACACTGGAATTTTCTTCTCTTCAGGAACAACTTGAAAACATGCAAGTGCACAATGACAGTGGTCAGATATCTTCATCCTATTATCATCAGTGTGTGTTGCTTTTCACAAGACATCAGACTGATGTCTGTGGGACTGTACCCACCACACCCCAACAGCAGGGACCAGCTGAGCCCACAGAACACTGTGCCACATGCAGAATACACACAGCCTCAGGACATGGAGAGAAAGCTCCCAAATTCCTGAGCCAAGAGAACTAAAAGCAAAATTTATAGATCAGCTACATATTTTATTTTTTATAACATGGTGTGCCTCTGTGACAAACAGCAATTTCCTAGAAATTCACAGTTCAGCTTCCTATAAATTTGTCCTGTGGACTATGTTATTTGTTGCTGTGACATCAGCACTCATTTCTCCTGCAGCTCCCCTGAGTGACAGCATAAAAACGCTGGTTACACTGATGGCACAAGATGCTCTGCCTGAGACAGAAAACCCTTTCATCAAATGCACTTAGAGCTTATCTAGACAAGGCATCATGAATTAAGGAGCTGCTCGCTCAGCCCTGGTCAGCAGATCAAGCAGTGCAGTTTGTCCCCACTCAGCAAACACAAATCCTGAATGGCAGAAACACGCCTCAAAGGAACCGTATGCTTAAGTGTTTTCATGATTGAACCTGGACTGCAGCCTGAGGACCAACGGAGCACCTTCTGCCACCTCCCAGAACGTGGAAAAGTGCCTGCCTCAGAACAGCAAGCGCCTCTACTGATTTCCACAGCACTTTTCCTCTTGGGTAAGCATTGGCAAAATCCAGCTCAAGAGTACCACCTAGCCTTCCTCCAACATTTTACAGACACAGACCACTGAGCTCAACATCACCAAATCAGGTAGCTATCAACCCTTGCACCTGTCCTACAACAGATTTAAAAGATGGGCTGAGGACCAGGGTAGACCAAACTCTACCACAGCATGAAGAGGGGCAAGAAATAGAGATTGTTCTGCTGTGTCCCACAGATTGTTCTGCTGTGTTTGCCTTTGTTCAGAAGGCAAACTCCCCTCTCTGCCCTCCTCCTGCGTTCTCTGCCACACTCATTCTCTCTGAAGAGCGGGTGCCAGGGCTGAGCCAAGGGGACTGACTGACTCAGCAAGGGATGCCCGAGCCTTTGCTCAGTGTGGGGGACACCAGTGTCACTCCCACAGCGCTGCCTCAGGATGGGGACAGCTTCCCACAGCCCTTTTCCCACAATGATGGACTGGGGAACGTTGGCGTGTTCAGGAATAATCACAGTACAATGTCACAGCCCACCCTCAGTGTTTTCAAAACCCCCAAAGCCACTGACTCACAAACACTCCAAGTGGTGCCCTCCAAAGGCCCACTGTGCCCAGCAGTGACACAGCCACTCCTGAGCTGGAGCAGAACAACAAATAACATCAAACAGCAATATCTTCTTAGAGTTTAGCCTAGGAAACAGAGGCTGTGAGCCCACTCGGGACATACAGGGCATGAGTTACCCTGGTGGGTACCTACAGCCCAAAGCACAGCTCTCCCCATAGCCTGGGAGGGCAGGACACTGGAAAAGCACCTGTGAGGTGTCCCAGTTGCTGCACTGGCCAGAGGGGAGTCCAGCTGAGGCAGGAAGCAGCTCAGTCACAGCCTGGGGAACAGCAAGGACACAGACACTCCTGCCCATGAGCTGGGAGGCCTCAGCAGTGCTGGACTGTGCCCCCAGCCCTTGGTAACTTCTGAGTGCTCAGGAAACCCTCCTTCAGTGACACTGTCAACACCCGGAGTTATCCAGCCTGGAATCGTGCCAGACCTCTGGCATGAAATTCCTTTCACTTGGAGGAAAAAAAACCCAGATGATCTGAGTGAACAAGAAGAGACATGTTGCAAAGGCAAAGCAGGAGATCTGGGATTTGTTCTTAGCTCCACCCAGCCCCAGTGATCATAATCCTTTGTTTGCCTTTTTTTTCTATTTAGATTGCAAGTTCTTCAAGACAGAGACAGTCTCTTGGTATTTGTTTATACAGAGTTTATATATCAGTCCCAGGGATTACTGCAAGGAGAATAATCTTTAATGACCACAAATCACTGCGACCCCTGCTTTAGAAATCCTCTAATGTATGCCAAATAGATGTTCAAAAAGAGGCTCCAAATTACAAGGTCTCAGATACCACAACAGCTTTCCGTGCCAGTTGCTGTCCAGTAAATCCAGCTAGAAATTAAATCCCTGATTCTTGGCTGTAACTAACTTTCTTGAGCAGACTGGTAAATGAGTCCTAGTGTGACTGGGAGCACTGTGCCCTTCATCCCACAGGCTCACACTTGACAGAGAATTAAGAGAAGTGATTTCTTTTTGCTGCATTAAAACCAAACCAACAAAACAAAACAAAAAAAAACCCTAACAAATAAACAACAAACCCCAACCAAAATGAAACAAAAAACCCCTACAATCACAGAGAGAGAAATCCAACACTTCACAGGAACTTAGATTCTCTTGTAACTGCGAACTTTGAAATAAAAGTAGGAGGTCCAAGGCAGGGCTGCTGACCTTAAAGGTGTACCTGGGGCACAGGCAGAAGACAGACAGGAGAGAAAGAAGAAAAGGAGTGGGAGGGACTCTCTGGTTAAACAGATCTGTTAAACACAGAGCTGCATCTTGAACATTCTCTAATTTCTGAGCAGCAGCATCAAGAGGGAGCACCCAGGGACGAGCAGAAACCACCTCTGAGCCCAGGCAGACCCAGAACCCAGCAGGAGCCTTGCTGCCAGCCTTGTTTCTCCGAGACTGCCTGTCTTCCTGCAGCTCCTCCACCTTCACTCCTGTGCTACAGCTGCTTCAGCAGAGTCCTAGAACTGAAATGCATTCATAATCACCAAATCCCGTAGTTTCAAGGGGTTTCTCTAACCAACAACACCCTGACTCAGACAGTTTTACATCCTGTATGTTCTCCAGAAGCAGCACCATGAACACTGGAAGCTTTTTTCAAAGGAAGTTCGTTCCCTGCAGTCACCACCTGTCCTCTCGTTAGCACCTATCTCCTCCTGGGGACGAAGAGCCCGATCCAAAGGGAGCTGTGCAGAGATCAGAGCAGCTGGGATACAGGTCTGCTGTGTGCAGACTGCAGATCCAGGGTTTGTTTAGAACAATGGCTCTGCTTTACTTCACGTGTCCATCCCTACTGCGCTTCCTCCAGTTGAGATCGTTGACGTGCCTGAGGTAAAATTGATTGTTCCCTAAGATTCATTCAGCCCTGTACAGGGATGCTCATTTTGGTCCTGAAGTCAGCCTCATTCAAGTGAAGTGCTTGTTTGCATTTCAGATCTTACAGGATGTTAAGATGAATCAAGGTGCTTGGGGCTGTCAAGTTGAAAGCTTAGTATCTTCAAATTGCTGTCCAGGTTACTTTGAAATATTTATGTAATGTACCTTTCTTTCTTAGCAAATTACCATTAATGGGAAAGGAGCTTAGAATTACCTACCAGAAGCACTGAAGTCCCTTTAATGGTAACAATTACTCATTCTAACTTTTTTAATATACACTTTTTCTTGTAGTAGCTTCAAAATACCTGCAATTCTAGCAAATGTTTTACATTAATCTAAACTCTGATTCTATCTCACTCATTTTTCTCAAAGCTGCTGCCTTGAGGAACCAGACAAAGCAAGAGATAAACACTGATTTCACTCTTCTGACTGTGCATTTGATGCAAAAAATCCTCTTGCTGCTTTTAAAAAGGCTGAATCTGCTCCAGTTGGAAAGCAGACTATTCAGGTATCAATCCAAGACCTATTGAAGCCAGACGAAAATATCAAAAAAAAGTGCTCTTCAAAAGGGTTAGTAAGTCAACAGTGGATATTTTCATATGGAGTTAGTCAATTTTAGACAATTATCACAGTCATAAAAGTCAACAGGTTTTCTCTTAGCTACCTAAAATACTCAAGAACATGTTTACTCAGAGTTCATTTTTTAAAAAAAAATAACATCCATTTGAAGAAAACAGTGGATTTTCAGTGAAATAGTGAAGAACAAAATATTTCCATGCTGAAACACCTCCATGCCTCACATGGATCCCCTTGCTAAGAGCAAAAGTCTCCAAACAGAAGTAATTTAAGAGAACTGCAGAAAACTTGGGAACCGAAACTGTAATAGAGAGGAGGGGTAGTTTGGAGGTGAACCGACGGGCAGGACATTTGTGAGATTTCCCTGGTATTGTAGCAGAATTCCAGCTGCTGACCCTGCACAGCTCCCACCTGGAACAGGGACCTACCATCACCTCTCCCCTCTCCAGCCCTCTCTCTGGAGGGAAGAAAGACTCCCTCCAAACACATCAGCACCGTGCTTCTCAGCACAAAGCAGCTCCATTTGGGAGGGAAGTTGGCCACCAGCTTCATTCCAGCAGCTGCTGAGCACAGTGCCCTGGTGTGAGTGGTGCGAGGAACAGCCACAGCTCTGTCCTGTTATCAAACCAAGTCAACTTTGGGGGTTGTTTTTGTTGGGGGGGAGCAGGTTTTGTCTGGTTTTTTGTTGTTTGTTTGCTGGTTTGGTTTTGGGGTTGTTTGGGTTTTTTTACGTCCCCTAGGCAATTTCAGCCAAGCACACTAATTCATATTGCACAGAGTAATTTGACCAGAAGCAGAGAGGGAGCCCCAGTTGTGCTGGGCCACCAGCCCCACCCCAGGATGGCACCAGGGCAGGTGGCAGGTGCTCCCCCAGGGGCTGACCAAGGCCAGGAACCATCACCTCCTGCAGGAGTTCACACATGGGTGATGCTGCAGCCTCCCGAGCTGTGGAGAGCTTCTAACACTGGCAGGTCTCAGTGTCAAGACTGAGGAAGCTACAAAAGTGTGGAAGCCAAAGGAGACTCTTTGCAGCCATGAGTTGCCCTTTTTACTGTTCTTTTAATATTCTACCTGAGCATTAGGCTGAAGCTTTTTTGATTCAGTCCAAAGCAAGAGGGAAAGGCTGCTGTAAGATACCTGTCCTCACTGAGCAGGAGAATATTTCAGAGAAGGTGGAGACCCAGAAGGATAAACTCTGGGCACTGAAGAGAAACAGGGGATATCCAGCTGTACACTAAGTTCCAGGGACAGAAGAAGCTCTGGCACACCTGTATATGAAAGTCAGTATAATGTCCTCTAGGACAAGAAGCAAAGTGAAGAGAGGAGATAATGGAATAAAGGTTTTAGGGAAAACACTAAGCACTGCACATACACAAGCACGCTGTAAATACTGAGGCACTCAGCCAGTCTGCACATCTCTATTTTCTTCCTTAAGCCAACTGCACTGAATAGCAGGACACTGAGACAGTACTTCCATAGGAGAACAAAACAAAACCAAACCAACAAAACAACTGCAGCCCTCCCAGGAACTACTCTCTGTTTATGAGAAAACAAACCATTAAGGCTCTGGGGGAAATGGAATGCTCTGGTCCCACCAACAGTGAGCAGGTAAGTAGGAGTGAGATGTAAGAGCTGTGTGGGACACTGCAACAGAGCTGCAGCTCTTTCAGAGTTGAGTGCAAGTCCTTACCCTCCCAGTTATGGTTTCAAAGCAATCTCACATGCCCTATATTTACCTGTACTTGTGCTCTGGCCTCTCTCAGACTGCAGGATAGAAAGACTTCTTCTTCTTTTTGTAAAGGGATGTCTAGACAGTTGTCTTCACATCAGACAAAAAGTGATCACACAGGAAATTCAAAGGAAAATTGATGTGGGCTGCTACAGAATGAAGGTATTCAGGATGAGGTTGGCAGTTCTGTTCCCTGACAAGGTTCTCAGGGTGGGCTCAGTGGCCCACCTGCAAATGCCAACCAGATTTCACCATTCTAGCTTTGCTCCCAGAATGAAGAAATTCAGAGGAATCCTTCAATTTTCATCTGAGCTCCACTGAATCCTGTGAAAGCTGCCCCCTGTAAGCCACTGCTGCATCACTGGGTGTGACACTGGGTGTGACACTGGGTGTGACACTGAACGTCCAGATCACCCACACAGGGCTCACATCAGCCCTGAACGAGAAAAGCCAAATCAGTTCAGAGCAAATGAGTGGACAACAGACATCACATTGAGTTTCTGCTCCTTCCCTCTATTAAACACACTTAAAAAACAGATCCTTGAATCACCCCGTGATCCACGGCAGCACAACACGATTATTGAGTGACCTGTCTGGTTACACGGGCAGGTGACACTGAGTGGGCAAAGTTCCAAGACCAAGGAAGAATTTGGCTGTGTCAGTACAGCAGGTGTGAGCCTGATTCCTGAATTTTGATAGCAACTGTGCCTCTATGTGAACTATTTAAAAAGAATTTAGACGTTTTTTTGGGTTTTTTTGAGCTACACCAACTAAACAAGAAGAGCTTTTATATATATTTTATGTTCTAATTTTACTTTTTCTTCCTCAGGCTGTATTAAAATCAGGATGGACAAAAACCTAAGTCTAGTTCATCAAAAACTGTCAAAGTTGCAGTGGATTTTGAAACTTTTTGAACAAAAATCCACCCATAATGTGAAATGGATGGATTTTTCAGTTTTTCTTTGTTCCTTTTTCATCTATACAACATGTAAAAATGTCCACATATCCCTACAAAGGCAAATATCCATAGCCTTTGACAAAAATTCAAATTAAAAACTAAACTACAGTAAAAAATAGTAAAGCACGCAGTTTAGAAGACAAATGTTTAAATACCAGTATGTTTAAATTTTAGATAAAAGACCATTTCTCAGTTAAAATCTTTCCCCCAGAAAAACCCAGCTCTTTCTTTTTGCTTGTTATGGTTTTAAAATCCTAAAGCCCACTTGGGAAGCAAGAGAGGAAAGAATGAAGGAGAAAGAGGTTCAGACAAGAAATGAATCCACCCCCCTTCAAAAAGTCCATCAATTTACTATCAAGTTCTCAAGCCACTGTAATTTATAGTGTTGGTCTTAGAGATAAAAAATTTATATTTAAACATAACCTTAGCTAATGACAGAGAACTTGCAATTAATAATTATATGATTAAATCCCACAAGGAAGTTTTATTGTTTAATTTGGTTTAATATGACCATTTTAGGGCAATAAAGGATTACTGAATTGCTGCTGTCACCCAAATGACAATATTTCAAGAGACTCCAGGAACGACTCTTCCAGAAGCAATTGCTTCATCTTCCATAAAAAGTCACGAAGGCATTCAGTAAGGCAGTATTCATATCAGAGCAGCTGAAACTCCCAGGGCAAACACGAAAGGAGGATTCCTCATGAAGCTTTTAATGGTCCCGTAACATTTTTTCTTGCCTCTTTTTTGGTTTTCAAATAATATATATAGTTTTTTTTTACTGCCAATAAAGTTTACTGGCATTTTCAAGCGCAACGGTCACTCATGGTGGAAACCAGAGCAGGGATTAAGGAGGATGCTATTTTTATAGTTCTTCTGGCAGAAATTGCTTCTCCTCCATGCAAGGAATTGAGCTGTGGCTGGCGTGCTCTCCTGAACAGGTAAAGCATGGCTACAGGAGACAAAAGCAGAAAGCCAGGAGGAAGGGCTTAGGCTTGGGGGCTGCTTTTTATTCACCATGGTATGCCACACAGGGTGAAATTCATCCTTTCAACAAGAAACAAGGAAAAAATATTAAATACACATCATGCACGCCACGTTTGGAGAGCTGAAATGGGAGCCGAGTGGCAGGACAACCTCAATTTCATCTGACTTGAGTAAAATGCAATGAATCAAAGCATTGCAAAAGCTGCGTGGCAGGCAGCAAGTCCTGGTTTCCCCGCAGAAACTCTGAGAGGGCAGGCAGGGCAGCAGGCACTCACACTCCATGGCAGCGCTGCTGGTCACCACCTCACCGCAAAGGGAACTGGAAAGGATTTCTGCAGGCTTGGGAGTCTGTAACTAGGCAGTGATGTGATCACACCTGTGCTCCCTGTACCTTTGCATTTTCCTTTGTCATATGTTTGCTGAACTTTTCTCAGCCTTGTGCAACCGTTCCGTTCCCTTAGCAGCAGCTGCAGCAATAACAGAAGAGACAAAACCCACCCAGTGAGCTCAGGAGGAGCAGTAAGCGTTTAACACATCTGGAAGGTAAAGATGCGATGTACAAAGCACACGGGGCCAAAGGCAAGGGGCCAGCTCAGCTGTGGAGCCCGGGGCCCGGCAGCCGTGCGGGGACAGAGCCCGGCCTGTGCCCACCGGGGACAGAGCCCAGACAGAGCTCCTGTGCCCGGACAGAGCCCGGACAGAGCCCGGACAGAGCCCAGCCCTGTGCCCACCGGGGACAGAGCCCGGACAGAGCTCCTGTGCCCGGACAGAGCCCGGACAGAGCCCGGACAGAGCCCATCCCTGTGCCCGGACAGAGCTCCTGTGCCTGGACAGAGCCTGGACAGAGCCCAGCCCCGTGCCCACCGGGGACAGAGCCCGGACAGAGCCCGGGACAGAGCCCGGACAGAGCTCCTGTGCCCGGACAGAGCCCGGACAGAGCTCCTGTGCCCGGACAGAGCCCAGCCCTGTGCCCACCGGGGCTCCCGTGCCCGCCGGGGCTCCCGTGCCCGTGTGCCGCACACAGGACAGCCTTGGCCAGCACTGGGAGGCAGAGAGGGGCCGGGCTCGGAAATAGGTGGAATCCCTGAGCCGGCGGCAAAGGCTGGCGGCAGCGGTCCCACGGACTGTGTGGAGGCAGACGTGTTGCTTTGTTAAGCCCAAGTTTTATTTTCTAAAGCGCCGTGACAGCTCCGAGCCTCGCTGTGTCCCAGCCGAATGTATTTGCCCTGAACAGGCTGCAGCGAGCCGGGCTGGGCTCGGGACAGCGGGGACAGCGGCGGGGAGCGCCGGGGACAGCAGCGGTGGGACAGACAGCAGCAGTGGGACAGACAGCAGCAGTGGGACAGCAGCAGCAGGACAGCAGCAGCAGGACAGCAGCAGTGGGACAGACAGCAGCAGTGGGACAGACAGCAGCAGTGGGACAGACAGCAGCAGTGGGACAGCAGGATTAGGACAGCAGGATTAGGACAGCAGCAGCAGGACAGCAGCAGTGGAACAGCAGTAGGACAGACAGCAGCAGTAGGACAGCAGCAGTGGGACAGCAGCAGTGGGACAGACAGCAGCAGTGGGACAGACAGCAGCAGTGGGACAGACAGCGGTAGGACAGACAGCAGTAGGACAGACAGCAGAGGGACAGCAGCAGGACAGCAGCAGCGGTAGGACAGACAGCAGCAGTAGGACAGACAGCAGCAGGACAGCAGCAGCGGGACAGTGTGACCCCGGCAGCCCCCGGCCGCGCTCGGAGCCCCGCACACCTCGGCCCGGCACCGGGCACCTTCACAGCAGCCCGGCGGCTCCTCCGGGGGCTCCCACGGCCTCCGCGGCCACGGCAGCGAGTTCTCGGGTTCCTCTTGGGGAACCGGGGCAATTGAGCTGAAACACGGCGTGATTCACTTCGCCTCTGTACGGGTCTGAAACGGGACAGTCCCGTTTCTGCAGGGCTCTGTGCGAAATCAACTCCCGGGCACAACAGTGATTGTCCCATTAAGCAACAAGGATTTGTGAGCCCTGTGCTCGGCTGCGTTTCACTCACCAGCATTTTACCAATATTTCTAACCCTAGAGACGAAAAAAGTAATGAGTCAGATTTCTGAAAGATCAGGAATCTGTAAGCTTTTTCAACATCTCAACACCCAAAACTCCCTTGAAAATCACAAAGACAAGAAACTTGCTGGTTTTTTTTACATGAAAGCTGAGTCTTATGCAACATTTTAACTCTAGGTGCTGGGACTTTCCAAATAACACTAATTAAGGCAGTATTCATGATAAGATCCTGAGAAGTGATCCTACATTTTTTGTAGCATAAACAATAATAAAATTAAATATTACTATGATTACAACTAGACATGGCTCTTCCAAAATCTCACCAAAAAAATCCTGAATTTTTCCCAGTTTGTTTTCTATTTGGATTGTAAACTTGCATGAGCCAGATCTTTCCCTACTGTTTATACAGCTCATTGGGATAGTGAACTTGTTGGGAAATTCTGGACATTGACATAAACCAAAAAATACCACTGTGCGGGGAATTTTATTGTGGACCTCAAAACACAGGTGGAAATTCCCTGATGGGAACTATCAGACTTATTATGCACATCCAACTGTCGATTTTAGAGAAACTTTCTTTTTCTGGAGATTTTAGACTTAGCTGAACACAACCAAGGCAAGACTCTTCCTCTGCAAACAAATGGATCAAACAAAACAAATCTCTGCCTTTTGGGATTTCACAGACAACGAGGCTACAAAAATGTACTTGAAGCAAAAGTGTTTATGGCTCTTCTTGCACAGCTGACCCCCATTTCAGGAGAAAACAGAAACAAAATGGGATCTAACTCGTGACAGGGACTTCTAACTATTAGCATAACACACAGTTAACAGCTCACATTGACAGCTTAACTTGAAAAATCCTAACACATCCCAGTGATGGGCAGAAGGCAGACAGCAGGGCTTGCTAATTGGGTCATTCTTTACTAGACATCTTTGAGTGGTGGTTTGGGTTCTCTTAAGATTGCTGCCTAATGAAGTAATTCATGGTTAGCATCCTCTTGTCGCTTGAAAATAATTATTTCACATACAGTATTAACAAAATCTAAATTTAGACTCAATAATTTTTTTCAATAGCTCTGCAGACTCAAAGCAGTGATGCTCTTAGACCAGCTCCCTGCTCAGATTATACAAGGATAAAAGGCAGAAAAATAGAGCCAGCAGTTCATGGCATCAACATCCTCTGTGCTACAACAGCCCAGAAGGGATGAGAGCAGGGAGGAAGAGAAATTGCCAACACTTAGGGGACAAAACAGCCCATGTCTGAAGTGAGGACCATGCCAGGTTCTCCTCCAATCCTGAAGGAAGAGGTGCCCAGACAATGCACTGCCACCACCGGTGACACCCAGGGAGAGCCCTTCCCCAGGCTCCTCTCAGTGCCTGGATCTCAGCTGGGAGAATTCAGAGCATTTCCACCCCTCTCCAATATACATCTGTGTTTATTAGTTTTTTGCCTGCACGACTGACAATGAGCAACCCTGTTCACATATTTTCTGAAAGAGAGAGCACAGTTTGTTTATGTCAGCTGGATGTGCCAGTCCTTAATATGTCTGGGGTTACAAGAAAATAAATGGACTTTCTATGTCATATTTAGATCCCCTTCCCATCCCTCATCAGTCCCCCGATGTGTTTGTCTCGTTTTTGCCCTCACTGGGGATTTGCAGCACACGTAACATTCTGCCCTCACTCCTATTCACTCAGAGGCTCAGAGGGCATTTTTTAAAGTATAGGATGTTTTTTCAAGGACTTGACCATTTATCATCCCAATGGAAAAAATTCTCAATGATTTCATGAGGATTGGCCCTTCACCAACAACTGAAACAGCTTTTGCAGGCCGACCAGATTCCACGACTTCAACTGCTTCCTCACAGAGAAGCGATGGAAGGATTTCATCAGAGTCAAGGCCTACAGCGACTTTTATTCCTGGTACAGGAACCAGCCTGAAGGGAGCTAAAGGTCCCCGAGACACATTTATGAAACAGCTCAGACTTCTTTCTGAACATTCAATTTACAGGCCTGCAGCTGAAAGCCTGACAGGAGTGCGTATTTCCTTGACCGATTTTTTACGCGTAAAATATGAAGAACCCGAAAAATGAGAATTCCAAGTCAGAAACCATCATGTCAAAAAACTGTCCCTGGTTTGCACCACGCACTGCCCCACACATTGAGGCTCTTCTGCCTTTGAGGGGAGTG
This sequence comes from Sylvia atricapilla, assembly GCF_009819655.1. Lineage (NCBI taxonomy): Eukaryota > Metazoa > Chordata > Aves > Passeriformes > Sylviidae > Sylvia > Sylvia atricapilla. The sequence continues at coordinate 11,697,211 of NC_089157.1, read as the reverse complement.
ACCAGAACTGAGGAGTGCAGGACTTGCCCCAGCGCTCCTGGCACCCTGTGACACTGTCTGGAGCACTGTCAAATGCCTGTTGCACTGATACTCAGCTAAAGCAGAATTAAAGGTCAGGCATTCAGTTTTCTCATCCTTAAGGAACTGCTCTACAGCAATGTCAGGCACATCCCTCTAGATTAAACTAGACTAAGCATTTAGATGGCCACTCTTCCTTTACACTAACACAAGCATTAAGTCCAGTGTCAACCCCAGGCTAACACCAACATGAACAGGGTAAAAGAGAAATGCTCTGAATCAGCTTTTGAAAGTTACTTACAAGAGCCAGGATCTGGGGGGAAGGAAATTCAGCAAGCAAAGTTAATAAAAACATTCCCAGACTGTCATCTTAATTAGCTTCAGCACGATATTTAATGTGGTTGAACAGCATGGGGTGGTTTGGGAAGCTCAGCATCAAGTGCAGCAGGCGTGCTGCGCCTCAGCGAGAAAAGGATGAAATCTCCTTCTGGGACACAGCAAACTTGCTGGGAAATGATTAGTCTGCTGGGAAACAAAATCTGGCCGCAGGAGGAATGTGCTGCCCAGTTCTGGCTGGCAGAGGGGCCTGAGGACAGCACTCGTTCCTGGCTGGCATGGGGCACAGCCTTTTCCCTTCCTGGCCCAGCACGGGGCACTGGGGACAGCCTAAGTGTGTCCCCCCACGCTGAAAGGGCTTTAAAGTCCAGCAGGGGAGGACTGGAACACCTTGTAAATAGAAGAGGATCAGACTTGGGGCTCCCAGCCTCTCATACAGTACTGTACAGGCAAGGACCAGCATTTCCTCCTCCTTGGGGAGCTTTGCAAATCTTGGTTCTTCTGCCCCAAAACATTTCACATGGCGTGGAGTGGCAAATGGAACATCCTTTTGGACACAAAGGAATTCACTTTTTGATTGTCAAGCCAAAAAGTCGTGTACAGGGCATTACTGAAATATGCAAATTGATTTTTAAACCTTGATCATTCAGAGTAATAAATTGGCACTATTATTCCCTCTTGCAAATAGTATCAAATGATCTTTAACTGGTAAAACCCCTGATTTTGTAAATGTAAATGTCAACCAAGAGTCCAACCCAAAACTGCCCTCAGATTCCTAAGGACACTTTGGAGGATCAGCTTTAAAGATCACTGCAGGACCAAACCCTTCATCTTATAAAATTGGCCCCATTTCCTGAATATATTCATGAGTGCTAAGCTCAAACTATTTGTCATCTCCACAGTAATTTGAAAAATATGTTAAGAGAACCATTATATTAAAATAAAGACTAAAATGGCTGAAAACTCTGAGCAGGGGGGAGAGGGGGAAGGAAAGTTATTATTGAACAGAAACACTAAATCCCTGCTGCAGTAATTCACAGCTCCGTTTATGCTTTTGCACCATCTGAGGATCCTGGCCCCGTGGCTGTTCCAAAGGAGGTCAAGGAACAAGTCTGAGAAGCTGTGTACCAGTTTCCTAATAAGATTGCCTCGTCTCACATTTCTGCTGATTTCTTTCATACGTTCAAAGTTGTTACAGCAGCTCATAAAGAGAAAATAAAGATTAGACACCAGCCTTTGCCCTTGAGACCATCCCTGACCTCTGGTTTTCCATTTACATTTATTACAAAAGAGTCTGCAATGTTTTTGAGTCATGGAAAAGCATCTGATGGTTACAGAGGGTTTTGCACCACTAACGCTCTGTTCGCCGGCTCTCCTCAGACAGAACTTTGCAAGGATATTGAAACTCCCTCAGTTGCAGGCAATAAACACAACTATGCCAAAGTTGGGAGGAGGAGACGGAGGGGGATGGTTCCTTGCACACCACTGCTTTCTTATCCATCTGGAATTGGGAAAGCACGGCTGGAAAGAAAGAGCCAAGAGCTCTGGAGAAGTCAGCCCAATTCCTCGGCTATGACACACGCCCTGCGTGCACACGCGAGAGGGAATGCGAGGAACTCATCTGTCTGTATTCAGCCATTATTCAAAATAGAACACATTAAAAGATTCACCATGGCAGTAGTAAGAGACTTTTTAAAGGATTTGCTAACCAGCCTGGTCTGGGCTGAGGCCCCTCCTGCAAGAAGCAAAGCAATCCTGCCTTCTAAACTGGACTTGAGAGTGTTCACATCTGGTAAAATCTGACCCCAGATCAGTGCTTCCCTACAGGCCTGTGTCATTGAAACCAATGGGAATCACACTGGAGACATCCGTGTGGTTAGCTGGGAGTCACAGCAACACGAGGGCAAGAGTGAGCTGCCGTGACGGATGAGCCCCTGTAAAAAAACATCCTCTGCTGCTTCCCTCCTTCTAGAGCCACTTTTCTTCATTTCCGTAGATATAATTTGTCCTTGCAGAATAGCTACAGCTTTCTTTTACTCTGCCACTCACAAACTGCCCGTTGCTACCACATGCTGCATTACAGCCTAGAGGAGAACGACAAACTATTTCCCAAGAGTGTTCGTATATTCGTTTCAATTCAATTTAAATGTGAGCTTCATTATGACCTTGTTAGCACCCTCTCTCCTGTTTACTTTCCATTAACTCTCAGCCTGTCAAACTTTATTAGCACAAATGACCGTAGAAATTGTGAGCTGCTTGAATTCTCACAGTTTGAAACATATTTAGTGGGGGAAATTCAATCTGTCCAGCAGGCCAAGGGAGCGCTGCCATGCCCCAGCCTTCTGCTGACTTGCAAATTTTGGGAGTGCTCACAAGCAAAAAGTGATGACAAGAATAAGTCTCTGTGAGTAAGGGAAAACAGAAAGGAGACATGTGACTGCCAGGCAGCAGCCCCAGGTACACCCCTGCTCTACACAGATGGGAGGAAATGTCAAAGGCAAGGAGCCGACTCTCCCCCACCCTCCACCCCCCATCAGACAATTAGGGAGTAAAAACACCTCAAACACAACGATATTTATAAAGAGATAAAAACCGGAGGGGGAAATGTAAAATGAATTCTATGACTCATAGAGCTCTGCAAACCACCCGAGTGTTTTGCATGCAGCCCACAGCATCCCATCTGTCCTGGGAGGACACGACTTCTCGGGTGAATTCCCTCTTCCCTTCAGTCTCAGCTCGATTTCTTGTCCCCAGAAGAGTATTATAACATACGGTTAACTTTTTCACATAATGCTTAGTTCCCAATCTCACACAAAAGCTTCCACAATGTATGTCATTTGGACATGGATTTAAACATGATAAACAGTGTAATACAATCTCCAGCTGTTTGAACAATTCTGGTCATAAACTGCCTCACTGCACTGTCATCATGCTCGTTTCTGCAGTGAGCCTTTGTTCTCTTTTATTCCCTATATTGTTTCCTTTCCACTCCAAGACATTTTCAAAGAAAAATGCATAAATTCAAATTTCAAATCAACATTCCCTTGGGTTCTTTATCTCTCTGAAAAAAAAAAAAAAAAAAGACACTCAAATTTAATTTTTATTAAGGTCAGAGGTGGACAAAAACAATAATATGGCTTCTTTTCTGAAATCTAGTCAGGCCATTCTGAAATATCAGGCATAACTTTTTCGTGAATACTGGTAAAGAAGATTGCAAGAGTGGAAGAAAACACAATCCAGAAAAATTAACCCTCCCAGTATTTCAGTTCAAAATATCCAGGTAAATATTTGGTTCATTTTTATTAAGGAAAATTATAAGATTAAAAAATCTTCTAAATAAAACATTTTGTTTATTAATTTATCGATAACTCTCAGAAAAAAATGCTTTGGTTACAATCAATTGCTTTACTTTCTTCAGGTTTTTTAGTGTAGCCTAGAAGACCAGAAAAAAACCCTCCCACTTTTCTTTGCAGTTGTAGTGAAATAAACTTGACATCCAGCAGTGTTGATTAGAAGAGGTCAATACCCATTGTCGGGCTGTTTTCTAAGCTCCATTTCTGGAGGTTCCCTGTCCTGGCTGGATTTTAAACCCTCCCTGCCCCTGCTCTAGTGACACAGTCCTGGCAGAAAGTCCTCTGCTCCAAATGCTCCTGGGATACTTGAAAATCCTGGAAAATATCTATTTTCCTACTGTTCTTCTATGATGGCTCAGGATACACATTTCAGTGTAAAGATGAGCCCCAGAAAGACAAGCCCTGAGTCTGCCACTGGCTGCAATTGAAGAGGGTTTATTAAAACCCTTTCCCATCGAGTTAAGCATTTCTTCAGTGCTCCAGCATAGCTGCAGAATAAATTTAAATTCCTCCCTGCCAACCCAGGTGTGGAGGAATATATTTTAATATCATAAGAAACAGGGAAAAGGAAAAGGAGTATTTCACTTCATTAGTGTGCTTTTAAAAGAGGAGATCTAAGATAAAGATGAAGGGAAATTTAGGGCAGGCTTAGGAACGAGTTCCCAAGGGAAACCATGGAAGTCCCATCAAGTGAGATGTTTAAAATTAAACTGAATAAAGCACAAGAAAGTACATGGCACAAAACAGCCCTGCAAAGCAGCAGGATCAGCTGCATTAAGGGTCTGTTTGCACTCCTGGTTTCTGTGGCTTTCTCTCACTCATGTCCAAGTGTCCTGGGAGCGTTTGCTCCCCACAGCATCGCCCTCACTCCTCGGGCAGCCAAAGACAGCTCCAGTGATCTTAACTGGTTTGGCTTCACCCTAAATTTCTATCTATAAACACAGATGGACACATTAGTGTGGGCTCTTGCTCTGGGCTGGCTCCTGACTTTGCACTTTGCTCCAAGTGAAGACGGTCCCTGTCCCAGAGCTCAGCAGGGAAGAAGGAATCTGTGCCCTGTGATTTCCCCCTGGCAGCAAGGCACCATCCTGGGGACAGCCCAGGTCCCTGGGACAAGGCTTTCAGAGCCCACAGGGCTGTCAGCCATCCCCCGTGGCAGGGCCAGCAGTGGAGAAACCACAGGCAGGTGCCTGTGTGGGTGACTTGTTCTTCTCACTGCACCAACTTGGGGCAAAACTGGTGTGGCTCTGATTTGCAAATATGGTGGGACTACTCCTCGTGTAAGAGAAAGAATTACGAAAATCAAATAGGTCAAAACCCATGTTGGCTCATGTCAGAAAAGCCATTAATATCACTAAATATCACTATTAACAGAGAGCAAGATAAAAAAACACATGTCAAGGCTGGGGAGAGGAGGATTTGATTAAAGATGGCCTAACTGATTCAGCAGCAATTAAGGTTTCTCTCCAACTGGTGTGGTTCATTCCTGCCAGGAAGGAGCCACTAGGTCCAACTCCCCTCCTCACTGGTGAAAGCCATCACCCCTGCTCAGGCAGCTCAGCACGGGGAGGAGCAGAATCCTGCCCAGAAAGGCCTGTGGCAATTGTACAGGATCAGATAAAACACCTCAGGAATGCAGCTCTGAGTGGAGCACTAGGTAATGCTCTCATTTCCATCCTTGGCTCATTCAGTCCCACCTTTCATTTAGACTACACAGTGGTTGGAGAAACAGTTTTAACATCAATTGGTTTGAAGGGCGGGGATTACATTCGCATTTTAATGGTGTGGAAATGAATAATCTGAACAGGGAGCAACAAACTGTGGGAAGGGCTGCTCCATGTTTTCTGTTTACCAGATGGAAATAACCCCGGATTTTCTTACTACCTCTGCTGAGCTGGCAGCAACCTGGCAGACAGGGCGGCTCCAGCCCTGCAGAGCACACAGATAGAGTGTACTGGGACAGCAGCCGGGGCACCAGCTGAGCTCAGACCTGTCTGGGATGGATTTTGCTCCACCACACAATGCCATAAATGACTGCAGGAGAAGCAGACAGCAGCTAATGCAGGAGACAGAGTGAAGCCATCTGCCGCCTGCCAACTGTAGCTCCAGTGGCCCTTTCCCAGTACAGAGCCCAGGGCAGATTTGGGAAATGCATCCAAGCATCAGCAGGAATCACAACACTTCCCAGGGTAACCCATCTCATACTGATGATTCTAAGAGTGCTTTAAAACTAGTTATTAATTCCCAATGCACCTGCTAGGGAATTAATATTTTAATCTGCCATTTATCAATATGTTAACTGAGGTCCTGTCCATTAATATGTTGCAGTGATCAATGGCAGAGCCAGAAACAGAAGCCAAAATTCTGCTCCAGGGGGAGTTTGTTCATCAGATAAATAGGTCTTTGCACATTTGTTTATACCTGCATAAATTAAGACAGACAACATGCTTGCCTGACGTTTAACAATTCATCACTGCAAAAGCCTGGAAAGACCCAAAAAAAAAAGAAAAGCTTTATCCTAACACATCTTTACTCAGGGGGCTTCATTGCTCAACATGTGTCATGTGCAGTGCAGCATCCATCCTAAAGATGAACTGTAACAAGGCTCTGCCTTGGGGACCATCAGAGCTTTGATTTTTGCAAGGATGATCCCACAGATGAAGAGGCCATTGTCATCTGTCCAGGGAATCTGGCAGAAGAATGTGCTGCTGCTGCTAAAAGTGGCCAGATACACAGATACAGTTACGCTCCAGTCGCCATCCAGTTTAAAACATCAGACCTTTGTGTTTCCAGAGTGGAAAGTCCTGAGTGGAGCTAGTCTATTACCTCCTTGTTTATGAGGTTACTGTAGGTCTGGACTGCTGAAATTGCACCCCATGAGTACAGGACAAGAGGCTGTAGACAGCTCCTCTATCTTATTTGTGTCTTATTTCCAATCAGGCTCCTGTCTGAGACCTCAAAACCACAATATCAGCCTCTTGGAACTATGCAATAGTGACCAGCAGGGTAGAGCTGCTTTTTTAACCAGCTTGTTTAACCAATAAAATGTGAAGTTGGACAAATGCCACCCACAGAGCTGACTTCTTCAACATTTTCTGCACAAAAACCTACCTACTGACTTCAGCAGGAACTGGAGAGCTGTACAGTTACACACTCTGAATTACAGTTTGCGGAAATCAGAAACACAAACTTGTGTCCAGTACAGAAACAGAGGTTTGTGGTGGTACAGGGAACCAACCTGCACGTTCCCACTCCTGGCCTGCAGGAGTAACTGCACAAACCAGCTGCCCCTTGCTGCTCATCCAGAGGTTAGTTCCTCTTTGGACAGACTGTGGTGCCATCAGATCTGCAGGGGGGTGGTTGGTTGTGGGGTTTTTAACTATAGCTTGATTCCGGTTACACTACAACTCTTAGTGTTTGAAGAGAAATGATCACAAAGAGCCTGCAAAAAACCCCTCAAGCATGACTGCCTGTTCCCTGGGGAGCTCTCGATCACAAGTGCTGAATCTACTTGGAGAAATGAAGGGAAGAGCAGCTCTTCTGCTGCTCACTGACTCTCCCAGAAGAGCATCCCACCCTACAGCAACACCCGAGGATGGAGGGGTGGGTGTGTGTGGATAGGGCCATCTGTGCTGGCAACCTGAGCCATAGGCACGTGTTTCACACATGTACTTACATGATACATGGGGTACATATTTACCACAACAGTTTGTACTGAAGCAGTATTTCAGTTTCTTCCCAGCTGTGGTGACAGTCTTAAGGTGGGTCATGGGGAGATCTCAAGGATATCATCTCACTCCACTGCCACTTTTGCTTGTTGACATACACTCCTGCTGGAAGTGGTGCTGCCTTGTTTGGTCTCAAGGGTGCTCATTCCCTTTACAATATAATCAGTATTCCTTCAGGGAGTAAGGCCCTGCTGGGTAAGTACCTAAACACCAGTCTCAGGTTTAAAAGAAGCAATTTTCAGCCAGCACAGAGGCACACCCACACACACAACCTCAGAAAGAGTCAAGGACACAAAAGGAAAGAAACAGGTCCAGTTCAGCTTAAAGCTGCTTTCTGTCAAGAAAGCGATGGACACGAGCTCTAAAATTACAGGCTGTGAAGGAAATAAAGAGGCTTGGGGAGAACAGTGGAAAGATCTGGAATAAAGGGAATCTGGTATGTACAAAGAACAGCAGCTAAGGGAGCTGAGAGGATGTTCTAGGATGGCACAGAACACATGACTGATGGCCATTAATCTCTGCAAGAGAGGCAGCTCTTTTTTGTGCCCTCTGTTTCTAATTACTGTTCCAACTCAGCTCTAGGCCTAAATTGCATAATTCAAATCTATTCCAAACCACCCAAAGTGCTAAAGGTTTTGGAAGGCACAGGAATGGGAGTATCAGGCATAAATTGCAGGGTTTATGGTATTTACACAAGAGCACCCAATTAGTTCATGCACAAATGCCAAAACAATACACGTGAGGACCCCACTGGGTCACACATGAGTGCAGAATTGCTTCACCCATGTACACCACCCAGAAAGTTTATGCAGGAATGATCCAGCAGTTCATGCATGAGCACCCAATTAATGCATGAGTGTCCAATTAGCACACACACGAGTGCCCGGTAAGTCTGTGCATAGCCAATTAATTTGTTCATAAGGGCACAATTAATTAATGCATGAGCACATAATTGGTTTTGCATGGCTGCCCAAGTGGCACATGCATGAACACCCAGTTAGTGGTACACAAGTGCCCAATCAGGGTGTCCTTGAATGTCCTATCAGGTCCTGCTTGAGCACCCGAATAACTGAGCGTGTGTTTTGTGCATGAGCACCCAATCAGCCCAAGCAGGAATGAGCGCCCGTGCAATTCATGCCTGAGGACCCAAATATTCCGTGAAGAAGGCACAATCAGTCTCTGCATCAGCACCCCAGTACCTCACCCCGAGTGATGGGCAGGTTCTGGTAGCTGGGGCTGCAGGGATGCCTCTGCCAGGTGCTGGCACAGCCCAGCCAGCTGTGAAACCGGGGAAAAAACCAAAATGCTCCAAAGCATCAGCCCAGCAGAAGAACCCTCAGGATCTTGTCTCAAGACATACTCAAGAGGAGCAGCTGTAAGCATCTGAGAAATGTGGAGGGAGAGATGGCTGAGGAGATGTGGGGCTGGAGATGTGCTCTTGGAAGGAAGCAATCTGTGTGCAAGGACTGTATCCCAAGGGACTGGCTCCAGGAAAATTCATGGGTATTTTTAATTTCTTTAATTCTGCATGGCTTTTACAGAAGTGTCAGGAATGTCACATCTGGAAGCAGGAACAGAAGTTGCCTTAGAAGCTCTGAGCCAGCTGCTTGTGATTCTGTAGCACGCCCGTGAAAACCCAAATCCAGGGAATAATGACTGTTAGCATCTACAGAAAAATCTCACTCTAACAAAATGTATTGGCTTAAGAAGAATAAAGGATGGAGCTCTACAGCCTGTGCTACACAGGAGCTCAGATAAGATGGTATAATGACAGAGTGGTCATAACATCTGTGATCTTATCAGTCCAACGTGCTTAGGTCTCTTAATCACTGTAAGTCCAACTCGCACTACTTCCCTTGTTCAGGCCCAGAGGAAAAAAACCAAGGTGGTATGTATTAAGCCTTGCTCATGCCAATAAAAATGTACTACAGGAATGAATGCATTTATTAACTCTCAGCAGTGGTGCCAATGGTTTTGGCTCAACTACAGTTTCCTGGCCTTGGACACAGGGTCACAAATCTCTAAGACTGTTGAATCTTGCCCTGCAGTAAGTCTGAGCTGGAGCTGTCTGCCACAGGGGAGAGAAAGCAAAGCCTAGGCAGCCCTAAATAATAATACTTTCAGCATTCAAACAGAATAATTTAAACATTTGTAAGAGCAGGGGAAAGGCCAGCTTCAAGATCTTCTGGATCAGCTCTTTGCACTCAGCTGCAGTTGGATGCAGAGAAGGGCCAGCCACAGGCCCCTGCCTTGGAGAACTGGCCACAGCCAGGAAGGGGAGGCTGTTCCCAAAAGCACACTGCAGGGCACTGGTGATTCGAGCCCTTGCAGGAAAATGGCAAGTGCAGGATTGCATCTAAGGGAAGAGGAAGCCCATTTCTACCTGGCTGGAAACCAAACTCACAAAAGCAAGATTATTATTTACCAGAACCAGTAATTTCTCGATGTAACTGAAAAAAAAAAAAAAAAAAAGGCTACAAATTCAGTCCTTTCAGCATTTTATTCAGAAAATTACCATGGAAGGATGGCAGCAAGTCCTTAGTACCTAGAAAACATAAATATGGGCATAAACTTGTCATAACTGTAAAAGCCTTGCTATTAACTTCAGGCACCTCCCTCCTCGGCATGCCTGAGCTCTCCTTTGCCCAGGACAGGATGTATTTCTTCATTGCATATCCAGAGTCTAGCAGGATGAGAGGCAGAAACTCACTAGAGAGTGCTCATGCTGTGACCCAACAAAAACACATTTGGCATTTGCCCGTGGCCAGCCAAGCAGGGTCACGGTCAACCTGAGCACTCTGAATGTGCTCAGAAAGGTGTAGCCCACACAGGCCCAGTGCTGGCACATCTCTCAAAGTGACTCAACCGAGTTCTTAGAAACACACAGCTCAGTAAAAGACAATCAAAATTATGCTCCTAAAGTCCAGACACTCTAAGCTGTCCTTTTAAAAAGTCAATGCCTAATGAGTCACGTCCGTAAGGCATCTCACTGGGTCGTATCCAACCAGCAGCAAATGGCACAGGGAGTCTGTCCTGGCAAATCTGGCCTGAAGCATCTCCTCTGAAAATGAGTCTTGGTCTCCGAAATCCCCAAGCTGTTACCTAATAAATACATTATTAGATTCTGAGGCAAAAAAAAAAAAATAAAAATACTATGGCTGAAGAATTAGTGGGTTTGTGCAGAGGCATTTGGAGAGACAGCACCTGCTCTAAGCACAATTCACCAAAGAAGATTTACTGAGGCTCCTGCTCTGCTTTCAAACCAACCCTCTTTACTAGGTGAAGTCACTGAGCTCATCAGATGGAGCCCTCCCATCCAGCCCCAAAGGACAGAATAAGCCAGTTTTACTAGAAATCTTTCAGGTTCAGATTACATTTACACCTCTCTGTCAGTTCAAAACCAGGGACACTTCCCACTGTCTCAACATACTCTGGCCACAGAAACAAAAACTTACATTTCTATAAGAAGCCTAACAGCTTTTTCACTTCACAAGTAAAATCCACTGACATTGAACATTTCTTCATGTGTTGAAACCCTGCTGTTACTGAAATTTAACCTATCAGAGTAGGCACTGAAGGAGACCATCAACAGTCTGTGGTCAAATCCTCAAGGGAAGGCCCTGAACTCCTGTGAAAGCCTGGATTTACAGTTTCAGCAGAACCTCTCTGCCCATAGTGCTTTACCATAAACGTCAGCTGTATGAAAAGGCCCTGACCAGCCACCCTGCACCTTCTTCACAACACACTTTTCTCCTTTTGTCCTCCCTGCCTCTGCAGGAGGCTTTTCAGGGGAATCTGGCTGATGATGAATCTGCTGTGAGCAACAGCATATTTTGGACAGAGCAATATTAGCTGGAAAAAATAATCAAAATTAAGAAAACCACATGTAATTAGGCTAGGATGTGATGTCATCAGTGATGTGAAGAATCATTAAACATACTTGACCCAGCTAATGAATTGCAGGCTAGTTTTTACAGTCAGGATAATTCTGACATAACTAAATGGTTCGCAAATCACTGGCATTAATTCTTAGAGCGTCAGTGAGTTTCCACGTGAGACAGGAAGAAAAGGATGCTGCAAGAAGATCAGCAGGATGATTTGGGAGCCTGCTGTCTCGATTGATTTTCAAGCAGAGTTTTGCAATTAGGCAAGAGGATGCCCAGTTCCATGCAGAGTTAATGTGCAGACTCAGTGGCTGAGAAATATCACATCCTGGAAGCAGGGGATCAACTCAGTGTGTGCAGAGGGGAGAGAGCCCCACTGCAGCTCCCTTGCAGGACAAACACAGGCAGCTCTCCTGTGCTCCTGAGCACTCACCTGGCCCCAATGGCCACAGCATCTAAGCCCCACTTTGCCCTGCAATGCACCCTAGGTGTACTGATCCCCATGAGAGTGCTGCAGGGTGGAAAACACTTTCAGAGCAGTTTTACAGATTGTAAAGGGCGGCATCAAGACATTAATTAACTCGCCAAAAGTCACAGAAGAAACCTGTGGAATAGAAGGGAACTGAACAGAGGTTTTCCACACTTCAGATCACTGTCAAGAGTATGTGCTTCTCTTCAGAGCTGTTTCTTGAAAGATGTCTTGGCTGTAGCTGTTAAATTCTCTCCTTATCATAACAACTGATTTGTTTGTAGAGAGATGATGCATGTATGTAAAATGTACCCATAAACCATGATGAGGTTATTTCATTTTCAAACAGACACTCCAAACATTCCAGAGTTAAAAAATAAAAGTAGCATTTAGCTCTACAGGGCATGTTTTCTGTTCCAGACAAGGTTCGTTCTGCTCTTGTTTTGAGAAAGTAACTTTTTTTTTTTACCATTCATATACCAGGTGTTTCTAAGGGTGTGTTTGGCCCCAGATCAGCTCTGGATGAAGCAGCAGCACAACACATCCTTGCTGGCAAATGAATCCCTACACAGTTGGGAGCTACAGACTGGATGAACCATAAATCTCCTTCAGTGTAAGGGCCTGGACTCTTCTCCAGCTCTGTTACAAAGCAGATAAGAAGTGGGGTCATTGAACAGTACAAAATGAAAGTTTTGTACTATTTTGTTTTTGGAGGATGTCAAGCTTTACACTGAGACATTAGTTCTGGAGTTCTTGCAGTGCACTTGGGCTCTTCTCAAAGCATCAACCAAGGGACAAAGCAAGGAAAAGGCTCAGCACCTGCCTCCAGGTAAAGCTGCAAGGCTGGGTGGGCAGAGGGACACAGGATATTCCATGTTACAGCCACAAACATGGACAAGCTCCCAGGGCTGGCAGCACTTGGGCACAATCATTTCCAGCTGCTGTGTGTCCTGTTGCTGAGTATTTTGCTTTTCTCAAGGAAGGATCCACAGGAGCTTAAAATAATGCAAAAAACATCTCAGAAAGGAAAGGCAGGAGTGAAACTGATGATCCCCAGCTCTACCATCCTACTCTCCTCCAGATCCCAAAAAAGGATCTCAAGAAGAAACCAGAACCCCATCTCTAACACAGGCAGTATTTTAATACCTCACTGCAATCCATGCAAATTTCCAGAAAAAGAAAATTCTGCTTTACACTGACATACTTTTCTCAACAAAGCTACTTGAAGTAAACTGGATGTGTTTCTCAGTATATATTATCTGACCAATGTACCAGTACTATTTATTGCTTTTCAAGGCACGTAGTGGGTATTATATCAAGCGCCTCCATAAGGCATTGTGAAGAGAGTTTTTCTTTACACATCTAAAACTCCCTGTACAGGGCAGGTCTTTAGAAAAGAAAACATCAGTGAGAAGCAAAATACTTGTCAGAGGGAAGAGAATCACACACTCAGACTTCTCTAAATCAGCTTTTATCAGAGCAAACTTTCTTCTACAAAGAAATATTCACAGCTCTGGGAAAGGAAACACACTTATCAGATCCGTGCTGTTTGCATAGGAAATGAAAAACGGTGACTGTTCATAACTTAAAGTGTTTTTAATGAACTTGACTCTGTATTTTGGTCTGGGAGGAGGAGTAAAAGGTCTTAGGAAAACAGCAGTCTAAGCGAGATGAGGGGATCTGGTCGTTCCCTGGAAGCACTCTGTGGGCTGGGATCCTTTCCCTGTCTCTGCCAGTCCTGTTCCATGGTCTGTGGGATATTGCAGCCTGGCAGAGAAGGAACTGCCTTCTGCCAAATGTAGAGTGAGCTACCTGTGTCCCGTCCCTGTGGGATTCAGTAAAACCCCTGACTGAGCCTCCAAGCACTTGCCTGTTCACTGGCAGCCTGTCCAGAGGGTTTCTTACATGGCAAACTCTGACGAGAGCAAAGGACATTCCCACTTTTCTGCTTCTGTGGCCACAGCTGGGGTGTGCTGCAGGTAACAGTGCAGACAAACCCGTGTTTGAAACCACTTAAAGACTGCGAGTTAGAACAAGAATCTGGGAGTGTAACAATTTCATTAATCATCTTCCTTATCTTGGCACACATCAGGAACTTATTAGCAAAACTTAGGAGCTAAGCAAAGGGATATGAATACTCAAAAAACTGCAATTAAAAGAGGACAACACACGCCCAAAGAAAGATCAAATGAACACTAATCTGTTAAAAAAGGAAAGAATAATACAGAATATTGGTGACTAGGCCCTTATCACCAGTATGTACCAACAGACAGATCCCTCTGCCTCTGCAGAGCCCACACAGGTTCCACTGCTCCCCAAGAGCTGCAGGCTGGAGCTGGAACGCCTTGGGAATCAGGTGCACAGGCAGGAGGTGACTGACCAGCCTGACTGTGAGGTGGTATACCCCAGGCAAAGAGAGAAATACAGAGAGAGCAGCTGCATCCACCTGCAGTGGGCTTGCTGTCAAGGCTGTGGCCTCAGCATGTTTCCAGGCTGCCAACACGTCCTCAAACACCAGCCTCGACAGTAATGCACTTAGAGATTGCAGGGAAAGTCCAGCCCCTGCACTCCTCAGAGTGACTGACAGCTGGAAATGAATTCAAATCCCCAACAGGATTTTCTGGAAAGAGAGGTTCCTAGACATGGGTGAGGAAACAGATCTCTCACACAGTACAAAAAATCCTGCAAATTTGGACAAGGTAAAAAACAACCACTTGGAGACTTGCACTTTTTTTTTTCAAGATGCAGTTTAAAACACTGTTCTTGGGAAATTTCACAAGTGGAGAAAAAGTCAGAGTACAAGCCTGGCTTAAGCACAGGGAAACCAAGGCCTGTCTGGGTTTACATGGAAAAACTGAGACTTCACAGAACATTGACCTCTGAGGAGTCTCAAGGTATTTCAGTGGCAGACACCAAGCTCTGGGCAGCCCATTTTGTTGTGAAAACACCAGGCAACAAATTTGGCTGACACGTCTGGCATTTCTAAACATTGCAAAAAATTCCTCTGAATGCCAAATGACTGGTGTTGCAAGGACTTTTGAAAGCCCATGGCAAAGGGACCCCTTTGCCTTTCATATGACAGTACCACTGGAAAATGGAAAAGGTGCCTTCCCACAGATTTAAACATACTGAAATACAAGTGGAATTTGGATATTCCCAGCGACACGAGCTGAGGCACAAGGCAGTCTCATTCTGGGGTTTCAAGCACAGGCCATAATCTGTCTTTTGGAAAATAACAGGGTTCCCATTCAGTTGAAAATGGGGAGAGCAGGCACCCCTCAAAATATGTTCCTTAACCACAAGGGCTCAAAACTGCACTTTCTAGAAAAAATTCAGGGCACTAATTGGGCTGCTACTGATTAAGATAAATTCAGACCTCCAAAGTGAAAATAAAACAGCAGAGGACATCTCAATCAGCTTATACATAGAGACAATTCAAAAGAAAGACAACTCCCATTCTGCCTTGTCGTCCTCCAAGCATCCAACAAGTGAAATGCTTAAACCATTCAGATCTAACCTCATATTTAAACTCCTACCAGTTTGCACCACCTTGGGGGTATATAAAATGGCCTAAATACGAGTATAAATAATTATGTGTAATCAAGAATTCAGGCTCCCTTTGCCTGAGGTGGAAAAAAAAAAAAAAACCCCATGCTCATTCCAAATCCAAATTCATTTTAGAAATGAATTTTCATGACTGATCAGCGTATCTGCTAATCAACATATCTCCAGTCTAGCCTCATCGCACGAATGCCAAGAACAGACGGTACTGATGACAAAAGATGAGACAATTTGCATGTTCGTTGGATTTATCAGAGCACGACGGATACCCCGGGCAGGTAATTAAACGTGATTGATTTGGGTGGGAATGGACCAAGCTGAAACCCATTTCAGAAATATGTTTTTTCTCCAGAGGAATAGCCAAGAGCAGTGACCAAGCCCCTGACACACAATCTTTTCCTTCATTGCAGAATTTCAAGGTTGTTCTGCCCAGTCAGAGAGCCCCAGGAGCACTGTTCTGCCTGAAAAGAGCAGGCCATGACTGTGGATGTGAGCTCTGAGGATGCAGAGCATCCTTTGGTGATGATCACAATACCTCTCACCCCTGGCTCTGACCAACCCTGCCATGACAAGGCACCTGGCACACCTCTGACCCAGCTGCTGCAATCCCACGTGTTGGAATAAAGCTGGGATCTTTTCAGAACTCGATGAGTAAGCCCTAAAGACCCTTCACTGCTGCACCAGCCCCATTTCCCTCAGAGGTGTTCAGAATGAGGTGTACAGAGGGCCTGCACACCTCAGTTTCTCCAACAACAGCAGGACAGGTGTACCCTGCAGCAGGTTTGCAGCCCTCATCTGCCAGAGCCACGGTTTCTCCATCCATCAAACCACTGCAGCTGTCAGCCCGTGGAAGCACACAAGTGTTCTGTACAACTAGAAGGACTAAGCAAGGAAACAAGCAGGTTTCTAAATACAGTCAGAGCTTGCAACCAAGGAACCATAAAGGCAGGTACTTCAGATATATCTCTAACAGAAACTTCAGCAATCTTGCATGAGCATGCAGAATCATTAGCAGTTGCAAAATGCATCTGATTAATTCTCATGTAGCCACTATCAATGATTAACTAGGATTTAGATTCTGCCCTTTCTTACTGCTTCTCAGTCCAATTATCTGCTTGTTAAAATGGCTCACAGCTGGAAGGTCCTTGTTAGGTTGTCCACTTTCAGATTTACTGTTTTCTAGATGCTGCTCAGGATGAGGAATAGCTGGAGAGAGAATATATAGATCAACTTTTGTGTTGCTACCTTTTGCCCAGCCCTTATTTTCCTGCAGCCTCACTGAAGAAAAGAAAAATCAAAAAACCCAAACACAAGACAACATTTCAAGAGTGACCTAGTTAGTTACTGTAGGTTTGGATCCTTCACATTCTTGGCACCCAGCATTTGCAACTGCATACATGAAAACCAGCTCACAGAAACATGGATTATTGTTCCCATAGCGCTTCAAAATAAGATAAAGGTTGAATATGGCCTGGAAATTCACACTGGATGAATCCTTCTATCAGCAATCTTCAGGCTGTAAACAGGAAAATTATTGATTAAAGGGAAAAAAATAACCCAGCTGTGGTGATCTGCTGTATGTGTCTGTGTTTGCATCCAGTACAAGCAGAAGTAAATTAACACCTACTAATTATTTAGATCTAGAAATGGAAAGGCATCATCTACTGGCCTAATTCCCATGTCTATCTACTCCCTGGAAATATTACACTGTGCACTGCAGCACTAGTAACTCTCGCAGCAAACTGAATGCTGAGGGATATGATCTGTAACAGGGAGCTCAAATACGGCTCTGGTCACTTGGCTTGTTATGGCAAGTACTGAGACGTGACAAACCTTTTCTGGCTCTCCATTCCCATCCACTGAGCTCAGATCTAGTAACATATTTGTCACCTAAAGTCACCCGTTATTCAGTAGCAAGGATCAGCAGCTGCAGCAAAAACCTGTGGGCCCTGATGTCAGACCCCAGTGCAGAGGCACCAAGCTCGGAAACTAAAAATTCCTAGTTCAATTTACAATGGAGATGATTTAAATAATCACCCCAGATTTGAAAATCCCAAGTGGACAGGAGGAGGGGGTTCAGCACATCCACCTCACACCAAATTGCTGGCCACTACTACTCAAGGCAGCTTTGCCCTTTAAATAGATAATTCTAAGAAAGAAAAGCCGTCTCCAACAGTCCTGGCTCTGCACAGAATCTGCTGTTGGCTTCTCTGAGCACGCTGCTGCAGATCCCCTTGGCACAGCCAAAGGAAAGTGCACTTTATCCTGCATCCGTCAGCATCGGTGACAAGCACATTCCACATAAGGGCATGGAATAGCACATATCAGGGACAAGGTACTCGTCAGCAACGTCAGAGATTTAAACAAGAATTTCCATCTTTGCACTTCTCCCTTGGGAGAACGGACCTGAGGTGCTGCTCAGGAAGAGGACAGATTTTTCCAGAACTGCCAAAGAAACTTCTATGGAGTGGCAGCAAATTTTCTGCTCTCTGTGCAGTTTCTTACACACCTGGAACTGGTGTGAGCAGTGCTGAGCCTCCTGCATCTCTTCTGAGCTCTCGTCCCCATCAGAAATCCCAGCAAAGAGGTGCAAGCTCCCCTTTGCCCAAAGGAAGAAGGTCAAATAGAACAGCAGCACCTCAAGGCGAGGAGGAAGTTTTTAAAGGACAAGGTGATGTGCAGACTGAGCAAAGTGGACAGCAAGGGTCTGGGCTCTGGGACAGTGCCTGAGTTGTGCTGCTGAGCTCTGCTGCCAAAACGCAGGGTCTGAAGCAGCCCAGGTGCAAAACAGGTCTCCCAACACTGATAGAGCCACATCCATACTGCTGTAAAGTCCTTAAGGCTGTCATACAGAAATGTCTTTGAAACAGCAGATAATTATTAAACTGCTACAAAAGCCAATAGTTACTTTTCCATGGCTCACTTCTCTCTTTATAGATAATGGGCCAAAAAAAGCAAAATATCTGACTAATTAAATTCACATATTTGCAAAGGTATGTGTGTTTGTGCACATACATGAACACTGCTGCCTGCCTTTCCTTTCAACTCCCAGGCAATTCCACAAGTTCTTAAATCCCCTTTGGCTAATCAGTTCAGACTATATATGGGCAGTCCATTTCTGGAGTAACAGATGCTCCTAATTTAACCTTCCACATCACGCCTAGAAATTGTCCATTTGGATGCCAGAGTCCCTAATTTGGAGTGGTGCCTGCCAGAACAGGGATGGTCACAGCGAGCCTCAGAGTCACTCTGCCATTCAGAACAATGGGAACTGTTTAAAGGGAAAAATAAAATAATCAAGCCAGAATCAGTGCTCAGTAACACATGCTGCAGAGAGAGAGCAAAGCTGCAACAACTCAGCAAGAGGTGAAATTCAGGAAGGGGAGAAGAATCAAAAATAGTTTATTAGTGAATCAGAGATGTGGAAGGAGAGACAGTGAGCAATGGAACAGCATGTGGAGGAGGAGTTCTGCTGGAAAATAAATGCACACATTATCACGGACAGAAAATAGAAGTCTGAAATAGAGCTAGTCCAAAACAAATATTTTTGTGAACAGAAACATTTTAAAATAATTTTCTTCCTACTGAGTCCACAGGGTTCTTTTTGTATCTGCAATATGTGACAGTTCTAGCAAATAACATTTAAGTAGGAATGTTGTAAACAAGAGCATATTAATATGTTGGCATATACACAAAGAATTCACATACAAAAGCATTTTCACTGAAATCCTAGAGTTAGCCTCATCCAATCCAAAAAGAGAAACAAAATCACATGTGTAAAATGAAGTACCGGATTATTTGAATTTAAATACAGCATTTCCAACTCCAGCCATTCAGATTTTATCAATGAAAACCTCTGCTTCCCAGTTTTCTCATGGAAGCTGATAGTGATGAATTGAAAGAACACACTCACTAAACAATGAGGCACAGACAAAGATGGTCAAAGACTTTTGTGACTTTTTCCAGCAAATACATCAGAAGGTTTCTACCAACAAAACCTCTGCCACCCAGTGAGGTAGGTGGAGAAAGGAGGAATGAATTTGCCAAAACAGACATACTAGAAACACCATTTACAAAACACAGAGGAGTTTAGGAACAGCTGGAGCCCAGTTTCTGGAAAGCAAATTAAGATCTTGGATGAGATATTCCTTGAGACAGTTTGAATCACTTTCCCAGTATCTGATGCCAGTGGTCTCCAGAGTGTGTGGAACTGATGTCGTGTTGTCTTTAGGGTAAGTCGGAGCCAGGCAGTTACAATTAGAGACATTTGCTGCCATGTGTCCTCTAATGAACATGAAGAAAGTATTTTTGAAGCAATTGGCAGGTTATTCTAGGTGGGAATTGAAATGGAAACGTTGATTTTCTTTAGAAGGAACCAGTGAATTGTGCACTAGTCTCAAGATATAAAGGTGCAGTAATTAATGATTTTACACCTGCAGCAATTCCATCTTGGAAAGGCTCACTTTAACTGAGAGCAGGTGCATTTCTCAGCTTATTCTAAAACAGAGCTGATCCAGAGGTAAGGGAAGCACAGGCCTTTTTTGGAACAAAGTCTGATTAAAAATAAATGAGAAAACAGTGATGTTCAGTCTAAACTTTTGCTCAGTTCTGGCTCTTTTTGGAGTTCTCTGTCACTCGGGTGCAGTCCCAGCTGAGGCTCTCTGGAGAGTCACTCCCATCCCTTCGGGGCACATGAACTCACAGGGGCTGAAGGCAGCTGAACTCCCCCTATGCACATTGCAGTGAAACCCCTTGGAAAGGAGCAAAATGTGTTTATCAATTTGTTAATTAAGTTTGTTTTGACTACTTCTGATTATTCGGTTCCACATTTAAGAGAAGTGGTGGAGACTGGAAAATATTGAGTCATATACTGCAGGTTTTATTTGCTTCTACATTTTTATATATAAATAGTAAAAAAAAAGCAATTTTTAGTATTTATTTCTCAACACAGATAAGGGGGTTACCATGGCTACCAGTCTCCAGTAACATGGTTTAAAAGGACAAAAAAAGGAAACCAGACTGGAGCTTGAAATAATCAGGTTGCTCTGCCCAAAATGTACACCATGCGTTTTATGACAGAACAGGGGACTAAAATCAGACAGGCTGGAAAAATACAACAGTGAAAACAAAAACAAGGAAAAGGAGTTTACAAAGCATGTGAGCCATGCACACAACTTCAGATTCAATATATTTCCAAGTACACAGAACACCTCAGCAGGACATAAGCAGCCCTGGCTTTGAAGCAAACACAATCAAGTCCCTGAAAAAAAATTAAAGAAGACCGCTTCCTAAGGAGGTTAATGCAGCTCCACGGGCAGTGCACACAGGACAGCCCAGGCCCTGGGAGGAAGCTCCATTTTAATGCCCAGGTACAGAGATTAAACACTGCCCAGCTCCTGACCTGCTGTGAGTGACATGGAAAACTCCTGATCACGTCCATGCCCTTCTTCCTCTCCCCTTGCAAGGAAAAGCACAGCTAACCCACTGCCCAGTGCTGTAAACATGTGCTGGAAGTTCTTGGTGTTGCTCTGCCCACATGCAAAGAAGACAACAAGCATTGACTTGCTTCTTCCGGGGTTTTTTCACCCTTCTGTTCTTATTATTTATTTTATTTTATTATTAAACTCAGAGAAAAGTTTAATGGTCTTCAATTATGTAATGATGCTTCCCACACTTGAGTTTCTGATACACTGAAGGCTTTAGACAGATGTTTGAACTATTTCATTGATAAGGTACAAAGGACTCTTTACACACCAGACCTCCACCAAGAACAGGCAAAGAGAGATATTCCTATATTTCAAAAGCTGAGCAAAGGAGGTGTTAAATAAAGGCCTGGGAAGAATGTGTGAGGGTGATTCATCTTATATTGATACACACACTGTTCACAAAACTGTAGGCTCATCTAAACAGTGTAATATAATTTGGAGGAGGAAAAAATTACTTGGCTGCACAGGATGATGCACTTTCCAATTCATTGTCACATGAACAAGCTGAGTGTAGTGATAATTTATGCATACACAATTGGGACTTTAAATCATTAAAAAAGCTGTGGGACTCAGATATTTTTCAAAATTACCTTTTTTCCTCTCCCCTCCTCAGCTCTACTGGTATCATCCCTCTATTCCCTTACTACTGATAGCAAGTGTTTAGAGCACCAGGCCCAGCCAGCCACAGGCCCCTTTGTGCACACTTTGTCTGAACACTGCTCAGGGGCAACGGCCTGGGCCTTTCACAAATCTCCTAATTTGTCTCATTCTGAATTTTCTCATTACTTTAAATCACATGAGCAAAAAACAACAAGATGCCCCCTTGGCAATGCCAGCAGCATCAGCAGATTTTAACAATAGTTTGTTTGTGTGCTTTTCAACCTCATCATGGCCTCTGGGTGTTTGACTCAAGAGCTTGATATTTGCTGGAAATTCTGTAGTGCCAGAAGCATATTCTTTGTGGAAGAGTTAGAAGTACAAGTTGTTTTCAAAAGCAACACAGAAATATCTCTCTGAAGATGAGTGGACAGGGGTTTTATATATTTAAATTTTAAAAGGTCCTAATTTTACAAGTAAATTTTTTTTTTCTGTCCCTCACTAATTTGTCCCCACATGTCTCTCAGGCACAGCCCAATGAGCTGCAGCAGCATTAAAGCAATTTTTCCTCCTGCTCCAGAAGCAGCGCCTTGTGCAGCGATGTGACAGTTCAAAGCGCATTTTATTTTATGAAATATCATGATAAGTCATTAAAGAGCATGGCAACGGAATTGTGGATCCTCTCCTGTTCCCAGGTTATGTATACAAATGAGTGCTCACTTTTCTTCACAAGGTACAGGCAGAGTTCAGCTGAGACAGATGTCTGCTGCATCAATTGTGCTAACAACCCCCTGTGACAGGCAGCCCCAGGAAAAGGCTCTGATTACCACAGCTAGACCCAGCTCATGGGGCACTGGGGAATTATGATTAGACCATACACATTTTTCTTAGAAGGCAGAAAAACAGGATAGGATGAGTAAGTTCTGGCTCACTAGAAGCTTTTTTTTTTTTTTTCCTCAGGATAGAGATGCTCAAGTTCCTAATGAATAATACTTTGTGAATGGCTTAACGTGTATGGAAGAAGGGGGAGGGATGAAAACCAGCAAACAAGAAAAGCAGGTAAGGCAGACTTGTAGACTGCATTCTGCAAAGCTTTCAGGGAAACAACAGAGAGACTGGCTTTGGCAGAACGAGACACACAGACAAAGCAACTCAAGCAGAAAGGATGCAGAGCTGGGCAAACACTCCACAGGAAAGTCTGCAGAATACAGGTCCTGGTAGTTGGCAGCCCTGTTCTTCCAGCTCCCTGAGCTGCCCTGGAGAGCTTCTCCCGGGAGGGACTGCCAGGACCGAAAGGCAGTTTACAGGGAACCTCTCTCCTGTGCTGCTGTGCCTCTGAGATCTGCAGTGATGAGAAATGCACAGTGAGGACACACTGCTCCTGTGCCCTGTGTCACCGAGTCCCTGGGTGCTTTTGGCCTCACTCCTGATCAGCCACCCGACCTCAGGATTAAATCCAAAGTCAGGAAGGAGGGATCAAGCCCTTCACTTCTTGAGTCTGCATAAAAAGGGGAAGCAATCTAAGCTGCAGCTTTGTGAGACATTTCTCTGCCTAGAAAGGTCTCTGAGACTTGCCTTAGCTGAAGAAACTGCGGAGTTCAATAATCATCTCGTAAGTGCCACAGGGGGCTAGAGAGGACAAACATATGCATTTGTTTGATCTTTGCTATTCCACCAACTTCATGTGGGATCTTAGCAACTCAGCAGCCTCGCCTGGACCTTACTGCCCAACTCACTTTTTAAACAGTCTGTGGTATCTACACAGACAAGGCAAGATTAAATGATACAGAACTTCACCATTTTGAAGTTCCCCAACTCTGTTTTATATCAGAAAGGAATTTGGTTCAGCATTTCTGCTGCAATAAACAGTTCATTGTTGTTTCAAACAAAATAGTAGTAAAAGAGAGAGAAGTTAAGAGAGTAAGAAGACCTGTAACTTACATATGCGCTGTTCAAATGCTAAAACCGTGCAGAAAGAACATGGTTTAACCTTTTGCCCAAGGAGGTACCTGGAAAAAGCCTCCACAACCAAAAGATAATGGCCTGACAGAAGAAAATACAAGCCAAAGTGCCTGAGGGCAGGCTCCAAGAGACACAACAAACACTTGTCTTTTAGAAGCCCCTTGGTCATCTATTCTTCCATCCCCAACACAGCAAAGGAAAAACTCGAAGGGGAAAGATTGTTCACCAGATTTACCTAAGAGATGTAACCCAACTGAAGACAAACCATGACTGTCCTTATCACACAGATCAAGGGAAGCATCTGACAGCTGGTTCATTCTGGAACACTGTGAAGCTCTGTGCCCTGCCAAGGAGAGCCAGGATTAAATCATGCAGCATGAACAGTGGCCCAGCAGGGCTGGAGCACAGGTGGCCCGTGGTCCCCAAGGAGGCAGAGCAGAGACAAACTCCGCTGGCACCACACACCTGCCCTGCTGCACTGGTCACAGGTGCTGCTCTGCCTCAGGGTCAGTCTGAAGTGTCTCCTCTGCCTCTGACAGACCTCTGGGATGTAAGGGCTCTCCTCACTGTTGTGTGAGGAGCAAACTTTCCTGCAGACTCATTAAGTCCTTACAAATGGACACCTCCCATGGATGAATCCAGCACTTTGTGTTCAAATGTGGTGAGTCTGTGCTACACCTTCCCATTGAGGCTGTAGGACTTCACACACATCTAATGCAGTGGATTATTAAAAAAAAAATAAGTAGGAAGACTAGCATTTCATACTCATCTAGTTTCTCTTTAAATCAACCTAGTGAGACAAATAAATTAATAATAAAAAGTAAAGGAGAGCTTGAAATACAGCACTACTCTGCAGGTTATATTTAGCTGCAAACAGAATAGAAACTATGAGAGAAAATAATGCAGAGACCATGCAGGAAGGGAAAGAGCATAGGAAGGGATGAGAGGAGAAAATTTTCAGGGTTTTGGTTTTTGTAACCTGCCATTTTCCAGTCAGGCCACACTAGGGTGGGGATTGCACCAATCCCCTACTTCGGGTGCAATCCAGTCATTTGTGGAGCAATCCTCTTCTGGCTTTATTTGGACATATCCTCACTACCCCTTTCATTTCCTGCTGACTCTGTCCCCTCCTCTGGGGTACCTGTGGCAGGTGGCTTCTACAGCCTACATCAGAAAATAGAAAAACCCCAATCTTTTCTACAATACTTGATCAACACTAGAAAAAGTATTTACTTCAATAAATTATCAAAAATTGTCAAGATTTTGTTTAGAATTTACATGCTTTAAAATACAGCTAACTGTTTTTCTAGGCAAAAATAATAAAATAAAAAAAAAAATTGGATTGCTAAAATAAAGCACTTTATGAATTTGTTTGTTCCAGTAGGAAAACTAGGGAGGGGAATTGAATCTCAGATTTCTTTGCCTGTTTGTCTGGGCACTGATACACATCAACCTGCACCAGAACATTATTGTGCTGGCTGAATACAAGTGGCCTTCAGATGAGTCTCCAGAAAAACTCCCGCTCACCACTCAGCTAAAATACTTCCAATTACTCATCACTCACTGCACCTGTGGCTCTCCAGGTTCTTCACTTCTTTTCACAAACCCGAGATGTTTCTGCTGCAGACGTGAGGCACAGAAAGATTCAGGCCTCACCCACAGTCACACAGAACAAGAACCCAAACTCAGGCCCCTGGGCCAAGGCTCATATTTAGAAAGGGCTTGAGCTCCAGATTCACACAGGCACTTAATAAAATACAGAAAGTGTTCCTGAGAGGAGTGCCTTGGAGTTATTTCCTAAGCCTGACAGACATTTTTATATATATTCAGGTGATCAAACTAACAGCACTGCTTAATTTCCCATGTACAGCATCTCTAATACAGCTCACATTATGAGCTGAATTTAAGACTGAAAATAAATAGGTCTTTTGGAATATCCTGGAAAAAGTTTTGGCAGATACTTCTATAATAGGATTTTTTTTTAATTAAATGTGAGTATCGATATGGATACCCAATTCAAAAAAATAAGAAAAGACACTAAAAATGCCTGATTATTAGGATTTATGGCTCTCCCAATTTTTATCCTAATTATAGAATCTCATATTCATATTGGGGGGTTATTACAAAATCTTATCAAATTCAAAAATACATTCCCTATTAAAACCTGTATTTCAATACAGTCCTACAAAAAGCCACAAGCATAATGAGAAGGGACACTGCTAACATGAACAATCTTCTCCTCCTCTTCCAAGTCCTTCATTTCCAGTGTTACTGAGGAGGAATTCCTGAGAGCATCCTCCTGGGGTAAGGCATTTAGTTCACTGATTTATGTATAAACTCATTTAAAAGAAATTGAATCTACCTACATAAATAAAGGTTATAAAATAGCAATTCCCAAAGACTTTTTTTTCTGTTAATCCAATAATGCATTTTCCTTTTATTTTTTTTTTGCTTTACTTGATGTTTCTTCCACCCATATTTTAAGGCAATTCCATGACAAGTAAATCCGGGCAATAAATATTTTGGCTGAGTCTGATCTGCGAATCGTCAAATGTAACGGCACAGTGACACAGCGCGTTCCTCCTGCCAGGAGCAATGTCTCACACACAGCCCGAGCCCCTCGGAGCAGCGAGAGCCCAGCATCCTGATTTATGCGGCTCCAAAGGAGACGGACCCGTTTGAAAGGGGCAGAGCTGCGATTCCATTTTGTCTTCTGCTGGGCGTGTTGGATCAGATCAGAGCCGGCAAACGCAGCTCTCCGCTGCGGTCTGCAGAGAGGGGAGTGAGCTGTTCCTGTGGAGTGATGTAGCTCAGGAAAAATGCCGGGGTTAGCACACCCTTGTGTAAAACACATTGCCGGCATTACTTGGCACCGCCGCTGCAGGTCAAGCTTCTGCTCGTGTCAGCACTCCTGGCTCTTCTGGAGGAAGCTTGGCAGCACGATGGAAAAAATAAATCACATCTCCCTCCTCAATGAATCCTCCCCTCGTCTCCTCACCCTTTGGACACCGGCAGCAGCGCCAGGGAAGTTGGATGGTTCTACTCACCTGCGCTAGGACATCACCGAATGCTGATTTCAGTCGTGGTTTTCCTCACAGGAATAAAAGAGTTATTCCAAGTTTCCTTGACTTCTCTCAAAAGTTGCAAGGAATGGGAGAGAAGTAAAGAAATAAAGTCCTACTCATCCCAGGAAAAGCAAGGGCAGAGGGAGACAGGTTAAAATAACTTGGTGAAGTGACTGATTAGAATTGAAAACAAACCCCATTAATATGCTGTGACCACACACAAGTGTGCTTTGATACACTGGCACATATCACTGCTAAATCAGCACGCCTGAACGGTGACACACATCCACAGGCTGCAGCATCCCCTCTTCCAAACAGTGTCCAGCAGCCCACCAGCTCTGAGAAACTGCTTCCCAGAAGGAAAGGCTGGCTGAGTGGGACCAGGCAGTGTCCCCCCTCAGGGGACACAGGGGAGGGGAAAAAGGAAATGGGAGCAAGACCCAGGAAAGGAAACAGCTCCAGCAAAGCACAAGGCTGTCCGGAGGTTTGATGCTGCAGTGAAGAAGTGTTTAACATCAGAGAAAACCACGACTCAGGTTCTCCTGCCCCATAAAGCAGACTCCTGACTGAAAACAACATTGCCAGCATCAGCAGAGTCTGCACACACATGAGTTCTCCTCCCACCCACGGGAGGGCAGGGCTGCTCTCACATGTTACACGTATGACACCACAATTTTTACAGAATATACATCTGTAACTTCAGTGACAAATACCTCTTACCCCATCTCAAACAGCTTTGGTTAGAGGAAACGTGGCTCTTTACACAGACGTCAGAGAGCTGGAGGAACAAATACCCAATGTGGTTCTTAGGGGAGAGCTGCAGAAGAGAATTCAACTGAGCTCCACAAACTGCAGCTGCAGCCCCACAGCCAGCCCTAGGAAATTCCAAAACCAGACTCCTGAGGTGGCAATGAGATGGCAGGAAAAACATTTACCCAGGAGAGGAAGAAAAAACTATTTACACAATGGTGTTAAGATTCTTCTTAAACACAATCACAAAGGCTTTAGTAAAAACAAAGCACAAGCACAGACCTCCCCCAGGTAAGATGATACACAGCAAATAGGATTTCAGAAAATGCAGTTTATCTTTGCTGTAATAGGAATGAAGTGACTGACACTTGTTTGCATAAAGAGGGAACTATCAGTCCTTATACAAATCTTCAAAATAATGATCTAACATAGGTGAAATATTTATTTTGATTCTTTGTTAGGTGTGTACGTTGCTACTTTAAAGGAATCAGAGGCTAAATGGAGGTCTCAGTAACCACAGAGATTTCAGCTCATATTACTCCTGTCACTGATGGAATGGAGAAGCCTCAAACTACAAACCAGATGCACACTGCTTCTCATCCTTACAAATGACATGTCATATCTCTTTTGACTTAAAGATTTTACCATTTTTTACTCCACGTGGAACAAAAATGTTAACCTATTTATTCACGTTATCAGTTCCAGCAATTCCAACCCAGACAAGAATATAAAATGAAAGACACCATGCAGGCACAAATACAGAGCACGGATGTTCCTCCAGCCAAAAGAGAAGAATGTCCTTTTTATGGGGCCGTTACATTTGTTTATATTATTTTCATAGAGCAGATCCAAGTTCTGCATTTGGCACACATTACTCAGCAGCCAACAGAAGAATTAAATCAATCAATACAGCTGCCAGTGTGCAGGCCCAAACAGCTGGCCAGAGCAGTTGTGTGTGCAAACATGCACGGCGTGCTCTGCTAATCCATGCACACATGCAAATGCACAGCAGGAAAGTTTAAATTAAGCCATGTCAGTTTAAAATATCTCAGGTATCAGAACTGCATCTAATACTCCAGCATGGAGCATTTCAAGGAAGCAAATTGTCTATTTGGCAGCTCCAGTTTTTGTTCTTTGGGACTTCCCACCTGCCAGGCCATACGGAGTCCTTTGATCTGAACAGGGATTTCTCCTCTCCTCAAAAGCCAAAGGCAGCTGCCCAGGAATCAGCACCTCCCAGAGCCAGGGCTGGCAAAGGAGGCGAGCTCACCCTTCCCAGGCTTTGCTAGAGAGAAAGCAGAAGTAAAATACAGCACAGGAAAGGATCTCCAGACTTCCTGAAGGTCTCTCTCCTGTGTCATGCAAGGACAGGTGCAGGAAGAGCCCTCCTTAGATACAACTCCCTGTGTCTTGTAAGCATGGTGGTGCAGGACATCATAAACTGTATTAGTAAATTAGTATTAGTAAAGCAAGCCCCTCTCTCCCTCCAAGCCCACCACGTTCCAACCCAATGGACAAGGCCCCACACACTGACAGAGGAAGCCAGTGACAGGCAATGCTAAACTGCTCCTGAAGAAATCTGATCTTGAGCCAATATCCAGAGAAAACACTGCGAAATGTTCTTCTTCAGTAGGTGTTGGACTGGAGTTATCCCTCATCACTCATTACTACATTAAATGGAGAGGGATAAAAATTCCAAAACTAGGACCCCTGGGGATACACCACTTTACATGGAGACAGAAGGTTTAGCATTAGAGTCCTGATTTAACATTACTTTCACAGACAGGTGTTAACCAGGAGCAGACCCACTGAAGTCAGTGGACTTACTCCAGTGTGAAACCTGCACAACTGAGAGAAGAGACAGGGTCAGCACGAAATGGGGATAGCAGAGGCAGGGATTTTGAGAACCACCTGTGTGAAAATGTCCACACATACTTTGCACACATCATTGCTATGATTAATTTCTTGTGCATGTATGAAGTGCTCAGAATGTGGGCTTGAATTTGCGAACTCCAGCAGTAGGAGAACAGACTCACCGAGCAGATCCTCAGCTGGAGTAAATCAACATAACCCTATCAAAACTAAGAGAACTACATTGATTTATAGCACCAAAAGATCTGGTCTGGAGGCATTCAAAAACTGTATATGGAAAATAAACCCATCAAAAAACAAAACCAAGAGGAAAAACACTGCAGGGAATGCTTCTCTATCCTACAAGCCAGCTTTGGTTGTTTTCTTTCCCTGAAGATGTACTTACTCATCACACTCCTCTGGGAGTTGCTCACAAAGCTTTCTTACATTGCTGTCCATTTAGTGTCAGGTTTCATTCTCACCAGCCTTTCAGTTTAGGGGCTCCCTTGCTGATTAAGCAACCTAGAGTAATTCAGTAAGAGTCCAGATGCTAGACACTGCTTCTCTAGGTAGCTATTTGCGGCTTGGTAATTTCAAACCTTTTATTCAAATCCCCATCATCTACCAAAACACAGATTTTGAGATCTAACTTACTGTGCTTTCAAGGTACTGAAAGCAGCAGGTGGGCTCTAAGGAAGCAATTTGTTATAAACATGATGCTGCCTAAATAATGGTGGCTGTTTAATCCTATGGGGGTTAATAGCCAGCATGCTGGAGAAGAGCAGGGGACAATTTATGAATTCCAAATACAGTTTTCCTAACAGAATCCTGGCCTCCAGGAAGAATAATGTGATATATGGAGCAGATGACACTGATTACACCTCAACTCTTCTTGTACAGCCTGAAGGAAAGATTTGAGGCTATTCATAACCCAGGGCTGTTTAGCAGCCTAATCTTCAGATTGGAAACATCTTGAATCCCTGGGGTCAACTCAGCTTTTCATCCTTTCGATGCACAATAGGGGCATTGAAATTGGGAGGCATTCTGAGGACGATGCTCTGCAAACAGCACAGGAAGCACATCTTGGACCAGGGGATACAAATCAAGAAGCTTTCTGTTGCACACAGATACCCACAGTCTGGGGGCACATGTGGGCGCTGCCCCAAACCCAGACAAGCCCTCCTAAAAAGCTCTGAGAACTGTTTTATGTGAATGCATTTGAACCTTCACTTCCTTCCTGCAGTCTCTGTGCAGGATGCTGGGCAGTCCCGTTATGTGCTGCTCCTCTCCAAACTGAAGAATATTTTCAGATTACACTAATGATTCTAAGAGCCCCTTGGAACACTCCCATCCTAGCAAACACACCAGGGACTGACTAGCAAAAGGAAGAACTGTGACACATTTGAGAAGTTTCAGGCCACTATGAACATTCTTACATTATTATAATAATGCTAAATGCAGCATGCAGTAGCCAAAAAACAAACCCACAAACACATATTCCTAACACCTTGGACAGGTATGAAAAAAAAACAGACCATGTCTTTGGGTGTCGATGCTGCAACTGAAAATGGAAGAGCAACTAAACAAACAGCAATGGATGTTGATTCATACAGCAAAGCCAAATGAAAAATAGCAGCTGACACTGGGGGGTTTACTCTGTTTTGGGGGGTTCCAGTAAACATCTGAGCAATGAGCCTGAACTGATAATGCCCAGGGGACAGCAGAGGCTCTGTCCATGAATCCTGGACCCAGGACTGACCCAGTGTGATCCTAGTGTGCACAGCAAAAACCTCAAACGTGCACAAGAGGAAACAACCCCACAAAGAGAACAAGGGAAAGCCTGAAAGTGACGTCCCTTCTAAATGAACTGGAAAGGAAATGCACTC
Source organism: Sylvia atricapilla (assembly GCF_009819655.1). NCBI lineage: Eukaryota > Metazoa > Chordata > Aves > Passeriformes > Sylviidae > Sylvia > Sylvia atricapilla. The sequence continues at coordinate 11,666,265 of NC_089157.1, read as the reverse complement.
ACCGCTTTGACAGCAAATCACCAGGTAATTGTTTCTTCCCAAAGACATTATTGTAACATAGACAGAAATTGGTCACCATTAAACAAAGTTTACTCAGTGGCATTTTTACTGTTCTAATGATGGGCCGCTTAAGAAAACACTGAATAAATTATGAAACAATAGAAGGAAGATGGCTCTTTATAAGCTGTGTTCGATATAACAATTTTAAAAGGCTATAACACAAGCTTATTGAATTTGGCAGGGCTTATAAATCCTAACTCCCATTACTGTGCTGCAACTTAAAAGAAGTATTCTTCACTTTGTCATTGGGAATTTCAAGTTTAAGTGGTCCCAGTGCAAAATGGTAACTTACTCACATGCCTGAATGTTTCCATGCACAGACCACGGGTCAAACATCTGGTTAAATGCAGTGTCAGTGCTGCAGCCTGTCCTGTTCATGCATGTGTGAGAATTGGTCTTTACATACCCCAAAATTGCCTTCATTCAAGGTCTCTTTGGCGTTGGCTGTTTTGGTGGAGTTTTTTAAGGGTTTGAGCAGGGTTTTTTCAGGAATTCTGACCCTCTTGAGCAGATTTCTAGTATGCCTTGGTGATGCAAAAGCTCAGAGGAGTGCCAGACCATTGTGCATGGGCACACACGGCCAGTTTAATGGCAAACAAGCCACCACAGGGTGTTGGGGAGCCTTTGATGTCGTTGCAGGAACTGAAGCAGTTGCATTCAGAGCCTTTCTGGCACCAAATGATCTCGTTTTGTGGAGTAATGCTGACAGTAAATGATCTGGCCTTGCCAGATGTTGTCCTCCTCCACAGACTGTGAGATCTTTAGAGCCCTGATCTGCAGCAGGCAACAGCTGAGACCCAAAAGGCGTTTGGCCACAAGGCAGAATTGCAGAAATAAGCCTGTAGACTTCTAAAGGGAAGGAGGGTCTTTCCCCCTCTCCCTACACAACAAGCATGCCAATATGAAGCTGCTCCAAAAAGACAACTCTTCTAGAATATTCTCTTACAGGCAGGTACAAACAGTTTAGAGCAGAACAGGACTGGATCATTTAACATTGATTTTGAAAGTAACGCAAATTTTAAAAATGTTAGAGGCTTAACCAGTGGAAGCTGCTATGCTTTTGCTCTAAGCCTGAAATGCCAAACTGTGACTAGAAGTAATATCCCAATATTTGCCAAAAAAGCCTGAAGCTTTCTACTTTGCTTTCATTCTGTGGAGGATATACAGCTCTGCACAGACTTCAAATGAAAATACACAAATAGTTTGTAGCAAGAAATTCACATCATCCTGCTGTATTTTTCAATTATTTTCTGCTTTGAATTTGCAGCTGCAAAACTGAAACAAAAGTCCACATTGCAATGATTGTGAATAAGACATTCCTATAGAACAATATTAATTTGAAAACACTTATCCAGAGAAGGGCATGAACAAAAGACCAACAGGATGTGATTAAAAAAAAAATCTGCACATCTTTAACAGTTTCTGAATCAAGTCAATGTAACTTTTTTTAATTGCTTCAGTTCTAGATACGCATATCCATACAGCTTTGTGTAACTGCACAAAGGATAAGCTGTGTTTTCACTGTGGCTGATAAATGTGGACTTTTACAGGGACTAGAATGAGGCATCTATTTTTAAATCTCAATAAAGTTTTCCAGAGTTCTGTACTCTAGATCTACCTTGGAGAAAAATGCAGCACCATTTAAAAAGAGGGGTTAGAATATCCATAAAACAGTCAAATCTGTTTCTCCACTGATACAAACAGTTAAACTAAAAACCTGAGGTTCAACACTTGTGCTTGTGTGAAAGCACACTAAGTCAGCTGACATTGCAGGTTTACAGCAGAAGATCAGTGATGCTGTGATGAATCCTGAGCTTCTGAACACCAGCCTTCAGTTAAGAGCTTTCTTTCAATACAGCAATAATATTTGGACAGCTCCAATAGAGCAGGATTTACTGCTCTGCTCCGAGGGCCCCCTCCCTCTCTAGGATGAGTGCTTTCAAAATAGTAATGATTTTATAAGCCTCCTTTTTTTGGTGAGGCACAGAGAGAGTAACAGCTCTGCTCGAAGTCAAGTGAAGTGAGAGAAAGTGATATTCTTCCAGGTCACACTGAAAAACCAAGACAGCCTAAGAGCTGCCTTCATACCCTGGCTTTCAGTTCTGACCCAGGAGAAGCTGATGCAAGGCTCTCTGCTGACTTTAATGGGCAACAGACCAGGGCCCTTGGGCCTTAACCCATGGGTTAATCCTTGGCACAAGCCCGAAGGTAAGTAACTGCAGAGCAACCACGCTTCTTACAAAGCAGCACATCATGACAACAGCCAAATTTGCTTCACGTGGACTGCGAACGTGCAGTGCACTGAGAAACACAGTTCTCATGGTTATCACGTCGGTTTAACCCTTAGAAGTTTGACATTTCAGTTTGCTGCTCTGAAAAACAAGCTCCCTGTGGACATGCCTTGTCACACCCCTCTGCTGTTACAGGGTCAGATTCTGCACAGGACCCACAATCTCTGATGTCGTTCAGGTTTAATAGACAAGACAAGTGAAGGACTCTCAAGTCCCTGCCACCTTCTCACATAAACTTATTGAAACTCTCTTAAATACAGGTAGACTGACAAATTAAGGTACAAACTGTAAAGAGGGAGATTTTGCTCAAGGCTTTCATTTTATTTCAAAACAAATATTCCTATAAAGAGTACTGAATTCCTATGCATCTGAGAGTCCAGCTGTATTTTCGTTTAAGGTAATCGCATTAGCCCAGACACTGACTGGATGCTAATGAAACCTTTTCTTTTTTTTTTTAAATGTGCTCTAAATAACACATTTTGAGACGCTGTTAGACTAAATGCAAACAGAACTTGAGCCCTGACGTGCTCCACACATAAAACAAGGATTCCTAGAAGTTGCACTTTATGAGACATCTCGCACACTGCTGACGTCCTTGGATGCTCTGCCAGAGCCAAGATTAACAGCCCATTGGAAAGCCTGAAAATGTTTAAGAACTGAAAGGCTCGTGCTGATGGCTGAGCTCCCTCATGTTCCACTGAGATCAATGAATTTGAAAGCATTTGGCATCTCACATGATGGGTGAGCTCTGCTCCAGCTACCAAATCTCGATTAGTCCAAAATAGAAGAACTTTGAACACAGTCTTGGATAAACACAGAAGAATTTGTGAGCTGTCATGGAAGAGAAGTAAATCTCTTCCCTGTCAGCCACAGTGAATCTTTCTCTCTCTCATCAGCTTTGCCTTCCCCCCATGACCTCAAGGAGGGGAAAAAAAAGGTAAAATTAAAAAAAAAAATCTATTTTAATGGACAAGCTGGGACCACCTGATAGTGTATTTCTGACCAGCTACATACAACCTCCCGGGAATTTCAACAAACATCATAAACAAAACCAGGTGGGGAACTGGCTTCATTTATTTTCATTTTACAGAGAAGTTCACACTGAAATTGAGTTGTTTACAAAACTACAGGACTTTGAGGGGCCAGAAGGAAAAACGATGTCAATCTGAGCTCCACAGTCCACATCTCACTACAAGCAAGAGTATATTTATGTAACGTGCCCAGAATTAGCAATAAATGAAACTCTGTTAAGATGCAGAGGCAAAAATCCTCGTTTACACAGCTGCACCAAGCCAAAGGATTTTATAACACTATGCACTACCTGAGAAAGTGGAATTGCAGCCTCCTACAAAGGTGAGCTTTGCTGGCAGATCACAGCAGCATGTGAGGGTGAACAATACACAGCTGTAACTGCAGAATCAGTTAGAAAGAGGTGGAAGAAGAAGGTGGGGTTTAGCCAGAATAGAGGGATAACCTGGAACATGAGTTCAGGTGATTTGAAATAAATGTTTCATCTCCCTGAGAAGATGGAGAGTACACAACTTGAATTATGTGAAGCAGGGCTCAGGCTGAAAACAGGAACATCAGCTAACTGGCCATCCTAACCATTCCTCAGCAATCCCTCTCCAAAGCACGTCTCAAAGTGTTAAAACCACAGGTGGGAAATACAGGATGAAACAACTCATCTCAGAGGTTAAAGGCACCTGTGGCAGCTCTGCACCGCAGCAGCTGGGTCAGAGCCCAGCTGAGAGCACGAGCAGTGTGCCAGGAGCACGTCAGGCTCCACAACCTCCCCGAGCTCTGTGCTTATGAACGGGTGAATCCTCACTGCAGACCCTCAGCCAGGGCACAGACAGCAGTGGGCTCCCATTTCTGTGACATGACAGCAAGTGTGTGTCAGAGAGAAAATGGCAACACTCCCTTCATCAAAGCAAGTTTTCACCAGCCAAAAACACAGATTAAGACTTAACTCCGATGAGGCTGCTGTCAGACTAGTAAGATTGAAAAAAGATTCACATCCTTGCAGAAGTAGACTAGAAAATGTCATTTGAGAGGAAAAATAGTTTGCCAGCACAAGCTGATCTGTGTGCAGCTCCTCTGCCATTTTTCATGCAGATTCAGAAAATGCAATTTCATAAGAAAAGGAAAAATTACCACTTCGTAAGAGCTGAAAATTCAAAACAGCCCCCTTGCATCATTTAGCTGAGCAAAGGAGCTTAAAAATACATTAAATTTAAATTTACTTTAATATCCTGGCAGATTGCTGGGGTGGTACATACTGTCTTCCATACAATTCAGAATCAAATCACACTGCAAGTTGCAGGGAGTCCTGAATACCCTATTTTATTAGCACATAGAAAAGCTGCACACAGCACCAAATAGCTTTCACTTGAGCTCTTCAGCCAGCAGCGTGCAGATCCCACCTATGCATCTGCACAGATTTACCAGTGTCTTTGTGTCATTTCATTTCCAGGAGAAAATGCGCCGACTGGGCAGGAAATGGACAGATTTCCACATTGGAAAAGTGACCTCTGTGCCCAGGAGTACAGCTGCTGATGGATTAAGGCAATGTTGGCTCTGTGTTGCCCTGCATCAGGCACTGCAGGGGCGAAGGGGCAATATTTGTCTGAACACCTCCATCACCACCCTCCCACTGCACCACTCCCTGCACATCCCCAGTGTTATTTCTCCTTTCCTGGCAATGAATTAATCCCCACGTTTCAGCCACTGGAAGGGTTCTCCATAAAGACTGTATGAGTGCATCAACTCCAAAAGTTTGCAGGTCACATAACAGAGATAAAAACAGTCAGGGAAGGAAGACTGGAGTAAGAAGCAAGAGGGAAGGGCAGTGAATGGCTCAAGGTGTCCCCAGCACTCCAGGCCTTCCCCCAGCACTGTCAAGTTCTGGCTGCCTCCTCCAGGGTCAGCCCGGTGTCTCCAGCCTCCAGAGCAGGAGGAATTTTAAACTGAAAAGCAGTGCTGCATTAATAAGTGACCTTGGCCAGCACCGCCCAGCCAGGTTACCTAAAGGCAGCTGTGGCTGCTCCCTCCACAAAAGCTGGGAACAGCCATCAGACACAGGAGCTGGCAGAAAAGAATGGGAAAAACCTAACCCCTTGACACCACTATCACAAGGAACAGGGAGCACTGAAAGCACCAGGTAAATTCTTGTATTTTGTAGGTTTTGAAAGATGAGAATGTACAAGATGAGGAACAGGAGCTGTAGATTGAAGGCTGTGTTGGAAGAAAGGCAGATGGACTGTTCTGTCCTAATGTACAAAACATTTTTGGTTCATCTCTGCTTTGGTATGAATGGTCTGAAATGAGACATAAAAAAAAAAAAAAACAACAACTTTACAAAGATTACCTGCTTTCCCTGTGCCTCAGTTCTCTGCCTGCAGTTCCCTCAGCAGTAGGGTATGATACATGCTGAAAGTAATGATGCATTTCTATTCAAAAGTAAAACCCACATGGACTTCTGAACCCCCAGAGAAACTACACTCAGATTTTTAAAGATATGCCAAGGGTTCATGCGGGTCCCAGAAGTACTATGATAATTTTCAGCAATGACGATTAGCCAAATATTTCTTGTGAAGTATTCCAGGTACATGCTCAGATTTTCATTTGAACAGCTTTTTCAGCACAATGTGATGAACACAATGGCTTGTAACAATTCATGCCAGCTGAAGTTCTAATCCTGGATAGTGCTTCTGTTTATTATTTTATTTTGGTTTTAGGAGTATGCATCTACTGCTACTTTGGAGATCTTACTTTAAAAAAAAAATCAAACAAAATAAAACCCAAACCCACCCTCACTCCCATAATCTCCAGACAAACAAGTTTAAAGAATAAAACACACTACAGTCCAGGTGTGGGTTTAAGGCCTCAGTCTGCAAGTCTTCAATAAATCTGTCCTTAAAGTTCTCACAGCAAGTTCCCTCACACCAGAGGTGTTATGAGGAAAGGGGCGTAGCTTCAAAAAATAAATCACTGCTGAGTTGGGGTGTATTGTTATGCAACAACACGTGCTGTAGCTGGCATCTACCTTAGCATGAGATGGCAGAGATGTTTGTTACTGCACCAAACAGCCACTGCTCATTCAACAAAGCCTCCCTCTGCCACCTTTTTCCATTTATGGCCTTTTGTTTTTTAATCTGCTTTGGGTGAGGCATTTCCATGTAGCTACTGTCCAGGTATCACCCGTGAAGCTCCCAGGCAGGTGCAGCAGTGCCCAACACCTGAGCAGTGCCTGCCCTGGAGAGTGAGTGCAGCTGCACTGCTGCAGCTCCTGCAGGGCAGGAAAGAAAAATCCCCATCTCACAGTGAACACCATCCACACAGACACCAGAGCCAGGCTGAGGCAACTGTTTCCTGTGGATCACTTCAGAAGGCGGCAGGGATTCAGGACCAGGAGCTACAGCAAATGCACTGCCATCACTCAGACTCTCCTCTCTGATCCTGGTGTTTATTTACATCAGCAGAGAACAGTTAATTCCTAAGCAATTTCAAAGCAACATCTCCAAAATGCTGCTGATCTTTGTCTGCAGTTTTGACACTGATCTGAAGACCAAGTTGGACAATCCCATTAACAGGAACAATCAGTGCTTTAAGATCCAAGGATCTCAAAGTACTTTACAGAAAATAATAAAATGGATAACATCCATAGGAGAGAAGCGTCAATATGATATATTTTACAGCAGGGTAGAAATTACCAAAGGATAATGGAATTACCAAGAATCTCACCAGAGCAAGGCAGGAATAAAAAGAAAATTTGATCCTCATTTTCCAGCACTGTTTGAGCAATGCTGCTTCCCCTGCTGTGCAATTACTGCAGAATCCTGCTCGTCTTCACTGTTGCAGAAACTGAGAGCTGCTCAGAAGCACAGCTCATAGGAGAGAGACAGGGAGGCATTTCTGGTGAAAACTCAAAATGCCAACAAACAAAATAATCCCCTTTGGCAGAAGAGATATTTTCATTTGGAAACACTGTGGATCTTAAGGGAGTTCTAGGCTGGGCCCATGGAAGCTGAGCATCTGCTGCTGAATGGCTGCATTCTTACCCCGTCCCAGCTTTTCTTGCTTAAGCCTGCAGAATCAGAGTCTTCAGAAATGGGAGACAACAAAAAACAGGCATTCTGGGGAGTCCAGACACAGATAATATAACTTGTAATATCTTGGAAGCAATTTGATATTTCACAAAAGGAAGCACACTCTTTTTGAAAGAAGTACTTCAGATCTCAGAAATAAGGATTTTATTTTTTAAAAACTGACAAATTTTTTTGCAGAAAGCAAATTTTTAACCCCACAAAAGGATAATGATTGCAATTAAATATAACTTTACTTTCCCTGAGAGTATTGTTTTGATCTTTTAAGCATCATTCTGAGCATTTAAGCTAATGCTTGGGACAAAAAATGGAAGTTCTACACTTTTAAAAAAGCCATCATTTTATGTAACATATAAGGATAACAGAGTTCACTGTTTTTCTCATGAATTCTATTCCTTTTTTCTCCTCCCAGTACCCTGAGTCCCTCTGACTGCTGTGTCCACGTCCTGCAGTTTCATGTCTGAGCTAAACCCTTGATCAAGCACCCTGAGCTCTACAGTAAATACATGAGATGGGAAGATCCCATCCTATGTGCCCTCTATAAGCTCTGGACCAAGTCCAGGACAAAGAGGAGTTTATTAATGCACACACATTCCTACTGGCCTTTTTGCTCTTTGGCAACAATTGTTTTAAACAGGCCCCTGTAGAGAGCGAAGGAGCAGTATTCAAATATTTACATGGAACAACAGAGTTAATTACACTTCAAGACCTCAGGAAGATTCACTGTGCAGCAACCTCAGCCACATACTCCAGTAAAGCAGCAACATAAACCATTTTCCACCATCGAGGTGGGCAGCTTTCCATCTGGGTTTCAGCTAAGGCAGGAATGTTTCTGTCGACAATAGAACCTCACTAATCAGCACTTCACTAATCCACACATTTTATTAACTTCGCCAAAAAACTCACAGCCTCTCCCTGCCCCTCAGCAAAGATTTAATAGCACAGACCTCAAGCAAAGCCTTCCGTTCCCCAAACACATTTTTTAGGCAAATGTTACGTGCATTTGAGTCAGACATTACAAAGCAGTTTGATAAATAATTTGAGCAAAACTGGAGCCAAATCTTAGGCATATCTGGAGAAGAAAACCCAAGGCAACTTGAAGTTGAATCCACAAAAGAACATTTTATCAAAAACACTTAATCCTTAGTATCTCTCAGGATTTGGCCCTCTGTGAACAAAATAACATGCTCAAATGAAATTTATTTCCTTCCAAGTTAACACTGCATTTGCCCACTTACTCACTGGCTCACAAATTCAATAACTTTCAAAGAAGTCTCCCTGCAGCCACTTCAGACACTTCATTCTTCCTTTCACAGAGCAGTCTGCATCCTACAGATGTAAGCCAACAGGAACAGCAAAGCCAAAACAAACATTAAACTCTACTCTGGAATGAAAAGCTCTGTCCATGCCAGTGTCTTACCTCTGTGTTTAGAGCTCTTCATACCTCTCTGCCCCAACCATTGGCACTGAAAGTCTGCAGCTGAAAAGCTGCTGAACGGCAGCTTCATTTTTCAAGGCCACCAGAAATTATCCACATGCCACCACCTTAAAAATCAAACTAACAGACAGCATAACATTCATTATCCTGCCACTTCCAAGGGCATTTTTAAACAAGTGTGGAGATACTAGCTTGATGGTTTTTTTCTTCCTCATCAATTATCCTGGCTATTGATAGAGAATATGAATAATACCATGTATGTACAGGCATTTATAGAGGAAAATAAGGGAAATTCATATGCAGAAAACCAGTAAATTGGATGGCATTTATACTTACCCTTTTCCACATTTTTGTGTGGAATATCTAACAACACATACAAAAGAATACAATTTAAATTCTACAAATGTTATTTCCTTAGCTGTGATTTCTGCTAAGACAGAAGGGAAGCCTCAGCAAACAGCAGAGTACTCAGAGGAGAGGAAGAAGCTGTGGTCCCACACTTTCAGTCCAAAAGCTACAGACATCCCTCTCTGTGGAGCATCCTCTGTCCTGCCCCAGCCCAGAGGGGCACAGACCTGGGCACTCCTACACAGCCTCCCTTAGAGAGCACATCTTCTGTTAGCATCCGGTGCTCAAAGAGGTAGATACAGCCAGAGAATGCACCCTTAGTCTGACCATCCCTGTCTGGCTCTGGGCTCCTCAAAATCTTACCTCCTCAGCCCAGCCAAGTTCAGAGCCCTCAGGCCTGGCAGCATTCCTAGCTGAAGATGCATTGTTCTGGATTTACAGTGAACAGCGTTACAAAACTCGGGAATATAATAGTGTATGTCTGTTAATGATCCAATGAGTTAATCATATAGATCTGGACACTTTAAATTAAATTATACTCTTAGAGTAAAGGAGCATAGAAGAAACTCGCATGAACAGTGACTCTGAGAGCAATAAAAATAACTCTTGTACCAAGCAGTAACACTGACTGCACATTCCCTCACCATCATCTCATACACTCCAAGTCATGGAAAATACCATGCTGCATTTGAAGAGCTGAATGTACCTAAGAGTTAAAGCAATGTTAGGATGTTTAGGCTTTCTGCCTATACTTGAACGACACTGGAAAGACAGGCTCTGTGCAGCACTAGAGGCAAGATCCACACACCCACCTGTATGTCACTCTCAGCTTCCCACTGATGTTTACAGGAGGATATTTTGATTTATTCAAAGAGCTGCCCTGCAAAACGCCCACCCCACCAGCAAAGACATGATACTGTGGCAGGCACTAGCTCTGCACATCGTTATCAGTTACGCCCAAGCTGTGTGTTGCCTTAACTGTGGAAAACTACTCTGCTCCTTGCCTCTTCATTTGAACTGTAGTTAATAATAACCTCCATTTCGACTTTCTGTAGCATCTACTGCCCACGAGTGAAAAATCAGAGGTACACAACTCTTCCATACGAGAGGGAGATTCTGTCAGGATTCCAGGGAAATTAATTGTCCCATACACACAAAGCTACTCAGCATAATGAGGAAGTGACAACTCATTCTCCTGTTTAAACTTAATCCCAGGTATTCCTTTTCAGAAGACAAACCTTCTCCCCTCACAGGTGGATAAGGAACAGAGGTGTACTTGATAACAACCATTCTCAAATTTTTTGAGGCAGCAAAAAATCCCTTTTTAAAGGTTTGCTTAAATGTCTCCTGAGCTCAGGTATCTGATCTTACCATGACATGTGGTATCCTCCTTACTGGGTCAAACTCCACTTTTCATTATTGAATCTACACTGTCACAAACACACCTCACTAGGTAAACCCTCTGTTTTAGGAACCACAGAAACTCTGATCAGACCAGTGTGAGCTCAATGAAAAAGGAACTCCTACCATGATCTGCTGAAATCACAGGGCTTTGTCATGTTGTAGTCCTAGCTGAGCATGAGGAACAGATTTGACAAAACCATCTCTCCTAAGGCAACCTGCCTGGCATCCAAAATAATGGGAAACCCACCCTGAAGTGTCATTCTATTGGAAATCCTTCTCTGGCATGACTATTTCAGTCACCTTCAGTACACACAGCACGATGCATATGGCAGAGACTTCCTCCATGACACAGCATCAACAGCCTAGTGTAAATGATATTGAGGAGAAGATTAAAATAAAAATCTCTCTACAGGTAACTTGAAATAGTCAAGCAATGGATTTGAGAAATGTACAAACTCCACCTTCCCTCTGAAAAGTGAATAAAACCATCTCTCCTACATTATGTATTGCACCCCATTTGCTCTCACTGCTCCAAATTACACTGTGAGTTTTCAGGTAAATTGAGGCGGAGGCAGGATGCCAAGGCCATATTCTGTGTGCAGCCACACACCCACCTGTAAACAGGCACTGGATTTATATAAACATGCACACACACATAAATTCACTTCATAAACAGAGGCAGACCACACCTCGATCTTTCAGTCTGCACAGAACTCCCACATCACTAGGAATTTCAAACTTGAACTCTGTCCTGGGCATGCTTTGACCTTTGAATTGTTGGGCCTAAGACAGACCTGAACTTGAGCAGAAAGGTTTCACAGATCAATCTCCAAACCATTCCTCATATTTGAAAGAACCAATACACCAACAATAGCCAGCAAAATAATTACAGCATTAATGTGAACATAAATTAATGAACTTTAGAACAATATAGTTTGAGAGCTGCTATTTTTATAAAAAGATTTAATAAACCAAAAATCTATGGTTTTATGGAGAGCCCAAGCATAGCTAATAAATCAGTGTGGGGTGACATGATAAAATTGATGAGGTCTTTGTCTCCACCTACTGCATGGAGGAATAATAATTGTAACTCCCAGAAGGATACAGAGGAAATTAATTGGTACCTTTCTCGATATAAACTCCCAACATCTATTCACATCTATCCTGTGATCTATCCACAGATCACAGGACTTCAGCCTTTATCAGTTACACCAGCTGCTGTTACAAACCTGAGACACAATCCCAATGGCTTCCTTTACTGGGAACTGAGGAGCCCAGAATTACTGCAAAGTGGCAACGGTTATGGCTTTATGGTTCACTCTTCCTTTACAACAACAAGGTCTGAAATACAAGAAACTGTTTAAAATAACTTATGTAAGCATAAGAGGGGATCTGGGAACTTCTTGAACAGGAATGAAAATTAAAAGCCTTCATAACATTAACTTCAATTTTTTTAATGACCAACAATTATATTAAAAGAAAACCTGCAGAATTGCAGTCCAAACCTGCACAGGCCTGTGAACACTCTCAGGTGTAAAGGCAAAACGAATTAAACAAAACACTCTTAATTAAAACTGTCAATCTGTCAAAATCTGCAAAAGATTACAGAGAATTCTGATCTATGGTAGCCCTATACTTTGCACTTCCTAATTGGACAAAATAAAATGTAGGTTATGAATTTTTTTTCTAAAGACAGCTCTTTCCTGCTATTCTGGCACTCATCCAACCAGTTTATTTCTTTCCTACTGTCACTAAATTTCTGTACAATCAAAAGCTAAAATAAAGCTTTTCATTGTTATGGACTTGGGGAGACTGGTGCCAGATTCTGCTTGAACAGAAACTGGGGGAGCCCCAGGAGTCCATTAAAAACTTGATTGAAAATGTCAGGCTGATGGCAGAGAAACAGCCAGCCTGCACAGCGAGGGGCACAGATGCACCCCAGGCAATTTGGTGTTTTTATTTATACAAACCACATGATGCTTCCAACCCTCAGAATGTGTTCAGGGACCAGATTCAAAAGTGCCAGAAAATTGAACTTTCGAACCACTGGTACTGGTAAACAAGTTCTTTCAGAACTGTGCCCTGAATGGACCCAAGTATGGATTGTAAAGGTGCAGGCTCTGGAAAGCATTTTGTTTTCACAGCTATCTACCCAGAGTGCATGTTGCATACCTGTGAGGGCTTGGGGCTATTTTCAAAACTGTCTGTAGAATTTAAAAAAGCAGCTCATTTCATGTGAAAAAGAGGGTATGGTTACTGTGGTAATTTCAAAATTTAATCCCTTTCTTCTCAGTAAACAAAATTACACGGGCTTTTTCTTACTCCAACTCAAGAGCACACAACTCCCACTTTACAGAGCAGATGGACCTAAGGATAGCAAAGACCTACAGCAGGTATCTTACATTCACCTCATAAAGCTCCGGAAGATTGCCACAGTAACCCCCCCTGCAATTAACAGCAGTCTGGTATAGACGAGGAGATTTTCTGTCCAGTCAGAACCGCACCAGCAGTCACAGCTGGTGTTACTGCATCTCTCGGTTCTCTCCTTCACTGCAGGCACCCTGGAGCCCGCTCAGGGGGACAGAGACTGCGGCCACGAGAGCTTCACTGGACACCCTCCTCCTCCTCGTCCTGTGGGTGCAGCAGGGTGGAAGGCAGCACAGCTCTCCCCAGCCGGGTCAGCCCACCGGGAGGGCAGCAGCAAGGGAATGGGGAACACTGTCACCAGGAATGCCGTGGGCTGGCCAGATGTGCACGCTCACAGCACACCACTGCATGCCTTCATGTGTCCTGAAAGACTGCTCTCCTGAGGGACAAAGCCTTGCAGCCCGAGAGCAGACAGAGTCAACTCAGCACACAGTTCTCCTCCGTTACTGATTTACACAGGCACAAATGTACACGTTAAATCCACAAGCAGAAGCTCCACGCGGGATAAAAAATGTTTGACAATAGGCAGAAAATGTATGGCCACAAGAAGAGAGTCAACTTTAGATAATAACTGTAGAGGGCACGAGGGGAAACACCTCAGCACAGGCTCCTTTGTGCTCCACAGAAAGGGAACGATCCCTGACAGAAGAAAGCACTGTCAGAAGCACTTGGTCTGTGACCTTTGCCGAGCAGATGTGCTGTTGGTGTGGGGCACATTGCAGGACAACAGAGCAAAAATCCCATCGTTTTATTTCCTCTACTTCACTCTGTATTGTTTTTACAACCTTGCTAATATTATTTAATGATATAATTCACTGAGTTCTGCAAGGAAAGCTGCACAGGTATTGTCTAACAGGGTCTGATCATAAAGCTTATGATCATCTCTCCACACTACAAGTAACAGGTTGTATTTTCTAAAACTCATGGATTGGCTACAATGACATGGTGGCAGCACCTGCAGCTTCACAGGAAATGAGCCTTAATGGAACAATAATGGCAGAGCTTGACCATAAAAGTCATTCCTCCTTAACCTTTCCCATTTCCTACTCAAAGCAGTACGTTACAGCAAAAATATTCAAAATGCAAAACCAGTTTGAAGAACAACTGGGCATCAGCCACTCATACAAACACACACAGAACACCCAAAGTATCTGCTGAAGTTTTATCCACACTTAGGGGGTTGCTGTGAGTCCCAGAATCCTGCTACACAAAGGATGGTCCCTTCTGCTCTACAGTTCAGAACCAAAGAATACAATTTTATGAGATTTAATTCAAAGGTGTTGTGAAATACAAGCGTATGTCTTGGAAACAGCTATGTTTCTGGAGTTTTGCTTCTTTGTGGCAACAAGTTTCACCAATTAATACATGCAAATTAAAAGCACATCTGAAAGTTCTATTTGATTATACTTAAAGAGGAGGGGGAAAAGAGATTCTTCTTTGAAGTGTAATGTGCTGCAGTCCTGGCACCAAGGAAGCTTTGGTAACCATAGCAACACTGTAATTTTTTTTTTCAATATACATTTTAATAGATATTTAATTTGTCAAATTGAAGACTGGCATTCAAACAATTTTTTTCCAGCAGACCCATGCTTTTCAATACATGAAGTTATTCACATTTACTAGCAGTGGCTTCTCAGGTGCTTTACAACATAGTTCTCCTCCAAATATAATTTTCCTACCAACCTTGACAAAAAAAAAATTGCTAGTGGTTTCTACTTCTGCTGTCATTGTCCTTGACAACTTCATTTTTTTATGAACCAAGTGAAGTGTTTGCAAATGTTCAATTTTTCAGAAGACAGAGCAGGCAATGTTCTGTAGTGACTACCTCATAAGTTGTTAAGGGTAGCTGAAATACTTTTTCTTCCAAATCCTTCCAAATATGCAGGTTACTTTAAAAGTGTGCAACTCTATGGATAGAATGTCAATGAACAGACCTGGCACTGAGCTATGGTAGAATGTTATATCAGAATGAGATCCACCTGCAAAAGGCTTTCTTGAATTCACTGCTGAAGGTAAGACTGCCAAGCAAGAAAAAATGTATGTACTATGGGTGAATTTGATAAAGCATTTAGGTAGTAGAATAAGTTCCCAGGCCTAAGAATAAACTGCATTTCTCTGTTGTATACTGCTGACTGTAAAAAGCTCGAAAGCAAGCAACTGTTTCACAAATCTAGAACTTTTTAAGGATAATTATGATAACTCTTAAACATGACAGACTCCACTGAAAACCGTATCCATGACAGAACCTAAAAATCAGCACAGAAAACATGATATCTGCAGGAATTTGGGATGTGTGCCATTGCCACAGTTCTGGCCTCTCAAGATATGCTAACACTGCCGTAATTCACAGGATTTTGTCCCAGTTTTCTAGGAGATTCAGGCTACCCTGCTTTGGGAGGGACCATGGAGATGAGAGGACACCACTGCCAGTGGTGCAAGTATCACAGTTTGTCAGATAATATCACTGAGACACCTCCTGCAAAAGTAGACAATTGCTATAGTATCAAATTTGTGACAGCAAACAGGCAACAAAAAGGATGAGAGAAAACACGTAGGAAAAAAAATCCCAAAATAAGAATCTGTAAACAGTAGCATTAAAACACAGTTAATAGAAGTGTTAATGAAAACAGAAATTAGTCTAATTAAATCATCCCTACAACATCTGATGGCAAAGCAGATTGGTATACTCATTATTTTACCAAAGCAACAAGAGAACAGTTAAAACTACTGAGCTGTTAAAAATATTAGCCCTGCCATCCTAAGTGTAACAACAGAAACCATATAAAATGGATATTAAATCCTCAATCATACTTATTTGTTTAAAGCAGAACCTACCTACCCAGCCACAAGTACCTATTCCTAGATTGCAGTCCCCATAAAAAGATGCAATGAGATCCCTCGGGTGGAAATTCAGACCAGCCAAGAATAAAGAGACTTCTTTGTTATTATGTTATGTTAGAGCACGGAGGGTATTTGATAAGACATAGAGAAAACAGCTGTTGCCTACATCACTGAAATAGCACTCAACTGTCAGGCAGAACCTGCACGGATTAATCACAGGAAGAAGCACTAAAAATAAATGTTCCTCTCACATCAGCATCATGGCTTAGGTAAAACAGCAAATAAAGAGGAAAAAAGGACACACGGCACTCTGAACTGGAGAAGGGAAAGCTCTCGGCTCAATTAGGCAAGGCTTCAATTAAAGAGGAAGCAATCAAGTGAAACTTGAAGCACACTCCCATTGTACAAATGAGCACAGTTACTGCACCCTCTGTGTCCTCCCGTATTTGCGTCCTTTCAGCCTCCTCCCACACTCGCTGCTGATACAGTCCTCAAGTTGTTACACAAAGTGGATGCTGCCAACAGAGAACATTCTTCTTCCCTTTACCTGGCACCAGCTGCTGGGTCTTTGCACTACAGGCAGAAACAAAAACTAAATTTAACCCCAGGCAGAAGCAGACAATAGGTGCAATATTGCATTAAAAAAAGGAAAGAATCCTTCAAAAATGGAAAATTCAAGCATCAAGTCAAACACAAACCATAAGGATAAGCCCTGAAACCAGAGAAATCCTACTGCCAAGCCTGGAGGACTGCACTGTGGTGGAAGCTGGCATTAAAGCCTTAGCAATATCCAACACCTAGGTAAGCTGAATGGGAGTAAGTAACCCAAACCTGACAGGATATGTAGCAAAAGAGGCCATTTCCCAAATACCTGGAGTCTCAGTCATGAACAGTTAAGTCCATTATCAGGACACTGAACCTTGCCCTTTTGTTTGGAGGCAGCCAGGATGACAAAGGCTGGGTGTTACCAATTTCCCAGTCCTCTAACACCCACCAGCCACATGCTGGACAAATGCCCACACCTACTCCCTTGTTGAGGGGGCAGAAAAATGACATTAAAGATACACTACAGTAATGCAACCCATGACAAAGACACGGCTTGTTTAAGAAGTCAGGACACCCTTTAATCAGAATTTTACACTGTGGAGGGATGGAAGGTGCCTTGTGAGGCCTGAGAAACCCTTCCCCTTGCTGCAGCTATCAGGTGGCAGTTTTCGGCAGTCTCTCCTCTGCACAACAGAAACTCTGCTGCACTTAATGGGACAGATGATGAAACTCCCCATTCTTCATCTGAGAATTCACCTCTGCACATAATTAGAAGCACAATCATTAAAGTTAGCGTTCCAAATTGCTGTCAGGAAGCAGCCACACCAAGTGTTCCTACAGGGCTGCAAGGCACTTTACAGACCACAACACAAAGCCTGTCTTCAAACCAAACCCCAGATCTGTCTGAAGAACAGTTCTCTCCAAAGGACCAAATTAAACCTAATCCACTTACTAACACAAGTGCAGATAATAGAACTAAATGTAATTCTTATCTAGCAGACAGGCAGTCTCAGCCTGAGAAATATTTATCTGTCTTGATATTGTCTGACCAATCCCACTAAAAAGACCAGACGTCTGGCAAGCTGCAGAGATGGAGGCCTAATCAAACAAAGCAAGCCTGAATGATGCAGATAAACTACAACTAAACAACACAGAAGGTGAAAGGTGTTTCAGACCTGGAAAATAATGACCTGTGTGAAGAACATGGAAGCGAAGGTGCTGATAAAAATAACGCTGAGAACAAAGGAGGGTCTGGAATTCCAGCAAATCCAGTAGGGACAGTGGACAAGACGATGATTGCTGACTCAGCATGTGGCTATTTGTAGACTCCACCTTGCTGCATTCATTTCAGATTACTTGTCCTGCTTCAGTCTGTGATTTAAGGAGCTAACTACAGTTGAAACAGAATTTCCAAATTTCCCTTACGTGTTCCTCTCTCTGGAGAATGCAGCAAATGAGGCTCCTGTACCGAATTATTTTGATTTGTTGCCCATGGTTCTGGTAGAATTGTCAGTTTCTCCTCTGACTTTGCTATTCTAATTCTACCATACTATTGTCAGCAGCACAGTGAAGACCTGCTCAGCTGGAAAACTCTCCTTGCTATCTGGATCTCCATTTGCATGGCAGCAGGTTGTACTGTCTGCTGTGGGGTATAGGTCCTGTTTAACCCCTCAGTCACACCTATTTACCTCCCCAGAAACATTTGAGCATGTAACATGGGACAGGGAGTTACACAATTCCCAACCAGCTACAGCCAGCCAGAACTATATTACAGTGTGACATATTTACTCTGGTGTCTGCATGAAGATTACAAGTGAATTATATTACTTTATCTGAGGTAAAATAATTTTCATATTTTCCAGAATGTGTTAAGCAACCAAAGGAACTCCTCAGTGAGAACAGGAATGTTTTGGAGTAGCTCCTGATATAGGTGTAGAAATACTGAATAACTTGTTTAATGTTACAATAGGAGTCCACAGTAGCTACACTGATTAAAATTGCAAAGCAGCACAATGAGAACTTGGCATCATCTTCTACCCCAGATGTCACAGAAAAATATGTTGCTCAATATACATCTTACTAAGGTCCAATAGCTCAAAGAGGACTGAGCACTATTTCCCTTTGAAGAAAATAAAACAATGAACTGAGACCTCAGGCTCACAAACACATACAATTTATGTATACAACTCACTCTTAAATGCCTGCACCATACAATGAAAAGAGTTTCCAGGTTTTAAAGGCAGAAGTTGCAGGCAGATCAGAAAACATTTGATTAAAAGAATTCGGGCCAAAGAATCAAGACTTGCTGAATCATAGAAGTTAACTTCCCAAGGCTGATCTCATCTACTTGTCCTGAAACCAGCTATCATCAATGTTCCTAGGGAAAAAACCCACCTGATACAACCTGCTAAGAAATAAATGTAGGCATTGTGCCACATTCATAGGTTTTGCCCTGTAAAGGCCAGGAGAGCTAAAAGTAACAAAAGAAAGCTCACTATATTAAGAACACAGCAGTAATGAAACAGTGAACGTGAGCTTTCACTGGGAGATGACAGGGATTGCACAGGGGCACATACAGGGACAGAGGATCTGCCTGGATAATGACCTGCCAAAGTTTGTACCAGCTGAAGATCTACTCAAATGGTTAAAGGAAGTGGTTTCATCACTAAACCAGATCACTGGGATTGTGTGCTTTGCTGTTTTACTAGGTCCCAGTTTCTACTGCCAAGCCAGGAAGCCATGCTATGAGCAGCTGGTACTCCAGGACTAACAACCCCACCACTAATCTGTGCTCTAATATTCCTGCTTCCGACGTCTCTGTGCACAACACGGAGCCACAGAGGGTAAAGTATCACAATTCCCCATGCCTACAGAGACTTACCCAGCTTCACAAAATGACCTTTGTTACAAAGGGATTTACACTGGTGTCCTTGGGAGCAACAGATGGTCAGGAATGAGCTGCTGCCATCAGCATTTTTCCTCCAGTCTGTGAAATTATTCACCTGGTCCCCCCAACAGTTGGAGGCGTTTTCTCAGTTTAAAAGTGAAAGCAGACCAGTTACAAGATGGGACAAAACAACAAGTGAAGCAGCAGTGTCTTTAAAAAACACTTTGTGGTTATACAAAAGCAAGAAACACTATCTCAATCTGATGTATGAATTAAGTGCTCTACCTTATCAACAGGAAATATGAACACATTTCCTACAATTATTTCCTCTTGCAAATCATTCCCCTGTAGGTCTCAAAGGAAACAACAGATGCACTCCAAACAAGTTTTCATTTCTTTGCTGGCTGTTCAAAGCAAATGCAAAACTCTGTTTTGTTTTCATTTCTTAGCACCTCACTATTTAGACAAAATCTCTTGCTCAGCAGATGTGAAGCACTTTACTGGCTGGTGTCATTATCTTTACCTACAAAGTGATATAATGAGAAGAAAAGCAAAGGCAGCTTCAAAGTTGTACCCTGTTCTCATGAGCCACCACATTATGCAGACTCCTACACCATCCCCACAGCATAAACCCAGCAAACCCATTAACCTGTAGCAGCCTCAGCTCTTTCAGTGGTATCTCACACTGTGGGTATAGAAAGGGGAAACCCTGTCTAAGTTGTATAAGCATTTAACTGAGGGATCTTTGACACTTTTAAGTTTTCCAACTGATGTTCTGCCAGTGTGTTTCTTGTGTTCATCCAAGATTTATGATCTTGGTCCCGTGACAGGCACTCTGCTCCCTCTAATAATCTGAGCAGGCTGAAGGGTTGACTGTTGGCTCATGTGTTACTTTTTGTTGGTTTTAATTGCAAGTATTCCTGCCTAGAATGACACGCCTGTGTCAACACAAAACAGGCTTGGCGCAAGACTCACAGTGGAATTTGAAACACTCTGTAGGGCAGAAACACTGGAATCCGTGAGCTTGGTTTCAAACCCTTCCAGGCAGATGCTTTCTGGGAAGCCTGCATCTGGTTTTCTAATCCCCCTGAAGTCTGAGAGTGCTCAGATCAAGCTTTACATCAGGCCTCTGCCCTAACAAGCAGGGCCAAGCTGAACAAAGTTGTATTTGCCAAGATATCCTGGAGAGAACAGAGCACCTCTGCTGCAAAGTCCTGGTTTTCCAAAGCTGGAGGGCTGGTTGTCAGTTTGAACCTTAAATGGAAACTGAAAACAAACCTTTCAAGTTTACAGTCATTTCAAGTACAAACAGCTGAGCAAGGCAGACACTCAGTACAATTTCTCCTCAAATAATAAGACCTTTGAGACAAACAAGACTGATTGCAATTAAGGGTAGAGGGTAAAAAAAACCTCATTGATTTATAAATTGCATGGAAAACGGCTTGAAGATTCAGGAGTGATGGAATTTTGGAGCTGTTCAGAAGAAAAATCATCCCAATCAGTGTTATAAAGACTTTTTGGTTATCCATATAAAACAATTCTACAAAAGATAGGTTTGCTTCCACAGAATTCTATTAGTTTCATCTTTATTGAATACGGTTGGATATCTCCCACAAGCATAGTAAAAAAAAAAAATATATTAAGCCTGAAGTCAAGTGATGTTCTTCACTCAGCCATGGGAGAAATTTTTCAGTCCAGTAAGTATAACTTCAGAGTGAAATAAAAAAAAATGAGAGACTAATCAGGGCCATGAATCAGCCTCAGTGGGGAACAACGGGGCTATGCAGAACTCTGATCTAAATTGCTCTCAGTGTCAGAAATCCAGCCCGGGAGCTCACACCGCTGAGCACACAAGCAGGGCAGACAATTTTCTGCTGCCCTCTGCAGGGAAACCTTGGCCTTGTCATCCACAGCCAGGCCTGCACAGGATAAACAGGCTCACAAAACAACCAGGGAGTTTTCAGAGGAATCTTTACCATTTATTGGTGTATTGTTACTTCAACAGCAATCCGCACTCAATTTATCTTTATGAACACTGCATTTAGAATTGCAAATCGACCTTTTCATTTGAGATGATGAGCCAGTTATTTCCATAACTGATGAAGTTTTGAAAGAAATATTAATCCCTAGATCACTCCATCATATGGGAATAAAAGACCAGGCCCTCTTTTTTACAACCTCAACACTATGCTTCCACTTCGCTTTGACTGCTAGGTACTAAAAAATAAACAGGAATTGAAAGGTACCCCAAGAAAAGCTCTTGTCCTCCTGTGCTCTCTAGGAAAATATTGAGGAAATATCACTGTGTCATTCACTTCTTCCTTCTAAACTAGTGCATGAATTATTTTGGTCTCATACACTGGATGATTTAAAAAGAAAAAGGAAACAAAAACCAAAACAACCCTCATTGTACTGTGCTCCAGTTCAGTCAGTGTCTAAACAGAAATGAAAATGTTTTCGAGATAAAAGCGATTAATGAAACATGAGCACATGGAAGGTTATTGTTACTCAGCCCCTCAATCCACTTATATACTCTGTGATTTGAGAGCACTCCCTTTAACTCCAGAGCAGAGGTGAGAAGGATGTGGTTCCAGCTCCACCTCTTCTCTTAGGGACTCTGTGGAGGTATTTTGTGTTCCCATCTCCTCACTTGCCACAACACAAACAGCAGGACAGCACCAGGAACCTTAATTCACTACTCAGGACACTGAGATTATACACTGAGATTATACACTGAGATACAGATATAAGCAGAGATATTGTCTTTGTCAATGCACATCTGATGGTTCATGACAATGTGATGAGGACAACTGTGGGACTCGAGGGCGATGTGCCCATACACAGGGAGGTTTGATGTGGAGCAATCCTTGTTGGGAGGCAGCCTTAAGCACCCAGCATTCCTACTGGATGGAATGTGCATTTGCAAAATGTGCATCGTGTCTTTGTAGTTCCTTTATGCTGAAATACATTAAAATAAACACAAACCAACCTGTTCTGTACTCGCCACAGCTGAGTCTGTTAAACACCAGTGTAAGAATCACAAATGGACATCTGAACCATATGGAAATACAACAGACAAGCTTGAAGGAGGGAGAGTTTTTAAAGCTATCCAAACCAATCTGACAGCATCAAATGAAAATAAAACTAAAAGTTACACAAAAACAAAGGGATAAGCATGTCAAAAATGACAGAAGCCTGGCAAACAAGCTGCAGTTTAGAAATCAAATACTTCTGCTCAAGCAATTAATTAGCAACATAGATTTATGTAATACAAACAAAACCTCCTTACACCCAGCACCTGCACTCTTGTCTCCAGGGCAAGGGTGGGTGGTTTATGAACAACTCAGAAACAGTCTAAGCAAAACTCTGGAGATGGTGTCACATTTCTGGCCTCAGGCCCAACTCTGCGAAAAAGCCAAGGGACTTGACACAGCTCAGTCGCTGAAGAACACAATCCAACACAGAAGCCAAACTTATTTCTGACCAGGCTCAACCTCATTCATCAGCATCATCAAACTGGCCCTCCTCAACTGTTCTAACTTGTGGTGGGAAAACAAAGCAAGGTGCGTGGCCACAGCCTGGGTTGTAAAACCAATCCTCCTTCCACACATAGGAGCCGAAAATTTTATTTTCCTCAAAGCTTCCACAGTAGAGATCGTCAGCATCTAAAGAAGATAAAATAAAAAGCTTAAACCATGGCAGATACTCAGGAAAGCAGTGGAACAGTGTAGCAAGTTACAATCGTCCAGTTCACTGTTTCAATTCGATCTGCCAGCACTCGTGAATTAAACCTTAAAAAACAGGAAAGATAAAACTGAATTGGGCAATGTCTCCATTTTAAGGAAAGTTCATGCCACACAGACAAAACAGTTTTCCAGAAAGCTCAGTGATACACCTAGGACTCAGAATGTCTGGCATCAGCTCTTACAAGGCATGTAGTTTTTTCACGTTTCCCCTGTGAAAAACTACCAAAAAATCCCTACAAAAAAAATACAGTAAAAGCAACAAACCATACTCAGAGACTGAGCACTGTTGCAAACAACTCCATGCTCTAGAGAGACATTATAATCAACAGTCTTAAATTTTCTTGAAGATTTTTTACGCAAAAAGAGTTAATTCCTGCACACCATGTACCTTTCTTTTCTGCTTCAGAATAACAAAGATACACCACTGAAAAATTGCTTCACCAGAGAAACCCAACACAAACATGGAATTCTCCTCCTTACCATGCCACTCCCTAAGAATTCAATTGCTCAAGCAAGAGTTTCATGTGAACTCCACACCACCTTTAAATCCTGTATTTGACAACAAAATTGTGCATTACATATCCAGGAGGTTAATACAACAAGAAACTGCTTCCCAAAATAGAACATTGTCCTGCAAAGCACATACCTCCAACTATCCAAAACTCAAAAGAAGCACAAGTCAATGTGTACTCACCATAAGGACCATATGTAGACTCCTCCAATTCTTTATCCCAGTCCTCCACCTCATGCTCAGATGCATCCTGCTGTCCTGAAGACTCAGGCATATTGGAAACTTCACTATCCCACACATCCAGGTCAGCATATATATTGTACCAGCCCTCATCAGTAGTGCCACTGACATCATCTTCACTGGGAGAGGGAGAGGCAGATTCACTTTCTTCAGACTTGCCATCAGGAACATTGGGCACATTCTGCAGCAAACATTCTAAAAGCAGCAGAAAGCACCAACAGATGCACTCAGAAATTAAACGAGAACAAGTAGGTGCTCAGCACACAATAATTCAGAGAGGTACACCAATGCACTTTGTGACTACTAATCTTATTGCAATACATGCAGTTTCCTATATATGTCATATCACTACAGAGCTGCTTCACATTTCAGGTGCTTGGGAAGAGTGGGCATAGCCTTGCACCACAGCACCAGCACAAATCAGGATTCTCCACAGACTCCTGTTGGAGAGTAACTGTTAACTAGGGCAAAGGACCCAGTAATCTTGTTTCACCACATTCACCTGTAGGTACTCAAAAAGCAAAACAAAACCCATGGTTCTGATTACATTCACCTGTAGGTATTCAAAAAACAAAACCCATGGTTCTGACAACATTCACCTGTAGGTATTCAAAAAGCAAAACAAAACACATGGTTTTGATCACATTCACCTGTAGGTATTCAAAAAGCAAAGCAAAACACATGGTTCTGATCACATTCACCTGTAGGTATTCAAAAAGCAAAACAAAACCCATGGTTCTGACGACATTCACCTGTAGGTATTCAAAAAACAAAACCCATGGTTCTGACGACATTCACCTGTAGGCATTCAAAAAAACAAAACACATGGTTCTGATCACATTCACCTGTAGGTATTCAAAAAACAAAACCCATGGTTCTGACGACATTCACCTGTAGGTACTCAAAAAACAAAACCCATGGTTCTGATCCCATTCACCTGTAGGTATTCAAAAACAAAACACATGGTTCTGGTTTTAAAAAAATCATATTAATTAATTACTCATGTACCTAGACACACACAAGTATCCACATAGAAATAATTTAGTGCAGTAAGTAAAGAGGCAATTCCCATGTATCACCAAAAGGTTTTAAGTATATCTCTGAAGTTTGAGTATTTGTGACCTGCTTCATTTTGTCCTACCTTTTCTGGGCTTCCAGATCATAGTTTCTGTGTTATTAGGAAGCCGTTTCCCCTCAGAGTTTGCAGACTCAGAGTTCGCAGCCATCACCTACAAGTTTCAAAGAACACAGTAGCGCCTCAGATTGCTCACAGAACTGCTACCACATCTCAGTGCTCCCGAGCGTCTCCATTCAGTTCCCCTGATGAATCAGGGGTTTAAACACCAAGCAGGCTTCCACCTGAGAAGGCAGATCTGCACACATACAGTAACTCTGCGGCGGTCGCTCCCCGCCTGGCAGCAGCCACCACAGAACGGCCGTGTCCTCCCTCAGCCCACAGGAGCCCCTGGGGAACGGCAGCGGAATGGAGACACGGGGCTGCGGAAATACTAACACCGAATCACCCACTCCGGGGGACCCTCCGACGGCGCCGAGGGGCTGCCCCGGGCGGGTGGGGAGCCGGGGGAAAGCCGCAGCCGCTCCCGAGGGGCGCGCCGCGAAGGGCACGGCGAGCTGTCCTCACGCCTCAGGGGAGCGGGGGAAGCGCAGGCGGGCCCGTGACCGAGGGCAGGGCGCCGAGCCCGGGCGAGCCCTCAGGGCGGCCCGCTGCCCGGCCGCGCTCCTCGGGAGCCCCGAGCCTCGGGGGCCCGGCCTGAGGGCACCACGGGCCGCCCTGAGGGAACCATGGACCGCCCGGGCCCGGCCTGAGGGCACCATGGACCTCGGGAGCCTGACCTGAGGGCACCACGGGCCGCCCGGGCCCGGCCTGAGGGAACCATGAACCGCCCGGCCCGGGCTGAGGGAACCATGGACCTCGGGAGCCTGACCTGAGGGCACCATGGACCGCCCTGAGGCCGCCATGGACCGCCCTGAGGGCACCATGAGCCTCGGGAGCCCGGCCTGAGGACACCATGGGCCGCCCTGAGGGCGCCATGGACCTCGAGAGCCTGACCTGAGGGCACCATGGACCGCCGTGAGGCACCATGAGCCTCGGGAGCCTGACCTGAGGGCACCACGTGCCGCCCTGAGGGCACCATGAGCCTCGGGAGCCCGCCCTGAGGGCACCACGGGCCGGCCTGAAGGCATCACGGATCTCGGGAGCCCGGCCTGAGGGCACCATGAGCCGCCCTGAGGACACCATGAGCCTCGGGAGCCCGGCCTGAGGACACCATGAGCCGCCCTGAGGGAACCATGAACCGTCCTGAGGGCACCATGAGCCTCGGGAGCCCGCCCTGAGGACACCATGGGCCGCCCTGAGGACACCACGGCCCGGCCGGCCCTCAGCGCCCCGGGCAGGCTCCGCCGGGCGGCCCGGCGGCACCGGGACCAGGGCTGGCAGGGACGGTGACACTGCTCCCGCTCCAGCCTCAGTGCCCGCAACGCCGCCACAGCGCCGGGAGCCCACCCTGCGGAGCCCAGCCTGCAGAGCTCCGTAATCACTGTGCCACTGGGCTGGAAACACCTCCGACAGCACCGCCTAATCCAGACTGCGCCCTGCGCTGACACAGACCCGAGCTCTGAGAAAGCACCTTTCCGCTCCTCAAGTCGTAAATAAACTATCAACACCTCTCACGGCTGGGTGGAGTTCTCCCCTTGCCAAAAGATAACCGTTTCCTTCAGGCCTGGCGGTAGCAGCAAGGATGTGGAGAGGCAGAAGCACCTTAGAGGCTGAACAGGTGTGTGACGCACCTGTGCCCGCAGGGGATGTGCATCCCTGGGGGGAATGGCAAAGGTCTGCGAGCAACCACAACAGCTGGCAAACAAGGGCCCGCTCTCTGAAATGATGGAGTTACCAGCTCTGTTAGACTTTAAAAACTCTAAACTTTGCACTTAAAAACTTCTAGTTGTGGAAGTGGTGAAGCAAGAAGTCGTTCAGGAGAGGGAGTAACAGCACAAGGGGTTGGGAGGGTGTAAGTGATTATCAGTATGGAAATTTCAATGTCAGACAATGAGGTGGCAGAGAACTAGTGGGTTTATAGGAGATGGGAAACTCAAAACCAGGATGTACTTCAGATCTGGTCACAGAAGGAGGAATCTTACCCGACTGCTGCTCCAAACTTTGTTCCCGGCTACTTAAGTTACTGGAACTCATTGCTTGAGAGGAGTTGCAATTTCTACTTGTGCAAAATCAAGAAATATTTCCTTGTATTGTCATTATGTCATGCTTCACTCATTGTGAAATTGCACAAAGGAACATTTGCTGCATGTTCTTGTACTTTCCCTACATTTCTCTGTGGGTCCAGGGAGAGCATTTATGTCGATTTCTCAGTTTTGTGTCTCTGTAAACAGCCAAGGATAGCACTCCTTCAAAAAACACTACCCATGTTTTAGGCTTGGTGGACAGAAAGTTGAAGTGTAGATCAGAGCTGTCCACTGACCTCAAGGACACTGCTAACAGATCTCAGCTCCCCTCTACCCTTCACCACTCTCAGGATGCAAATACCAATGCACAGTAGCTGCAGAGGTCGTTTCTCTTTTTGTCATGAGGATTACAGATTACTCCAAGGCTAGGAAGCAATAAACACTGTATTTTTACTGGTTTCTGATGACCTAATGGAAAGTGTTCCACTTCTCATGATTCAGCTTAGTAAGATGGAAAGATCACCTACAGGTATACCTTCCACAGGGTTTGGTCTGGGTTTTTTGCATTTAGGTGTAATATTAGCTTTCCAGAGTGTAAAAACTGATGCACTAGAACTGTCTGAATGTTTAATCAGGATCAAGAGTTTGCTCTCAGCAATCTTGATAAAAACACCCTCAGAGATTTGCCTCCTCTGACTGTGCACTGGAACCTGCCCCTGGCAGAATCAACACTGGAAATTAATTACTGCAACAGAGATGATTCCTTTTCGTCACATAAAATGTAAACTTTAATAAAATCCAGGAACATGTTTACCTTTGTGCAAAGAAATTTAAAAATGCAGTCAAATTATAACTATGTATAGTTTTTCATAAATGTCCAGTTTGCAATAAGGTGTATTTAGAAACAAAATCTTCCACCAGGTCTCCCTGCAACATCTTCATAGCTCGCCAGTGAATGCTCCCACAGTTTTCTGGTTTGCCTTGAGGATGACTTAGCTCCTCCTTGATATAATCCAGCCAGAGGTCTTTAAAAAAAATCAAAGTTTTGATTAGATTTTGAGTAGATACTACCTAACAAACAAAGCAAGCCCAACTAGAAACTCTCTAAGTGTCTTTGATATTAATGCCATATGGTTTACTTTGTGAAACGACAATCTCCAGCACCTTGAGGAGCAAAACCCTGGGTTCTGTTCCCAGCTGGAACAGTGATGTCTTCATAAATAACGCAACAATAATTGAGCTGTGTACTTTCCTAGAGGGAATACTGCAGAAATCTTGATTATAATTACACAGCGCCATACTGTTCATAAATCCAAATTAACAGTGATGCACATCTCTTGTTCCAGCCAGTGTCTGAAGGTGATTGCTCCTGGTTGTGCTGAGGCCACTCCAGTGCCAATGCCCCTGGAGGGTCCCTGCAGTGTCCTACACTCCATGGCACAGAAGAAATAAGTTCCACTCTGCATGACAGCAAGCACAAGGGCAGAACAGGTACCTTATGAGATGGATGGAAATAAAAGTGGCAGCAGTGAATGAGTGAATGGATAATAAAGAACAGAATCCCCCTTACCAGTATTTGTTGAACCAAACTCCCTCAAAGCACGTTCGTAGTATTCTCTCAGGTGAAGCATTTTGCAGGATTCCTAAAAAAGGAAGGTATTAAAAAGCCATTTATTTTGTACAGAAATGAACCTGCAGCATTATCAGATTCTGATAAAGGAAGAAAGTCATGGCAATTACACGCACACACTGCTGCAGATAGCTACCATGGAACTTGGGTTTGTATCACAGCCTGTGAATCAGCTGCAGAGGACAAAAATGACACCACTACTCTGCTTTCTATTTGATCCCAAGTGAGAACTATTTTACAAATACAAAGCATTAATTGGATAGTCAACAACTTACTTGCTCCTTTTCTATTTGGATCATCTTCCTGAAGAAGTCAAGCGAAAACGGACGATTTTCACACAGGCTGAAATAAAATAAGTGACTTTAGACTTAAGGAATTTTAACATATACCCTAGAATAATCAGGTTTGAACGGTTTTTTTTTTTTACCTGGTAAAGAGTTTCTTGACTTTCTTATAACCACAATTTCTGTAAGTCCAGTCAAGATACATTTCTTTCATAGTCACAGATTCAGCAGGTGTTGTGGCTTGTAAGGATCTCTGCAAGTTCAAAAGAAAAAAAAAACCAAAATAAACAAAAAACCTATCACATAACCTACAATTAAATTAGTGTTTCACCCTAGTTAGGCATTTGACACAAAGATCTCCTAAGTCTAAAATAATTTCTCCTCCAGTATTCCATATAGCTGGAACTGGCCTTTCCAAAAACCCCTTCATGCAGAAGGTCTCACAATACTCTACAAACAGCTGAATTCCAGCTTCCTCCTGAAATACGTGTTTTGTGTTGTAAATGGGAGGAGAAAACCCACAATATGCCAGGCAAAGAGAAAATGTTTTACCCTACACTACGGAAGAAATCCACAGTGAGATTAAAGTTCTCATTCTGATCTTGGCTTTTCTGTAACAAGACTGGTGTTTTCACACAGATTGGAAAATTCTCTTTTCCACGCTCAGATAGGTATCTGAAAACAGAGCAAATACTCTAGACCACAAATTAGGAGTCCATCATTGGTTGTGCTTACAAACATCCATATGCCTCAGAATATGGGAGTGACATTTGTGCCTGTAACTCTATGTCCAACTGCTTGTTTTAATGCACATAGTTTTGCTTTAAATTCTTTGATATCAACACATCCATGAAGAAGGAACTTCAGCATAAAGCATTTGTTGCATGTTCCACCCAGACACATTGTTCCATTTTATTGACACGGACATAAAACCAGATTTTGATTAGCCAAGTACCTGGTAGAGAGTTTCTGTGTCCTCCTTGCTGTTTGTGCCCTCACTCCATTCCACCCAGAGCGTCCATAATGGCAAAGTGCCCTACAGGATCAGCAAACACATCAAATGGCTGAAATACAGTGATTGTGATTTACAGGAACAGACAGCAACACAGCCATCAGGTCCTGTATCCTGTATTTTTATGCTATAAAAATACCCTTTGGACACAGCTCTTGGAAAGACAACTCTGAACTGCACACTGAAATCACTCCTCCCTTCCTTCCTCACTTGCAGGATAAATCATCCTTAGCTGGATGAAGTGTGGCCAGGGATGAGAACCAAGTTCTGCACCACTGAGCACTGCAGTGCACAGAGGTGACTTCCAAGAACAAAAAGCAAAGAAACCCTCCTGTTTCCTCACTCGTTGTGCCCAGGGTTTGAGAGCACACAGCTAATTCAAGGCCTGAAATACCACACAGGAATTTGGTGTATCAGACAGTGAAGAAAGGGAAACACATTCTTCCATTAAGACACAAATACCAGTTTGCTGCTAGGAGAATATGTAAAATGTCACCTGTAAGCATTCAAACTTGAAAAATCTGAATTTTAAGTGAATTGACAATTCCCTAGTACTCAGCAATGCAATTTGCATATGAAACATCAAGTTCTTGTTTCTGACCTTAAAGATGGTTAGGGACTTTCAATGCCTTGTAAACAAAACAAAAACAACGAAAAAGCCAACAAAACCAACCCCAACAAAAAAGCAAGAAACAAACAAACAAAACAAACAAAAAAACCAAACACAAAAAACCAAAAACCAACCAAACCAACAACAACAAAAAAAAAATCCCAGACCAACCAAAAAAAAATTCATCAGAGGTTTCTAGCACAAGACTAATGCATGCAATGTATGTCCATTAAACCAGCACAGACCTTAGATTTCACATGTTTAATGGCTTCTTCAAAACACTGGGTCACATCATCCCTCTTCAGCTGGATCAGTACTTGCAGCCTCATCTGCCACGTTTCCACAGACTGCCTGAACTTCTTGGCTGCAGCTTCTGCCACCTCCACAGCCTTCTCAGGGAGGCTGGAGTCCAGTAAGAGCTGAAGCTAAAACCCATCAGATATGGCTTTGTTAAAAAGCAGGGCTTTGAACCAATACTGTTCATCTTTGTGTCTACTCAAAATGGCAAAAACAGGCACAGAAATAATGCAGGAAAGCCTCAGCCTCTGTTTCTCCTGTGTCAGTTCTTACCCACTGTTTGTAGAGAGCTTCTGAGAGCAAACTGGACTCGTGGGCTTTGCTGAACACACTCAGGGTCCTCTCCAGCCTCTAGAACCAACAGAGAAGAAAGAAAAAAGGCATTATTCCTAGATATACCAGATTCCAGCATTCCAAGAAGCCCACTGGATTGTGTATCATGTCAGTGAATATCTAATTACATATTATGTGTTCAATGCTCTAGGTACCTGCAAACATTCCCAGGTAAAGTGGAAATCTGAGCATTTACTTCTCTTCCTTAAGGAGCAAAGAACAACGTTGCCTTGTTCTTATAATATAATACTAAGGAATTAAGTTGCACAGGATAATTAATTAATGGAGTCATACTTAAGCAGAGATGCATAATTAAATTACCCACATGCCAGCACCAAACTTTGCTCAGACTTATTTGCAAGAGTCATTTTAATTCATCCTCTTCTTTGAACAAGCACAGGTTTGAAGGACATGTCAGTGTATTTTTAAGATCCTCTTCAACCCAAACCATTCCATGATTAACAAGTCTGCAGCCTTAGCTTTCCTCCAAAGAGCTTCACTGTACTTTACTGACAAGGCTAACCAGGTTAACCATGGCCTGGGCAGTAAAAGTGATCCTCCCAGAGATTAAGTTGTCTTTAATGATGGCCACAGGTAAGTAGTTTTGATAAAATGTAAAAATATTTGTTATTTTTGATAAAACGTAAAAATATTTGTTAGTATTATTTCCTAACAAACTTTTACCTTTCGCTTTAATTCTTCACTGTTGGTTTTTCTGTTGTACCTCTCTAAACAAAAAGTGATGTAGCATTTCCACATGTCCTCTGTAGAAGCAAAGGCATAATGTCACACTTTACAGAATCACAAGAATAAGCACAAATATTTGTCTTTAACAAACACAGAGATACAAATGATACAAAACGTTAATGCCAACATTGTTTTAAAATGTTGTATTATAGGAGAGACCCTAGATTTATAACATTAAACTTAAAAATGGCTCCCATGTCCAAGCTGCAAGCAGTGACTCTTTGTAAAGAGCATCAAGCTCTTAGTTAGCTCTTAGCTCTTTAAGACTTTTTAAGATCCCTTCCAGCCCAAACTATCTATGGCTTTAGCAGCTGTACAGCAGCAAGTCTGAGACCACTCCACAAATAATCCCTTGACAACCTCCTTTACAAGTAAGAACAATACCAGGGGCTGAAGCTGGATATCCACACCCCTGTCAACTCAAAACCATTGCTTACTCACTTATCAGCAACAGACTCACATTTTCAGTCAAGCAGCTCCTCCAAGAGGATAAATACGTTGGAGAATAACCCAAGTAACACATCAAACAGCTCTCAGAGGTATCCTCTAAGAAATGCTCGCCCTCTCCTAGGTATGGTAGAGCCTGCCATCACCTTCCTCAAGGCTTTACAGGCTGCTCAAGAACCAGAGCCCAATGTCCAAACGCAGGCAGAACACTTCACCTGTTGGGACTGCTCCCACAGCTTCGTCAAAGACTGCACAGCACCGTTCCTCTGCCTGGGCCACTTCTGAGGCCTTCCTCTGCTTTGTGGCGGGTTCAGAGGGCTGCAGGGAGCCCAGCTCCAGCTCCCGGCGCGCCAGGTGGTCCCAGGTCAGGGGATCATCAGCGTACCTGGCCTGCAAACTGAGCACAACACACCTGTGACAGCCCACAGCCACCACTGCACCTGCAGGGATGCCTAGGAGGGCTGGTATGTTGCTGTGGAAATGTAGTTAATGGCTAAGGAACCAAATGTCAGAGAAGAAGTGTTTTCCTTCCCTCAAGAGAAAAACAAAACGTTAGCTTTTTAAAGTATTGTTTAATATGGATATTCTCCATAAGTAACACGAAGCAGACAGGGAGGTGTCAAGAGAGAGATCTGTCTTTTGAGAGGAACAACTGGATAAACCAAAGACACAAAACCCCAACGAAGTAGGAAAATCCACAGTTCCTGCAGTGAATTTACAGAAACTAAGTGCAGTAATTATTCAGTAAGAACTGTATTTTACATAAATTTTCTTAGCACCTTTTTAAAGCCCTTTCTGAAGTTAGACACAAGTATCCTCTTCTAAAGATCACGCTTTTGTTTTTCTCAAAGGACTTCACATAAGCCTTAACACTATTTCCCTTGAGGAACAGCTTTAAGTTCTGAAAGTCTAGTCAATCCACTCCAAGTTAGAGAACTTATAAGAATATGTTTCTTAAAAACCAAACGAAAATAAAATAAAAATACAACAGAAAACCACAACTCACCTTTCAAGGATTTCTTTTTGCAAATCTTGGGTAAAATCAAAGAGCTTTGCAATAGAGAGCACAGCCAGCTGGAACTCAACACCTACATTTCAAGAGAAGATAAAACTATCAAGTGGAGTATTTGCTGAAGAATTCCTCAACATATTACATAAATTGCACTTTGCATTTCTGTAGCTTTGTTCCACAAGCAAATTTCATCAGCACCTCCTCTTCTCCCTCACTTGACTCTGGCAAGGAAATACAAAACGCTCCAGACTCAGGACAGATCTCTCCAAAGCTGCACAAAATAATGTCCATGAATTGTGTCTTGCATCTCCCCAAATTACCTTTGAAAATGCCAAGTGACATGACTTGGCAAAGTCAGATCACTGCAAACCCCCACCAGCCAATACTCACCTGACTATTTTTAGGTGCTAACAAATCATTTTTATCCTGATTTTTTCCAGTATTTCTCCAGAAAATTAAATTAAGCCATCTCTTTCTGAAATTTTCTCTTCTGTCCTTTTCCACCACTGATTTTCAATGATCATTGCAGTATTTTGCCCAGTCCTCCTAAATATCCCCATCTATCCTAAATTCTCAGAGATATCTGCAACTAGTTTGCAGTTATTTTACCCAATTCTCTCAATAAAATGGCTGATTTTTACCAAGCCTGCTTAATTTAAAATAATCTAGCCTAGTTTATTATTAGCCTGAATTTTTACTTTTTTGCCAGTAGTGGTGGATGATTACTTGTGATCTAATGTTCAGCAAAGTAAAAAAGGCACGTAACTCTGAACTGTGCTTCAGTTTTCTTTTTTAAACCATCAAGTTTTGAGGCTGTAACCCAGCACTGGGCCTCTTCAGCCCAAAGAGGAAAGACATGCAATCAGAACTACCAGCACCATTAATTTACACTCTGGCATTAAATAGGTTCTGCTGAAAAAATGGTGTGTTTGAAAAAAGGATCTCAGTGTGGGCACTGAAGCCAAGTCTATCAGCATAGTTCTACTGCAGAACTGGGTTAAAGGTTACAGTTTTCTTAATGACTAAGTACAAGAAATACTCATTCACCTTTAATTTTCTGAGAAGCATCCCTGTAGACTATGCGAGCCATTTCTCCATTGAGAATTTCTTCAGAGTAATTGAATTCCCCCTGAAATATGAAGCATATCATTGAGGAAATTATTGTCCTCTCTCAGCTAACATTTCTGCTAACAGGGAAAGAAAATCAGAACATATTCAAGTTCTTCTTCATGCAAGTCTATTTTTATGTAATTTGCACAAGTCAACTATAAAGAAATGAGGTAAGAAGTTTGACTATTATCTTCCAGAAATTACTATTAATTTTCAGAGTGGGGAATGTAATAAAAGATGCTACAAATGCAAAAAAAAAAATGAAGTATTAGAGCTGAGCATCAGCAAATACTTGAAAAGCTCCACACAGGTGCAGGACACAAACAAAAACTTACTGTAAACCATTGTTAAATAAACTATTAATCCAAAACTGTGAATTTCAACATGAAGTACACAAGCAGACAATATCTCATAAGTAAGTTTAGCTGGCCTACCAGGTCCATCTTTGCCTGTTCAAATTCCTTCTTTTCCTTCCTCTGTTTTTCAGCATGCATAAGCTCCATCCTGAAATACTGCAAGAGTGAAAACAAAATTAAATTACTGCAGGGATAAACCATAAAACTTTAAGTTCACAAACAGGCTCTGAGGAGATACAAATCAGGACTTCAGCAAAACCCACACGTGCTGAGCCTTGGTTTCTGAAGGTTTGTGCACTTACCACTATCTGCCCTGTGTGTTTGCCCAGGAATTTCCTACAGGTACCAATGGTCATTTTTTACTCATTCTTTAACTTGCCCCCAAAGGAAACCAAGTTCCTCAACAAAGGCTGGGGATGCCAGGCTGAGCCTGACAATCACATCCCAGCAGAGCTTAACAGTACCTTAGAAAGGAATTTTGGGGATGATTTTTTAAATATTTTTTACGTTTTCCTGCTGCTGGAAAGGCAAGTTTTTCCAGTTGTCTCAGACAGATCTGGGAAATACACCGAATTGATCATCTTTGACTGATGAAGTAGATGGTCATGGAAGAAAAAGAGGAACTCACTTCTTGATAAAGTTTGGGGCACTCCGGATGGAAGCGCAGAGCACGGAGGAACAAGTGCCTGGCACTTTCTGATGACAGGCGTGTCTCCATTTCCCACTTTGCTGCCATAATCCACAGCGCTGCAACAGGGGACACAAATAACCTCATTGAACCTCACAACATGAGCTCAGCACCACAGTGAGACTGATTATCTCCCACCTGAAACTGTAAAGCAGATAGGCACTTCCAGGAAGTTTAATCTGCTTTAGCTACAGATCTAATGATGCCTTCAAAAGCCAAAAAGCAGTCACGAGCACTCAACATCTCTCAGGTCCCCAGACCACCTGGGAATTGGACACTCTGACCTACTTCCCATCCCTTTATGACTGCTCACACAACCCCTGTCACACCCTTCTTTCTGAAGCAGCACCAAGGCACAGAACAGAGAGTAAGAACTTCAGCCCAAAGCTTGAACTGAGACCTACAGGAATTTAAACCAGCCTATGCTGAGGCATTTATGCAGCACTCACCATTGTGTTACTTACCTGGTTTATTGGAATGAATGGCCAACATGGTAGAGAACACCTTACTGAGTTGATGTTTTGCATTCTGTAAAAGAAGCAGTTTTGTTTCATCCACTCTGGTGCTGAATTGAACCCCCAGCATCAAAGCTTCAGTAGGAAAGGCTACAAGCTGTAGACAATTGCTCTGAAAAAGATGCTTCTCTGCTCCTTTATCTACAGTAGAAAGCTTCTCGTATTTACTCAATAGTTACCAGCATTTAAATGTCATCCCATTAAGAGTGGCATGGCTAACTCAAATTTTCTGAACTAAGCAGCCAACACAAATGTTGCCATGTCCCAAAGCCACGGTTTCACTGCCCTTTTAATGAGATAAAGATTTTATTTTCTTTTGGCCACCTTCATCATCATGCAAACTCACCTTCTTCAGTACAGAAACAACAACACTTGAATGCTGGTAATAATGTGAAGCCTTGCAGAGGTAAGTTTATCAAGTACAAAACTGACAGAATTAGGCTTTTCAGCACAGCCACTACAATAAATATTTGGAACAAAATCACAATTCACAGATAAGAGGATCACTCACTCCAGAGAAGGTATAACCAATACTATGGCTCTCACAAACCAACCAATACTCCAAATTTAATGCAGTCAGCCTCACCTTTGCCCCTGCAAGCATCAAATTTCATACGAATTCATCCTCAAACTCTACACTTACATACATCAGTGAAAATCCCATGCACCTCCAACAATACTATCAAAATTATTTCTGTATTACAGCATGCAGCAGTAAAGTTTGTAACCCTATCTTTAAATCAAGCTTCAGATGCGTGAATAAGCACCTGGGTAAGATCAGGATTTGAA
Organism: Sylvia atricapilla; assembly: GCF_009819655.1. NCBI lineage: Eukaryota > Metazoa > Chordata > Aves > Passeriformes > Sylviidae > Sylvia > Sylvia atricapilla. Next base: position 11,629,390 of record NC_089157.1, on the reverse strand, counting down.
AACTCACCCACTGCTTGCAAAATGCAACATGGGAAAGCCAGAGCTGGACATCATCCTGTTGGAAATCAAAAGAAGAGAATCAACCTCACAATGTATAAAAGTTCTTGTACACTGACAAGCAAGCAACACACCCTTGGTACAATGACCTGGCGTGCAGAAAAAAAATAATTCCAAATCTCAGTACAAATATTCTTACTTTCCATTTCCCTGTAGCTCGGTTGAACAGGCTGTGGACTCTATGCAGGATAGAGTACTCAATTTCATCCTTCTTAAAGGAATAACCAGTGCGCTAGGAGGAAAAAAATACTGATTTTATTGCAACAGAAAATTTGGCATAAAGTATTCTGCACTCTTAGCAACTGATGAACTTACTGCTCTTCTTTTCTTGATCAGTTCCAGCAGATTAATTTCATACTAGAATGGGAAGAAAAAGAAATATTTAAAAGCAAACGTGGAGGACATAACAGCGTGGCAAGGAAAAAAACTACATCAGCTTTGTTATGGATGATCAAGTGACAATAAAGATTACCGTCGGGAAAACAAAAGCAGCCGGTTTCGGCTGGGTCACTACATTTCTAAGAGCCCTGGCCCTGCACAAGGCAGCCCAGCACTGCCATGCCTCAAGGTGCTGTCCAAAGCTCCTTGAGCTCTGTCCGGCTCCTGGCCACGGCCATTCCCTGGAGCCTGTTCAGTGCCCACGCTCTCGGGAACCCTCTCCTAATACTGAATTTACTAACTCCAGTTTGCACGGCGCATCGGGGAGCTGGGGGCTCTACATCCGCTGAGAGACGAGAACCGACAGGAAAAGATCAGAACACGAGAGGAGCCAGCTCCTGGCCACACTTCGGACTCCGGTGTGAAGGTGAAGCGCTGCCAGGTGAGCGGCAGGGAGCAGGTGAGGAGCGCTCTCCGCGTTCGGACCTGTTCCGGTCGTGGGGCACTGCAGAACTCCCGGGACTGGCTGTGTCCGCACCCAGAGCCGCCCCCGGGGCCTACCTGGATATAATTGATGAAATCCTCCTTCCGCAGCGCTCTCCGCTGGATTTTGTACTCCAGAGCCGAGGCTTTCCTCAGGACAGCCCTGCGGGAAGGGGAACGGGAGGTGAGCGGCCGCAGCGCTGCCGGCGCACACGTGCGTTCCCCCGGCGCGGCCCGGCTCGGCTCGGCTCGGCTCGGCTCACCGGATCTCTTTGTGTGTGAACAGCCCGACCCGCTCCAGCTGCTCCAGCTCCGGGAGGCGATCCTCCAGCCGCTGCTCGATGCGTTCAGCCATGGCCGCGGGGCTGCGGCGTGTGGGGTCCGGCCCGGCACGGCACAACCCGGCACAGCACAACCCGGCACGGCCCCGCCCAGCACAGCACAGCCCGGCCGGCACAGCCCCGCCGCTTCCGCCGCTGCCCGCGCCCCTTCCGCGGCCGCCCCCTGCCCGCTCGGCGGGACACAGAGGGCACAGAGAACACGGGCACACCTGCGGCAGGAGGGCACAGAGAGCACGGGCACCTGCAGCAGGATGGCCCCAGAGAACACTGCTACCTGCGGCAGGAGGGCACAGAGAACACGGGCACGGGCACACCTGCGGCAGGAGGGCCCCAGAGAACACGGGCACCTGCGGCAGGATGGCCCCAGACACGGTCACACCTGCGGCAGGGGACACGCCGCGGGGCCGGGGATGTCCCCGGACAGGGACACCCCGCTATCGCCCTGCGCGCCCGTGCCACTGCTCCGGCGGCTGTTGGCTCAAAGTTTGCCTGCTTTTCACTGCTTGCGTTTTGTTCTCACGCAGCTTCAAGAAAACGAGGTGTATTTTTAGGATTTATATACTTTGTTTAGGTATTTCTCCTCTGGGAGGAGAAAGGTGATTGATGGTGATGTTCACCCACGAGGTCGAAGAGGTGTACCCAATGCTTGGCTGTCTTGTCTAAGGGTATATTGGAGTCAGAGAAATAAAGTAGAGAGCTTTCCTGCTGGCCTTTCTGCTTTCTGCTAGGACTCCTGTCGTGTCCCTAACAGCGACTCACACCCTCCACGGAAAGGAGATTCTTCTCGTGTTGGCTGGAACTTGCTGTGGTTTAGTTCTTGGCCGTGGCTCCTCGTCCTGTCGCTGGGCACCAGCAGAAGGAGTGTGGCACCATCCTCTTGGCACCAGCCTTGCCACTGAACACAGCAGCATTGGCCAGGCTCAGGAACGGCAGCCTGGGACTGCTCCAGCACCTCGCTTCTTGGTGGGATTCCTCCAGGACACAGGGCTCTTTCTCTCTCACGTGGCACCTCCGTTCTTCCCACATTCCAAAGTTTTAATAAAAAACTGTCTGCTGTGAGGAAGGTGAGATACTGGCACAGATTGCCCCGAGAACATTCCCCATGGCTGGAAGTGTTCAGGGTCAGGCTGGACAGGGCTTGCAGTAACCTGGTCGAGTGGAAAGTCTCCCTGCCTGTGGATGAGGGTTAGAAATAGATGATCTTTAAGGCCCCTTCCAACCCAAAACATTCCATGGGTCTATGATTCTGAGAAAATCAACAATAAAACCAGGCGACAGGAAATTTTTGGTTCTGAAATTGGGGATGTTTCAGAAAATAAAAATTGAGATGGGAAATAATTTATTGAGAAAATTGCTTAAATGCACATTATCCAGAGCAGTACCTGCTGCTTACGGTTTTAATTGTCACTCCTGTCACCGAGCTGGTCAGCCACAGAACCAAGCCCACCTCCAAAACTGCCCTGTCCCAGCCACTGCTCCCTCCTGGGGGAAAGGAAGGCAGGTGTTGGTCTCTGCAAAAACAAGTACGAGGGGAAGAGAGAGCAGGCTTCTGGCACAGAATTCGTACATAATAGCCAAAACAAAGTGACTGATTTTTTCCTTTACAGTTAAAAGTTTTAACAGGTGTTGCCGAGTACAGAATGAGTACCTGAGCAACTGACTTTTGTTAAAAACACAGGTAAGACAAAACACTTTATAAGAACTATCAAGAACAGCAGTAATTCTTTTCACCTGCTCTGGCTTGGATTTGTGGTGGCTTTTTAAAATTTTGGGACCAATTAAAAAAAAAAAAAAACAAAACAAAACCTAAAGTAATTTTCTGTGGGAGAGGTTTAGCAACTTTTCACTTTGACAGGAAACAGTGACATGATTTTCCAAGAAGTAAGCAAACAGGAAATCCACCAGGAAACAGAGAGGCACCGTCCAGTCACAAGACCAAGACCTACAGATGGAGCTGCATTCAGAAGTTGGTGGCCCAAGCAGCTCTGGATGGCAGCTGCCTCGTGCCAAGGGCCTCCTTACCCCCCTCACAAGGACAAGGCAACTCCTGATGGAGATTGTCCTCCCTGAGAACTCCCTTGTCCTGCTCTGAGTGAGCACGGGCTGGAGGGGGATTGTCACCGCTGTCCCAGCACAGCCATCCCTGCTGTCAGCCCAAACTTCAGCCCCTTGGGCCCTCCAGTCCAGGGAGTTCACCTCACACGGAGTCCAGCCGTCAGCAGAGCAGCAGGGCAGCTCTTCTCACTGCTGGGGGAAGTGTTGTTCATGATCACCAGTGGCCTGCTGATTATTTGGGGTTTGGTATTTTGAGATGCACCAGCTCAAGCTGATCCTTGGGCAAGTCCACAGATTGCACTAAAATAGCCCTTAAGGAAGACAGCACTGGGCATCAAAAGTAACATTAGCACACTGAATTGCTGAGCAAGAGTGTGATTGGAATTACTACTGGATTCTTTCACTTCATTTGAGTATTTTTGCCTTTGAGTCCATGGTTTTATACTAAAAAGCATTCTGTACTCAGAGCTAATCTGTGGTGGTGCATGTAGATCCCAACAGGTGAATGAGAACACTACATGCAGTGCACAATTATGAACTGAAAAGGTAAATGTCAGCCATTACCTAAAAACCTCTGGAAAATTCTATTTCTATCTTCTTGCTCTCCTCTCTCTTCAGCCATTCAGCTCTTCTTTGGCCAAAAATCAGCAGTACTGCAGAAGAGTTAACAACAGAGTCTTCTGAAACTTTGATTGTTCTATCAGTCTGAAAATGCCCTCCTGTGATGAACATTCCAGTGTTCTGCCCCCTGAAGTCAGTCAGGAGCTTTGAAAGTCGCCCAACCATCCAGGACTGTTTCAATGTAGATGGTGGAGGTGTGTGTGCCCTCAGAGGCCACAGCAGCCTCCACCTTGAGTGTGCCTGCAGGAGAATTCAGCCCAGCACGGGTCCACCAGCAGGTCTGAGAACAATGGCTGTCCACCAAGGCCTCGGAGGGCATCAGATTTCCTCCTAGCCCTTGTCAAAGCACCACAATCTCATCCCCCAGAGGCACATAGGCACAGACCACTCTGCAGGACCCATCACTGTGGGCCTCAAAGGATCAAAGAATGGTGTGCACCAAAACAATAGACTCCCCAAGATTCTAGTTTAGGGGCCTGGTGCTTCCCACTCAGAACCACAGAGCGAGTAACAATAAGATTTGAAATACTGAACTTAGTTGATGACCTCATAAGATTATTAAAATATATATATATATCAAAACCCGATTGAAAACTTTTTTTGTTCCCTCAGATATATCGCTCCTTTCCTGTAGATGGAAGAAGTACAAAAATAAAAATGCCTTTCCTTTTCTTCCCGCAGCAAAACAATCCTTAGAACAATTAACATAAGGGGCTGTCAGAAGTGCTCATAGCAAAGTGACAGACGCCCTGAGTGGCAGGCCCAGCCCGACCCACCAGAACACTGCACGCTGGATTTGTCATGCAAATCAAAATGCAACCTGACATGCTCTTTGTTCATTCCCCTTTCATAAAATCTACTTTAAATGCCTCCCATGTGCCTTGTTTTGGAAGCTGACATTCCAAATGCATCAGTGCAAATTAAGGAGGGATCCATTACCGATAAAGACGTTGCGATAGAGAGAGTTTCACCAAATCTTATTGGGAAAACTGGAGAAACAACTGCTGCAGCTGGCAACTGCAGGGTCCCACAGTTTGCTGCTTTTATGGAGTGCTTTTAGAAAATCTCCGTCAGTGGGTCCTTGAGGAGAAGTTCTGGCAAGCTGTCACAGTTTAATATTTATAGATTCTGTCTGCAAGCAATGGACACGTTGTGTATTAGGATAATCACAGTGGTTTTCCCTGAAGTTTTGTCTGTATTAAAACATCTCATGGTTAATGTGCATATGACATATTTAAATTACATATTGATTTATATCTATCTTCTTTATTTCTACTATTTTGCTACCTGAGTGCAGAAACAATTACAGCTTTTTTGAAGATGCCTCCAGATGTACAGTATTTTACAATTAACATGTACTTTATGAAAATGCCTTTTAAACAATAAGAGTGATGTTATGACCTCCTGAAAAGAATTGGGAAGCTTCCACTGACTCCAGCTGAGCCAGTGGTTCATCCCTTTGGGATATATTTGTAATAAAGCCCTCAAAGCATTTACTGAGCATGTGGGACTTCGATTTAAAAATGTATGAGCACATCTGTTAATAAAACAGTTTGGAATTTGCTCTCAAAAATAGACTAACCCAAACTTTGGAGTACATTAACTTCCTTAGTTTTGTAATTAAAATAATTTACATGATGATTTGGTTTCACCCCTGCCAAAACCAGCAGTCAATCTGAATAAATAGTGGTTTCATCACTGCAATTCCACTCTGAGCATCCAACATTTAGATTCAAGGCTTTGCAGTTGGTCAGTTGGACTGTTCCACACCAGCATTAATCCTGGTACATGTCCTAGACAGATGTTATTTTTTCCATTCTGATAGAAAAATGCTTGCCTTTGTCAATGCTTTACTCTTGCAGTTTGCTGGCACTGACCGTGCGACCTTAGATCTGAATCCCTCCTGGAATTTCATTCACTTACTCTTCTCTTTTTTCAGTTCTAAGTGGTAAAAAAGCCCCAAAACCTACGAATATAAATATTTTCACTTAATGCCTTAACAGAACTATTATGTGATACTTTACATATCGTCTCTTTTAAAAGGCAAAACCTTTACTTTCTTCTCTGCGTGGGCTCTGAACTTGAATTTTTATGAATCACATTTCTCCTCCTACTCGTTTTGAGGCATTCTGTTTTGCCCCAAGATCTGAACATCTCTACACAGGGAATTTCCAGTGAAGGGGAATGGCGCCTCTGGAATTGTTGCCTTGCCAGTTCACATCTGGCACTCAATATAAGATCCATCTGCTTATTCAGGGTCTCCAGGGGCTTGCACAGTAGTAGCTCTGAGTGTGCCTTTTAATTTGGTTTTGTCATTTGGCGGGTTGGGGAGTAGCTGACAGTCTGTCTAAATGCAGCAGGGCACTCACAACCAGTCAGTCATCGTGTCCTGGTTGCCAATTCATAACCCAGAGGAATGCCAGTCACATTTCAACAATTTCAAACTGTATCAGTCATCTCCCCTACAGACTCCCAGAATGTCAACACCACAAAATATATTGCTTAATTATCTGTAATTTAATTTATTTCTTGTCTCTTGCCAGAGGTCTGGGGAGCAGAGTGGTGCTAAGCTTAATTTTCTTCACTGACCTAAGTTTGGAAGGGCAGGTGAAATTGTGGCACGGCCTTGGGTGACCTGTCTCATCAGCAGCAATTCTGGGAGAGAGAGAACTTCCTCAGAGCAAAGCCTTGTATCTTTTATACTCAAGTGTGTTAGTGCCAGCATCAATTGTATTGGTCCAACAAAAAGCATAAACTGTACCACATATGGATTTATTTCTCCTTCCAAACACTGGAATTAGGATTGGTCACATTTTGCCTCCTCCTGTGTTTTTCACATCCTTCTACAGAGATGGTTTTGGCGTGGTAAAAGTGCTTTGAGCACAGTCGTGGCAACTACCAGTAAAACCACTTCTGGAGTATGGGTAATTCAGATTACAGTGTGCAGAATCGTGTCCTCCCAAGCAGCATTCCAAGAACAAGAAAAACTCTTGTGAAGCAACCTCTGGCATATGAAACCCCAGATAACATGAAACCCCAGAGAACTCTCCTATGGAACATGTAGATAAGTTTTGCCATGTGTGAATTTTGTGTATCTGTGCTAACTGGGGAACACAGTTTCTGCCCTGATCTTATCCTTTAAGTAACTGATGGTGATAAAATTCCAAATTCTCACTTTAATAATCTGTACTTGGTTTGGCCACAAAAGAAAGAATTGGTCCCTGTTAAAACTTATCCCTTACTTAAAGCTGAAATTAATTAGCTAACTAATTCAGTTGAGGTTTTATTTTACTGTCTGTTGACATTTTCTTTGATCCTCCAATATTTTTCTTTTTGAGTGATTGAAGATTTCATTCTTGCACTGTCAACAGATCTTTTGTTCAGAAACTTCTATTTACATCTGTAACTGACTTAATTCTCAGATCTTCCCAGCAGTTTCTCTTTGATCTCTGCATTTCTGAGTTTAATCATTAAGTTTGCATCTGAGGAGTTTCAGTTGCCATATCTTTCACAGTTTCCGGGACACAATTAAGAGAACAGAGATCCTGAAAGTTCACTTAGAATAATTTTTTGGTAGTTTTGTGTGCTACACATACTGCATCTCTGAAATTACAGCATGAACTAGAATGATTCCTAGTTCATTTCCATGTATTGAGTATTTAAAGTTCAAGGTTTGGCATGGATTTTTTCTGTTTAGTTAGTATATTTCTGGTCTTACATTTTAATCATCTTAAGAGACGTCCTACCTTTTGAGATTAAATCAATCTATTGGGCCCAGGCTTTTCACAATGCTTTTGAAACAAGTAGCTTTAGTCCAGTATCTCAGTTCTAATGATAAACACCACTGCTAAAAAGCCATCAAGCAAAAATAAATCATTAACTGAAAATCAGGATAAAAATTTCCCAGTAGGAGAGTCATGAAAAATACAGTAAAACATCACTAAGAGAAGGCCAGGAAACAAGTCCTAAGCAGTGCTGAGTACTGATTGTCACTGCCTGTTCACCATGTGAAGGCAGAAGGCAGGTGACTCCTGGTGCAAAGCATCCTGTGCATTCACTTTTCACTGCCTGCAGTAACTCAACATGAGCGACCGCCGGCTGAAAGCTGTGCCTCCTGGGTGCACTAAGATTGCCCGAGGCCGCGTTCCCCGAGTGCTGTGCTCCTGGAATACATCTGAGCAGCTCCTGTGTAAAAAAAGCAGCCCCCAGCCCAGCACAGGGGTGAGAATCACAGGCGGCTGCTCTCTCAGTCTCTCTCACACACACAGACATTGCATGGCTGCACTTGGGTTGAGTGTGGGATCCTGACTCTTCCCTTGCAGGAAAGTTTCTTTTCTCTTTGCCGAGTTCACCGCTCGTTAGAGCAGTGCAGCAGTGTACACTAATGTGCAGAAAGAACAGACTGAAACTGAGAGCTTCCACCGCAACAGCAGCACAGCCCTGGTGTCCAAACACACCCAGTGCTCCACCCGCCCTGGGCTGCTGCTCAGAGAGCTGGAACTGCCGCTGTGCTGCTCCCCAGAGAGCTGGGACTGCTCCCGGGCTGTTCCCGAGAGCTGGAACTGCTCCTGTGCTGTTCCCGAGAGCTGGGACAGCTCCTGGGCTTCTGCTCAGAGAGCAGGGACAGCTCCTGGGCCGTTCCCCAGAGAGCTGGGACTGCTCCCTTTCTCCAGGTGCAAAGTCATGTAGCCTCCGTTGACAAGAGTCTGGGAAAACACTTAGTGGGCATCAACTTTTGTTTTCCAAGTAGGTAGAGAGGAGTAGCTTATCTAACAAGTTCCATGGCCAATTATTGTTGATCTACATCAAATGAGGCTGAAAATAAAGAATATGAACTGAAAAATGAATCAATAACTATTGCAGGTCAAGTTAACTCAGCACCTAGTGAAGTTTATTTGTGTAAATGAAAGAAAGGGGTGCCACTGAAATGGGTCTGGTTTTGGAGTAGAGTGACACAGGTGGGACCTTCCCGTCTACACAAGGTGGGTTGGTTTGTCTAGGTTATGGAACATTTGTTCCTCTTCACTTCTCTCGTGGAAAACCTGGGTCTGGGGCCAGGGTGTCAGAAGGGGAATTTAGTTAGTATTTAGTTAGCTACTATCAATCTATATAGACAGATTTATGTTTAAAGATGTGAGGAATGCAGTATAAATATACTGACAGAGGCTTCATTTAGACTGAGTCCAAATAAGTTTTTTTCTCCTTTAAAACTCCGTGAGTTTATTTCTCCTTTAAAAAAACATCTTTTGTGCATATTCTTGTGCTGAGATGCAGTAATTTGGAGGACTGGAAGCTGGGAAGTTCAGTAGTGTGGCCACGGGGGTGCTAGGGGCACCTGTAACATAAAGTGCTATAAAATCTGCATGTTCTTTTACATATATATCTGAAGGGGCAAAAATCACTGCAGTCCATCCATTAAAGATGACAGAATGCTGGGCAAGCACAGACTGGAAAAAGCCATAGGAAAAAGTGATTTACAAGTAGCATATGCTTTCAATCTGCAGGAAGCAAATCTGATCTTTTGGATATCAAATGCAAATCCCACTAACAGGATGTGAAAACAAGAATGGATTGACCATCTCAAGACTGAAAATCTGACATAGCATGAAAGTGCCTCTGCCACCTACTTCTGCTTTCTTTTCAGGGTTTTGCTCCAACAGCACTCCTGGTTTGCAATTGATTGTTTCTTCCATTTATCATTTTCAACTTATTAAACTGCCTTTCCCCCCTCTGTTAGGGTACATTTTATCTTTGTGGCAAAAAAGATACCGTATCATAATCTACTATTTTAATTTAGTATGTTTAGGTCTCTTTCAGGCAGGCACACTATTTCACTGCATCTTTTTTGGACTACTTCATTAGAGAACACCCCTTCAGTGTCATTTGCTAAATATGCCCAACTTTGTTGTTACCTGATGTAGATGTACGCAAGAAAAATACTTTATTTTTTTGAGTTTTAAATAAATGCATCTGTAAAATCTATAGGGGTCCATATTAGCAGGCAGGTCAAGGATACAACACCATAGCTCACTACTTTTGAAGAAACTGTTAGAAAATGAAGGGTCTCTTTACCAGCTAAGGAAAACAGGCTGGAGCTCCCAAAGCACTCCTGTTTGGCAGCCAGTCCTGCATTTCCACGGGGCTCAGACACGGGTGGGGAGTTGCACTGTGCTGTCTCACTCAACCTGGTTCCTCTGTTCACGAGCAGATGCAGAGATTAATTCCTGAATTATCTTTTACTCCTGCTTGGAAGGTTGCCCTCTGTCTCCTCCCAGTTCTGAAATTTAGAAGGATGACCCACCAGGAGAAGCAGAGGCTTGGAAGCTGTTGGGAGGAAATGAGAATAAATTAGGCAATAAACAAATTTCAAGGGCTGAATTGCAGTTTTCTCACACTGAACTCAGTGTTGATACGTTTTGTCACTTGTAACAGGGGTGTCACCGGCCTCAAACACCAAACATCAGAAGCATCACCAGGAAATCTCGGGAATTATGAGCGAAAAAATCACATGTAAGGTCCTCAAAAATGTGCAGTGCATCAAACACTGCTGCTGCCAGGAGGGAGAGACTGGCATGAAATGAAATATTCAGCAACAAGTGTCTGTAGAGAAATTGAGTAGGAAATAGAAGATTAGCTGGAATGCTAAGCAAAGATAACTATGATAAGCAGAATAAAATATATAACAGTATTGTTTAGAGGAAGAAAAAACAACATAGGTAAAGTAGTGACTACAATGAATTTATAAAAATGGAAGGAAATGAAGGCTGAAGCAAAATACTGAAAAGCTTGCAGGTATAACATCAATGCCTGATGAGGGAAAGAGGGGGGAAAAGAAAAGGGAAGAAAAGATCTTTCCAGAGTGAACATGAAAGATAAATGGTGCAGCAGAAAAAGCAAAATGAGGGTGATGATAGTAGTCAACAAAGACTTGTTTATTTGAGTGTTTGGGGTGTGTATGCATGTAATTTCGTTGAACATTATAGGATTAATAAGCGACAAACGAGACATCACTTTAGAATCTCTCTCTATTGATAATGTAAGGCACATCTACAGCATGACTGACTTTGATACATGGTTTTTCTCGTAATATTTATCACTAAGTTCCTTTCTCTGAACACTAGACATCAGAAGACAAGCAGAGATGGTGTGGTGCCAGCAGCACAGCTGTGTCTGGCACCAGAACTCAAGGCTGTATTTCACACATACCCCGTACAATTGCCCCGGGAGCAGTTCTGCCGAGGAGAGCAAACAGAACGGACGGCTGCCGAAGCCTTTGGTGTGTGAGCTGATAAGGAGGCGATTAAAGGAGCCGCAGGTGGATTTCCCCAGGGCGCGGTGGGCTCGGGGTTTGTCCCCCGTGCGCTGACCCCGGCTCGGCCGCGGCACACACAGCGTCTGTCCCACCCAGGGATGTTTTATCTCACAATTCAACTCCCTCTGCACCTGCGGCAACTTCTTGTGCCGTCCTCTGAGGAGACTCACGGTTAGCCAAGTTATGGGATAGGACGTCATGGCCGACCCAGTGTAATCACTTCCAGCAGAAAAGCGATACCGAGTTGTACCCGAGCTTCTTATGTTAACAAATAAGAAATGTTAGCTCTCGAGCTGTGCGGATAGCGGGGCGGCCCCTCAAGCCAGAGGGGCATCAGCCAGCGGAGCGGCCGCGGGGGCAGCGAGAGATGGCCGGGGCAGCCCGGGGTACGGGCACACCGGGGGCACGGGGGGCACCGAGAGGCGGCCCGGGGCCGGGGGTACAGGCAGCCCGGGGGCACGGAGAGGCAGCCCGGGGGCACGGAGAGGCAGCCCGGAGGTACCGGCAACCCGGGGCCCGGCCGCAGCACCGCCGCCGGCGCGGTGTGAGGGCGATGGGGTGTGAGGGCGGCGATGCGGTGTGAGGGCGATGCGGTGTGAGGGCGATGGGGTCTGAGGGCGATGCGGTGTGAGGGCGATGCGGTGTGAGGGCGATGGGGTCTGAGGGCGATGCGGTGTGAGAGCAGCGATGGGGTATGAGGGCGGCGATGCGGTGTGAGGGCGATGCGGTGTGAGGGCGATGCGGAGTGAGGGCGATGCGGTGTGAGGGCGATTCGGTGTGAGGGCGATGCGGAGTGAGGCCGATGCAGTGTGAGGGCGATGCGGTGTGAGGGCGATGCGGAGTGAGGCCGATGATGCGGAGTGAGGGCGGCGATGCGGTGTGAGGGCGATAATGCGGTGTGAGGGCGATAATGCGGTGTGAGGGCGATGATGCAGAGTGAGGGCGATGATGCGGTGTGAGGGCGATGATGCGGAGTGAGGCCGATGATGCGGTGTGAGGGCGATGATGCGGAGTGAGGCCGATGATGCGGTGTGAGGGAGATGCGCTGTGAGGCCGATGCGGAGTGAGGGCGATGCGGAGTGAGGCCGATACGGTGTGAGGCCGATGCGTTGTGAGGGCGATGGGGTATGAGGGCGGCGATGCGGTGTGAGGGCGATGCGGTGTGAGGGCGGCGATGCAGTGTGAGGGTAGCGATGCGGTGTGAGTGTGATGATGCAGTGTGAGGGCGATGATGCGGTGTCAGGGCGATGATGCGGTGTGAGGGTGACGCGGAGTGAGGGCGATGATGCGGTGTGAGGCCGATGCGGTGTGAGGGCGATGATGCGCTGTGAGGGTGACGCGGAGTGAGGGCGGCGATGCGGTGTGAGGGCGATGCGCTGTGAGGGCGATGCGGTGTGAGTGTGATGATGCAGTGTGAGGGCGATGATGCGGTGTGAGGGCGGGTCCGGCCGGCGGCCCCTCTGGCCGGCGGAGCCCCCCCCCATTCCCATCATGCCCCGCGCCGGAGCGCGAGCGGCGCTTTCCCGCGAATTCAGTTCAAAGGCGGGGAGTGGGGGGGGCGCGCGCCGAGCGCGCGGACCAACCAAACGCTTCCAGAACCATCCGCGCGTCACCGGGGGCGGGGCCGACGGCGGCCAATGGGGCGGCGCGGCGCCATCCCCGCGGCCAATGGGCGCGCGGGGGGCGGGCGCGCGGCGGCGGTCGGGCTCGGCGGCCGCGGCGCTGTGAGGGGAGCGGGGCGGAGGAGACTTGGCGGAGTTGGAGCGCGGCGCGGCCCCCCCCCGCCTCACGCAGCCGCCCCGGCCGGCCCTGCCCGCCCAGCTCGGTCTCCGTCCCGCCGGGGCCCGCCCGGGGCCACCCCCATGGCTCCTCAGAAGCACGGTGGAGGAGCGGGGCCCAGCTCGGGCTCCGCCGGCGGCGCCGCCGGAGGAGGAGGAGGCGGCGGCGGAGGAGGCGGCGGGTTCGGGGGCTCCGCCGCGGCGGCGGCTCCCGGCGGCAAATCCGGCGGTGCCGCGGGCGGCGGCGGCGGCGGAGGAGGCGGCGGGTACTCGGGCGGCTCCTCGGCCTCCTCGGCGGCGGCGGCGTCGGCAGCGGCGCTGCCCCCCGTGAAGAAGCCGAAGATGGAGCAGATCCAGGCCGACCACGACCTCTTTCTTCAGGCCTTCGAGAGTGAGCACCGGGTCGCCGGAGGAAGCGGGGGCCGAGGCGGCGGGACCGGCGCGGGCCGCCGCGGAAAGGGCGGGAGGAGGAGGGGAGGGCTGTGGGGCGCAGGGGCTTCCGGGGGTAAACACGGCCGGGGGCCGAGGGAGGGAGCGGGCCCGGGCGGAAGCGCGGGGAGCGGGGCCGGCTGCGGGAGGGAGGCCGGAGGCGCCCGGGGCCCGCGGGCGGAGGGCGAGGGGGTGTGTGTGTGTGTGTGTGTGTGAGCCCGCGCCCAGCCGTGAACTTGGTTCTCAGAGCGCTTCCCCGCAGGCGTTCCGAGCCCTGCTGCCCTTCCCTCCTCCGGCTGCCCCTGGCGGCTCCGGGCGCTGAGGGGCGAGGGGCCCGTTCCCCTTCGGCCCGCTGAGCGCCTTCGGGCACAGGGCGCGATGAGGAGCTCGCTGGACTTGGTTCTCCTTTGTTTAGCAATAATTTTCACTTAGCTGAGGTTTCCTGTTGGAAATTGACCTTTGCGACCCAGGCGTCCCCCCTGTGGCACTTCCACTTGGGAAGAGAATCCCCCTGAATTCACCAGAAAGTTGGTCGTGGCAATCTGGTTTAAAAGCACGGTGTAGCGGTCAACTTAAGTTGCTCTAAAAGATTTCTGTGCAGTTGCCAGGATTTGAAGGGAATCTTTAATGCCCTCCTGGAAGATGATCCTGTTTTGGGATTGGTGCTGTCAGTGCTCACGCTTGCTGTAGACGGTGTTGGAGTTTTTTGGTGTGTGGCCGTTCAGTCCTTTTAACAACTCTGTGTTCAGTAAATACTGTGCTGCAAATGGGTCCAGTGGCAGCCTTGAGTTTTAAGAGCTTTGCTCAGTGTCAGTGCCCGAGGTGGAAAAAATTCTTCTGCCCGTGGCTCAGTGTGTCAGACAAGGGAAGCCCAGAGCAGGTGGGGACCAGAAGGACGATACAGTGCAGATATACATATATTTTTATATATATACATAATGTGTTAACCCTGTAGTGCGAATATCATGGGAAAACTGCAGTAAGTAAATATTGCATTTAAAAAAATCTTAACGTGTGTAGTGTTGAATCACATTCTTCCCGAATGTTTTTGTCCCTTTTCAAGGTCATGTGCTAGGAAAAGATAAAAGATTTATTTTAAGCTTTTGCTGAGTAATACAGACTTGTGAGACATATGTCTCTCTGCAGGTTGAGGAGTGCGTTTCAGAATTTTTCCACTTGGGAAAACAAATGTTGAAGCAGCAATGTGTTGCCTTTAAATGAAATTACATCCTTGTGAATGTACCACAGTGTTTTCAGACATTAAGAAATTACAATTATGTCATGGGATTTTTGAGACTGAAAAACCTGGGATGCCTTTTTCAAAGTTGTGACTACTCTGTATTTCACTTTGTGCAAGGTGCACATATCTTAATTTCTTTCTTTTATCTTGATTTGAAATATACAGATTTTATTGTGGTAATTTACATTAAGTAGATTTTCACTGGCTTTCATCAGGCTTCTGAGAGGAAATACTGTGATCATCTCAAGATTTCCTTCTCTAAGAGTTCTGTGGGGTCTTACATTTGTGTCTGTAGAAATGAGGCTGAATCATATCTTTAGAAAGGGGTAAAGGATACAAAAAGCTGTCCTTTTCCTACTTCTGATTGCAGAATTCCACACAATAAGGTTTCCAGCTATTTGAAATAAATATTTTGCAGTCATATGAAAAGAAAATCTTGTATTTCTTTAAAAATAAACTTTCTTTATGTGGGGAATGGAGTGTTACCAGCCTTAGCATGGGCATCAATACATTGTCTGTTCTTTTTTCTCTCCACTTGATGTGTTTATCAAGTCATTTATAAGTTTTTTACGGATGTTACTTAGTGTAGTGGGGTTTTATTTCAGTTTAAATACGGTGTATTTCAATTTAGTTTGGAATTCTTCTTAGAAATAACCTGATCCAGACAAAACCCTTCTTGTCTTGATTTAACTTAATTGGTTAAACTAAAACTAAAGGTCTTCCTCTTGTCTGTAGGCAAGTCTTGATCCTTTGAACGTTGATTCTGAGACCTCTTTGAGATGATGCTGTGCTTTAGTGTCCATTTTGTGAACAACTGAGTTATTTTCTCTCCTTTTGCAGCTGGGAATAGTAATTGCTTTACTAAAAACAAGACTCATTTCCCACCTTAGAGTGATCCATAATGGGTCATAGTCAAGTGACAGTTCCTGTTCCTGTGTCAGTACCTGCTGCAGGTGACCTTGGTACTTGCCAGAAGTGTAAAGCAATCAGAATCCACATTGTCTGACTGTGTAAATTTATTGTGCTGTTTTGGTGTCCTAGCAGATGTGCTCATGAACTTCACGAGGAGAACTTATCTATATGACCATAGGTTATGATCTGTTGAGCTGTTTTTTCTGCCCTTTAGTGACATAAAGCCTGTAAGAGACACGTTTTGTGGACAGCAAGAGCAGTCAGAGTTGGGTTGTGACCCCTGATTTGTGGCACCTTAAACGAGAAGTTGCTTTGTGTTGTGGAGGTGCTGAGGTAACCTTGAATGTGGAAATTTGGAGTTATTGGGACACTGTGATGCCTCACTTAATGGCCTCTGTGGTAATTGTTTCGAAGTAATTGCCGTGCTAAGTGTGATACTTTTTGTCACGACAAGACTGTCTCTCTGGAGGTGTGAGTTGTATTGGATAACACCTGTTCCTTTCTCTTAGAGCCAACACAGATATACAGATTTCTACGCACCCGGAATCTGATAGCAGTGAGTAATTGGTTTTATCGCTCCTTTACTTTGCTCTTGTAGAAAATTTTGACTAAAGCATAACCATTTTTCTATTTCTTTCCCCCCTGCAGCCAATATTTTTGCACAGAACTCTCACTTACATGTCCCACAGAAACTCCCGAACAAATATCAAAAGGTAAAATTGTTTTTGTAAAGTAATCCTAAAATGTTCACAAAGTAGCAGAAGTCCAAAAAGCAGTGGAGGGTGACCTCCTGTTTTCTTTTTGAAGAACTTTAAAATGCATACTTCAGTGTACAGTTGATTTCTGAGACCTGAGAGATTTTTTTGCAGTGTTGAGTGTATGTGTAGCTTTATCCATGTGACTTCTGTGGATACTGGGAGTATTCAAATGTGGAGAACTATCTGCAGAATCCTGACTAATTTACCCGTGTTTGTTTTCTGTTTGGGAGGAGAAGTAATAAAAATACCAAACAAAACTGTGTCACATCCCAGCTCTTGTAATCATCAATGGTGCTCAATCGTAATCATAGGAAACGTTGTATTTTAAACTGTAACCTCACCACTTGTTTTTGAAAAAGCCAAAACCCAAATACCAAACTATTGCTTTGTTAAATTAGTCTTGAAAGAATCCAGTAGTTACTTCTGTAGTTATTTTAAAAGCTGGAAAATAAGGCAGGTCTGTTTATAGCATTTTAGAAGAACTCCAGAAAATCCTTTTAAAAGGTTGCTTTGCTCTGAACACGTGTGAGAAGTGGCTTCAGTTTTGAGATTGCAGAATGGTCCTTCCTGTCATGTGAAGTGCTACAGCTGCCTGTCAGAGGGCCTGAAAACACAGAAACACTGCAGAGGGACAAGTGCACTGTACATTATTTATTAGCAGAAACAATCACAAGGCCCTTCCAGTTACTTCCCCTTCGCTGAAAATCCTTTGTTACAGTTTAGACTTCTTTTGTAACCTGAACATTTAGTTTAAAATATTTTAGCACCAAAGTTCTTATTGCTTAGAAACAGTTGCCGTGGGACTTAAGTACAGCAAATATGCAACAAAATGTGATTATGCAGACAATTCTAGTTTAAACTTCCTATTTATATCTAAGGGAGGTAATATTTGCATGATCTGTTGATCAATAGAATTTGCATATTTTTAGTTAAATTAAAGGAGTTGTTTAGGGCATTATTGGATCTCTTGGATATTATTTAATGTTCCTCTATGAGTTTTAATGCCACAATATAACTTTCTTAAAGCTGAATCCATAACACACAACTTCAAGGACTTAGGACACGTAATGATCAGCTTTATTTATTTTTTTTTGAGCTTGAAGTTACAGCTTACTTTTTCTTATAAAAGCTACCCAAATTTTTTTGCATATTTTAAAGTAAGTCAGAAAGGATATTTAAGAAATTATTTTCAGACTGTTTTGGTTTTTATGGTTTAGTTTTGTTTGGAACTAGAATTGCACTAGAGTAAGTTCTTGCATGTAATTTAGATTAATGCATTATTGATTGAAATGTGTATGTTACCTGGAGGAGTTCTGTTGGGTATTTGCTGGGAAGTAAGGGACAGTTCTTTGCCTGTGCATTGTTATCCACTGTTCCAGATTCCAGTTGATTCAGCTGCACAAGTAATGCTTGGTTTCTGTTTGAAACATTTTACCAGTTCCCTTAACATTCTGTGTGAGAGCCCTGAGTTTAGCTGGGAGGTGTTCTATTAACAGATGGATTACAGCTGTTTCTTTCAGTAGTTCTGACCATGCTGACTTACTGAAGTCATGCTGGTAATTAGGTCTAGGAAGATCAAATAAAACATTTCAGTGTGTTTTCTTTATAAAAACACAGTA
The DNA here is from genome assembly GCF_009819655.1 of Sylvia atricapilla. NCBI lineage: Eukaryota > Metazoa > Chordata > Aves > Passeriformes > Sylviidae > Sylvia > Sylvia atricapilla. The sequence continues at coordinate 11,611,407 of NC_089157.1, read as the reverse complement.
ATGCAACAGAAGTGAGCGAGCACAGTTGACAGGGAAGAAGCCAGAAAGAAACAGTGAAGTGTGTTCCCCTGGGCTCCCTCTGCCCTTTCCTTGCTCAGTCCGTGCTGTGGCCCTCCTCTTTCAGCCCACCTGAACCCACAGAAGTGTAATTTAAAGGCAGTTTTGGATTTGGAGTGGCCAGAGAGTCTGAACTGCACTTCCTCAGGGGGTTAGCAGGATCCCTGTTTGCTGGTCTGTGCTGTAAATACTTACAGATATGCACAAGACCTGGATCACTGTTCTTCATCCAACACAAGTAGTTAGGGTCCATGATCTTGTTTTGGTGAAAAAGAGACTCTAAAAGAGAGAGAATATCTGAACTAGAGAAGATCATCCTGAGGTTTATGTTAAGAAAAATCTATGTTCTCATTTCACTAAAGTGAAAGTGTTAGTAGAGTTCTCTTTGCAAAGAAGCCTTTTCTGGAGCTGCTTCACTGTTAGCCTGCTTATGTGGACTTTACAAGTACTCATTAATTTATTCCCCTGGAATAACTAAATGTTTCCATTGTTAAATTGTTGGTAATTGTTTGGATTGCCATTTCAGCAAACTGTATCATAAGTCAAATATAAAGAGCTGATCTCCAAACTGAATAGACCTTACTTAAAGAATAGTAACTGTGGCTCCACATCTTTTACCTCCAGCTCTGTGGTAGTCTGAGAAAAATGCCAGACAGACTTTACCACGTGGAGGTAGGGAACTGAAACTGCATTTTTACCAGAAAATCACCTATTGCTCCACATGTTTGATACTGAGCAAGTGTTCAGAAGACCTGGAATGCTTAGGGCACGGGAGAATGGTCACAGGGAATAGTGAATGGGCACGTGTCTACCTGGCCAAAAAGGTGTTGAATTGCTGCTTTTGGAGAGGTGATGGTCAGCTGGTGCTTGATGGGGAGCTGAACTGGACTTTGTGTCTCTGGGCCTGCCCTCAGGTGTTAGGATATTGTCAGACCAAATGAAGGTGTTGGAAATAAATTACTAACTGCTAATAAAATTGCTTCACATACAGTGTTTAGATAAAATGGAATAATTATATTATTTATTGGCAAAATAATGGCATGCTATGTTGTGACTCCTAATACTTTGCTAATTATTACTTTTCTTGTCTGGAATAAGAGTGGGTGGAGAAAGGAATGCACAAGATGCACGTACTTGTTACACAAGTAAATGCTGTCTTGAAAATTCTGAGTGTGAGGGATGGTTATTACAAAAACTTAATTTTGTCTGTTTTGCATGGGAACATGGTAACATAAATAGCCAGTAATTTTAAAGGAATTTCTCCTCTTACACGTTAACTTCAAAAGCAAAAATTTTTTATTGGTTGCTATTTTTAGTTTCTCTGAAAGTTTTTGTTTTTTTTTTTTTACAAGGGCTCTCTTGTTTTGACTAATCCGAGTCTGGATTTAGCAAAGGTTGTGGCACTGTTCTTTATGGATCAATGATGGTCACATACTAAATACAGGTTGTGTCAGAAGTTAGTATGTTTCATGTAATGTTGTTAAATTTGCCCCATTCTGGGATCATGTTTGTCTCTTAGCTGATTTTTGGCTCGTATTCTGCTCATGGCATAACTTTGCTCTAGATCTGTTTTAAGCCATTCCTCAGTTTGGAGAAAGCCCTCTAAATTTGCTGTTCTGCAGAGCAGTTACCTTAGAATCTGAAACTTTTAACAAATTGCTCTGTTTTTAACATCTCTTGCTTTAAAATCGAGCTCTGCAGCGCTCATTTTAACAACCCCACATTTCAGTGCAGGTGAGTCAGTTCTTCAGTCTGTCACACGTGTGACTCTTGGGCTGAGTCGGGCGTTGAATCAGGGCTTGTTTACTACACAAACCATAATTGTTGTTCTCCTGGTTATCTGAGTGCAGCCCTGTGGTCTGTGCTGCTGTTGAAGCACCATGTGATGTGTAACTCAATCATTCCCAGCACTACGTGCTGACTGTGGGCCCAGTGACATCAGTATCTTCAGTCAGGGGATTGCTGTTGACAAATGCTCCCACTTCCCCGGGTGTGCTGGTGTTTTCTGCAGGAAACCCAGTGTTTGGCAGTGGGTTTTGTTCCTCTTGCCCGTTTCTCTAAGGTGTAAATGGAGAGGAGAGGTGCCTTTGCACTCTGCAGTCAAGTGCAGCTTTGTGGCCATCTAGATCCAAACGTTAACTTGCCCTTAATGGAAAATGGGAAGCCTGTTCTGTAGGATGTGGAATCACTCCTGCTCATGAGTGAGCTTTATTTAGCAGAGATTGTATGGATGGTACAACAGGCTGAACATATGAGCATGAACAGACTGATGTCACAGTTACAGACAGGAGAGATTTGAAGTGATTATTCTCCATGACATTGTTGTCATTGGTTGTCCTTGTCCCATTTCCTGTGAGTATGCTCAGAGGTAGCTTCCACATGCACTGCTCTTTGCATTCTGTTCATTTAATGAAATGTGTGGAGAAATAAGGGTTTTTTTTTAATTAGGCTTTTAACTCTTTTGTCCTATAAGGTTTAAAGTGTTTTTCATTTTATGGTAAAGATTAAAATAGTAAAGGTGGAGGGGCTGATATGTCAACTCCCGGTATGTGTAAGTGTCAGTAACAGGAAGGTTTTCTTTGACAAAGCTGAGATGTGGTTAAACATGTTCCTGCAAGGGTTTTAATATGTTGCTGTTAAATGAAACTTCTCAGGAACAGTAGGATGACTGTTGCAAGGGCTGGGTTTAATTCATTGTATTATTTTTGATACTACTTGAGAAGCACTTGTGTCCCTTATGACACAAGCATGATACTAGGTTTAAAAAAGTATATATGTATCTAAAGGGTGTTTCCTGAAGAGAAAGCTAAAATGTTATATGTGGACAGTTTTAGGTGGAAAATCAAGTCAAAGCTCAGCTGAATACATTTTCTTGCTCTGAGTTGTGGGTATGGTGGCTGTGTAAAACTGTTCTTTTTGCTTTTTCCTCGCAGGAAAACATTCAAAGTAGATGACATGTTATCAAAAGTAGAGAAAATGAAGGGAGAGCAAGAATCTCACAGGTACTGTCCTGCTGTGTAATTATTTGTGTGTGTGGGTACAAATGAGTACATGCATGGGCTGAATCAAAAGTTCCTTTTACTAATAAAGTGCAAGAGATAAAGAGTCATTACTCGAAGCAAGGCAGTTGCTGTTTGAAATGCTGCTTCCAGAATCTTAAAATGTATATATATTTGTGCTGGTCACTTGGAGAAAAGCAGTATTGGGAGAAACTTTCAGTATTAATTGTGACATTTCTTAATACGTGTATAGAAACCTCAAACAGGTATTTGCCTTCACTTTGTTTGTGTGTCAGTTGTGTCAGTGAGTAATCTCTGTGAGTTGGAATTAAAAAAATGAAGTGGATTTGGGAAAATATCATGAGGCTTTATTACTTGGAGTTTATGTTGTTGTACACTTGCTATTTTTAACCTGTTCTTTCCCCACAGTGTTTACAAATCATTTCACTGCTTCAGAGGCAGCTGTTTCAGATTTCAGTGTAATCTGAAACAAACTTACAGTTTTGTGTTCTGAGAGCTTTTATGGGTTTACTGTATATTAATTTTCTTAATTATATTTTGCTCCATATACTATGGTTAGCTGCTTGGTTGAAACAACATGGAATATTGATTTGTGTGTGTTGTTTTCTTGTGCTTTCAAAACGATCAGAAATGTGCTTTAGTGTGGAAAGGTAACATGGGTGAGTGATGCCAGTTGGTGCAGACAGAGTCCTTTGAATGCTGGAGCTGTTGGGCACTTCCACTGATCCTTTCAGAGCTCTTGGGAATGTTTGTGTTTAAAAATAAGTGTGGAGTGTCAGCTTGTCTCTGCCTGAGCTGTGAAGGTGCACAGAGTTGTGTCTGCTGGTGTAGTGGGACAGGTTGTATTCTGTTCAGTGTGTGCTTTGGAAATACTACCTGGGTTTGAGACCCTTTTTCATCTAGATTTACGAATATTTGTTTTGAAATGGAAATATGCCCTGAATTTTATGATCTGAAATAAGATGGGTCCACAGTCAGCAGAATAGTCTAGTCTGTGAAACAAAACAGATGCAATTATTTATTTTGATTGTATATGCTATGAATGATATGGACTTGATGTAACTGATAGTCTTTATTTCTAAAGATGCAGGTTCCTCCTTGTAAAAATTCTCATTACTGAGCTTAAAATACTTGTTGGTTTTGTTTTCTTTTAATCTACACCAAGCTCGTGGTTCAGGGTGAAATTCTAGAAAATTTCCACCAAAACTGAACTCTGTTGCTGTGAAGGCAACATCTCCTGTCTTCAGGCCATGTTCCTCTGCTGCAGTATTTAATATTTTTTAATGTCTCAAGTCACAGAATGCACAGAGGGAATGAGTCTGTAAAGAGAAAACTGGTGTCAATTCTGCATCAACTGCAGCTGCTGCATCCCAGCAGTTTCTGAGTTCAAAGGATGGACTGGATCAGTAGAGTTCTCTACTGAACAGCAGTGAAGTGGTTGCTGTGGGAAGAAAACACTTATTATTTGTTCTAACATTTCCTTTTGTTTTTCCTTCTGTTTAGCTTGTCTGCTCATTTGCAACTTACATTTACTGGGTTCTTCCATAAGAATGGTATGTTTTCCAATTAATTCATTCCACAGTTAATTTGTGTAACACCTTGGAAGTTAGTAGAGATGTGTGAGGGGAATATTGGAATGTTTTTACTCTTTGCTGTTTGGATGCAGGTTTTAAATTGCGTGTTCAGCCTCCCTCATTACTCATAATTCAGTAGTCTTTAGAAATGTTGTAGTGTAATTGTGATGTTAAGGAGATAAGCCTTCAGGGTTTCAGTCAAAACAGGGATTTTGAGAAATGCTTCAGGCCATTATCCATCCAAACTGAACCAGACCTTGAGGAAAGTGATTCCTTCCCCAGGAATGTGATTTTTCTGGGAATGTGTCTTTGGGGTTTGAAGCTGCTTTAAAAACACCTCAGCCCTCAAATATAGGTGGAAGATTCATTCTGCCTTAAAGTAGGAGTGTAAGAAAAATTTTGTCAGGTTGAGTCTAGAAATGAAGGAAAGTCCATGTTAACAATTATAAAAGCCATGGAAATCATATTTTAGTGACTCAAAGTCATTCCATGGTGTCTTTCAAGCACATGAGGATTTACCTCTCAGTGTCAGAATGCTGAACTTCCTCGACCAGAATGAAGAGTTCTTTTGCTCTGAGACCAAACTCTGATTTTCCATTAAAAATGATATTTCTAATTTTTGGTTGCCATTGCTGATTTTACCACTGGCAGCAGCTGCCTTGAAGATTCCAGGCTCTAGGAAATTTTTTGTGCAGTCTCTGAAACAAAGTCTTGTTTTCTGAGACTTTTTTCCAGGTTTGTCTAAGAGTCCTTTAATAGCTATTGTGCATTTATTTAGCCTTGCAGAATATTTAAGGGGGGGTGGTGTGATTTTTTTTGTTTTGTTTTCCCATCTGATAGCATCTGGATCTTAACCCCAAATTTCAGGTTTGCAAGCTGTGAAGAAAAAAAATTGAGAAAAGTAATTTGGCTCATCTGTAATTAGTGTATTTTACAGTCTTTAAATCTACCCATAACATTTTTCTCTGTTAGAAAAAGGTAACAAGCTTGCTTTTTTAAACTTTGGAGATCAGCTGTGCCTTTTAATCAGCTTATATGAGAATAATTAGGATATATTCTGAAGTGGAAATTTGTAGTAAGTTTGAGGGGAGTTGAACCTAAGAATGTGGTTAGAGGTGTTTGTACCTGGGAGGTGCCTGTGGTTAAAAAGTGTTTACAGATGGATTTATAGCATCGAATGGATCTTTACTTTTTCAGACTTAAAATACTTTTCTTTTTAGATAAGCCATCACAAAACTCAGAGAATGAACAAAACTCTGTAACTCTGGAAGTACTGCTGGTGAAAGTTTGCCACAAGAAACGAAAGGTAAAAATGATCTGACAAATTGTTAATATACATTAAAGCAAAATGTTTACCTGCTTCTGGAATACCTAAGGAATACTCCCATAGAGATGCTTCTGCTGAAATCAGCCTTTAAATTTAATAACTGATGTATTCAAGTTGTTTTCTAATGGATTTTGCACTGCTTTATGAGAAATTAGTTTTAAAAAACATTCAGCTTTGTTGATTGAATTCAGCTTGTAAATCACATCCACTCACTTTGAATTTCAGCCACTTCTGGTTTTACCTCAGTTTTTGTGTGTCACACCATCAAAGTATTCATTCTTTTGTGATGTCCAGAGGCTTGAGGAAACCAGGCAATCCAAAATCATAAAGTAGCCTGTGCCTTTCAGAGTTCAGGAGTAAAAAGGAATAAATTGTAATTGTTTTGAATTCCTCAGTTATCTGCCAACTCTTGTCGTTTTCCTTTCTTGCTTTTTTCTGTTTTTTACTTTGATGATTTCAATTATTGCAGATTTTAGCTACTGTAAATCATAAACAATTTTATATTTATTTTTAAAGCATTTATGAATTTCCTTGCAGTTTTAGCTGTGCTTATTTCACATGAATTGGTAAATTAGGTTCCCAACTATGAGAATATGGGAAGCTCAGTAAAGCTTTAAGTTTAACCAAAAAGGGGAAGATATGCAGTCAGAGCTGTGTTCTTCCCTAATGCTAGGCTTATTTGACAGGTTTTCAAGAATTAGTACTGTTTCTAGCCAGTTTTGTTAATTGTTACAGTGTGGGTCAGTGTAGTGAGATCAGGAGGTGCTAGTGGCTTTTCCAAATGTTTTGCTGCAAGTTTCGTATTGAGGCCATCTTGTCTTGTTTTCCCAATTCTACACATTGTTCAGTGATCTCCTTGAGAGGTAGCTGGATATAACAAATCTTAGGTAAGTGGTTCTTTATCTCACCCATAGCACAAAGTGCACTTGGAATATTGCAAGGAGAAAATAGGAGGCCCTTGAAAAAAAATTTATATAACCAAAACACTTATTTTCTTCAGGTAAACAGAATTAAATTAGTATTAATGACTGTTCTACAGTCTTTCTAAGTCCCTCATGTTAGTGTAATTTTAAGCATGTAGAGAAGGATGGCTGCTGCCAGAAGGAGGTAGAGAATGCCAGTTTTATGTACACTTTCAAATATCTGGGTTTGCACTTAAAATCTGGGATTGTTCCAGGGTTTTTTTTATTTATATCTGCTTACAAGGCTTATTACAAGGCTTATTTTCAAAAGTTGGCAGAAGAAATAGGGTTCAGAAATGACATCAGTTGAAATAGTCACTGTCTTTACTTTGAAGTCTATAACCCTGAACCTGGTGTTTCTTGTTTTGCTGCAGGATGTCAGTTGTCCGATAAGACAGGTTCCTACAGGTAAAAAGCAGGTGCCTTTAAACCCAGACCTCAGCCAAATCAAACCAGGCAACTTCCCATCACTTGCAGTCTCCAGCAATGAGTTTGAACCCAGCAACAGCCATATGGTGAAGTCTTACTCATTGTTATTCCGAGTCACTCGCCCGGGAAGGAGAGAGTTTAATGGACTGATCAACGGCGAAACGAATGAGAACATTGGTAACTTCAGCCTTCAGATCTGCTTGGGCAAATCTCTTGTGGGCACACTTGGAGTTGTCCTGATGAGCAGTGTGGGTCACGCTGTGCCAAGGGCCAGCAATAACTGAGTGATTCAGCTTTGGGTTGTTTGCAGTCTCTTTTGAGATGGGGCTGAAATTCAGCTGGTGGCTAGGAACTCTGTGTCTGGTTTTGTGTGAATTCAATGCCACTCGTTACTGATGCTGAAGGTAGGAGGCAACACTTGGAGGGTGAGCAGTGAGTGAGAGCCCTGTGGTCGCTGAGGGTGTCATTATTCCTCCAGCAGCACTGCTCATTACTGACTCACTGTGGATGCTGTCAGTGTTTCTCAGCAAAACTAAATGACAAGCCGATAGAAAAATAAATTTTTTAAAGTTGTTTTTCTTAATCCTGTTGAAATGTGTTACAACACAAACGTTACAGCCTTGGAGAGTACATGTAGAATGAAAAACTTTATTTCTCACTATTTTATAGCCACAAGAGGAGGAAGATCAAATCCCAAATTCTTTATGCTGACAGAATAATACAGTGAAATTATAAATACATGAGAACATACCTAAAATATGATTACTGTTAAGCTAAGTATTCTTTTATTGCATTGTCCTTTTCTGTTATATGGCACATCTGACACAATCAATAGCCAGTTATATTTATGAGTCCATAGAGACTGTTGGATCTTTTGAATCTGCTTATATAATGATTGAATACCATATTTCTTATGTGCAGATGTCAATGAGGAGCTTCCAGCTAGAAGAAAAAGAAACTCTTCAAATCGTGAAGATGGGGAAAAGACATTTGTAGCACAAATGACCGTATTTGATAAAAACAGGTAATATTGTAAAAACAAATAAAACTTCTAAGATTTAGACCTAGTCCAATAAATTTGCCTGAAAACATGCCTTTTATTTCTGGAAACCTGATTACTGTGAAATAGTGCATTTTAATAGACAAACAGCCAAAGAGGTTTTTTACACATAATACATATTTTGTCTTGGCAGACGCTTGCAACTTCTGGATGGGGAATATGAAGTGGCCATGCAGGAAATGGAAGAGTGTCCCATCAGCAAGAAAAGAGCAACGTGGGAAACGATTCTGGATGGGAAGGTAGGAATTGTTTCACTGGCCAAGAGACCTGTCTTCACAGGAAATAGTTCTCTTTGGGAATGTATGGACACACATTTTAATTTAGCTCTCAGTTTAGAAACCTTTGGCTACACTGGATTGTTAATACAAGCAGATGTCAACTGCTGTCTCTTTTCAGTGACTTCTCAATTCCTGACCTAGAAAATCAGGCAGTTTAGATGCTATTCTAACAAGATGGACATACCAAAAAGGAGCAAACTGCAGAATATTTAAGGGGAAGAAAGAGGAACCCAGACAGGTGTGATCTTATGTACATACCTTAAGAGAATGCTGATCAAAATGTAGGGATGGAAAGAAGGGGATGTATCAGTGTAGGAAGAAAGGTTGAGAAGAGAGAAGTTGTTGACTGAGGTGAATCAAGACTCAGTGGTGCAGTGGCTGAATGGACTTACAGAGTCATGCTCACATGTCCAGGAGAGTGTGAGTTGTGAGTGAAGGGAAGAACATGAAGATTCCAGATGGTAGCAAAGTATTTTTGTCTGAACATGATCACAGAATTACAAAAAAATAGAGATGATCCAAATTATATAGTAAGAGTACAGTTACAATCTCAATTATCCTGATCGTCCTTTGCATGCATTAAAATAAATTACATCAGTCTACATTCTCTGAATATTTTCTCATGATTGTTTTTGTGAAGGCACTTATTTTGCTGGGTTTTTTTTTTATTTCCCCCACTCTCCAGAGGTTGCCTCCATTTGAAACATTTTCTCAGGGACCTACACTTCAGTTTACTCTTCGTTGGACAGGAGACACAAATGATAAGTCTACAGCTCCCATAGCTAAGCCTCTTGCAACACGAAATTCTGAAAGCCTCCCTCAAGAAAACAAGCCCAATTCTGTTAAACCTGCTCAGACTATAGGTGAGCAAACTTTGGTTTTGCTGCTTAACCCTTATGTGTTTTGGGCTCACTGGTGCAGCTGCTTCAGGTAATTCTCAACAGGAGAAAGCAAAACTGGGTGGGCTGTGCTGTATTCCATATTTTGTACTTTTTTAAAGGTTAAAAGCTGAACATCAGGACAATACTGAAGTGATTATATACAATGCTTGTAAATCCTGCTGTGAAATACGCTGGGGAAGATCCATCGCTGGGATTTCTGGGATTGTCTGGTTTGCCCTGCTCATTCCAATTAGTGTTCTCTAAGTGTCTGCATTTAGAGGTGCCCTAGTTTCAGGTGGAATAGAGTCAACTTTCGCTTCAGTGGCTGCTGTAGTGCTGTTTTGGATGTAGGATGAGAATAATGTTGAAAACACTGATGTTTTAGTTGTTGCTAAGCAGTGTTTAGATTAAGGCAAGGACTTTGCAGCTTCTCACACCACTCCACCATCAGAGAGGCCAGGGAGCACGAGGGGCTGGGACAGAGGGATATTCCAGCCTCTATGGCTTCATGCTCAGCACAGAAACTAGGAGGAAAATTGGCCTAGATCTCATCTTTATTTGGTCTTATTCCCGGTTGTTGGTGACTTTGGGTTAGAACCTTGAGCTGTCAGCACAAGGACATCTGGAAAACTTAGACTCTGCACTGGCACCCAGTTTACTTCAGAGTGATCAGTGTTTAACTGAACTGGGACTCTGAGTAAGGAATCTTCTAGATCCCTGTAGCAGAAGTGATCACCTGGGGTGCAGTGGTTCTGTCCACAGGCTTAGTCTCTGGGGAGTGCAGTGAGGCCCCAAAGCTGATAGTGCTTTGGAGAGCTTCTCTAAAATGGCATTCCAGCCTGAGTTTGGGGATGTTTAGAGACAGAGTACTGACAGCAAGGGAAATGCTGTTATGAGGGAAGCACTGCTGTTCCAAATGTGGCTTTTATGCAGTTGTGTTACAGTAAATGTTGAGGAACTCGATGGTGAGACCTTCTTTGTGCTGCTTTTAGAGCTTTAGTGAGATAAAAAAGTGAGAGCAAGAAGGATTTCACCCTACCTGTGCAGAAGCCAGTGTCTAGAATGACCCCTAACATCCTCAGCCAACCTACAGGCACCTTTCTCTTTGGACAGAGTACAAGAATATTGAAGTAAGGCTGATGCCTGTTTCCTGAATTGAGTGTTTTACCTGAGATAGGGATTGCAGACATTTGGGTTTCTTCCATTAGGATGAGTGACAGTACACACAAACATGAAGTGATTCCAGCAGAATGTGGGAGGTCCTTGAGCTTCTGCTGTAGAAATTGTTCTGCTTTCTCTTCCTTGTACTAGGCTTCCTTGTATTTTAGAGCTTCTTTGAGGCCTGTACTGTAATTTGTTAGGCAGGTTTTGTGCTCAGACTTGCAAAAGAAATGAGTTGAGTTGACTAACTCCAGAAAGTGTGTGGTAGTTTACTGTAATAAATTTAGAGGCAATAGGAACATGGCAAGACTGCATTGCCAGTGTGACCTGGAACCCATTTTTTCTTCCATCAGAAAAGCGAAATGTTCCAGTAAATTGATAAAATTACAGCCAGGGCAACCTTCCCAAGGAGTACAGCCAACTCTTCTACACAAATACATTGTAGTGTAATGTGCAGCACTGTAGGCTGTTTGTTCTGGTTTTGCTGTTTGCAGTGTCTGAATACCATGGGAGTGAAAACTGTACAAAACTTCTATCAGAGATTCTGATAAAAATCCAGTACATCTTTCCCAATGGTACATAAATTTGGTGTTGTCATTGTACTTTGGCATATTTCCCAAGGCAGGCCAGTGGAATAAAACATCAGATTTCTTAATATGGCAGCTTAAACTTTGCTGTAATTACAAAGTTCTAAATCCTAGTGATGAAATTGGGATTTCTCCAATGTGTGCAGGCTAAAGTGTCAGGCCACCTCTTTTTTTCATACAGACAGAAGATAAATTTTCCTTTCTTCTCCAAAATATTAAATAGAAAATAAATGCATCTTCAAAAAGTTAGGTCAGTAGAGCTGAGCCTTGTTTTCCTGTCTTTATCACAATTCATCAACAAGTAGGGTCATTATTTGGTTTCTCTTGAAGGCAGATTTATAAACTTGCTTAGTTAGGTGGGGTTTCTTGTTAACTGTATGAAATCAAATACTGATGCAGATTAAAATGTATGGAGGAGACTCAGAAGCAACTGAACAGTGCCATTACACATACAAATAGTGTTCAAGGGTTAAAGTTTCACTTAAATATTTTGTGTGCTTACTTATATTTCTGCTGCCTGTTAAGAGACCTGTGGAACTTTGGAAATCAAATTTAAGTGATGTGTTTGAATGCAGCAGTGTGAAAACAGGGCTTCCATACTTGGCTAAGAAATAATGTTTGTTCCTCTGCACCAAAGAAATATGTGTCTACCTGTGGGTTTTTTCAGCTGTGAAAGAATCTTTGCCTACAGACCTTCAGACAAGAAAAGAGAGAGATGTGTTAAATGAACCTCGACAGAAGTTGCGAATATTTTACCAGGTATTGACAATAATCATTAGAGGGGGAAAAACTAGAATCTAGGTTTTTTTCCTAGTTTTTGGGGGCTGGAAGTTAACGAATGAAACTCATTTGTTGGTAATTGTGCTGTGCCTGTTCCTTTGTCTGCATCAGTTCCTTTACAACAACAACACAAGGCAGCAGACAGAGGCCCGTGACGACTTGCACTGCCCCTGGTGCACACTGAACTGTCGGAAACTCTACAGTTTACTCAAACACCTGAAGCTCTGCCACAGCAGGTTCATCTTTAATTACGTTGTAAGTAATCATTCTGTGGTTCAGCACTGTGAAGCTCTGTACAGTCTGTCACAGATACTGCAAACACAGGGATTCTGTTCCCAGCTGTAGGAACAGAATCTTCAGGTTAGAGGCTGCTTTCTGTGAATGTTTGTGTCTTACATGGCTTTATTTTTCTTTTTTTTAAAAAAATATGTATATATATTAAATAATGCTGACCACTGGAGGCTGAATTCTAAATGTAGCTACTGCTTTTGCATCAATATATTCTTTGATTTAAAAAGCAATGTAATTATATTAGGTTGGAAGTCTCTTGAAGCTCTAGGAAATATGGAAATGTTCTGGCTAGCAATCTTTTTCTGATACTTTCCTTTATTTTTAATTAGTTCTAAGTGGTTTTATATAAAACAGTAAAATAGTACAGGGCAAGGAGGCTTTAGTGCAGTTTGCTTCTAGAGTTAAAAAACTATGTGGGTGTTGTGAAAGGAAACTTAGAGCTGTATAGAGCCGAATCAGGTTATTGATAGGCGATATTTCGGGTATTCAGAATTGAAAGGCTACTTTTGTAAACCTCTGGGTGCCGTGTCAGTGCTGCCTGCTGAGCGTGTGCCCCTGTGCCCCAGTATCACCCCAAAGGTGCTCGGATCGACGTGTCCATCAACGAGTGCTACGACGGCTCCTACGCCGGGAACCCGCAGGACATCCACCGGCAGCCCGGCTTCGCCTTCAGCCGCAACGGGCCCGTCAAGAGGACCCCCATCACACACATCCTGGTCTGCAGGTGGGCAGCTGGGCCACGCCCAGCTCTGCTGGGAAACGCCTTGGGCACGGTCAGGGCAGCTGGGAGCCGGCACCGCCTTGGCAGTGAACCCCTGGCACTGGGTGCTGCATCCAGTCTTCTTTAAACACCTCCAGGGACGGTGACCGCACCCCTTCTCTGGGCAGCCCATTCCAGGTCCCAGCCACTCCTTCTGTAAAGGAGTTTCTGATCTGTAAACCAGAGCTGTGAAATGTGGGGATTTGTGAGTCTGCAGGTGCATGTTCACAGCACTGAATTCCACAGTTATGACTAAATAGATTATTTATTTTAATGGCGATTATTTCGCTGGAGATTCCCCCACTCCCAACATTTTTACACGCTAGACCTTACAATAGTTCACATGAATCAGGGACAGGTGTGAGTGTCTGCAGCAGTGTGACACAGCCCTGTCCCCCAGGCCCAAGTGCAGTGTGATGCAGTGTGGCAGCAGACAGTTTTACAGCAGTGTCACGCAGTGTCACAGCAGTGTCACAGCGTGTGACACAGCCCTGTCCCCCAGGCCCAAGCGCAGTGTGATGCAGTGTGATGCAGTGTGATGCAGTGTGACCGCAGACAGGTTTACAGCAGTGTCACAGCAGTGTCACAGCAGTGACACAGCCCTGTCCCCCAGGCCCAAGCGCAGTGTGATGCAGTGTGATGCAGTGTGGCAGCAGACAGGTTTACAGCAGTGTCACAGCAGTGTCACAGAGTGTGACACAGCCCTGTCCCCCAGGCCCAGGGGGATGCAGTGTGATGCAGTGTGACCGCAGACAGGTTTACAGCAGTGTCACAGCAGTGTCACAGCAGTGTCACAGCAGTGTCACAGCAGTGTCACAGCAGTGTCACAGCAGTGTCACAGCAGTGTCACAGCAGTGTCACAGCAGTGTCACAGCAGTGTCACAGCAGTGTCACAGCAGTGTCAGCGTGTGACACAGCCCTGTCCCCCAGGCCCAAGCGCAGTGTGACCGCAGACAGGTTTACAGCAGTGTCACAGCAGTGTGACACAGCCCTGTCCCCTAGGCCCAAGCGCAGTGTGACCGCAGACAGGTTTACAGCAGTGTCACGCAGTGTCACAGCGTGTGACACAGCCCTGTCCCCCAGGCCCAAGCACAGTGTCACAGCAGTGTCACAGCAGTGTCACAGCAGTGTCACAGCAGTGTCACAGCAGTGTCACAGCCCTGTCCCCCAGGCCCAAGCGCAGTGTGATGCAGTGTGACAGCAGACAGGTTTACAGCAGTGTCACGCAGTGTCACAGCAGTGTCACAGAGAGTGACACAGCCCTGTCCCCCAGGCCCAAGCGCAGTGTCACAGCAGTGTTACAGCAATGTCACGCAGTGTCACAGCAGTGTCACAGAGAGTGACACAGCCCTGTCCCCCAGGCCCAAGCGCACCAAGGCCAGCATGTCGGAGTTCCTGGAGTCTGAGGACGGCGAGGTGGAGCAGCAGCGCACCTACAGCAGCGGCCACAACCGCCTCTACTTCCACAGTGACACCTGCCTGCCCCTGCGGCCGCAGGAGATGGAGGTGGACAGCGAGGACGAGAAGGACCCCGAGTGGCTTCGGGAGAAAACCATCACTGTAATTACCCCCTTGGCACTGTTTTTACACGGGTGGTGGGTGTTAAAAGATCATCTGTGGCTGTTTGTAGGGAGCAGTCGGGCATGCCTTGGGAAAATCCCGTGTTTTAGGAGCAGAAAACTTTGCTGAGCTGCTGCTGGTGGAAATTCATGGAGTCAAAGTTTGTTTTTTTCAAGTGTGCCTTTAGTTCAGTCCCCTTGAATTCAAACAAGTTTTCATTGGCTGCTCTGCTTTTCTCCTTCAAAGAGGAGATGCTGGAAGCAGGATGATAAATTTGATGATAAATTATATCCTTATTATATACAGCCCAAACTGTGTTTGGGCTGTATATAATAAGGATATAATTTATCATCAAAAGTCTCTAAATCAAATTACACTTTTCTAACTTTTGACTGCAGAGCCTGAATTTTCTATATATGTTGTTGTGTGTAAGTTGAATTTTGGGTATGTTCTCCCTACTTGGCAGCAGATTTGCACTTCTGATGGGTGTGTTTGTTTCTTTTCCTGTGCTTCCTCTCAATCTCCAGCAAATTGAAGAATTTTCTGATGTTAACGAAGGAGAGAAAGAAGTGATGAAATTATGGAATCTTCATGTTATGAAGCACGGGTATGTTACTGTGCTTAGTTCTGAAACATAAATTATAGTATAGATTTGATCATTTTGCATTGCAATTCACTAAATACTTAAAATTCAGTTGGCTCAGTTGTTTAGGAAAGGGTCATTAAGGGGTAATTTGTAATAAGCTTTTGAGAGTTCAAGCATTTAAAGAAATTCATGTGCTTAGTAGCTTAGTTTGGGCTTTGAAAAGAAAAAATACTGGACTGTGTAATAGCTGTTCTCTGCAGTTACATTGATCAATCACATTGTAGAGTGTTTTTTGTTTTGAAAACGTTCTGCTTGTGTGATGATGCCTTCCTTACTCGGCAGGTTTATTGCTGACAATCAAATGAATCATGCCTGTATGCTGTTTGTTGAAAATTACGGACAGAAAATCATTAAGAAGAACTTGTGTCGAAACTTTATGCTCCACCTGGTCAGCATGCATGACTTTAACCTGATCAGCATCATGTCCATAGACAAAGCTGTGGCCAGGCTCCGGGAAATGCAGCAGAAGCTGGAGAAGGGAGAATCGACCTCCCCAATGGACGAGGAGTCCAACGAGGAGCAGAGTGGGACAGCAAATGGGTACAGTGAAAATACCGCGAGAGAGAGGATTTCAGAAGTGGAAAGCATCTCAGGTGTCACAAAACAGAGCAAGAAGCAGAAGCTCTGAAGTCAGAAATCAGTTGTCATTCAACGGACAAGCATTGAAGTGACGTTCTAGGGTGCATGAGCTCTAGAAGGATTTACACACAGAGATACAGAGATTCCAAACAGGCACTGCTGGGTGGAAATAAATGATTTCAACAAGGATATCGTTTAAACAGGGTTTTTATTGAGTTACTTATGCAAGTACTACATGTATATTGGTTTTGGTGATGTAATGACAATATTCTAAGAGTTTGAGCATGAAGAGCAATATAAAAATCTTTTTGTAATTTTAGTAATTAGTGTCTTAAGAACTTTATGGAATTTACATAATTTAAGTATATGTAAAACCGTTTTTATATTAAGATTTTTGCATCTGTATCTGGCTGTTTTTCCTACCATGAACTTGTGAAACATTAGGGAAAGGGAATTGGGATACAGTTTCTGCTTTTCTTATTTAGAAATTCTCCAGTTAGCTTTTTGTGAAAATAACGTCTGACTATTTACGGTTTAACCTTGATCCTTGTATTTGAAATCATTTATCGATTGATCATGAATTACAAATCAGATTTTCCTACACTAAAAGCTATCAAAGCCGGCGAACTTAGCACTTCCTTTGTCTGGTGCCTGTTTGGAAAGACCCTGGCTTTTGACATTCCAGACACAGCCAAGTCCCACCGTGGCCATTTGAGGTTAGACCAGCAGTTGGGGTTGTGGATAATTCCATGTATCAACCGCCCAGTGTGTTCCGTGTCAAACTTGAACCTTCAGCTCCTTTGTCTTTCTTTATCACACATTTCACAGCTGCAGAGGGAGAGAGGCCTGGGGTGCAGCCCCAGGGCCCGGGGTGCCTCAGCACAGACTGCAAGGCCAGCCCCTGCCTTAGCTTTGGCTTTCCAGATGCCACTCTTGAGGGAAAAATGCACTGTAAAATTGGACCACAAAATGTGTTGCACTTCTTATGTAAGTATTCTGTGATGTATTGTATTCAATACAGATACTACGATGCTGACTAAACTATATTTGAGCAGTTTTGCACTGCTGTTAACACATTTTATGCATACGTTTACAGATTTTTTCCAATGGAAAGTGGTTTCACTACTGGTACAGTATCAGCACCGAAGGGTTTTATTCCAGCAAGCACTGTGGTTGAGTGACATCACCTCAATTTTTTATTATCCTTAAAATATTTCATTTTTCATAATCTTTATTTATAAAGGAACAATGCTGCTGTAAATACAGGTATTTTTTTTTTGTTTTTATTTCATTCCATCACCATGAGATGCAGTTCCCTATTTGTTGAAGGGGTATATAAGCTTTCTAATGGTGTCTTCAGAAATTTATAAAATGTAAATACTGATTTTGATGGTCCTTAAGATGTGTTTAACTGTGAGACTATTTAACTAATGGTGTGGATGTGATTTGTCATCCAGTATTAAGTTCTTAGTCACTGATTTTGTGTACAAAATAGGAAAGAGGGAAACTGCAGCTTTTCATTACAGACTCCTTGAATTGCCAGCTCTCTTGAGTTTTAGCAAACTCTAATTATGCCTCTGAATAGTACATCATGCATTTCTCTCTGGCTTTAATTTGCTAAAGCTGTGCACATATGTAAAAAAATAGATTATTTTAGGGGAGATGTAGTTCTAGAATTATTGCTTATGTCATTTCTTAAGCAGTTATGCTCTTAATGCTTAAAAGAAGGCTAGCATTGTTTGCACAAAAAGTTGGTGATCCCCCCAAAAATAGTAATGAAATTACTTCTGTTCAGTAAACTTTGTATGTCATGTCAATTTATAATAAAAGCTGAAAAAATCCCCTTGTTTTCTATTTATAAAGATGCCTTTTCTATTTGTACCTTCGAAGATGCCATGTAGGCTGGCTAAAAAGAATTTGAACGGTACAGCAGATGTAAAAACAAAAGAAAACCTTCCCTCCCCCCCCAAAAAAAAAAACCCTAAAACAAGTTCAGCTGTTTAAATGAACCATTGTTTTTTCATTAAATGTTTTATTTGAAATCAGCTTTTGTACATGAAGTTCAGTAATACCAAACCTGCCATGATGGGTGTCAGTCCTTCCATGTGCAGAGACTCAAGCAGCATCTGTAAACTCTCTTCTGCATCACTTCAAATTTGGATCCGTGTTCTCCTTTGCCAGGTTGTTACAGCTCTGTTTAAGGAATCTCCATGAATGTCCAGGGGTTCAGCCAGATTAAAACAACTTCCATTCTTCTTTCTTGGGGTAGAACTCGAATTCTTGAGCTGGATGTAAGTTGTGCTTTACTTTGCAGAACTGTAATTTATAGAAGTGCAAATGAGACATTGCTCGTGTTATCAGTTACAGAACTGAGATTTGTGTTGTTTTTATGTGCAGGACAATTTTTCAGACGTTTTACAAAGTATTTGGTTTATATGGAGTGAAGTTTAGATTTCCCTGGGCCTGCAGAGGCTGGATGCTGCAGGTGCCCTGGGACAGGTCAGGAATTGCTGGTGACTGTGGAGTGGCAGACACTGGGAAGCTTTTTGCATGTCAGAGTTCAGGTCCTGAACTGCAGGTTGTGGCAGCTGGGCTCTGCAGACTGCCACTTGTTCCTGTCTCCAACCTTGTCCCGTCCTCATCTGCCCTTCAGTGTGCTCCTGGCAGCTTTAATGGTGTTTTGGACTTGGTGATAACAACAGGTTTGTAAACCCCAACCTGGAACCTGATTTGAGTATTTAATTCAGTGCATTAAATACTATATTCATAAGTGGTAAATGACTTGTTAGTCTTCAGTGTAAATTGCTTGGAGTGTGTCTGGAATGTAGCCCTTGAATTTTGAGGGGTGGGGTAAAGATTCACTGCCTGGAATGAAGCAGTTGCCCATGATTTGAATTGTTCTGATTATTTATCTAATCGACAAGACTCCCAAACCAGAAATTGGATTTTTACCTTTGAGAATACAGGAGGCATTTTGTGAGGGCGATTTTGACAGTGTTGTTCCAAGTGAAATATTTCTTAATTCACAGAAGTCTGGTGCCATCACGAGCAGGTGGAGCTGTTCCCTGTTACAAATCTGTGGTTTCACATCCAAGAGTATAAAGGCTTTGGAGTAGGTAAGTCCTTCCCTGACTCTGACCTGCAGGTTTTAGGCTGTTCAATCTGAGGGTGAAGCTGCAGCTCTGGAGGAGAAACACTTGGCATCATGGAGAAAGCTCATGTGAATGGAGTATTTATGAGAGGAAGCTGCCAAGTCAGCAACTTCACTAACTGGTTTCACAAGCTCTTTTTTCCTTTAAAAGAGACCAAAGAACTGCAGCAGGCTCCAGGTAAAGCAGAACCAAGGGAATGAAGTAAAGCTGTGTGTTAGTCCAACAGGGACTTCATTTGAAGGTGATTAAAAACCTCTGCTGCTGGCCAGAAACTGCAGATGTGCAGGAGCTGCACCACAGAATGCACCAGTGAGAGATGGGAACAGTAAAATGGAGAGGAGGCAAATTGGCTGTGTTGGAATATTGAGGGAAGTAGCTCACAGATGCTGTGACAAATTTTATTAAAAGAAGGGGGAAAAAATTCTAAGAGCTGTCAGTTAAAATTTGGAAATAAAGGTAAGTGCACAGGTGGGCAACCTGAAAATAAATTGTTTGGGACTTCTGAGGGACAAGATTAAATGGGAAAAAAATAAATGGAGAGGAGCTCTTAAAGATGGCTGCAATGCTCTAGAAAACATTTTATGTTGTTACAATGCTGTGCTGCTCAGCTTTATGCCCCAATAAATAATTCTCTAGACCATACACAGTTGAGGGATAAAACTTTTATTTAAAAAAATTCAAATTTCTCTTGACACATAAGTCTTAGTTGAGGTAAGTGAATGTACTAGCTTAGGAAAACAACGTTCAGGATTGGGTTTCATAAGCCATTAACACTCTTGCTTAGGGCTCCAAGAGCTAGAGGTGCAAATTGTACAGGAAGTGTCAAGTTTTGCATCCAGCTGAACTCTGCCGCGGAAGAACAGAATTTACACCTTTTCGTTGAAGCCTCTTCCGCTTCTTCGCCTCCTTTGTTCCTCCAGTGCTCGGGTCTCCTGCCCTGAGACTCCTCTCCTCCCCTGTTCACAAGGTGCAGCTCCACGAGGTGGCTCAAAGTACCTCATTTGCAGTTTGGACAGCGAGGCTTGTGCCAAGTTCAAACAGAAAACCAAAACCACCACAATAACAACAAAAGAACCGTTGGCAAACTGCCCTTGTTCAACACACGGCGAGAGCCTGAAGGCAGAAAAGCTTCTCTTGCCCTCAGCAGGGGCCTCTCATGGCCCTTCACAGTCACCTCCAGCTGCTTCTGTGTCTATTCTGAACGACCTGACAGGGCATTGCCACCTCTGCAAGTACCTGAATTCAAGGTTTAAGCTTTATTTTCTAACATGTAAGTAAATATCCTGCAGAATCTACAGTCTGAGCAGCCCCTCCAGAAGCAGATCAAAAGGTACCTGTTGGTACCTCAGCAGTGTGGATATTCACAATTTTCGTTTCCACATGGTAAAAGGACTGAGTTACAGCTCGTACCTGAGAGCTGGAGTGTGTAAGTGGAAGTGCCAGCACTAGAACAATGCAGCAAGATCCAAGTCACTGCTCTCTGGAGTGCCAGCTGAGCAGGACTGACACTTTCATCTACTGAACCTTTCTGCAAAAGCACTGAAAACGCTTCACAGAGAACTGAAGTAACACTGAAAGCACAGGAGAAGCCAGTATTCTTTTTCCTTACACTGAACTAAGAGCACTGCGGGCCCTTTGCTGCTGATGGTGGAAGATTTGACCTGCAGCAGTTCACTCTTCCTCACTTCACAACTCTGCTCTTTGCACTCGTTGAAATCCACACACATTTTTTGCTCTTATAAGTGGTATAAATACCAACAGCCATTCCCCTTGTCTGAAATTTCTGTAGCCCTGCTACAGCTGCTTGGGGAAAAATTCGGGCAGGATGGCTGATCTTTTTGTATTGACTGTGTGAGTAATAGCAATGTTAACTAATTGTAAAATAAGCTTTTATGCTTTAAGCTTATTATGGTTGCATAGAGGGCTAATGCAGCATGTTGCCACTGAAGGAAAGGCAGTATGATTGTCTAGGCTTTATAAAAATAGTGCTATTCTAACATGATAAAATATATTTAATTTTAATTGAACTTGAGGTAAGAAGCCCCTCAGTGAGTGTAACTTTTAAATACTCTTTAAATCCAGTAGCACTGCAATCTTTTGACCAGGAATAGGCTCTCTTTGAGACTGAGCTTATCCGAGTTGCTCCTTAGAGGAAAAATGTGTAACTTATATGTAACTTCTGAATTCCAAGTAACTTAATTCACACTATTATTTATCCAATCCTACTCTAGGGAGGAGACAGCTTCATTACCACCATTTCTTCAATTCTGAGTGCCCCAGGTTAAATCTGTGCAGGTGGGGTCTGCAGGAAGCCCACCCAAAGCTCCAGGTGGAGCTCCAGGAGCAGCTGCAGTCTCTGCAGTGCTCAGGCCAGACAGCTGCAGTGGCTGCCCGCTGTCCCCAGGCAGAATTTGGGATCCCAGGAACCCTGCACGGCACAACACCAGCACTGCTGTTGTCAGACAGTGAGAGAAAGTTGCCTCTGTGTTAGAAGGGCTCTGAGGAATCGCAGCTGCCACTGCACAGGCTGAGCACTGAGACTCGATGTGGCACATTCTGGGTGTGAATTGTGACCAGGGGACACATCCAGAGAGGCTCAGGGTCACATCCTGCTCTGGCTCTGCCTGAGGCAGCCCTGCATGGCCAATGCAAGCATCACCATGCAGCTCCTCCAGAAAACAGTTCAACAGGAATGGAAATAAGGCACTTGAGTGAGACAGAGGCTGGCTCAGAGATCCCTGCAGAGGGATGGACAGTACCGTGTGGGCACTGCTGCCCTCAGACTCCTCAGGCAGCACACAGGACCTCACTGCTCTGAACACTGTGCTCTGAGTGGTACAAATACAACTTTGGTCCATTACCACCCCTAAAACACTTATTTCACAGAGCAGCAGCTTTAAGCAAAGTCAATTCTACACAACTCGTACCCTGAGACGAGTACAATGAAATACTGACAAAAATCAAGTCTAGAGGAAGAAAGGGAAAGGGCTGATGGACTGCTTAAATTAATCTGCCTACATAAATGCTTGTTTCTAGCTTTTTTCAGAGTAACAAATCCAATGTTTCACAACTCTTGTTTAAATGAATCCAGTACGAAGTACAATATAGTGGAGTTCAAGTACTATAAAGGCAGGGGTTTGTTACCAGATTGTTGTCAAACAGCTGGAAACTCAGCTTTTAACATTACACTTTACAGCAAGAACAAAAAATCCCTTTACTCACTGCTAAAAGACCAAAACCTTCCAGCCTGGGTATGAGAATGAACATCCAAAATACAAAGAGCCACAGCACTGATCAAGGACCCAGTCGAAGACCACTTCTCTGTTGTTGGAGCTGATGGTTACTCGAAGCTTGACGTTTCCTCCCTCGCTGCTGCAGGGTCCCAGCTGCACAACTTCCATGTCAAATGTCACAGTGGAGCCAGAAGTTACAGCAGGCAACTGGTTTGTCATCTCTTTTCCATTTACAAACACTGCCCCTGAAACAGTCAGCAGATCTAACAATGTTCCTCATTCTCTGTACGTACTAACATGCAAGACCACACCTCTCTATTTTTGCAGGCAAGTAGGGAAGTAACCCTGCTGCATTTCTCTGGCCACATGGAAAGGGCTGCAATAACTGCGAGCAGCAAGAGGAGATCTGTGATCTCACCAAAGATTTTTAACTGCACCAGCAGCACATCCCTGAAAGCTGCTCATGTGTGTGCAGGGATGGAAGGAGCCTGGGGCTGTGGGTTTTGGGAAGGTGTTGGGGAAGAGGAATCAGGGAAACCTTAGAAATATGATTGCTTAGCAAAGATTCTGAAAACATGAAACCTATAATCGAAATAGAAATGAAAGCTGACTTTGAGTTGTAGGATACTGAGTCTTAGTTACTATATGACCTGAAAACAATGGTCTAGCTATAGGAGAATCCCTTTGGATTGAACAATACCTTTCAATGTAGCAAAACAAGTCTAAAGAGTAGTTTTTAGAGTTTAAAATATAACACAGTATGGTGATACAGTAGCTCTTACAGGCTGTACGTAGATTCTATAGGATTTTGTGTCTTGTGTTGGTTGGTCACTGAAAATTAGAATATTCATCACAAAAGGAGATATAATGGATTGTAACAAAAACCTCGCTCTCTTAACTCTCTTACCTCTTACCCTTCTTCTTCCCCCTGCTCTTGCTCTCTTCCCCCTGCCCTTTGCTCTCTCTCAGCTCCTGTTCTCTCTCCCTCTCTCTTTGGGACCCCTTCACCTGAAGCTGGTGGCTGAAGGCAGAACCCTTTTACCCTGCAATAAACCCCCGTGTTCCAGACTATCCAGGCTGGCAGAATCCCGTGTCCCAGCCGTGCAGGACTGTCCCAGAGGAGGCTGTGTGGCCCAGACTCACCGTTGGTGCTGATGCACACAGCCCTGTCCCTCTGCAGGGAGTCGCCGTCGCTGCGCTGCTCCACGCACAGTCCCAGGCTGTCGCGGCGGTCCGCCTGCCCCACGGTCTCAATCCTGGCACACAGAGTCAAAACATGGAGCTTTCCATCAGAACACACCACCAAATCCACACACTCGCCCCAGGCCCCTGACCTGTGCTCCAGGGCTCTCAACAAATTCATCCAGACCTTCTGGAAGGTCCCTGCTGAATGACCAAAATTGCCACCGGCTCTCCCAAGAGCTCCACTGAGCAATGCTCTGTTAATCTGAGCAAAATATGAAGCAAATCTTTGCCCAGATCACCAGCCTGGCCACAAGGACTGTGCAAACAAAGCTCCAGGGAGATGAGGAGCAGGTCACTGTGGAGAAATGTTCCCTTCCCTAAGGGCAGCTCCCTGCAGGCTGCAAGGGAACAGGAGACTTGACCTAAAACAGGGATGTTTTCCTACAGCCCAAATGCTTCATCTCAGGACAACTGCCACAGTTTATCCTTAAAATGCAGATACAAAGCGTTGTGTTTATCACAGCTTCACTGACAAGCTGTGCCTGGGTCCTGAACACAGAGCTGCTGGTGAATAATCACAACTTGTGTTCCAACAGCTGCACAAAGTCAAGCACCAAGTACTTCATCCCTCAGGAAAATCTCTCACAATTCCAAACAAGAAGCTACTCTTGGACCTTGGAAGAGGAACAAAACCAATTTTTGAGGCTGTCCTCAATCAAAACCTCAATCAAGATTTGTGTCACGATAGTTCTTGTGGACACGTGCTTGTTGGAGCTCTGCCAGCCTGAAACAATCTCCTCTTGGACAGAACTCCACAACCAAAATGTGAAGCAAAACATTTTCATATGCTACCAATAAAAAACAATAAAAAGGACTGGACTGAGAGAGAACCAAGGGAAACCCCAAGGTTCTGCCTTTAATTTCACAGGCATGGCTGAGCCAAGAGAAGTTAAACCTAGCAAGAGATTTCAAACGAAAGCTTTAGATCTTTTTATCCATCTCAGACAACTGAATACATCCTCACACTACAACCATCTAAAGTTATCACAATCCATTATCAGGAAGGGATAAATGAAACACCACGGAGTAAGTCATAAAAGTATCAGGGACAGCCCTTTCCAATTGCCTTTGGGGGCTGCCTGCTGTACAGCAAGTAGCTTTATTTAACCAGGGAGGACATGAAACAAAGCTTCAGTCTCAGGTCTGCAATCAGAACTGACACATCCACAGGGACACTCCTTACCCCCTGTTAAACAGCATCATCTCAGGGACGGGATGACAGGCAGCAAAGCTGCCAAGGTTTTTAATCCTGTTCTGTGTCAAATGGAAAGCCTGAAGATCCCTCCTCCACTCTGGATCCTCGAATGCCAATTGCAAGCAGCAGTTTGATCAGCACTAATTATCTGACATGTTAAAGGCATTGCTGCCAGACTCCCACCCCAACAGCACACCAGTGTTTTCATGTCCAAAGTCTCCAGAGCCAGTGAAGGGTCTGGGAAGGAAAGCACCCCCTGACCCGAGGTCAAAAGGAACTAGAGGCAAAAAGCTCCACTGACTTCGGCCAGTAACAGCTGCTACAAAACATCAGGAAGTTCAACATTCCACAGATCTGCTCAGCAGGAGCTATATTTTACCATCCCTCAGGAGTTCACTTCTCTCTGTTTTTACACGAGTGCAGGTCCTACAAAAACATCAGGTGTTTTCCCACAAAGGCAGGAAGCAGAACTCAAGGGAGGTCAGATGTCACACTCCCGTGTTTGGAGCTGAGCTGATTTAACACTCAAACAT
Organism: Sylvia atricapilla; assembly: GCF_009819655.1. Taxonomy (NCBI): domain Eukaryota; kingdom Metazoa; phylum Chordata; class Aves; order Passeriformes; family Sylviidae; genus Sylvia; species Sylvia atricapilla. Next base: position 11,586,097 of record NC_089157.1, on the reverse strand, counting down.
TTACACACAGCTCAGATGTGACAGCTCCAGGGGCTGCACCAGCCACCCAGAAAGACTTGCCTGAAGGTCAGTGTCTGCCCACAGAAGTACGTGGGGGCTTTGGAGTAGAGCACACCACAGGACTGGGAGTCGTTGCGAAGCGCGATGTTCCTTCTGCTGCTCAGGCTGTAACCCTCCAGGCCAGCTGTCCACTCTGCAAAGAAAACAAACAAAAGAGCAAGAAAACGGTGAACCTCGACTCGCTTCTGTCTGTGCAAAGTCAAGCCACTGCCAATGTCTACTCGGTCCACCTCATGCAGCTTAAGCTATGTTAAGAACAGGGGCTGTTGTTGCCTTTCTCTTATGGAGAGATTTGTTTTTCAAATAAACTGCAATTACAAAAAGTATTTTCCAGCTCAGAGTTCACCAGGAGTTCACTCTTGGCTGCAATCCCTGCCAAGTCTTATTGTAAGAAAAGGAAAGCCTTCATTACCCACTGCCCTTAGAAATTTGTAAGTGAAGAGAAAATTTAAGTTTTCCTCTCTCCAAGATGAGCTGTAGGTCATAAAAAACGCTTATGCTGTGGTGAGGGAGAAGAAAAAATAATGCTTTTCTTCTGGCTCAAGTGCTTTCCAAGGCTAGGGAGGCAGTGAGCCACGTGGGAAAGGTTCACTGAGTGTCCCTCAGGCAAGGAAGCCAAGAATGAACTGCACATGGAGGGACAGCTCATCGCATGTCACACGGCCCCACAGCCAGGGACATCCCCATCACACAGCCTGCAGCCCCCCAGCAGTGAGGGTGACCCCCCAACAGTGAGGATGACCATCACACAGGTTATAGCCCCCCAGCAGTGAGGGCGACCGTCCCATCACACAGGCTGCAGCCCCTCAGGAGTGAAGATGACCATCCCATCAGACAAACTGCAGCCCCCCATTAGTGATGGTGACCCCCCAGCAGTGATGATGACCCCCCAGCAGTGAGGGTGACCATCCCACAGGCTGCAGCCCCCCATCAGCAATGCTGACCCCCACCACCCGGCTGCAGCCCCCCAGCAGTGATAGTGACCCCCCAGCAGTGAGGGTGACCCTCCCATCACACAGGCTATAGCCCCCCATTAGTGATGGTGACCCCCCATCAGCAATGCTGACCCCCCAGCAGTGATGGTGACCCCCCAGCAGTGATAGTGACCCCCCAGCAGTGATGCTGACCCCCCATCAGCAATGCTGACCCCCCAGCAGTGATAGTGACCCCCCAGCAGTGATGGTGACCCTCCCATCACACAGGCTATAGCCCCCCATCAGCAATGCTGACCCCCCATCAGCAATGGTGACCCCCCAGCAGCAATGGTGACCCCCCAGCAGTGACAGTGACCCCCCCTCAGCAATGCTGACCCCCACCACCCGGCCGCAGCCCGGGCCAGCGCTGGCCGTACCGTGGGGCACCAGCGTGGTGTGGCCGCTCTGGGGGACGCTCCAGGGGCTCCACTCGCGGCGGCCGTCGCCGCGGGCGCACACGCGGAACTGGTACTCCACGTGGGGGTCCATGTGCAGCACCATGAACTCCGTGTCCGAGCCCACGTACACGTCCTCGAAGGGGCCCGCGGCGCCACGGCGGCACTGCAGCCGGTAGTCCTGGGCTGGGAACTCCTCCTCCACCTGCAGGGACACACCTGGTCACCGGGAGCCCTCTGCAGGGACACACCTGGTCACCGGGAGCCCTCTGCAGGGACACACCTGGTCGCCTCTGCCCCTCCTGTCCCTCTGCAGGGACACACCTGGTCACCAGGAGCCCTCTGCAGGGACATACCTGGTCACCAGGAGCCCTCTGCTCCTCCTGTCCCCTCTGCAAGGACATCACCTGGCCACCTCTGCTCCTCCTGTCCCCTCTGCAGGGACATCACCTGGTCACCAGGAGCCCTCTGCAGGGACATCACCTGGTCACCACAAGCCCCCTGCTCCTCCTGCCCCTCTGCAGGAACATCACCTGGTCACCTCTGCTCCTCCTGTCCCTCTGCAGGAACATCACCTGGTCACCTCTGCCCCTCCTGCCCCTCTGCAGGGACATCACCTGGTCACCAGGAGGCCTCTGCCCCTCCTGTCCCCTCTGCAGGGCAGCACGGCGCTGCAGGTGACACTCACAAGGTATTTATTTCACAGCGCAGGATGGGCCTTGTACAAAGTAACATCGCTGTCTGAACCCACACCAAGATGTATCGGGATTATTTGATTACAGCTAGAAAATATCTACAGAAGAAGAAACATTTAACAGAAGGCTGTTCATTCTAGCAAAGATATAAAAACATCCTTCAGCCAAAAGCTGAAAACAGCTTTGCAGAAGAAATTCTGCGCCAGTTTTTAACAGCGAGGGAAAATGAGTGTTGTCCTTCCTAACCTGTTCCAGGGAAGGATTTCCAGATCTCTGACACTGCTGAGTCAGAAGATATTGACACCCCCAGAAACCCCTCCATTATCCCCCAGGCACAACCACAACAGGGAACTCCCGTGCAGCACAAAGACCAGACCCCACCTGAGAGCAGTGAGGTTTAGTGACCTCACACATCCTGACAAGGGTGGCCAACAGCGACCGGCTGCTGCTGAACAACAAAGCCTTGTGTGATGCTGCCAAGGAGCACAGGGCTGTCCAACAACAGCTAAACCACGCCACAGCAGCGCTTTACTCAAAAATAGTTTCTGTGTGTTGGAGAGAAAGGCGACTGGGTCAGCTGATAGAATGTTTTCTTTCTCTACCCACTGCATCTGCCCAGGAACACACACGTGTTGAGGAGTAAAAGCACAAGAGAGCAGGTCCAGCCTCATCCTGGGGCTGCTGAAGCCAGAGTCACTGCAGGCAGACACAAACCAGCACCAGCCTCACCCTGTCCCTGGACAGCTGCAGACCTGATATTTCTGGGGCTGAGGGATTCCAGCCTGCTGGCAGCTGCTAACTTTGCCCAAGGAAAAATTCCTCAAGGAAGCTTCTTCTCAAAACAACCTTGGCAAACAACTCTCCTTTCTCTAAAAAATCCTTCTCCAGGTGTTCTGCTGTTTCCCTGGTTTAACCCATGGGATCAGAGAGTTCCTATCCATCAATCATGTTAGGTCTGTATCAGAACACCTTATAAAAGGTAGTAAGAATTAGACAATAAAGCTTTTTTCTATGCTCTTTGCCTTCTGAAATACTTGGAGTCTCCCATCTTTCATGTCCTACAATGACAGACTATCCTGTCTTTAAATAACACCACGACCATAAAAACCTATTTTCAGGTTTTAAACTCCACACTGGAGTGGACCAGTCCTTGGAAGGCAGCAGAGAATTCAGACAGACAGTGGATTCTTTGGGTTCTTTCAGAAAAAAACTCAAGCGTAAAGGCTTTTCCCCCAGGATATTTTACCTACCTTACACCACCGGACTAAAATACCCCCAGGCTTTTCCACAAACTCCTCCAGCTGTACAGGTGGGCGGGAGGCCACAGTTCCATGCCTGAATATCTGATTTTTCAGTATGGTAAGGAGGCAGTCATCCAGCTGGGCAGATAAACAAGGCACATCCACCAGGGAGGGCACTTCTGGTAAGCTGAGAAAGGAAAGTTTGCTTTAACGAGAGGGGTCAGCTTCTACAAATTCACATTTCACCCACACACTCAAATCTGTGCAGAGATTTGCAAGGAGAGAACAGCTGCAGAAATTGGCACGTGCACTCCACGCTTAGAAGACTCAGCAAACATTGTGTGTCAGCCCTAACCAGGCAGTCTGTTTGTCAGCAAATGCTCTGAAATACATCCTCCACAAACAAACAGCCTCCATCTCCACAGAACACATGGAGGGTGAAACCCCTGCCCTCTCTGAGTGCCACCCCAGTGGAAGTCTGTGAAACCAACAGGACAGCAGCTCCTCACATCAATCTCTGGGGGCATGCAGCAGAAAGCTTTTGTTTCAAAGGAGAAAAGGTCACCTCAGGTTGTTGGTGTCTTACCTGTCCAGCTGAATATGCAAAGCCTTTTTTGTGAAGTTGCAAAGTTTCTCATTCTGTTGTCCCACATCTCCGTCCACTGCGCTCTCTCCTGCAACCAAACAGTAAAAATATTCCTAATGAGACAATGTCCACAGAAGGCATTCTTTGCTTCAAAGAATAACCAGTTCTGACATGAACAGCCAATTAAATGCGAGGCACTCTCAGCACTTTTGCTAGTCTTAGCTAGAAAATACAATTACAGGTAACAATATAAAGCCTATCTAGGAATTTCTGAAGCTCTCAAACCTGTAGACACACCCATAACAGATGTAATAATCAGGTCTCAGACAGGAGTAGAACTGGGGTCAGATGCTAAAAATCAAGATTATTAATCCCTTTCTCCACCTGCTTTAAATGAAGAAAAGAGCAAAGCACCTTTCACAATCAGAAAATAAAAGAGCAGGCACTTAAAAGCAAGAGACACTTTCATTGTCCTGTTTGCTACAATCAAAATACTACTATTGTCACAATGAAAGAAACAATCCACGCATTGGAGTGTGGGGATAAACACAAATATTTTCCTAAGCTTTCCACATAAAGTAGCATCCCACACTTCATCTTACAGAGACACATGCTCCAGTCTCCTGTCTGCTGACTTTAGGGTAATTTACAGCTTCAGCAAGCTCAGTCCTTTTCCAAGTGGAGGATTACACACGTTACAGTTCTCTGAAGGAAAGCACACGTCATAATTGGCAGCAGCAGATTTAATGACCACAGAGCCTTAACTCCTTTCTGACTCAGCTGCAGCGTGCTCCTCCTGCTCAGAGCGCCCAGAGAGTCAGCTTCTCATGACACCCCACGGAGTTTCACACACAAAAACCTTTTGCCACCACCCCGATTCAGTAACCTGAGACTGAAAATAAAAATAAGGTGAATACCAGCTGTCCCAGAGTTGTGGTGTAGGAAAAAACCCAGCAAATTGATCTTTAAACCCTGTCACTGCTCCTGTGGGCAGGAGGCACTGAGCTCCAAGCCAGCACAGAGCTCCTGGCTGAGGAGGAATTGGGAATGTTCCCAGCCCTGGGACACAGCTCAGTGTGCTTTAACTCCCAGGGCTGAGCTCATGCTGAAAGTTAAAGTGGAGACACGAGAACAATGCAAGGAAACTGCCAACACACTCACGGCTCAGACACGCTCCCAGTGGGTTCTCCAGCCTGGGGAAAACAGGCAGCAGTGACATTCCTTTCTGCCGAGGGATTTAGCATCAGCAGGGGAGAGTCTGGCCCTTACAGTAACATCCCACATGTCCATTTCTGTCTGCCTCATCTTCTGGCTTTTTAGAGGAATTGTCCCCATACAGTGGCCATTTTATTCCTCATCAAGAGCAAACCACCCTCAGCAGGACAGTGTGTTTATTTCAGCAAAACAGACATCATTTACCTCACCAAAACAGGCCTTTTGCCAGAGTGGCACCCACAATGTATTTTATTCCAAAGCCACCTGACATACTCTGCTGTCTAGAGGAGAGGCAGAGAGTGTCTCTGCAGTGAAATGATTCTCAAACAGGTACTTCCTGCCCTTCAGGAGAGGCTGCACTGAGATATGCACAGCCTGGGACTGGGCTGAAATGCTGAAATACAGATCTGCAGGAGATAATAACGACTTCACTTACACCTCCCCAGTGGTTAACACCTGAGGTAAGCCCCAAACGAGCCAAAGAGATGTTCCAGACTCTGCACAGAGCACCAGGGGCTGCCTCACCTTCCCGGAGCAGATCATCCGCCGTGCTCACGCCCTGCTCAATCAGCTTCTGGCACTCGTCCAGGGGCTGGATGCTCTCCTGCTCGATGGCATCCACCTCCTGCAGCAGGGACAGCAGGCGCTCGTCCAGCAGCTTCTGCAGGGTCCCCTTCAGGTCCCTGAAGTGCTGCTCCAGCACATCGCGGGTCAGCGCGGCGCTGTCCTTGACCTGGGCTCAGGGAATGGGAAAGGATTCAGGATAAAGGCAAAGGCCACGCACAGCTTTGGTCTTTCTGAAGCATCTCACCTGCGATTGCTGGAGAAAAGTTGTGAGTGGAGTGTGCTCTAAAAAACGACCACTGGCAGTTAACAAATTAGTGAAGTCATTTTTAGTGAATTTTTAGTGAAAGAAACCAGCCTGGACGAGGGGAAGAGCATATTAACTAAGGAAAATACAACGTGGACTAGGGGTGCTTCAATCAAGGAATTTTTCTCATCAGAAAAATCTAAATGCTCTGTTGATTTCCTCCCTCCTGCCCCTCAAAAAAAACCCCACTGCTGTAATCCTACTCAAAACCCACACTCAGGTAATCCTCCTTGCAAACAAAAACCTATCACACTTTTAGAAGACTATCTAGGAGCACTTTTCCAAGCCCTATCACTTCACTGCATTTTTTTAAACCCTCATAAAACTACTTTCTTTTCAGTTTTGTTCAAACAGCCACCCTGGGTGACAGGACAGGGTGAACAGCAGATCTGCTTTGACTCCGGAAGAACCTGACCACAGAAGGTTCTACAAGTGCTCATTAAAATGTCTGCAAACTTGCTGAACCTGGCTTTTAGGGAAGAAAACACACTTGAACATCCCTGAGCTAAAGATGCAAAGATCAGAAGTAAACATCTCCCTGTGAAGAACTTTTCTAAGTCTTTTCCATTGCACACAAGGAAATGCTGCAAAAGGCTCAGGGCCTTACACGGAATTTCTAGATCTTTAGAAGTACAGACAACCAACACAGGAAGTCCTCTGGTAAGGTAAAATAAATTTCCTTTTCAACAAATATTCATGAAGCTCTGCAGCTGCAACACGGCTCTGTTTCCCTTTTCTTGTAATTTGAATGCTTGAGGGGAAAAAAAGGAAGTATTTAGCCTCGTGAAGGGGTGGAGGAGCAAAGGAAGGCAGAACACTCACTTCTCCAAGCTCTCCCCATTACAGGCAGATAAAAACTCGGCAGCTCAGCCCCAGAATTAGACACTGCTCCTCATGCAAAAGAGGAAATGCAAGTCCCTGAACACACAGAGCTGTGTGAAGTTTGTGGAAAATCATGTCCCATTGGTCCAAAGGAAAGGGATGCAACGTAAGTGATCCAGTCCTATCACATCAGTCCTCAAATAACAAAGCTGCCACTGTACAAAGGCCAGCCCAGCACACTGAGCACTTTGGGAACACAGGGAACTCTCTGGATGTGCTCGAAACAGCAAGTGGCCCTGAGGATGGAAAGAGAGAAAAGTGAAACGTGCACACAGCAAAGAAACTGTCCCCAGGAGGAAAAGGAAAGGTGAGCCAACAAAGGCACATGGGTTGCCTCTCTGGAACTGTCAAGCAACACATCGAGATGACAAGGTTTGGATGAAAGACATTTTCTTAAGCAGTCTGTGGTTCCAATGCTGACTAATTAAATGTCTGGTGGTCACCCACATGCACTGGGAGCAGGACACTCCCCCAGCAGATTGACAGAGGTTTCTGCACCCACGGGATCTGCTTCAGGAAAACTAACAGCTCAGCACAGAAACTGCTCACCGCGTTTGGCTTTGCTGGGGTTTTTACTTATCTGTGGCAGAGGTGAACAGAAGACAGCAGGCTGCAATAATCCCTGCAGCCTGCCAGCCCGGTGTGCTGAGAGGCTGCCCGCAGAGGCACCACCCTGCCCACGGCTGTCATCTCCCCACGCAGATCCCGGGAGGGTCCCAAGGGGCTCTGCCCCGGCTCCAGCGCACGGCCACGGACAGACAGACACACAGACAGACAGACACACAGACAGACGGACAGACAGACAGACAGCCTGGAGGGCTGCAGAGCTGCCTGAGCACGGCTGCGGGACACGGGCACGGCACGGCACTGATCAGGCACGGCACAGTGACACAGGCACGGCACAGTGACACGGGCACGGCACAGTGACACGGGCACGGCACGGCACAGCACCCAAACCAACCAGAGCTGCTCAGGGAGGGACTGATGTGAACATGGGATAACACAGACTGACCAACATGGGATAACACAGACTGACGTGAACACGGGATAACACAGAGTGACGTGAACATGGGATAACACAGAGTGACGTGAACACGGGATAACACAGAGTGACGTGAACACGGGATAACACAGAGTGACGTGAACATGGGATAACACAGACTGATGAACACGGGATAACACAGAGTGATGTGAACACGGGATAACACAGAGTGAGGTGAACATGGGATAACACAGACTGATGTGAACATGGGATAACACAGACTAATGTGAACACGGGATAACACAGACTGATGAACATGGGGATAACACACTTAGCATCTCGGCTACTCTGGAAAACGTAGTTCTCGAAGACACTTATTCCTGCCTGGCTAAACTCTCTGTGGTCCCAGGAAACGAGGCTCAGACAAGTAACAGAGTTCAGCTCTCATCTCTTTTCCCCGCCCACCGGCGGCACCCCGAGCCCACAGGCCGGTCCCGGGGCTCTCACCCCCCGCTCCCGGGGCTGCCGCCCCGCCGGCCCCGAGCCCAGCCCGGCTGTCCCGGCGGACAGGACCCAGGGGCCGACAGCGGGCCCGGAGAGGAGCGGCCGGGGCCCGCCGCAGCGGGGTCCCCGGTGCGGGGGCCGGCTGCGGGCGGCTCGGCCCGCTCCTCCCGGGGCAGCCCCGGAGAGCCCGCTCCCGGCCCGGCCCGCCGCCTCACCTGCTCCCGCGCCTGCTGCAGCCCCCGCAGCCGCTGCTGCAGCTCCCGCCGGTAACTCCGCGCCGCCTCGATGCTCTCCCGAGCCTCCTGCAGGAGGAGGCGCGCCTCGGCCTCGGCGGCGGCCGCCATGGGCAGCGAGCGGGCGGCGGGGCGGGGCGGGGCGGGGCGGGGCGGGGCGGGGCGGGGCGGGGCGGGGCGGGGCGGGGCGGGCGGGCGGGCGGGCCTCGCCCCCGGAAGGGCCGCGGGGCGGGGCGGGAAACGGCGGGAAGCGGCAGGAGCGGGAGGCGGCCCCGGGGCGCGGACCGGCGGATGGTGACGTCAGCGAAGCGTGACGTCAGCGGCGGGCCGGGGACGCGCCGGCCGCGTGACGTCACGGCGGCGGCGCGGAAGCCCGCCTGACAGCGGAGAAGGCGGGAAGGGGAGCGCGAGGGGGAGCGGCCTCGGCGGGGAAGGGGCGGGGCGACGGCCGCCCGCCTCACGTGACCGGGACGGCGCGCGGCCATTGGGCGGCGGCCGGGGGTCACGTGGGAGCGGCGCGAAGCCCCGCCCCCCGGTTTCCGCGCGGAGGATCCGAATCTGGTCCCGCGCGCGCTTTTACCGCCCGGGCGGCGCGCGCGCCCGTCAGGCGGCGCCATCGGGGCCATGGCGGCGGCGCGCGCCCCCCGCCCCTGAGGCCGCGCCCGGGCCCCGGGCCCCGCGCTCCCCCAGCCCCGAGCCCCGAGCCCCGAGCCCCGAGCCGGCACGGAGCGCTCCGCAGCGGCCGGGGCATGGTGGGCAGGCTCGCCGTGCCCGCGGCCGCCGCCCCCCCGCTCCTCCCCGGGAACGACGGCGACGGTCAGGTGGGGACGCGGGCCGGGAGCGGCGCTGTGAGGGCGGAGAGCGGGGCTGCGGCTGCCGGGGGGGGGCCTGTGCCATGTGTCCCATTACCGTGTGTCCCTGTGCCGTGGGTCCCTTTGGCTCTGTGCCCCTTTTCCGTGGGCCCTGTGCCGTGGCGCCCTGTGCCTTGTGCCCCTTTTCCGTGGGCCCATTGCCGTGGGCCCCTTTTCCGTGGGTCCCTTTGGCTCTGTGCCCCTTTTGCCGTGGGTCTCTCTGCCTTGTGTCCCTTTTCCGTGGGTCGCTTTGGCTCTGTGCCCCTTTTCCGTGGGCCCATTACCGTGGGTCCCTTTTCCGTGGGTCCCTTTGGCTCTGTGCCCCTCTTCCGTGGGTCCCATTACCGTGTGTCCCTGTGCCGTGGGTCCCTTTGGCTCTGTGCCCCTTTTCCGTGGGTCCTGTGCCGTGGCGCCCTGTGCCTTGTCCCCCTTTTCCGTGGGCCCATTACCGTGTGTCCCTGTGCCGTGGGCCCCTTTGGCTCTGTGCCCCATTGCCGTGGGTCCCTGTGCCATGGGTCCCTGTGCCGTGGGCCCATTGCCGTGTGTCCCTGTGCCGTGGGCCCTAGGCGCCGTCCGCTGTCCCCGAGGTGTGAGGGCCGCGCTCCCGGGCTGTCATTAGCCACATTCCAGGGCCTTTGGGACTTTTTTTTAAGCGTTTTCTGCCTCAGAGGCTGTGATTGCAGAGTTCGGTTTCTGCTAAACCAGCAGTTACGAAAGTTTTCATGAGCCAAAGTCTGTCTTGGAGTTGTAGAAGTAAATGCTCTTTTGTGATTTGAATCATTATACGAGATGAGAGTTCTCTCGTGTTCATTTTCTTTAAGTACTCTTAAAGATACAGTGTCTTGCTGAGATGTGTCAGATGTTTAGCGTAGGATGAAGCCTTTTTAAGTGATGTTGGAGTTCCCTCTTAAACTCTCCAGATGTGCTCTGGGCAACAGCTCAAGGTCAATTGACCTAGACTTTCAGACTTCAGTGCTGTGAAACCTCTGCAGAGCTGTTCTGAAGACCTTGTGGGCTCTGAGTTTTGACCATCTCGGGCTTTCAGAACAGGGTTTTTATTTATCTGAACAGAATCTTTATGTTAAGCTTTGATGACCTTTAGAAACATGGAGATATAGTTGGTGCGTGCCCAGTCTGAGCACATTAACATGGATTTTTGTTTCCTGAAAAAGTTCTGTATAAGTCATCTTAACTTTTTGAAACTAAGATTCGTGTTGTGCCTTTCACAGCCATGCAAGAAGCGGCGAGAGGAAGATGCTTCTGTAAAAACAATCACAAGGTATTTTTCACCGTTAGCAAAACCAGTGGACAAAGCACTGTCATCACCAAAGTCCAACAATATCTTGGATTACTTTAAAAAGACATCTGCAACTGAGAGTGCTGCGTTCCCAGTAGGAGGTGGAGAAAATAAAACACTTTTGGATGCTGATGACAGGGAATTGAAATCATCTTTCAAGCCATCTTTAAGGCAGAAGAGAAAAGCGAAGAAAGTTAATTTAAATAATATGCCAAAAGAAATTAAAGAATGTGAGAATGACATTGAAATAGAAATTAGTAGTGATGACAGCAGAGTAACTACAGGACTGGAACAAGACAGCAATGACTCGCTTGCTTCTTGTACTCTACTGGACAAAAAATGTGTCAGAGAATTAGCAGAAGATAATGATCAAAGAGGGAACTTCCCAAACGTCGTCCCCTCCCGAAAAAATGCAAAAAATTTCAGGTGTGAAACAAATGGATCAAAAAATAGGCTAAGAAAATCAAGGAAAAGGAAGCACAAAGTAAATATTGATTTGTCTGAAAGCTCTTCGTCGGAAATCCAGGTGAATGACACGAGTGAAAAGGAGACTGAAGAGAAGGCAAATGCAGTAGCAGAGTGTGATGCTGCTATTGCTGATTCCAGTTTTGAGGTTCTGATGGATGATGGGACAGCCCAGGTAAATAATTGTATAGTAACAGTGTCATTTGAGGACTTCTTGAGAAGTCAGAGAGAAAATAATGTTGAAGAAGACACAAAGCCAGCAATGGACACTTCTGGTTCACTGAATGAAATGGACAAAAGTGATACTATTACTGACCCAGAGAAGTGTGAGGAGTCCCAGCAGCTGCCACTCAGGACAGTCACTGTCCTTGCACAAGTTCATTCCGTTCCCCCCAAATTACCTCCCTCGTGTAAGGAGCAGAAGGGCTCTAGGAAAATTGCCTCCATTTTTCTGAAGCAGAAGGGACGTGTAGGGGAAAAGGAAAGCAGCTCAGCCCTCCTGGACACTGAGCAAACTGAGCAGGTCACTCAGAAAAGGAAATCCAACGTCGTTATTGAGGAGGAAGAGCTGGAGCTCGCTGTGCTGGAGACTCCAGGGTCAGATTCTCTGAGGACAAAATGTACTCTGGAAGAAAAGCATCAGTTCATGAAAGCTTTTAGACAACCAACAGCAGATGTAACAAAAAGTGCAGTTAAAAAGGCAGCTGGAAAGCAAAAGCAAGCTGCTGCAAAATCTTCAAAAGAAAAAGAGCGATCTGAAGATGTCGTTCCTTCCAATAAAGGATTAGAAAGTGGGATACCAGAAGATTATGGGGACAAATACACACATTCTAAACCTAAAAGCAATAGAACTAAACCCAGAAGATCTAGGAAGGTTCAGAAAAAAGGAAACAAAAGAAAGAAGACTTCAGAAACTAAGAAAACTGATGCCTCAAACACCAGCAATAATACTGGAGAGGAGGATTCAGGTGCTGATGTTGTTACTGTGGAAAACACCTCAGATGTAATAATTTCATCAAGTCCAGAAGTGAGAGAGTTAAGGAGGAGTTTAAGGCAGCAGAAAACAAAAACACCAACAAGTGTTACACCTGAAAAGCCCAGGGCTAGACGTGCCTGTCCTGCAGGTGAATTCAGTCCTTGCCCCTTGGAGACTTCCACCCCGAAAGCACGCAGAGAACCCTGCAGGCAGAGCAGCCTGTACAGAGCTGAGGTGATCACTGTGCCCTTTGATGGCAGCAGCCCAATAAGGTAAACCTTTTAGAGTAAATTCCACCTTTTTGCCCGTTAATTGTAGGCAAGTATTTTGAAAATAAGTCCTAATTATAAATGGACTATGTATCAAAGTGGAATGGATGCTGATTGTGGTGGGTAAAAATAGAGGGGAACCAAAGCTGACTATAAATGTGTTTGTACTAAAGACATCAAAAAAACCCCAACCAAACAACAAAAAAAAAACCCTCAACCACCAGTTGGGGAGTTGCTTTTTTAAAGGTTTTTGAAAATGAGATTGAGAGTATTGTTTCCCTTTGTTAACCAGTAATAATCTCATAATACTTTTTCCCCTAATTAGAATGAGGTTTACACGTATCAACGCAGCTACAAAATCAAATAAAGCTGAAGCAAGGAAAAAAGAAGAGTCTCTCTCCAAAAGCACAAAGGTAATTTATGTAACAAGTGGTGTCAGTATTTTGTCATTTCCTCTGTGGGTATAACTGTGGGGCATTCAGTACTGTGCAATAATTTAGTGTAATACAATATGACAGTTCCCAGCTCCCTGTGCAAAGGGAATATGCTCTGATTTATGATGAAATTCGAGGTAGTTTCTTGTACCTTAGATCTTAAACCATGTTTTATTAGTAAAAAAGCTTGGCCTTGGTCGTCTCAGATCAAGGCTTTTCCAGCCCAAATGACCCAGTGATTTGTGATAGTGTTTGGGCACAGCAGAGCAGCTGAGGCCTAAGGATGTCACTGCTCATGTTTTATTTGTTCCATGAAAAAAATTTGGGATCTCACTCCCCTTAGAAAACTGTTGGTATCATCTTGGTTTGGTTGTCTTCTCAATTATTTCATTCTCTTTTTGATACCAATGCAATTTTGCAACAATTACATACAACTCTGAAAGTGAAAAATTATATTTACATTCAAAGTATTTAGTGAAGAGAGTGCTATTAACTGCTGTTTTGGGTTTTTTTTGTTGTTGTTGTTCTTTGTTAACAGATAAACTCCACTTCTAAAAACATATCCAAAGCAAAGCAGCTGCTAGAAAAAGCAAAGGCTCTGCAGCAGCACAGGTCAAAAGGGAGTGAAGACTCAGCAGCTCCTGTGAGGCGCTCGTCTCGGCACCAAGCTCGTGCTGAGAAGAGGAAATCAGAAGAAAATTATGTAAGGCTGTACTTTTGGAGGGGGGAATATTTTTATGGATTTGTGATTGGTATAAGCAACACAAATGATTCCTGCTTGATTCTCATCGGCAGTGTTTGTAAGCTGAGGTAGGTGTCTGCAATGTGTTGTTAATAAAGGAGGAAATTGGGGTTTCCTTTCTCACTGGATTTGCTTTTCCTCCAGGAATCAGTAATAATTCTGGATTCAAGCATGGATAATGTCACCACCACAGAGCAGAGTGTGAAGGAAAAGAAACTTCGGAGCTTAAATGATGTTTTGGGGAAGAAGTCTAAAAACTTGAAGGTTGCAAAGAACTCCAATGGTAATTGGGTTTTACTGAATTTGTTTATTTTTTATCACAGAAATATTTTGTAACATTGACTACTGTAACTTTATTTCATAAAGCTGCCTTTGCAGGATATTAATCTTCTGATTTATCTTGTCTAATACTCCAATATTTACCTTTCCTTTTTATATGAATTAATAGTGCAGAGGATATTTACATGTGTCGTTTGAAACATGAAAAAATAACATCTGTACTCAGGAAATAATTAGAAATAAAGCTATAATGAACTTCTTTCAACTTTCCCTTCAGAAATGGAGATTCCCTGGTGATGTTAAATGGAACATATAGATAGTGAACAGAGAAGTAAGGTTAGAATCTTCTTTCAGTGCTGATCTAATCATGGATTTTTTATCTTTTTAAAGGGAGACTGGGATGTCCACCTTCCTGCCTAGGTAAAAATGTTCAGAACTCTGCAGGTGAACCAGTTGTGATCCTTGATGAAAGCAGGTCAGTTGTCAAGAGTGCAAATGCATAAAAATCAAAATTCCAAGGTTAATTTAACATTCTCTCATTTTACAGATTAAAATACACTTACTGAAATGTGCTATAAATATTCATGATTTTTATACTAATTAATATTTTAATCTGCTTGCAAAATTTTAGGGGTGTCTTGGAGACTTTCTCAACCATATTAAAACCATATTAGATGTCTGGAAATGTAGTTGATGAATGATTAAAAAGAAATTCCAAATTGCATATAAAAATACAAAACCAAAGAGATTTTTTTAGATTAAAATTTTAAACACAGAATTAATTTCAAACTAACTACATTAATTTTAGCAGTTCTGACAGATTATTTTTAGCTCATTTGGAAAAGAACGTGATTCAATTCAACTTTGCATAGCTGGAAGTTCTACTAATTCCTATCTTTCTTTCTTTCTTTCTTTTTATTTTCTGTTGTCATTAAAGCCAAGAGGCGTCTGAGAATTCTCAAGATGATGATCCCTTCAGAGCCAAACGGGAATTCCTGATGAGTGGTTTGCCAGAGTCCCTGAGAAGGCAGATTGCAAAGAAGGCAGCAGCACTGGAAGCATATTCTCTTGCAAGTTCCTGTTTTAAGGCTGTTGTCCATGTCCAGCAGAAGGATGACTGTAAGCTTTTGTTAAACATTTGGGCTTTGTTTAAATGTGCATCATAATTTCTGAGGAATTTGTGCAGAGAAAGGATTTGAGCAGCTGGAATAGGTGAGAGTTTCCTCTTGTTTTGTGTCTCAGTGAGAGAACGAAACTTAGAAGCTTCCAGTGAGATGGGTTTGAATACAAAATTTACAAATTATATTGATGCTAAAATAGTCTATACATGCATGGGTAAGGATGCAAAAATCTTAATATTTAGGCAAAAAAGTTGATCTGTTAAGTTCCAGTTTGGAGAATAAAGATTGTGTTGGATTGATTTTGGCAGAAACCATTTCCTTCTGACAAAGGCAAAAGGCTTCTCTGAAGAGAGGTGACCAGCCCATTTCTCTTCCCTAGAATAGAAGTTAATTCTTGTTTTGGTTTTGCTGGGGTTCTTTTGCAGGTTCTCCAATGTGGAAATTGCAATCACCATCCTGTCCTCTGTTAACTAAGCTGAGACAACTGAGTACTGAAGTCACCAACATCACAAAAATCTCCCTCTCACTTGGTGAATTTTCCACTGTGAATTCAAAACAAACTGGAAATTGTTCTCCACCTGTGGTTAGTACTTTAAAATTCAAATTGTTTTGATATTTGATTGGAGTTATGTGTGATAAAAAACCCCACAGTTACGTTTTTAGTAAATCCTGTCATTGGAATTTGTTTCAGTCCTGTAATTTGTTGAGGGGTTTTTTTTATTTCTCTGTGTTTAAGTTACCCATTTTGCATCTTGCCATTAGACAGTCCTCATCAATTCTTAACAGTTTCTGTTCATCCATGAATTTAACGAGGTACTACCAGTTTAAATGATGCAAAGCATTCTGTGTAAGGTGTTTGGGTAATTCTGTGTGTGTGTTCCAGCTCTCAGGCCAGCGACCAGCTTTTCCTGATGCATTCCAGAAGGATTTGCTAGATGAGATCGTGGCCTCTAATTCTCAGTTTCCAGTGAGGAAATACTACTGCAGGTTCCTGAAAAAGCAAACAGAACGGTTGGCTTTGGAACACAGCACACAAGGTGAGGAGGCTCATGCAGGGAGAAAACCACCCTCACTCTCTGGCATTAAAAAACAACAAGGACTTTAAAAGAATACTGTTATTTGAAATAAATTGATCCTCGCATTTGAGATTATTTTCACCAAATTCTTCAAATATGGCTTCAGCAGAAGTACAGTAGTAATGGACATAGCCTGAAATTATAAATGGATGCAATTTTTTTTTCCTTAGAAAGCAGAGATGGCACTGCAAATCTTGGTGTAATTGAGAAACATCCTGACAGTGGGAAGGAAACCAAGAGGAAAAGGAAAGAAACAGAAGATCGCAAGTCAAAAAGAAGAAAACAACTTCAAGGGACAGAGACTGAAGTGAAATCAAGAGTTTCCAGGAGCCTTATTCCTCCCACTTCTGGAGAAAAACAGACAGAGACAGGACAAGCCACACACTTGGGAAGAAACAAGAGCCAGAAAGCAGATGGTGTGACAGAATCTGACACTGGGTGTTCACCAGATCCAAGTGCACTTCCAGGTAACTGCATTTCCTTCTCATTTTGACCTGGGCATTGAGAAGTGTGGGTGT
Source organism: Sylvia atricapilla (assembly GCF_009819655.1). Classification (NCBI taxonomy): domain Eukaryota; kingdom Metazoa; phylum Chordata; class Aves; order Passeriformes; family Sylviidae; genus Sylvia; species Sylvia atricapilla. Next base: position 11,569,431 of record NC_089157.1, on the reverse strand, counting down.
GATGTGTGTCAGCTTTCCAGTGTGAGGCAGAAATCATGCCTAATACTCTGCTAGACTGGATCAATGCTATGGCATGAAGAGCTGTTTAAAAACGGGCAATGTTTTTTCTGTAGGTGTGGAAGACACGCTCTGGACAGAAAAATACCAGCCTCAAGATTCCAGTGAACTCGTAGGGAACAAGAAAGGGATTGAAAGGCTACACAGGTCAGAAGTTGGAACACAGATCCATTCCTAAACTAACTCAGAGCCTCATGTTAGTTGATAATGCTCCAGTGCTGAGAGAGCAATACTTGTCTGTACTCCCTACAAACATCCTGATCCTGACCTTTCTGTTCTGTCTGCTTTGGACAGGAATTTAGCACTGAGGTCCACCTAACACCTGGTGCTTTCAGTTACATTTTCTGTGTGGGCTTAAATTATTGTGTGGCTCTTACACAGAATTTAAAGGTCCGTCTGACAAAACAACACTGAATTATGAGTGAATAAGTAGTTCACCAAATGACTTGTTTTTGTACCAATCAGCTAAAGGGGAATGATAACAGAAACCTTTTCTACAAAAGAATCAAATCCTGAACGTTTTTTTGCTTTTATCTGAAAAGATTTGATAGATTTCTATGGGATAACCAGTGGCTGCTGGTGTCCCCTAGTTTTATGTTCTGTTCCATCTTAATTTGGTTCTCTTAATTCACCAGCAATTTTTATTCTTGTTTTGTTCCTTCCTTTTATAGTTGGTTAAAAGAATGGAAAAAGAGAGCTGATCTGGAAGAAAAACGAAATCAGAAAAGGGAAAAGGAGGACCAAGAGCAAGAAGGTACTGACAGAATTAATACAGCTTCTCTTTTGTTAATAGCAGCCAAAAAGTAACAGTTAGTGCTTTCTTTTCTTTTGAATGATTCTACAGATTCTTTAAGCAGCCTTGACTTTAAAGACAGTAAATCTGATCTTGAGGAAGAGACAACCCTTTGCAATACAGTCCTGATAACTGGCCCACCAGGAGTGGGGAAAACTGCTGCAGTGTATGCTTGTGCTCAGGAGCTTGGCTTTAAGGTGTGTGCAGTTCTTGCCTTCCTCAGTGCACTTTTCTTTTTGATAACTAATGATACGAAAGCACTTGTAATGCAAGATGTCTACAGTTTAATTTTCCTTTTTGCTGCAAATTAAATGCCACTGCAGATATTTGAAGTCAATGCCTCTTGCCAGCGGAATGGGAGACAGATCCTGTCCCAGCTGAAAGAAGCTACTCAGTCTCATCAAGTGGACAAAAAAGGTGTCAATGCACACAAGCCTTGCTTTTTTAACAGTTGTAGCACTTCCAAGTCACCAAGTAAGTGTCCTGGTTCTTATCTGGAGTTCTTTGTTGGGTCTGAATTATGGGATGGGTTTTGTGGAGTGCAGGAGGTTGTTAAGGACTGAATTCCCCAAAGAAATTTTAGATATCTGTTGTTTTTAAAAAGTTAGCAGATTTAGCTTACCTGGCCATACTAGTAAGAGCTGGTCTGTTGGTTAAACACAACTGCAGACCAAATTAAATGATGACTTTATTAAAATACTGACTCCTGGTTACGTTATTTCTGCAGTGGTGGAGCAAGTGCTGTGGCATTTGAATAGAAAGTTGAACAGAAAGCTTTTCCTATAGCAAGAGAAAAAGAAAAGGAGCAAAAATCAGCACAGTAAACCTGTCCTTTGCCATAGATAAAGAATGGGGTTTACTTTAAATTTGTCTGAGAAATATCAGTTTGACATTATATCTCCAAATGAAGTTTAATATAAAACGTACCTTGCAGAAAAAATGTATTCTCCAAAGAAGGTTATTTCTCCGAGAAAACCTCCACTGTCACCAAAAGGAGCAGGATTAAAACGAAGCTTGCCCCCTAAAACACTTGCAAACTACTTCAAACTTTCCACCAAACGTAAACGTGTTGATGGAGAAGCAACATCTGCAGAAAAAACTGGGGGTAGGTGTTCTTTTAATAATGAATTAATTACCTTTGGAGATGGAAATGCTACACCCTGTGTGTGGAGAAAAGAGATTCTCTTAAACATTTGATACATGGGGGGTTTTGAAGCCAGTACCTGGAAAATATTAAATGGTTTCACTCTTCCTTCCTGCTCAATTATTCCTCCATCTACAGAAAATACTCCAGATTCACTGGAAGTAAAGAAAGATGCTCAAATTAAGTCAGTAAACAAAGAAGAAGGAGGAGAACACAACAGGAAAAGTGCAACATCTCTCATCCTTTTTGAAGAGGTAAAATTCCTGTGAAATGGGCTGTGGCTGTGTTCACAGCTTGTCCTGCTGCTCAGGCTGCTGACACTGTGTGTGTTTTCTGTAGGTGGATATCATATTCGATGAAGATGTAGGATTTCTAAGTGCAATAAAGACATTCATGGCAACTGCAAAGAGACCTGTAATTCTTACCACCAATGGTGAGTAGTGTTTGTGACAGTAATTAGGCTTTACAAACAGAAGTGCCACTTTTAATTAGGGGCTGTAAATGGTGATGGTTGAATACTGCTCCTGAATGCAAAATTAAATGATAAGAAAATATAAAAAATGATAAGAAAATGATAAAGAAAATTACTAGGTTTGAATGATGTCCTTGACAGTTCACTGATCTCTTTACAGATCCAACATTCAGCTTAATGTTTGATGGCTGTTTTGAAGAGATCAGCTTCAAAACCCCTTCCCTGGTAAGTCTGTGTCTGGAAATGCAGGTACACACTAAACAAATCAGCTGATTGCAGTCTGACATTTCACCCTTGGGGTAGGTGTATATATTCCTGATGTAACATATTTGTTTGGGCAGAGACAGACACATTTTTGGGGTTTATGTGAGGATGCATTTATCTTTACATAGAAGCTGTTTTCCTAGCGTGGAAGGTTTATTTTCCAAACAATGTAGTGCTGCTGAGAATTACAGTAAGAGTATCATGTAATCACTTCATTTAGTTTTTAGGATGTAGTTAGATAAATATCTGGTAGCTCTGATCTGAAGGTTGGTTATGCCAGTACTGGTTCATTCATTAAAATACAGGAGTTATTTTGGAAATGTTATGGGTTATTCCTTTAATGTAAATAGCAAATAGCTTTATTTGCAGCTAGGTATTAGATGAAAAACCTACATAAATGAGAATGGGAAGGACTTAATTAATGAGAAGGGTAAATTTCTTAATGTGAAACTAAAAACCCGTTGGACTTCCAGGCAATCGCAGAGTTAAAAGAGAGAATGCAAGAAAAACCTTTAAAATTAATATAATTCAGTAAAAGTTGATCAGTGGAGTTGAGAAGCAAGGTGTAGGCAGCCTCAGGACCATGAGCAGAATGTGTTTGTGTGTTTGTTTTTATTCAGCCCAATTTCTAAATACATATAGATACAATAATTAAGTACAATATATAAATAAAACATATTTATTATATTTATTTATTTTCATATACTATTTATATTTATTACGTTTGTTTATATATTTTATAAATAAAACATGTTTATTTACATATAAATATTTATAAATATATCTCAATACAATAAATGCTGCGTATATTGGAGGGTTTGGATTTCCTTACAGGTTTTACTCTACCTGCAGTCTAACCCTCTGTATGAAAAGGCCCGAGTGTTTCAGCACAAACAGAGCCATTTGCAGCTGTGTGCTCCCTGCAGGGTGGTTTCAGCTGTTTCAGTGTGTGTGTGTCACCCCTGTTCAGGTGAACGCCGTGAGCTACCTGCAGGCTCTGTGCCTGGCTGAGAACCTGAGGACAGAGGGGACAGACCTGGCTGCTCTCCTGGCCACCACTGGCTGTGACATCAGACAGAGTGTTCTGTGCTTGCAGTTCTGGGCCAGGAGTGGGGGTGGATGCTTGAGACAGAAGCCTTTGGCACCTCAGGGTATGTTTGTTTCATTTAATCCTCAAAAAGTGTCCCTCTGAGTATGAATTTGACCAACTCGAAGCATTCTTGGACATGGATGAATGGATGGGAACTTCTTGTAAGACTCCTAAACATTTGGGGGAGGAGGGCTTCTACTTCTACTTCATTTTTATCCACTTCAATGCCTTGTTTTAATGCACAAAGGAGCTACTCAAAACCCCATTTTGAGGGGTTCACTGCCTGTTGTTATGTACTTACCATTCCCTCTCATGTTCTGAGTAGCAAAACTGGGCAAAGAAAGCCAGTAGTAATTTTTCTCAAAGGTGGCAGTCCTTTATTCATGTAGCTGGGTTGGAGGCAATTCACCTGGAAGAGGCAGAGCTGACAAAGGAGTAAAAATGGGACAGCTGGCAATCGGGCAGGGGTAGGAGCTTGGTCCCAAAGGCTTCAGAAGGAGTTTAGGGGTGTGTGAGAGTGGCAGGGAGTGACAAGGGAGGCACAGCCTCCTCCAAAGATGACTTGGGGAGCAGGAGAGGAGGTTGGCAGCAGTGATGTGGGCATGGATGTCTCATTCCAGCTGCTCCATTCCTCCAGCACCACAGCAAGGGGTGACAGTTCCAGCATCCTTTCGACAGGAATTGAGGCAAAGAGGTGGGAAATCAATTTCATGATGCAGCTGTTCCCTTTCAAATAAAGCCTGTTATCTCTGTGTAGGAGAAGAGAGAAGGAAGGCAGATAATGCCATTTATCCTGCAAAGTCTAATGATTCCAAGGTGGATTTTCATCAAGCTGATGATGCATATCTTCAGGAGTTTCCCAAATGTGATACAGGCTGTGTGGAGACGTTGCTTGGCCTTAAGAACATCCTGTTGCCTTCAGAAGATTTGTTCACATTTCTTAAGGTATTTTTATAGTTGACTTGGTAATGCTTTGAATGATTGCCAGACAATTGAGTGTAACCATCACCAGGAATTGCATCACCTTAGAAGCAAATCTCTGAAAATGTTTGTTGTAGAAATTAAGAGAATCCCGTGGTTATTAATACAATCTGAACTGGGGTGGTCTCCTGCAAGCAAAACAGTCCCTCACTTCATAAGCACAAAGCCAGGAGTGGGAGATTTTCTGTAATAACATTTTTATTTTTTTAAAAAATGTATTTTAATGTATTGACAAAGCTTTCATGATTATTATTTTACAGCACAAAATCACAACCACGGAGGAATGGAATAAATTGATGCAGCTTCTCACAGAATTCCAGATGAAGCATGTGGATTTTGTATATAGTAATCTTGAACTTATCCTTCCCTTACCAGTGCAAGTTCTGTCAAACCAGGCTGAAGCCTCAAAGTCTGTACCTGAAAGGACTACTGCAGTGTCTTCAAAAGACAGATCTGCTAAGAGTTCTTGCTCTGGGAAGAGTAGCCCTGGAAAAAGGTCTAAAAAGAGAAAGGCTCAGAAAAGGCTTGCAATATTGGATGATAGTGACTTGTTTGACTCTGAGCTGAACTATTCAGCTGAATTAATCACTTTGCCATCAGACAGTCCTAAATCATGTGCTGAAATGGATAAAAAGGAATCAAAATTGTCGGTGCCTCAGGAACAAAAAGAAGTTAAAACTAGAACTTCAGCAGATGAAAAAAGGTCTGCAGTTGTGTTCCAGTGTCTGGATTCACTGACTGAGTTTGTGGAAAACATGTCCTTCCTGGATTGCTGTGTGAGCACTAACACCAGGGAACCACTGGAGTTTTCTAAAAGCGAGGAATTTCACTGGACAAATGCCAGAATCAGAAATGGTCTTTGTGATGAGTTCAGTATGGAAAATACTGACTGGTGGAGTTCCCAGAGCTGTAGTGAAATAAAGGCAGCTATTGAAGCACTCAGCTTCGCCAAAAGTTCTGTTAATATTTCACAAAACCTGGAATCCTTTTTGAGCACCAGTGAAACACCTCAAAGTGATCAGCTGAAGGGACTTGCTCTGCCCATCTCAAGCACAAGGAATTGCATATCCTTCAGTCAGGCAGCTAATTCCAGGTAAGACTTGGTTAATAGTTCTGGTCTATAATGCAGTTATTTGTCAAGAAGAGCATTTCACAGGTGTAGGACTGTTTGAGGTTTGGTGTATACACATTCACACCACTGTGACTGTTGTCAGTCTGCCTCAAAACACTGCAATGTATTGTTCACTGTGCTTTTACAACCCTAAATTAACTTCTAGCCAACCTGCAGAAAAGTGGCTTTTCTTGAACAGCCTGACTGATGTTGTAAGGAATGGTGGCCTTAGTCTAGTTCCTTCAAAAATGGACAAACAGCACCCAAAAGAATAACAGGACCTTAAAGGAATGGCTTTTTCAAGACATGGGATTCTGCATGTACCAAACATGCAAATCTGTCACCCAGTGCTGGCTCATTCTGAACCCATGGTAGGTATTGCTTGATGAAGACATAACAAAATACAAAGGTTTTTTTGTAGTAACTTATGCTAACAAAGAATAACCTGTAATCCATTGTAACAGAATACTATCAAGCATGGGTTTTTAACATAAACAAGTTATCATAGGTAAAATTGGCACATGGGGAACTTAAAGCCCGTTCAGGGGTCTGAACAGGGAAGTGGCTTAGAGCCTTTCTTCTGTAAAACAGTGCCCAGAGGAGCAGTGTCAGAATGGTCTGACCATGCACCCTGTCACCAGGTTTATGTGATGTGTTACGCCCTGCACCTGACACTGATACTCTGGCAAATACCAACTGCAAAATGCTTTTTCTTTTTGAAGACCACAGAGATGCTTTTGGTTGTGGTTATACTGAACCTCACATCCCTGGGGCTGGCTCAGTTCCTTGGGAGGCTTTGGGGGAATATTTCAGGGACAGGGCAGAAGATCCAAAGGAGGCTCTTACCCCCAGGTGGGATCCAAGATGTTTATTCCAGGAGGGGAGACGAGGGCAGGAGGCCCAAGAGGGCAAGAGAGGGTCCAGAAGGAGGGCAAGAGGAAGAAAGAGGAAGGACAGGCCCTTATCAAGGTTTCTGTCCAGGGGGGATGGCTGGACCTCAGCCAGTTGGGCCAAGAAAGGAAGCAAGGGTCAAACTACAGGGTTACAGGCTCCAGGGCTCCTGGGGAAACCCATTCCCCAGAGAAATACAGCACACACCTGGACTGAAGAGCTCCCCACATCAGAGTCCTGATTAAGACAGGAGCATTGGCCAGACAAACTGCTGGCCCTCATGTTTCTGCCCACGTGCAGCTTTGGGGTGCTGTGTGAGCAGCACACAGTTAGAAGCTGCAGACAGCTGAACCACTGGGATGCAGTTCTGGACATCACTTTGATGGAGTTTTAAACCAGTGGCTTTAATCCCAAAGAACTAAAACCATCCCTGCACGTTGTTGAGAGAGAAACAATAAAGCTTCGTTCTCTGTTTCAGCACTCAGAAAAAAGCCCAGAAGAGGCTGGATGTGATCCAAACTGTGTTCTCCAGAAGCCCTGTAAACCTGGGCAATAAGCAAGCCAGTGCCCTGGAATACCTCCCCACACTCCGCAGCATCTGTAGGTCTGAGAAGCTGAAAGAGCAAGGCAGGACTAAAAGAAGGTAAGTTTAGGTTTTCCTAAATCCTTCTACATTTCATTATAGGAGGTAGTTAAGGATTTTAATAAAATATTCTGTCAAATAATTCTAGGCAAGGAAGGTGAACATTTGTCTCTCAAAATAATGAAAGTGTTGCCGTGTATTTGGAAATAACTTTGTTCCCTTAATCTTTTTTGCTTTTTTTTTTAATAGGTTCTTGCATTATCTTGAAGGGATTAATCTTGAAATACCCAGACAAATGATCAATGGTCTGTCTTTGGACTTCCCTTAAAATTGCCAACACCAGAAATACTTCGTGCCTAATGGTGGTATTCTCACCATAGTTTGTTTGGTTATTTTTTTAATTACCACGTTATTGTATATTCAGAGCCATTTGTATAGTAAATTTTTATAAGTATTTAAAATAATGTATATACCTATTGTCATACTGCTCTCCACAGCTGAAATGTGGGTCTGTTTGGTGCTTGTCCAGCAAGGACATTGATAATATTAAATGCACAGACTTTTCAGTGGGGACTCCTTCCTGCTCTTTCACTCTGATTTGTGGGTCACAGAGCAAGAAGTCCTTTTGTAACAGCCAGTTCTCACAACTTCCACAGCCAGGGTGCTGTTCTCTGAGGAGACTGTTTGTTCAAGTAAGTTTGTTTCTGAATTTGCAGTTCAAGTGCTGAATAACTCAAGGTGGGAGGGGGCCCAGAGAGGATGCAACAAATCCTCCAGAGTCTAAATGACAAAACCAACCCTTCACTTTGGCCACAGGGAACAGTCCTTACAAAGCACTATGCCTCAATGTACATATTTTTGTATACATTCCTTTCATTGTTTACAGCTCTCAGATCTGCATCTTAATCTCCTAAAAAGGTAGAGAAATTATTACTGTAGCTCAGCGTGGTCTCAAGACATTTAGGCAAGATTTTGTAAATAACAATTTTCCCAGTGTTGCTTCGAGCCCAGGAATATTTAACTACTTCTAATCTTGTATATTGTGTTCTATTCCTAAGCTTCTCTTTTTGCATTTGACAAGACTTCAGCCTAATTATTTGTGATTGAATCCGTTTTTATACGATAATAAATTTGTGGGGTTTTGCTACAATCTTAATGTTTCTGTTGTATGAAAGATAAAACTGAAATGTATTTTTTAAAGGATTTTAAAACTGGAATTACTTCAACCATGTAACTTTTCTGCCTTTCTGCAGTTGGACTGTTCCTGTTCCTCAAACTGCTGCCCTGCAGTGGTGCTCCACTTGCCTCAGTGTCTCTGTCAAAATAAGGAAGGCCATTTGCTAGTTCTGGCCTCATCTTACATGTTTCATGTCTTAAAGATGTTCAGGAATTAGAAATATTTATGGAAATAGTAAATTATTTTAAGTTTCTACATTGTAGGCTGTCTTTATAGTTTACTCTTTCCATAGTCCAGAATTATGAAAAAATTGGAGTGGTGACTGTTAAAATCTTCATGGCTTGATTTTTGTATCAACAGTCTATGCTTCTCCTGCATGATTTGTAAAAATAAAGAAATACACATTTTAATTTTTTTAAAAATAATAAAGTAAAAGTGTTCACTGCTTTCTAAAGGCACTATCAATCTAACTAGATTACACTGAGGACCTGCATGAATTAGAGACAAGTCCTATAAAATAGTAGTATTTTAGGTAATTCCGGGATAATTTGAAATACCCAAATTAGAAAGCAGCGGGAGACAATTTACCTTCTTTTGAAGTCAGCTCTCTAGTTTAATAACTGCCTTAAGAAATCGTTTACAGAATCTGCTGTGGTATCCACGAGGTAAGGTGGAATTCATTTCCCTTCTTGATCAGATATTTCCCACCTGAAATCACCTCAAGCTGCTCTGAATGAAAGATAATCTGCATGTGATGATTTGAGTTTGGATTTTCGTGCATCAGGTATGAGCATTTTTGTGTGCCAGAATAAAGCAGGTTTCAGAGGGCTGCTCTGGGTTAACTCTGCTTGGAGGGAAAAGCTCCATTCCACTACTGTGAAATTTGCCTGCTTTTGGTACAAAGTACTTCCCTGCAACAGATTGGGCCCTGGTTACTCCTTGATGTCCTGCCCTTTGAGCCAACTTGTGTGTCCTGAAATCAGAAGTAAAAACAACCCTGGAGTTCCACAATGACTCTCTCCCATTTAAGCAGCTGTTATTTGGTGTACAGCAACTTAAAACCAAAACCAACAACTTTGTTCTTGTTGGGGAAACCTCAACCAAGTTTCAGGCTTTTCTTTTTACTGTCATTCCAACATTGCTTTCCAGATTGTAAATGAGAATGTAAATTACTCTACCGTACCATGAATAATATAGAAAAAAGCAGTTAATGTTGCAAGAAAGAGACAAAGGCTTAGACTGGGTTAATGCTGCTGCAGAACAGGGGTGGGAGGAGGCAAGAGCAAGACTGTCTCAAGTCTTTGTAAAAGATATATATAAATAACCACTCCCCAGATGTTATACAAAATGATCCTTTTATTCCACAGGAGTTGTAAGGGCACTACAAAAATTAAGCTAACAAAAGTGTACGGCCTGCAAGATTACCTGGGGAAAATGAAATCCATGTTTACATTCCAGTATGCAACAGTTCCTAGAGGGTGAGTGCTCAAAAGAAATTCTGTGTAGGTAGTTGAACAACTTTTCACAATATTTACAAATAAATAAAAGGCATAATCCTATTTAGTACCTAGAAGATGGAAAAAATGTTTCAGTACATGTCTACTGTACTATTTATTTAGTCATCTACAACACTGATGTTTTTACAAGGTTGTAGATAAACTTTACTAAAGAAGCATTGTGTATTATACTGCACTATAGCAATGCAAATTAACAATGCAAATTAAATTTAACCGGAAACTAGAAAAATACTCGAATACCTCTTCATCTTTTTCTGAATTAATTAACCTTCTTGAAAACCTTCGTCTCAAATTTTTCCCTTTGTCTTTTATCTTAGATAAAATATTAAGTCAGAGGCCTTTTGGCATTTGCTTTATCATGGCAGAGGAACATTTTCAGTAGGACTGAAATGGTTTGTTGTGCTGTGCGGTGTGGGGCCGGGCGGTGTCCGGACCGGGCCGGGGGCCGCGAGCCCCTAACCGCCCGCAGGAGGGACACGGCGGGGACAGTGCGGGGACACGGCGGGGACGGGCCGCCGGGCGCCGGGGCCGCTCCGGTTCCTCATTTCCCGGCTGGGCCGTGCCTCCGGCAGCCTCGGCGCCGCCGGCGATGGACTACGAGCGCAACAAGGCGCTGCTGCTGGAGCTGCAGAGGGCGGCCGGCAGCGGGAACGATCGCTGCGCAGACTGCGGGGACCCAGGTGAGGCACTCTGCTCCCGGGCACTGCCCCAGCGGACAGCGGCCGGACCGGGGCCGGGGCCGGGCCAGAGCCAGTGCCGGCCGCCCCGCCGGGCTCTGCCCCGTCTGGCCGCTGCTCGGTCCGTAGCCGTGTCCGCTGGGGCCGTGCGGGGCCGGCTGCGCCCCTCGCCCCGTGTCCCGCGGGGCGGCTCCGGGACAGGGCTCGGGGACAGGGCTCCGGGACAGCGCTCCGGGACAGCGCTCCGGGACAGGGCTCCGGGACAGGGCTCCGGGACAGGGCTCCGGGACAGCGCTCCGGGACAGGGCTCCGGGACAGGGCTCCGGGACAGGGCTCGGGGACAGAGCTCCGGGGCAGGGCTCCGGGACAGGGCTCGGGGACAGGGCTCGGGGACAGGGCTCCGGGACAGGGCTCCGGGACAGGGCTCCGGGACAGGGCTCCGGTGCGGCTCCGCTGCGGCTCCACCCGGGACAGGGCTCCGGGAGCCCCGCGGGACCAGGGACCGCAGCACGGGGAAGGAAACCGCCCGGCAGCCGGCGCTTCCCCGGGGTATCCGTGGGCAGGGCAGGAGGAGCAGGGTGCGTGGGGTGGATTCCCAGCTCGGGGATGTGTCTGTGCGGCGGCTGCGGCGGCAGAGAAAGGCGCGGAGAAGCCGGGCATGGAGAACCCGAGCACGGAGAACCCGAGCGCGGAGAAGCCGGGCACGGAGAAGCCGAGCGCGGAGAAGCCGAGCGCGGAGAAGCCGGGCACGGAGAAGCCGAACACGGTGAAGCCGAGCGCGGAGAAGCCGGGCACGGAGAAGCCGAGCACGGAGAAGCCGAGCACGGAGAAGCCGGGCACGGAGAAGCCGGGCACGGAGAACCCGAGCACAGAGAAGCCGAGCGCGGAGAAGCCGCCGGGGCCGCGCCGGGCTGCCGCCAGTGCCCGTGCGGATGGGTCAGGGGCAGCCGCAGGAGCTGAATAAAGCGTCCAGTTTGCTTCTGTTTTAGCGCGACAGGGAGAAGTGGCTGGTGGCGCAGTGCAAGGAAAAGGTCTGGCCAGAGCACTCGGGGCCCGCGGGGATGCGCCTGTCAAAGCCGCCTCGGGGCGCGGAGCGGCGGCAGAGCAGGAGCCCGCACGGGCAGCGGGCACAGTGCTCGCTGTCGGTGGCTGTGCTCGGCTGTACTCTCAGGAGTGCACGCTGCCGGCGCCTGCCTTCCACTGTTAATTCAGCAGCAGCAGCTTTTCATGCAGAACTAATAATTAGCTGAGTTTTCCCATCACCACTCACCTGCCCGCACAGTCACCTTAATTCTAAAGCAGAGAGGCAGTTAAGGGATGTACAAACGCAGGGATCGTTCTCTGGGGAAAGCAGCTGTTGTTCCCCTGAGCACAGCAAAGTGATGGCCACAAACACTGCGGTGGGGCTCCACGTATTTGTTAGGTGTGAAGCCTGGCCTCTGCATCAGATGTGGGTTTTTACCCTTGCCGGTGGCTGTGCCTTTTCCTGTCTATTAATGGATTCTTTGTGTTTTTATCTAGATCCAGAGTGGGCTTCTTGCAAACTTGGAATATTCATTTGTTTGAATTGCTCTGGAATACATCGAGATCTTCCTGAAATCAGCAGAGTCAAATCCATTCGACTTGACTTCTGGGAGGGCAATTTAATAGAGGTACAGAGGAAAAAGCAATAATTCTCCACTTTTCATAACCTCCTTTGCCAGGTAATTCCTGTGCCATCCACCATGGACAGAGCAACAGAGCCACAGTTAACTGCATGGGTAACCTGAGGGGTTTTTTTATGACCTGCTCAATCAAATTACACTGATAGGTGACCATGTTCCCAACAGTCTGTGGTGTATATTTTTATATGCACAGTAACTTCTCACTGTGGTTTAGAAACCCACAAATATTTCCTGGTAGTATGTTCAATTAGGAAAGTAACATACACTTCTTAAATATTGCTTCAGCCTCTCATCATTCAGTTGAATTGTGCTAATAATACAATCACAGTTAATACCTGGGAGGAGATAAAATAATAGGGAGATCATAAACAAATTTTCTCCTAATTTTCTTTTGTTCTTTTCATCAACAACCACGGTTTTGTATTCACACACGATTCAGAACTGTAAATACTGAAAAAGGAGCATCCACCTAAAAATAGTAAACTGTAATGCCAAAGGGAATTTATAAATGTATGTAAACACACACTGAGAGTTATGGCAAGACTCAGCAAAAAGTACAGTGCTCCTTTTGATACAGGTCTCACTTTATGTTCACCACATGGTGTTGATTTGCAGTGACACACCTGACTGTAATTTATTTTGTATTTCAGTTCATGAGGAATCACGGGAATCTCTGGGCCAAAGCTAAATTTGAGGCCAAGGTCCCTCCATACTATTACATCCCCAAGTCCTGTGACTGCCTGTAAGTTGATGGTGTATTCACTGCTGCAGACCTTTACATCTGCTTCCCTTGCAGGTCTCCTTGGCTGGCTGCTGAAACTAGAGACAGATCAGCTTTATCCGTGTTTTCCTCTTTCAGGGTTTTAAGACAGCAGTGGATTAGAGCTAAATATGAGCGTGGGGAGTTTCTTGACACCCAAGTCTGCCAAGATCCCTGTTCTGCAGGTAAAAGGATTGTCAGGGAGGTCTCAGCCTCAAGGCTGACAGCACAGTGTTCTGTTGGCAGCTTTGGAGATCTCTAAGGTTGACCTCTCACATTTGAATTGCTGGATTTGCAGTCGCTGCTTTGAGAAGAAACTCCCAGGAAAAGGCACTTCCAGAGGTGCTAGGGTATATCCAGCTCTTACTGTTCTCTATTTCTCCACTGATTTTTTCACATGAGGGGAAAATTCTCAGATGGAGAAGAGACTTGAAACTGTGCCACATGAACCCTTAGCTAAACAGTCCTGCCTTGTGCCACCCTGCTCTGACGTTACCTGTCTGGTCTGCAGGCAGCCGCGAAGGATGCCTCTGGAAGCTTGGGAAGGGACGCAAGCAGTTCCAGAAGAGGCAATTTCTCCTGTCAGCAAGGGAAGGGGTGATGAAGTACTACAGCAAAGAAGTGAGTTCTTCAGCCAGAGCTGGCCATAGGCAGCAGTAAACACCCATCCTCAGGCCCAGCACAAGTAGCTTTGGCTCAGTTTTGCAGCTTGTGCTTAGAGCAGTCCACACGTTTCCCCATTTACATTCGTGGTATATTGGACAATTTTGGATGTAGTTCTTTTGCTCATCCCTTATCTCAACCGTGCAGCCTCCTTCTGCTTAGCGAACTAAGGAAATGGATACTGGCAGTTGAGCAGCAAGACAAAGAAGAGATCTGCTGACAGTTGATAACTCTTACATTATCAAAATACCCTCTCATCAGCTCTGGTCCTCAACAGGACTCCTTTCTGTGGGGCACTGTAGCTAATTGTTCCCTAACTAGGAGGCTGGAGACAGACCCATCCCTTGCAATGCAGAGCCAGCCCTCTTTCACAGTGACCCAGCATTTGTCAAGGAATCTTTATAAGTTGTTTGATGTTGCATGTAATTAAGGCTTTGTGTTTCAGGTATATCCAATATTCAGGTATTTTAGGACATCTGCTTTCTATTCAGTAGGGATCTAGTCTCATACAGCTGATCTGTGCTGCAGCACATTCCCTGAGAGCTCTTTAACACAGTGATGCTTTTCATTTCACAGTCCAAAGGTCCAAAAGCCGTGATCAGCGTTGAGACTCTGAATGCAATGTTCCAGGTGGAGAAAATAGGACACAGTCATGGGCTGCAGATCACATACATCACAGAGGGTCAGACAAGGAACCTCTTTGTCTATCACGAAAGTGGAAAGGTGACTATAATGGAGATTCTGGAGTAAGCAGGATGCTTAGATGTTGGATGTGTATTTTGGAAGAGTTACCATGTCTACAAGATCTAGTTTTACTTGGCATCACTAAGGCTTGTAGAACACAGGAAGCTGCAGGATCTGATACTCCTAATGGTAGCATCTTGCTCCTTTTCTGTTGGGGGATATATTCAACCTCACCCTTTGGGTGGTCTTCAGTGGTACATTGATGTAAATCTCTGTAAGGTAACTGCCTCGTGGTTTTACACAATTTCATTATTAAATTTCTTGACAAACATAGAGATTATTGTTCTACAGTATTTCTAAGCCCATAATGATAATTTTTAAAAGTATCTCTGTAGATATTGTTCGACTTCTGCTTCTTCCTTCAGCAGAGTTCTTCTGTCTTTCCAGCTACAGAGGTTTTTAAACAACCCATAACAGAATCAACTGAAAAAGCTTGTGTATACAGGCCTGGGTGACTTTCATGCTGAGAATGTCTTGGACCTCCCAAGAGGGGCATTCTTAAATTATTTCCAAGGGACAATGTTTTTCAGGTGTCTGGGGCAAACACTGATTCTCTCTGCCCCTTGGGGAGAAAGCACCTCTTTACAGAGGGGTCACAAGGAAGGAGAAGGGCATTTTGGAGAAGCAGTGCTCTGACTCTTCTTGTTAATCTTTGTCTGTGTTTGCTGTTTTCCCAGGAGATTGTCGACTGGTTCAATGCTATTCGGGCAGCACGTTACCATTACCTCAAAACAACCTTCCCCAATGTCCCTGAGCCTGAGGTGAGAACTGAACAGGGCCTGAAGCAGTCTGGCCAGACATACATGAGAAAACATTTTCTCACTTTTTCTCACAGTCAGGTGCTCAGAAAGCAGCACTTGGGTCCTGAGAACGGACAGAAGAGGTAGAAGGAGAGATCACACTGAATAATATGCAAAAGCTTAGACAATAATTAAGGCTTTAAAGTCTCCATGTGATCCTTACACAATGTAATCTGTCAAAAGTATTATGTTCCTTCTTACTTCAGACTTCCCTTTACCAAGCAGCCAAAAAAATCCCAGACCCCAAAAGCCACAATTGATGGTGATTAACTTTGACAAAAACAGAACAGAAATGCAGTCTTGAATGAGACAGCCTGTCCTGGTTTTGGTTGGGACAGACACAGACTTTTTTGTGTTTGTCTTCTCCTAGCTCATACCCAGGATCACAAGAAATTTTGCCAAAGAAGGATATATGGAGAAAACAGGACCAAAAGTAAGTGCATACGTGGTGTTACAAACAGGATCATTCCAGATAGAGAACATTTGGTAGTTCAGAGATGCTGACTCCTGAGAGATTTGCTCAGTGACTCTCTGCTTCCTGGGCTGATAAAAGATGCTCTGCTCAAGCCTGAGGTGTTTTTAGGGGCCACATTGTATTTTGTGTGGAAAATAAGATGGAGAAGAAGAATCCCTGAAGAGTAAGCAAGGTGGATTAGCTGTCAATGGACAGTAAAGGGCTGTTACACAACCCACTTGGGTGCTGTGTCTGCTAACTTCAGCTCCTGCCACAGCAGAGCGTGACGTGTGACAGCCCCTACTTCTCTGTTTCACTTGGAGTCAGTGGCACTTCAGGCACATCTACTCAGGGCAGCAAAGTGTCATTGGAGCAAATTTCTCTGCACTGAAGCCAATAGTCTGGTTTGTTTTATTGTGGGAAGTGTTTGGGCCAGTACTGTTGGAACAGAGGAGTGAGGTTTTGGGCACTGCTGAAGGAGGAGATAAAGATCTGAGGTCTTGTTTGACCACAGCCACTTCTTGCCTTGCTCTCCTCTGAGTGCACCATGAGCCAAGTCCCATTACAAAGTTCAGTGGTGCATTGCTGATGCTGAATATGCTGGGGTTTGGCCCAGCTGTGCCAGTGGCCCAGCACCTCCTCTGCAGGTACTTGCACAGAGCATGAAAGAATTTGTGTTTTTTTCTTGAGGCCTAAATTCTGCCTAAACTGAGTTGAGTCCTAGAAGAGGCCTCTTCAGTTCAGCCTGGAGCAATTAATAGCTCAGGAATGGTCAGGTAAGTGTAGTTGATGGAATTAGCACTTAAAAAGCCCCCTCCAGTATTGTAGACCCAGAATTCTAGGGACAACCTTCCTGATCAGATTGTTGAAATTGATTGCTCACTCTGTTCACTATCACCACCGCCTCAGGGGTTGTTCTCTGCAGAGCTTTCAATCCATTTCATGCAACTTCTTAATCTTGTTAATTTGATTGCTTCCCTGCCCAAATGGTTGTCATTGAATGTAAATCTGTAGTTTGAGCCCAGGGAACAGAGAGAGCTGAAGGCTGCACACTGGAGGACTGTTAACAGCTGCAGGGATGAAGGAAACTCAACTCCAGCTCCAAGTCCTTTAAGTGATCCTGGGATTTGAATAGACCAAAGTCCACTTTGAGACTTGGGTCTTTAAAGAATTTCTACCATTTCCTTGCAGCAGAAGGAGGTCTTTAAGGTACGCTGGTTCTGCTTGGATTCTCAAGAAAGGAACCTGATATACTTTAAAAACCCACTGGTAAGAGGAGTGTTCTTTGTTCCACAGCCCCTTCATGGAGCAGGGGGGCAGGAAGGGTGTGTTCTATCCACCTTTTCCAGTGGCTGTGCCAGACTGGAGCAGCCCAGCCTCAAGAGCCCATTTCCCTTGGCAGAGGATGTCTCTGAAGCTGAGCTGGTTGGGAGCTCAGCCTGTAGAGTGGCTGTGAGGAAGATCTTCTAAAAGCAACTGCTGCCCATGGTGTTCATGGCCCTTCTCCCCCAGGCCTAGTGCCTCTGCATCTGTAACCTCAGCCAAGATGAGCAATATTCCAGTGTCAGGGGCTTGGCAGCCCCATGATCCTGGTTCCTAGCACTGCTTTAGCCATGGGCACGTCCTTCCCTGTCCCTTCTGAGCACCCAGCTCTGTAAGGGTGGGGCCTGCCTTCTCCTCCTGGGAATGCCTGTGGGTGCAGAACACCCCTTTGTTCCCTGCTGGTGTCCCCCCTCTGTGCCTCCCCAGACCCTGTCCCATGGCCAAGGACAGAGCAGTGTCTGCTGGAGCTCCACTGGCTGCTGGCTGATGCTGTCTTCTGCGTCCTCCTTTCCAGGACGAGTGTGCACGGGGCCAGGTGTTCATCGGAAGGAGGGAGGAGGGATATGAAGTACGAGATGATTTGCCCCAGAAGGTCTGGGCGAAGAAGAAAAAACCGGTGATCACTCTGGTCACACCCGTGAGGGAGTTTGTGTTTATCTGTGAGAGTGACTGGAAGCAGAGGGAGTGGATGGACGCCTTGAACAGAGTCATCACCCAGCTCTGATGTGCACAGGGAGCAGCAGGCAGCTGCATTCCACCTGGCTGCAGCTGCATTCCACCTGGCTGCAGCTTCTGGCCACACAGGGACGGGTTGTTCTCAACAGAGTGGGGTGAATGTTTCTTACAGCGCTGCATTTCTGGCACAATAAAAAAACAAGCCAAGTTTAAATTGTGAAGATACTGTAATGGAATCACTCATCTAATGGAATCACACAGATGCTCCTTGCTTTCAACAGTCTCTACTGTTTGGCTTTTTTGTGAGTGGCAAATCCAACACCCAGTGAATTTTTTTTCCAGAGCACAAACACAACACAGTGCCCTGGTGAACTCGTCAAGAGTACAGGATGATGATCAGACAGTGATCTGTCTCACCTAAGAACAGATGAAGCTTAATGAGCTTGATTAGAATGAACATTGAAAGGCAGAAACAAGTTTTAAAAGTATTTTTTTCAGTGACTTGCTTACAAACACTCCACTAGTGAGGACTAGCATTCAGTGTTGGAGGGGAGCCTTCTCTTCAGGTACCATTCACTGTGCAGGAACTGATGGAGACTGCACTGGCTGACACAGAGCACTGTGCCTCAAGACAATGTGAGATCTGGCTCTACAAAGCAGCAAATCATTCACACATTTCATTCTTCTTTGCAATAGCCCAATTTTACAAATCAAGAGGAAGTCTTGCAGACCAAGTTTCTGGTGTGGCTTCCACCTTCTGCTGACAATTTCCAGCTGGTCTTGAGATACTCAAAATAGTTCTTTTTTTCAGAAATGAGAAGTGCCAATACTTGCAGGAATTAGTGACACTAATTCTTCTTTCTCCCCAGCCCCACCCCCAGTGGAGTTGGAGTTGGGTTGTCATTCTGCCTTTCTCAGCCAGCTCATCGTCCAGCTCTGAGCCATGTGCGGTAGTTTTAGTTGTTGATACGCTCCCATGAACTTCCCTGTGTTCCAGGCTCTGTCCCCACATAACCCCGTTTATTCTAGCACACATGGTGGTGCAGCAATTCTGTTAAACGGCCTAATCCTGCAGCTCCCGAAATCAACAGAGAGCAGCTTCTGACTTGTACGAGGAATAGTGTCAGTCTTCATTTGTTAATTGTTATTTTGAGATGACCTCGGAAGGCTTTGGTCCCCCCAACAGCCTGGACAGGGTCTGCAGTGTGCTATGTTGTGCCACTGCTCTCCCGGCTAGGTCAGCAAATTGCTCGTGTCAGCAACTCTCACTATTACAAAATCGGGAAATTCACGGTGGAAATGAAATCGCGCAGATAACGGGGACTTTTTTGGACAGTCGGTGAAAGTCAAGGCCAGGCCCTAGAGAAGTTGTGCGTCACAGTTCATTTGCACCGGCAGCCCGAATCCTGCGGCCAAGGCCCGAGAGAAAAGCGGGGCAGAGCGGGGCAGAGCGGGGCAGAGCGGGGCAGAGCGGGGCAGAGCGGGGCAGAGCGGGGCAGAGCGGGGCAGAGCGGGGCAGAGCGGGGCAGGGGAGCCCGGAGCGGGGCGGAGCGGGGCAGAGCGGGGCAGAGCGGGGCAGAGCGGGGCAGAGCGGGGCAGAGCGGGGCAGAGCGGGGCAGGGGAGCCCGGAGCGGGGCAGAGAGGGGCAGGGGAGCCCGGAGCGGGGCAGAGCGGGGCAGAGCGGGGCAGAGCGGGGCAGAGCGGGGCAGAGCGGGGCAGAGCGGGGCAGAGCGGGGCAGAGCGGGGCAGGGGAGCCCGGAGCGGGGCAGAGCGGGGCAGAGCGGGGCAGAGCGGGGACAGAGCGGGGCAGGGGAGCCCGGAGCGGGGCAGGGAAGCCCGGAGCGGGGCAGAGCGGGGCAGGGCGGGGCAGGGGAGCCCGGAGCGGGGCAGAGCGGGGACAGAGCGGGGCAGGGGAGCCCGGAGCGGGGCAGGGAAGCCCGGAGCGGGGCAGAGCGGGGCAGGGCGGGGCAGGGGAGCCCGGAGCGGGGCAGAGCGGGGACAGAGCGGGGCAGGGGAGCCCGGAGCAGGGCAGGGGAGCCCGGAGAGGGGCAGAGCGGGGCAGAGCGGGGCAGAGCGGGGCAGAGCGGGCCCGGAGCGGGGCAGAGGGGGGCACAGCAGCCCAGAGCAGAGCACAGCGGGCCCGCAGCGGCACACCCTCTGCCCCGGAGGAGGAGCCCGGGGAAAGCGAAACTCGGCGGGCGCCGCGCTCCGCCCCGGGCCCGGCCATGGCTGTGCTCATCGAGCTGGAGCGGCTGCAGCGCGTCCTGGAGCTGCACTGCTCCTGCTGCCTGCAGCTGTTCGCCGAGCCCGTGCGGCTGTCGGGCTGCGGCCACAGCTTCTGCCGGGGCTGCATCGTGCGGTACTGCGCGGGCCGGCCCCGCGCCCCCTGCCCGCTCTGCCGCCGCGCCTTCGAGCCCCGGCACCTGCGGCCCAACCGCGAGCTGGCCGCGCTGCTCGGCCTGCTCCCGCGGGACATCGCCGAGGGGCTGGAGACGGAGCAGGGGCCGGCACCCTTCGCAGCTGCTGCCTGCCACGGCCGGAGCTCGGCAGCGCAGACACCTGGGGAGCAGGTACGGCCGCGGGCAGCCCGGGGCTCCGTCCGCGACACCAGGAGCTTCACCCCGCGACACGGCGGGACGTTCCGGGCTGACATCCCCCGGGACATCCCCGGGACATTCCCCCGATACCCAGGGACATTCCCCCGGTACCCAGGGCCTGCTGCCCGCGACATTCTGGGACAGCACCCTCGCCACAGCCCGGGCTCCATCCCACGGCACAGTAACACACGGGACAGATGGGTTCACCTGACACAGGGTGTGGGGCTCATTGCTGCTGTCTGACACATTGAGAGCTGCATAGCTGAGTTAGAACAACTAATAACTGCACATACTCAGTTCATGCATAATAGTACTAAGTGACTTCCTTGTGCTGAGTGTTAATTTATTGCATCAGCATTGCGTTGGAGAGTGCCGGAAGGACACATAACGTTATTAGACAGTGCTGCAGCTCCACCCGGCTTCACAGCACAGAATGGGACAGGTTCATCTTCTGGGCTCTGCTCAAAACGACTCCCAGAGGAGGCCATGAGAAAAATGTGTTGACCCTCACTATCGCAGCACTTACGTATCTTGCTCAGTGGAGCTAAGAGCATATTGAAGCTCACAATTACAGTTGAACATGTCATTAATTGGTGACTGTTGGTGTTGATTTCGTTGTGATTATTCCTACTCAGAATTGTGTCTTTCGGGCACCTCCTCAACCAGTCCATTGTCAGTGATGTAGGGAGTTTTTATTACCCTGCTGCTTAACCCAGTCATGCTTTCTCTGAGGTTTATATAGATAAATTGTCCAATGTGTCACTTTAAAGGAGGAAGAGATATGGGAGAGCTCCAAGCAACAAGAAATAACAGCAGAGACCATCCACCTGTTAAGAAAAGATCTCGATAAAGCAAAGGTACACATTGTACATTCATCACCTACAGAAACTTTCTGTTTCCACTGTTCTGGGCTGGAGATGTGATTGATTCCAGCTCAGAGCAGGAATCTGCCTTTTTGTTTCCTTCATTTCTGTCACAATTCTGTTTTTACTGCCCCAAATCTCACTGCATGTAATGCAGGATAGTGTCAGATATATTTTATTCCTTTGAATAAAGTTCTGGTCTGCAGGGGTCAGTCCAAGTGCACATTAGATGGGGCACTAAATCTCATATTCTCTGCATCTTTCCTAACCACACAATGAACTCCCTATTTTCTGCCTTTCAGGAATATACATCTCAGATCAAAAGCCAGATTATTAAAGATTTCTGTTGCATGAAGGAATATGTTGAAAGACAGGAGAGAAACACACTGGTGTTGATTGAACAAGAGCAAAAAGCTGCTCAGCAGAAAATTGAAGAGACTATTCACCAGCTCACAGACATCAAAGCCCAACCTGTAAGTGATGAAATGAAGTGGCGGAATTGGAGTAGAAAGTCTCAAGCTCGATGTCTGGGATAGCTGAATGTGTTCAGAGCCCCTTTGAGGTCCCCACTGCACCACAGACAATGATGCCAGTCCATGGACAGTGCTGTCAGCAGGGAGAGTTTGGGGTCAGAAATCCACAGGAGAAAAGGTACTGAGAAAGACACTGCCTGGGAGTGCAATTCACAAGTAGATTTTTTCCAGGCTGTTTCCTCCTACAGACTGTACACACAAAGAGAGCAACTTCAGATGTAGATTTCCACAATTTCTAAGTTAAGGCAGACAAAGCTTACCCTTTCCTCACACTAAGACATTTTCAAACTTTCGGTTTCAGTTCTGGAAGAAGGAAGTTGAAAAAAAATGAACTTTTGTTTTCATATGAATGAATACTTATGGAAATTGTAATATATGTATAAAGAAAAATCAGTCACGTTTTCTGTTTTCTTAGGGAAGACACTTCTTTTTTTAAATAAGAATATCCTTCCCTATTTCCTGTAAGATTTCAGGTTGGTTTGCTGAGGTAACTGTCCTATAAAGGGAACTTTTGATACAAAGAATAAGATGCTTGGAGAGATCACTGCTTTTTCCACTTATATCTGATCTGTGAGTTGAAATTACTGCTGTTGTTTACATCTTTCCCTTGTTATTTTGTCATAATTAGAGTGACATATCTGTGAGGCAGAGGTATGGAGGCTCACCTTCAAGAATTAATAAAATTATACTCGATGAGAAGCTTAATGTTGTCAAAAGTGCTGTGGAAGATCTTAAGAGAAAATTGGAAACTTTACTCTTGGAGAATTATGCTCAGCAACTCCCACCACCAGGTGAGTTTTCCTGATTTTGAAATCTTTTTCTTAAAGATAGTGGATCTAGGAAACAGATTAAAAATATTTGTGCTTATGTGCAATATTTTCATGTGCAAATAAAACAAGAAACACGCTACTCAGCAAAAAAATAACACTAAGAATTTTTAAGACAGA
The DNA here is from genome assembly GCF_009819655.1 of Sylvia atricapilla. Taxonomy (NCBI): domain Eukaryota; kingdom Metazoa; phylum Chordata; class Aves; order Passeriformes; family Sylviidae; genus Sylvia; species Sylvia atricapilla. The sequence continues at coordinate 11,546,651 of NC_089157.1, read as the reverse complement.
AACTGCTTTATCTGCATAGAACAATCAAACTGCTTTACCCATCTCACTCTTCTGACAGTTCCCTTCTGACCACACCAGCGTAGAGTGCTTTGTTATTTTGGGTAAAAATGTTTGCCTACACGCCCTTTGTAATTTATACAATCCAAAAAAAAGCAATTTCTTGTTTTGTACTTGAACCAGTAGCTGGTTTTATTTAAGGTGTATTTACCTTTAGAAGCTTAAATTCTTCCTGTGTACATTTTGAAGAAATGCCTTAACCCTTCACTTATTTTTGTATTTAGTGCAGCCTGCAGACTTGTACCAGGAGCCAAGTGTCAGCTCATCATCTCCAGAGGCTGCAGCTGAAAGTCCTGAACCAGCCAATTCCAGCCAGTTTTCTCAGTGTAAGTATCCAAGCCAGCAGGACTCCTAACAAAATCCAGGTGACCCTGAGACTGGATTTGCTGAGGAAAACTGCCCTTGCCAACATCAGGAGATGTGGCTGTTCACTGAGGCTTGGAAACACAGTGGAGTTGCCATGAATGACTCAGTCACTGACACACTGTGTAACACTGTGCCCGAGTGCAGATGTGGGATAAAAAGGAGATAAGAAACCTGTTTCATGTGAGCTGTGTGGTAGCTTATGTTGGCTGCAGAGTCTGAGCTGGTGTGCAGGGAGTTACTGCACCTCACTGAGCTTTGTTGTTAAGCTGTAATTACTCCAGCTGTTACTTGAATTCTGCATCGTTTTGACAGAAACATGTTTACAGTCAACACACTCTACTACAGCTGTAGCTTAACACAGAAAACAAATGTTTTTGCTGATAAAATATGTAAGAACTTGTGCCAGTGAACGGATGACTGTAAGCTCTATTAAGGTAAGCGTCCCATTTAGTGTTGACAAAAAGGTAATTTTAAAAAAAAAAGATTGTGGCTAGGAGTAAAATCCATCTTGTAGGGTGTTGCAGCATCCCTCTTGTTAGAGGGTAGAAATGAGTTGAGGCATAGACTTCTTGTTTATCACAGCATGAAAAGTCCTGGTTTATTCCTCTTTCCAGCTCAACCATCCCGACTCCAGCTATTCCCTGACCCTGGCTGCAGCAAGCTCCTGCTGTAGGTTTCCCTTGCAGCCTCTGACTGCTGGTTAGTTCCTGCTGAGCTCTGACTGCATATATTTGTTTGCAGACTCTGAATGCAGGCTTTTACCTGGCCAGATTGTGACTGCAGCTTCCAACAACAGGCTCTGACTGCAGACCCAGAGTGACCTCACAACACTTGATTCTCTCCCCAGGATCCTCCACAATCCTCCCACCACCCACTAACCCACTCCTTTTTGTCACATTTATCTTTACTGGATACTCACCAGGGGCAAGGCTGTGTTGTGTCATTTCTCAGGGGTGAGGTCACTGTATTCCCTTCTCCTGCAGCAGGGTGCTCAGTACTTTCACCTCTCCACTGGAGTGCAGCAGTCTGTGGTGGATGCTTACACAGTTGTGCCTGTTAAATGTTTCAGTACTCCCAGGATACAGATAGTGCTTGGTGGAGGATTCTGGAATTTTGATTAAGGTTTATGCTGCGATCATTTGGTTTCATTTCTCTCTTTGCCTGCATGTGAGAGTGCTTTCCTTTCTGCCTTTCAGGGGCAGCTGATGTGACTTTCGACCCTTCAAGAGTACACAAGCACTTGGCACTCACAGCCCAGAACAGGAGAGTGGTGGTTTCCAGCCAGCTGACCACTTACCAACCATCACCCAAAAGATTCTGCATCAGCCAAGTGATGTGTTCACAGGGCTTCTCTACTGGCTGCCACTACTGGGAAGTCATTACCGAGGACAGTGATGGATGGGCTGTTGGAGTTGCTCAGGAAATGATTGGTAAAAGGGACAAATTGGGAAGAACTGAGCATTCCTGGTGTGTAGAATGGCTGGGCCCTAAAAAACAGCTGTCAGCGTGGCATAAGGATCAAGAAACATTATTACACAAGGACAAACCGCTGAAGGTTGGAGTTTTCCTGGAGCTACAAAAGAAGACTGTGTCATTTTACTCCATCGCTGACCAAGAAATGCTTTTGCACACCTTTGAAGTCAGTGTCTCAAATCCTCTGTACCCTGCCTTCTGGCTGTACACTCTAGAAAGTAATGGATCTTTAACTCTAAGTCAGCCAAACAGGAGATAAAGCCTGTTGAGAACAGGGACAATTTGGCCAATGACTGCACAGTTCCTATAAAATCCTCAGCGTTTAGCACAGGAGTGTACTAAGGAATTAATGCATAACTACCCAGGCTTTCCTGGGAATCTGCAACTGATACTGCTCTACTTCTCCTCACACTGTGCCCTGGTCCAGCCATAGTTCATTAAATCCCAGCCTATGCCAAAGGCAGTAACCACCTCTGTGGGACTCAGGTGGGTTTCTCAAGCAGCTTTAAGTAGTCCCAGGATATCCATAGGAAAGAATATACTAAGGAAGCTCTAACTTTGGGGATAAGCCTTTCTCTCATGGACCTGATTTTTCCTACATTGATGTAAAAAAAATACAGGAGAACAGATCATGCCATTCCTTTTTGTCAAGTGGATTTTCTTTATAGACAGATCTGATTGATCAAGGAATGCTCAGAGGGCAAGATGTTACTGATGTGAGGTATGAAAATCTTTTCCTTTAGGGTAGACACTAACTAGGAAATAGGTTTTGGATTTGGGGACCTGACACTTCAGGGAGGTGTCCCAGAAGAACATTGTTCCCACTGGAACCATATTTTAGTCTTGCCCAGGCCAAAGGGCCTGGTGGTGGTGTGACAGTGGGCATGGTTGTGGAAGCAGGTGTTCAGGTATGGTTATACCAGCTGATAAATCATGCAGTCACTCTCCTGGCCTTTTAAAGGGCCTGCAAACAGGGCCGTGCCCTGGGAAGGACCATCTGGTCTTGCCAGCAAGAGAGACAAAGCAGCAGGTTCTCAGTCGCCTGTGGAGGGTGGAGGGACCAGAGCTGAGGTCCCACAAAACCTACAGACAGGTTGATTCCTGAGAGAGCCACTGCTTCATGCAGGCAAACTGGAAACAGCATTCCCAACAAACAAAAGCTTTTTCAGGAAGACTGTGGCATTTCAGAATTGACAAAATAAATAGTTTATTGTGAATAAAGCATGTGGGATTCAGCTATCACATTTAGTGGAATGGAGTAATTGACAGAACTGCTGCTCACCTTTAGTTAATCTCTGCTGTCACTGAGCACTGTGATGGGCTAAATGCACATTTGTGTGCTCCAGGGGTGTGTCTTTCAGAATCTCCAAGGCTGGGGTAGCTTTCCTAGGATAGCCAAAGCCACACTATTGAGGTGTCCTTTGCTGGTTCATCTGGAAAAACAGCAGCTACAGCATGAACTCACTGGATATCCTTAATTCATTCCCCACACGGGAGTTGTGCCCTGGTGCAGCAATTTGTTAGTGTTTGGATCACAGCAACAACACATAACACCTCAGTGCCGATGGGAACCCGCTGTGTCACTACCTGAACACTGGGAAGAATTTCCCGATGAGGTGATTAAACGCTGGAACTGCCCAGGCCGGAGCCACCATCCCTGGGGAGGTTTAAGGAGAGCGTGGGCATGGCGCTGGGTGCCTCGGTCGGGCTGAGACGGTGCCGTTGGCTCATAGCGATGATCTCGGAGGCCTTTCCTCCCTCAGTGCCGGTGTGATCCCCGGCGTGCTCCGAGTGCCCCGGGCTGTACATGAGCGCTGGCTGGGCTCCCGGCCGGCCCTGGGAAGCCGCCGCCTCCCGCCCGCTCCCTCAGGGCCGCCGCCGCCCCGGGCTGTCCCTCAGCGCTCACTGCGCTCCCGGCCGGCCCCGGGGAGCCGCCGCCTCAGGCCGGCCGGCCGCCGCCTCCCGCCCGCTCCCTCAGGGCCGCCTCAGCCCCGCCGCCTCCCGCCGCTCCCTCAGGCCGGGCTGGGCTCCTGCCCGCTCCCTCAGCCCCGCCGCCTCCCGCCCGCTCCCTCAGCCCCGCCGCCCCGGGCTGTCCCTCAGGCCGGGCTGGGCTCCCGCCCGCTCCCTCAGCCCCGCCGCCCCGGGCTGTCCCTCAGGCCGGGCTGGGCTCCCGCCCGCTCCCTCAGGCCGGGCTGGGCTCCCGCCCGCTCCCTCAGGCCGGGTTGGGCTCCCGCCCGCTCCCTCAGCCCCGCCGCCCCGGGCTGTCCCTCAGGCCGGGCTGGGCTCCCGCCCGCTCCCTCAGGCCGGGCTGGGCTCCCGCCCGCTCCCTCAGGCCGGGTTGGGCTCCCGCCCGCTCCCTCAGCCCCGCCGCCCCGGGCTGTCCCTCAGGCCGGGCTGGGCTCCCGCCCGCTCCCTGAGGGCCGCCGTCCCGCGCAGCCGCCGCGCAGCCGCCGCTCGCGGCCGGTCCCTCGCGAGCCGCCGTAGCGCGCCGCCCCGCTCCGTGAGGGGAGCCCGGGCAGGCCAGGCCGCCGCCGCTCCCCGCCCGATGTGAGCGGCCCCGGGCCGGCGGCAGCCAGCGCGGCCATGAAGAAGGACGTGCGGATCCTGCTGGTGGGAGAACGTGAGTGCCGAGGCAGGCGGGCCGGGGAAGGGTGCGGGCCGCCGGCTGTCACCTCGGCCCGGTGGCGGGAGGCTGAGCCCGGCCCGGGCGGGGAGCGCGGGGCAGCGCCGGCCCCGGGGGGCAGCAGGGCTCGGGGCCTGAGCGCTCGGAGCCCCCGGCTCCCTGCTCTGGGCACCGGCACGGCCGGGACTCTGCTGCCTGGACGTCCCTGGGGATGACACCGGGGTGGAATTCTTGCCCGCTGTTTGGCCACGGCCTGTTAAACTTTTGGGATTGGTTTCTTTCCTTCTACCTTTTTTTCTTGTTCTTTCTTTTTTTTTCTTTGTACCCGTGTGAAATTGGCACTTGCACGGTTCCCGTTTACTGACTTTGGAAGTCCGTGGCCTGATGTGCTCCTGATGGTTCTAGGTCGGGTGTTGTGAGTCTGTGGCCAGGACCGGGGGGTCCAGATCCCTATTTTTGCTTTTAGCTTTCTGTGTGACCTTGGATGAACAGCTCACACGTAGGTGCGTGCCAGAGGTGCTGTGGGTCTAGATTTTTTCATGTGTTCCTAAAACTGTGTCCTGAAGTTGACGCTTCGGTACCCGAATAATTGCCAAGGCTTGCAGAGGCTCCGCTTCTCCTCGGTATAAATAGCAGCCAGGAGCTTCTCTTAGTTTGCAAAGCGAGCTTGAGTTCCTCGAGGGGGAAGAATGCAGAGTAATTACCAAGTGTCATTAGTAAAATTACCTGGTTATACTACGAACAAAGCTTTCCTGAGGGTTGAATGCCCCATATATATTTATAGCGCAGCTGATGCAGTTGTGTTACAGTGCGGGTTGGCTCTGTCTGTGCTGCACAGAAGGGCTCTCTGTGACTTTCCTAGAGAGGCATCTTGAGGGAGCTGTCACTGTGCAGAAGGAGCTAACTCCTTAGGGCTGTATTTGGTTAGTTTTGCATGCCTGTGTTTAGGAATCGTGGCTTTGAATACCCGGATTAATTCCTGTTTAGCACACATGCCCGGTGTATGTCACTGCCTTAGGCAGGGCTGTGTTCTGGGCCGCCTCTGTGCAGTGCTCTCAGCACAGCTGTAACAGGTGCTTTCTTCTGGCACCAAGGTTCACGGTGTGTCCAAATGGGAGTATTAAAGATACAGGTGTCTTAAATCCTGCAGTGTGTAGTGTATGGCACACATATCAGAGATTGTGAGCGTCTCTGCTACACCTTTGTTTGATTGTGGTGAGGAGGAGGGAGAAATTTGTTTTACAGATTGGTAAAACTTGTCAGTTATAGTGCCAGTCCTGCTTTGTGTATGTATCTCATGTATATTTATTATACATAAACATATAAAATATTATACATAGACTAACTTGTCTGAAACCACAAGTTAGTCCAGACCGTATAAAACTTGTTAGATGGAAACAGCAGACCATCAGGTTTGGAATCTGAAATATGCCAAGAACTCTTTACTGTAAGCCTGTTCCAAGACTCAGCCTTTTTCATCTCCATTGATGCACAGTTTAGGTTTCAGTCGGTTTAGTCCTCGTGTGCAGGGTGCAACATCAGTTTTTAATAGCCAGTAATTTTCAGATTATGTTCAGCATGTTATGCAGCAGGATGTAAAAGACTTATGTATGAGGAAAAAAGACAAATTAATTACCATAAAGTGCTGTGCTGCTTTCCTTCATTCCAGTCAGCTGATACTGTTTAGGCTGTTATTTCTAAGACTGTAAACAGATTGGGAAGGACAGAGGGTTGACCTAGATTTGAACAAAATAACCCAAATCTCTACACTAGAACCTATGGATTCTCATAAAACTCAAGGACACTAGAAAGTGTATCAAGAGCTTCTAAATCCTGGACATTTACTTACCAGCAGCACACAATCTTCTCTTTTCAGACATAAGAAGTGGGTTTCTGTATCTGCAAAACCAGTTTTGTCACTGTTTCAGGTTAGGACTGTCTTGGTCAGGTGCAGAGCACACATCACTATTTTCACTGAGTAGTAACTTTACTTACCTATAAGGAAAGTACTCCTCTTTTCTCCCTGTGGAAACAGGAGAGCTCCTGAAGCTCTTTCAGTCCTGTCAGGGTGGAAGAGAAGATGGAGGTGAGGCAGTAGGATGCCTGGCAGTTTAAGTTAGGATTTTAGTTCATTGGAGTGTCTTTGATGGAAGCACAACTGCCTTGCTGTTAGGAAACCTGCAGCCTGGTGCTCTGCAGGGAGTACCACCAGGGAGAAGTTTACAGCTGCTCTCTGTAAGGAAAGCAGAAATCTTCCTCCTCAGAACAGCTTTTCTTCACTTCTGATATTTTTGTTACGACTACTCTTCATCGCGGTAAGTTAAAGAGAAGGTTTTATTTCTGGCTGCCAGAACATGTTACTGTACCAAAAATAGACCTAGATAAGTTGAGTGTACCCTGACTGGCTCATCAGTTCAGCAGCAGCAATTCCTGCACAGAATCAAGCAGTGGTACAATCATTCCTCTCTGTCTTCCACATTCACAATTCCAGTTACACTGAGATTTAAATGCAGCTGAACACCTCCTGTCCCCTGTGACATTTTCTGTTGGTCCCAGGGAGTGACACAGCTCTGCCTGGTGCTGGGCAGTGCCTTGGTTGGGAACACTCCTGCTGCCAGGCTGAAGTTGAGTTTTGCAGCAATTGAGAGCTGTTGGAAATAGTCCCAGAGGATATCTGAATGTGAACCTTTTCGTTCTTAAGAAATGTCTCAAAACCAGATAAAGCAGTAATAAATAGTCTTACAAGGTGTCCAGAGGACCAGAAAATTCACAGATGAAGGGGTTTAGAGAGAATGGAAGAGAAGTTACCAACTCTTGGTTTTAAATGGTCACGTTAGAGCTTCCCAAAACCAGGCAGCTGAGTTGTGATATCAGAATTCTGACCTTTGCAGGTAAACAAAGTCATTTATTTGATTGAATGGTGTTGGGTACTGAAGCTGAGATGATCATCTTGGATTAAGAACACTGTGACTTTAAAAGGGCTGGTGGTTTGGGGTATTTTTCACTTTTAGTGGGGGACAGCTCATTTGTATCAAAGGGATTAAGCTCTTGCACTTTAAAAGTAGTCAAAGTACTGCAAACTTTGTCCATGTCCTCTTATCCTGCTCTCATCCTTGGTATTTTAGAGCTGAAGTACAATCATCAGATCAAGAATTCTATAAAAACAGTTAATTTCTACAAGCTTCTGTGTATGCTTTCCTCATTTCTGTTTCTGCACTTGAATGAAAGCATTTCTAGTTTGTTTTGATTATTTGTTTGTTTTAGTGCTGTATGTTAAGGTGAAAACTTGGCAATTCTCATGTGTAGGGCAGAGCAGAATTTCCTTCTGGAGGAAAGGCACAAGTGGGAGATGATGCCCAACTTTTGGCAATAAAAGAATCCTGAGAAATTTCCTGTCATCCCTATTTAACAGGGTTAAACAACAGCTTCAGAGTTTTTATTGTGCTGAACTGGAAAGTGTTTTTAAAATCTTCCCAGTTTAAGATGGGATGCAAGTGTTAAGTGTAACAGAATAAATTATCTAATACCTGTTTTTAATGCTTTTGCAGCCAGAGTTGGGAAGACGTCACTAATTATGTCTCTTGTCAGTGAGGAGTTCCCAGAAGAGGTAGAGCACTTTTATTTGTTCTCTAAGTTTTATTTCTATCTTGTAATATAATACGTTAATAAACTGGTTTAAAGTAATGTTTAAAAACAAAATAAATCTTAAAATGGCAAAGATTACTTCAGGAAGAACGATGTAGGTTAGTTTAAATATATCTCTGCATGAAGATTAGAAATTTAAGCTCTAAGTTACTTTCTTATTTTTCACATTGTTAATTAAATTAATTGTTTTATACGTGACGAATGGTAAGTTTTTTGAGGAGTTGTAATTGGTTCAAACTGGCAGCAAATTTCAATGTGAGAGACATAAATGGGAAGGTGCTGGAAGAGACACAACTATCAATTATTTGGGGGCTGCTGCATTTAAAGAGCAATTAGATTGCAAAATGATTGAGAAGGAGGAATTATAAGTCACACTGTGTAACTTCTACTTAGCCATTTTTTTGTAACTAAGCAAGCATTGCCCTTATTTCTGTCTTAGAAAAATGTTTTATTGGTTCTTGAAGTAAAAACTGCAGAAAAAGGTCCTTCTACATATTATTCCTTTAAAAAAGCAGCACACAGTTTTCTCTGCACCATAAAAAGAGCCACGGCTGCTGCAAATAGTTAAGCTTTTTACATATAAACACGAATGTTTATTTCTTCTGCTCACAGCTCTTAAAATAGACATCATGTGCTGCTCTTTGAATCTGCTCTGCTCTGGGTTTAATGGAGATCAGTAGGTTACCCCAGCTGAGGAGTCCCGATTGGACTGTGAACATAACTGAATTTTGTTAACAGAATTGAATTTAGTGCTGAGCCTTGCAGGTGAATAGGAGATCCAGTTCCTTTGGCAGGTTGTTTCTCATTGAGTTTAGTGAGTTGTAGTCCTCTGCTCACTCCTCAGCTCCTTCCTGCAGCATAACCTGGAATATTCATCTGAATTGGCATGTTGAGAAAAAGCATGATTTATATGTAATACAAGACCTCCCTGAAATTACAAAAGGAACTTTTGTAAAGATACTGCAGCCTGGAAAAGCTGCTGAAAGAGAGCTGCCCAGTTTCTCAGGCCAGTCAGGCAGATCAGAGCAGCATTAACAGGACTCCAGGCTGGGAAATAGTGTTTAAAGTAAAGGGTGTTAGCAGTAATCACTCTTGAGGAAGATCTGAGCAGAGCCTGAAGCTTTGCAGAGAGACATTCTTGTGGTGATTGACTTTTCTTTTTCCCTTCTTTCACTAAAAGTAAAGTATTGTGAAAGTTCAGTGTCAACAGGTGAAGGGCAATAAATAATGTGCAGAGTTTCATTGAAGTTAGGTTTAAGTTGATTGTTCCTGAATACAGGTTAGTGTTCTTGGGGGAAAAGGGCTGTCAGGGTTTACAGCATTTTTCAGAATTAGCTATTTTTTAACATTATGTTTTGCTTTGCAGGATTTTCTGAAATTAATGTTTAGTGTTGTCAGGTTACAACTGTGTAAAAATTGAGACTTGTATTTTGTCTGTTGTGCTTGTTTGGGTGTTGGGTAGCGTGGGTTTGAGTTTTATAGAAGTATTCATTGAATTTATCCTTAAGAGCATTGCTTTTCTGCCAAGCATGCAAGGAGTTCCAGCTGCAGTAACTAGACAGGTAAAAAACGAGAAGGTAGCAGTGACTTTCTGTACTTCAAAAAGAGAAAACCAAACAAATAAAACCCAGAAGTACTTGAATAACTAAATAACTTGGACAGCTCCCATTAGCTGCTGTGTTTAAAGCTGACTAAATGGCAGCTGTGTTATGGCAGATGAGTGTTTTCACCAGCTGCATTCTCCTGAAAGGCTCTTTCTTGCTGTTCCTTTCACCCCAGGTTCCCCCCCGGGCTGAGGAGATCACCATTCCAGCTGATGTCACTCCTGAGAGGGTGCCAACCCACATCGTGGATTATTCAGGTGGGGACTGCTCCGTGCCTCAGTGAGCTGTGTGGGATTGTCTGCCTCAGCAGCCCCCCTTACAGTCACACAGTCTGGGGCAGAGCTACAGCACAGCCTGCAGGGAACAGAAACTCTCTGAATTTCTAAATCAGGACACCTCATAGGTTTGGGTCCCTTTACACTTTCGTGGGTTTTGTATTTTAATCTGATTGCTGAATGGATAAGTAGATTCACCGTGAAGGTTGATGTGCTGCCATAAATCTCTGCAGTTGTTGCCACAGCTGGAAAAACCCTTGTGCCAGTTAGAGTGCAGGCCAAGAGTTAGGCCATGTGAGCAGGTACCTTGCTGTCTTCTCTCTCCCATCACTGCTGAGGAAATGTCTTTGATCTGTTTTACACCTAGAAAAAGAAATGATGCTTTTTTGTTCTTCTTGTTGGACTTGATCTCAGATTTATGTGGTTTTCTTTCTCTTGAATGAATTTTTATAGATTCAGTTACCAAAAGCTTGGTATCACTACAAAAATCATCACCACTGTTATAAAATCAGCATATGTCATATTCTGATGTAAAAGTTTACATTATAGAAAAAAGGGGCTGTTGAGAAATGTGGAAGGATGCAAACTATGACTTGTTCCAGAAAGAACCTCTGTACAAATGTAATTATTCCTCTTCAAAATAATTGTAAAAAAATGATGTGCAACAGTCTGTTTCTGTCTAACAAATTAATGGGTCAATTTAATTATTGTTTTGGAAGGAGCACTCATTAGAATATTTTATAAAAAGAAGTTTAAATAACAAGATTTTGACAAAGCTGTCTCATGAGCATTCTGAAATACCATAATTCAGTTTCATAAGGGTTTTTGTTTGTTTGTTTGCAAAAATTTTAGTATTAATTAATAACTTCTTCTATCAAATGCAGAAGCAGAGCAAAGTGATGAGCAGCTTTACCATGAAATATCACAGGTAAGTGTACTTTAGTGTTTGCTAAAAAATAATTTAGGAAAAGGTCTTTCCTTTGAAGTTCTTTCCATTACATGGGCTTCAGTTTGAATTGAAGGAAAAAACCTTTCCTGCTTGGCATTTTCTGTGTTGTTTTGTGACTTGTGCTATAGGAAAGAGACATCTATTTAAGAAATCTTAAATAAAGGAAGTAGGTATTAGCATTGTGTTGGTGAATTGAACTTAAGCTTTGTCCTTCCAAGTGAAAGGACAGAACCAAATATCCTTTAATCAGGAAACCAGTTTTGTATAAATAATTCTACCCTGAAAATATCCATTTTGCTTCTTTCTGTCACATGGTACCGTTGCATTTATGAATAGCACAGGATGACTTTGTCATCCCTTCCATTTGCTATTTTCAGTGCTTTCTGAGCACCTTTGCACATTCTCTGCACAGTCTGTCGTGGTGCTGTGTTCCATTTCTGGCATTCAGTGTGGTGCTTCAGGGAAGGCTGCACATTGTGCCTCCTGGATTTCCTGGTGGCACAGGTCTCTGCAGCTGTGATTGTCACACTGCAAGACAGGCTTTTGGGCACTTCTTACCACATGAGTTCTTTGTTTTAATCCTCTTGTTCAGGCTCCAAGTAGCTCAGACAAGCCAGGAGCAGAGTTCTGTAGTGAGTTTACTCTGATGTTGGCATGTGTGGTCTTTAATGGTCTGTGTTGCTCAGGGGGTTCTGAGCAGTGGAATTCCATGCCTTTCCTTTCTCTTCATTTCAGGCAAACGTGATTTGTATAGTCTATGCTGTTAACAACAAGAATTCTATTGATAAGGTACAGTAACACGTTTTATCCCATTACTGAGCTGTAACTTGTGCACTGTTAATTGATGTCAGGCTGAAGTCTGGATTAGACATTTCAAACGCCTGAGATGGAGTTTGAGATCAGTTGTTAAGGGAGTGACCAGATGTGGGTTTGTTTCTCCTCCATTTCAGCATACTAGTTTTTAGTCATTTCACTTCTCTGAGAAAGTTGCTCATTAATCAGCTCCAATTTTTGTTTCCTCCTTTGTTGGTCAGTATGTGCCTTTTTGGGAAAGAAGCAGTAGTAGTTGTAGTGAAACTTGTGCACGGTTCAGTCATATTTAATTTGAATATGCATTTTTCATGTCTGTTTTTAATCCCACTTTAGGTAACGAGTCGATGGATTCCTCTCATCAATGAAAGGACAGACAAAGATAGCAGGTGCTTAAGTAAAGATGAGAAGTGGGAATTGGGCTGCGCATCCGTGGTTGTCAATGAACAGTGTTGAGGATGTTAATTGTTTAAGAAAATCAAATACTAAACTTAAAAGTTTCTGTAAGAAGTCCAAGCAGCGAGAGATTTGAAGTCTGTAGGTCTGTTACATGTGCCAGCAGTGTTATTTATTTTGAATTTCATGGGCAGCTTTTACCAGGTGTGTTTTATATTTGCTGTGGTATAACTGGCTTTGGCTCTACCATCTGTGGAGCTTTTCTACTGATGCTGGTTTGAGTAATAACAATGTGATTAGTTACCATTGGATTTAAATGTGTGGGTTTTGTAGAATCAACAAGAAGGACATTTCTGTCTGAGTGTATATCAAAACACTTTACTTAAACTGCTATAATTTATTCTGCCCATTGCCTCCAGTGGCATTTAATTACATCATGAAAATAATACATGGTTTCTGGTGGGGCATGAAATGATGAATTAAGAGACATATTTTTATCCATCTGTCTTTGAAGCTCTTAACATTCTTTTGTTTTTAGGCTGCCTCTTATATTAGTTGGAAACAAGTCTGACCTAGTGGAGTACAGCAGCATGGAAACTATCCTTCCCATTATGAATCAATATACAGAGATAGAAACGTGTGTTGAGGTATGTGAGGCTTCCTGAGGGTAAAGCAAGTAACAAAAAATGCATTCTTGCCAAGCATGTATGGCAACTTTATAGGAGAAAAAGGGATTCTTTGTTTGTTTTCCAAACTAAATATTTCCAACATGAGTAATTATAATCGTGAGCTTATATGTTTTCTTTCTTTAAGGAAGTTTATGCTATTGTATAATCAAACATTACTGTCAAATTCTAATATTTAGAGCCTCCTCTCATACCTCCCTTTAACAAGGGTTTTCAGTTTAATATTAAGGCAGGCAGATATCTACAAAGTATTCAAAATTGATTTAATATGTGTAGATATGTTAGTTTTGTTTGTTTGTTTGTTTTTTCCCAAAGTAGATACAACTTTTTGATTTTTGTTCTTGGTATGACAGCAAACTGTAGTGAAACCTCATTTGTTAATTAAATGAACTGGTACAGGGGCTGGATGTCTTTTTACCAAACCAGCCCTGTACCAACAGGAGGGGACTAAGTCTTTAAAAATCTGATGCTTACTTAAATTTCAGAAGAAATCGCCAAATAGTCAAGAAACTAGCTCATCAATGTGAGGATTTCTCTTTCAGTGTTCAGCCAAAAACTTGAAGAATATATCTGAGCTATTTTATTATGCACAGAAAGCTGTTCTGCATCCTACAGGTCCTCTTTATTGCCCAGAGGAGAAAGAGGTATTTATCCATGGATTCTCAGAGTAAATGATTTGGGGGGAGTGAATCTCTTTCCTTTTCAGTGGATTTTGCATCTTACTGTGTTCTGTTAGCAGCAGCCCAAATGTCAGGCATTACATCCCAGAGCCAGGGGCTGTTTTGTGGTGTGTGAACCTGACCTGTCCTCTTCATTCAAAGCAGGGAGGATGGTTTTCTGTTGCCTCTGTGAGCTGCTGGGTAAAACGAGCAGCTCTGCTAGTGGCTTTGAGCCAAATGTAATGTGACCCAAATTATGTCTTCAGTTCAGTTCTCCTTCAGATGTGCATTTCACAGAACTCCATTTACTTCAGGGAAAGCACTCTATAAACTTGGCCTGATGTAGGAGAATTTTTTTTCCTGAGAATCTTGTGAAACTTTGGCAAAAGGGATAAAAAAACAAGTGGCAAGTCTGGTTTTTAGGTATCAGGTGGTTAGCTGACTGTATTATGAAGGAATTTTTTTTTTAAAAAATAATTTCCTGGTCAAATACAAGTAGAATCTCTAATTGTATCCATTTAGTATTGGGAAGTAGGAAAGTTGCTCCAGCTGTAAACACTTTGTTAAGTAGAGAATCAGAGAATAACCTGTTTTGATTTCTTCCATCAGAATCATCTCTATGAGTTAGTAACGTTGTGATAAAATTGTTGTGCTGAAATCTTTTTGGTTTTCCAAACCTAATCTCTGTGCAATCTGTGTGACCTGTGTGAAGAGAAGAGTCCATGCCCACGGTAGTTGTTGGGAGAGAATTGCCAGTGTCTGTTTTCCCTCACTTGGAAGGTATCCTAGCAGTTCTTTTGTCCTAGAGGTAGTCCGTATGCTCAGTGCTTTGCCTGGTAGATGAATGAGCCCTGTGAGGGTCTTCAGCATTTGATGTTTGAAGTGAGCTGGCTGTAGTTCTAGACCTGTTTAGTTTTGCAAAGCATTGGGATTTTAAGGTGCTTTTTTTTCCCCCACCAAAAAAAGTTTTGGGGAAAAAAATTTAGTTGTTTCTCCAAGTTTTCTATAGCAATAAGACTGAATTTAGAGAGCTGAGTTTTATTTTTTTTTTGTAATAACTTAGTAGTGCCACCTTCAGCTTGTGAAGAGCTTGAGATTCTTCTAATAATAGAATAGAACAACATTTTCTGTGGGGTAATTGCTTTAAATTTATGGATATAAATGTGCTAAATCATTTTTTTATTTCCTCTTGTGTTTTACTTACGCGTACATGTGAATGAATGTCTCTGTGCTGAAACTGTAAATGGAGACTGGTGTGTGTTTGCATGGGATTGAGCTGCCTGGTGTCACTCAGTGGGATCTTTTTATATTCAAGCCTAGAAAGAGACTGAATTTCCTTTTATCCCTTAGATGAAACCTGCCTGTATTAAAGCACTGACTCGCATTTTTAGAATTTCTGATCAAGATAATGATGGTACTCTCAATGATGCAGAGCTTAACTTCTTTCAGGTAATTCCTTTGCTTATCTTTCCACCACGCTTAAAGGTGAGGTAGAAATTCTAGAAAAAGAGGTGATTGGTTTTGAATAAATAATAGCAAGGTGAAATGTGAGGGAATCAGGCCCAAATACTAGGTCTCAAGTGCAGCATAGAAGAATGGATTTGTAAAAACAGAAATGAAATTATTTTTATTTCTAATCGTTGTTCGAGTTCAAGCACAAAATTTAAAAATCTATTCATGTACTTAAAAATAAAATGCAATTTTGTGCACCTTTATTTCTATTTAAAAATTGGGGTGTCCTTATCTAGCTTATCAGAATGTTTTAGGCTGTGTTTCAGACAGGACATGCTGATTGTCCAGCTTGGTAGCCAGTGGTCCTAACCTGTTATTTTTTGGGTTCTGTGTTAGAGAATTTGTTTTAATACACCACTGGCCCCTCAAGCTTTGGAAGACGTAAAGAACGTAGTCAGGAAAAACCTCAGTGATGGAGTTGCAGATAATGGATTGACATTAAAAGGTGAGTCTTTTTTAACTCTTAAAAGCTGTGTCTTTATACAGTTGATAATCACTCTTACAGGAAAAAGGTGGTCTTTTGGAATATGATCTGTCTTGATTTTCAGACTGCAAGAGCTGAGCCTACTAAACAGTGATATCTTGGTGTTCTTTAAGCCCTTGGAAGTGCCAAACAAAAACCCTAGCCAGTTATTTTGTTACAAGAAAACTAAAAGCAGTCTTCCATCAGGCTCCTCCAGGCTCCTCCAGGCTTTCTGTTTTGAACTATTGAAAACCCTGGGTTTATTTTCATGCAGCTCTAAAACGCTGGTACTGGAAAAAGCAAACAGCAACAGGAAACCAAGGGGATTGTTTGAAGGAAACAGTTCCACTTTTACAAATACCATTATTTCTAAATGTTCAATCTGTGTAGATACTGCTGTAATATCACCCAGGCGGTTTAAAATCTTAATGTGTATTTTGAGCTTTTTTGTTTCTGTTGAAAACACTGGTAGCAGGTAAAGCACCTCAGGGCGTTAAGATTTCGCCGTTTTTGATTTTCAGGTTTTCTTTTTCTGCACACCCTCTTCATCCAGCGAGGAAGGCACGAGACAACGTGGACGGTTCTGCGTCGCTTCGGCTACGACGACGACCTGGAGCTTACCCCAGAGTACCTGTTCCCTCCGTAAGTACACCTGAGCTCTCTGAGGGGCTGCTCCAGCTTTGGCAGGACCAGAGGGCTTGTTGCAGTGTGTTCATTTAACACATTTTACACCAAATTCCTCCCTTTCCCAATGACTGCCCGGCCAAAACCTTCGTGTGACTGAGCAGCGCAAAGGAAGAACTCCCTTGTGCAGAATCTGTTCTGTTTTCTTTCTTTGTAAGAAAGAGAAGACACTCCTAATACAAAACTGGAACATAAATCTGAGCAGTTGTTTATTGCATGTGGCGTTGAATTCTAAAAGACCTGTCAGTATTTTCATAGCATTTGAGACCTGTTGAAAATCCCCAAATTAAAATGTTAAGAGATTGACCAATTCTGTGGCATCTATTAAAAAATGTACCTGCATCATTTTTTGGGGTTAAAAAACCCCAAACCCTAATGTACAAAAGCCAACAAAAATGTGATTACTTTAGAGCTATACATCATCAAAAGACACTCATAATTTTAGAATTCCTAATAAAAAGTATGTGCTTTGATCTATGTGAAGATAAATAATTCAAGTTAAGTGCCAAGGTCAGGTACTGATTGTTATAATTCATAAAGTATGTATTTTGAGTTTTAATATTCTATATGTCATAATTAATGCTTCTTGTATTTGTTTTTGTTTTCAATAAACAGCCTAAAAATTCCCCCTGACTGCACAACAGAACTAAATCATCATGCATACTTGTTTCTTCAAAGTATTTTTGATAAACACGATTTGGTAAGGATTTAACTTGAGTATGTGTATGTCTCTTTATACTTAAGAGCCTTGATTTGTCAGGAGTTTTGCTAACAAAAACAGGTTTTTGTCGTGATATCATTTTAGTCAAAAACTGGCTTTAGCTTAACCTGTGGAGTCAGAACTAACCTGCAGCTTATGATTGTCTAATGGAGAGTTGGCAGTTACAGCTGTTTATTCCAAATTTGCTTTAACTAGCTCATACATTTAATCTTATTTAAAAACAAAGAAAGAACAATGATTAAAAAGCAGTAAGCTTAGTTTCTTGAATCTTGTAAGTGAACAGCAAGAAAACACCGGTTTAGAACAGACACAAATGAAATTATGTCTGATATTTTGTTTCAGGATAGAGACTGTGCTTTATCTCCTGATGAACTGAAAGACTTGTTCAAAGTCTTCCCTTACATGCCGTGGGGGCCTGATGTGAACAACACAGTTTGTACAAATGAAAGAGGCTGGATCACATACCAGGGGTTCCTCTCGCAGTGGACGTAAGTGTGCTACAGGACCTTTCAGTAGCTGAGAGTGTGGGGTGTGATCATGTGTTTGGAGATTCCTCTTAAAAAACAGTTGGAAAGAGTAGAAGTGTCATAGTTGGAAAATGATCCAAGCAGTCAAGTTTTTTAGCCATTCAGTGACCTGATCTTCAGACTGTTGTTATAAACCTGTCCAGAATTTGGCCAGAATTTAGTGCTGACAATGAAGTGTCTCTTTAAAGTGTGGAAATCCCTATGATCCCTGTTGAGATGTTATTGCTGTTGTTCTACCCCTTATAGTTGGTTAGGAAAATGGTGCTCAATAATCAGGGGGTTTTCTCCAATTTAAAATACAAAAAATGAAAATTGAAGGTTCTTTTTCTCCCCTCTTCCAGACTAACCACATACCTGGATGTGCAGCGTTGTCTAGAGTACCTGGGTTATTTAGGCTACTCCATACTTGCAGAACAAGAATCTCAAGCATCAGCCATTACAGGTAATAAAAATTTGATACAACACAGAAATTTAAATTTAGAAATACACTAAAGAGTGGATTGTTAATGCTTCATCTATTTTCATCCACTCTCTTTTTTGCTTTCTGCTCAAGTGAAACCTTTAATATTTTCGGGGGATTGTTTTGTGTGCATTTTCGGTTTTTTTCACCTGCATTTATATCTTGTGAAAACTATTTGTGTTTTGCCAAAAGTGACAAGAGATAAAAAGATAGACCTCCAGAAAAAACAGACTCAGCGAAACGTCTTCCGGTGCAACGTTGTTGGGATGAAAGGCTGTGGGAAAAGTGGAGTTCTTCAAGCTCTTCTTGGAAGGAATCTGATAGTAAGAAACATATTGTCTATATTCACCTATATGTGCTCTTGAGTTAAGATTAGACAGCAGAAGTGAGTGATCTTAGAGCCTTAATGGTTATTACTCAGCTTGAAGAGTTCTTCAATGAAATACAGAATTACTAAGGAGAAGTTGGGGTTTTTTTTGGTTTTGTTCTATTTTGGCATTATTGCATGCAATAATGACTTGTATATCATAGATTATATCTATGCAAAAGAACCCCAAAGATTGCTATAATTTTAATTCATTAATAAATGGAGTAAACCAGCTGTTCCAATGTAACTTAAAGTGGAAAGTTGCTGTGGTCTAACATGAAATTCTGCATTTCCAGAGACAGAGGCAAATACGTGCAGAACACAAATCTTACTATGCCATTAATACAGTCTATGTGTATGGACAGGAAAAATACTTGCTGGTAAGGCTGCCTCATTCTTGTTTGCTTAAGACTGGTTAATGTTAGCATTCTGTGAATCATTCAGAGCCTTCTACAACAAACTAGTTTTAATTCTCTTTCCTTAATGTGGGCTGTCCCCCCAGTTATTTTCTGTCCCAAATAACTTGGGAGGTTTTTGTTGATAACTTAGCCAAACCTGGTCAGACCTGTTAATTTTGAAACCTTGACCTGAGTTGTACAAAACCTAGTCCAGTTATGATTACACTGCAGCCTATCAAATTATAATCATATATATATTTATGTGATGAATGATCAGAAGTCACTCTACCTATTCAGTAAGAAGCATCTGTCACACAGAGTGATTAGAATGGCTAAAATTAGTATTCAGTGGGAGAAATGAGTGCTTTAAGGCTTGTTCCATTCTAGTTTTCCTTTATGTTAGTATAATCTCTTTCTTTGTTTTTCTGAGCTCTAGTCCTGCTCTGTGGTATTCCTCTGTAGGATGAATGCCCATTTCTGTGGGTGTCTTAAGCCTCTGTTTTAAAGTAAATACCACTTTTTATGTTGAGGTGGTTATTGCCTGCAGATGTGATGTTAACAGCTGACATATGCTGGCTGCATGGTAAATTCCTACTGTTCTTTTTCATTAATTCTGCGTATTTTCAGTCCATTAGTTGGAAGGATACATAAAAATAAGCCATAAAAGTTATGAGACAAGTTACAAAATTCCTTTAACTGCATAATGACAAGCTTTTCTCCCTCTGCAACCATCTTTTTTTCCAGCTACACGATGTCAGTGACTCAGACTTTTTAACTGATGCTGAGACCATATGCGATGCTGTCTGCCTGGTGTATGATGTCAGTAATCCTAAATCCTTTGAGTACTGTGCCAGGATTTTTAAGGTTTGCAGAGTTTATATTTACAAACGTCTACATTTATATTTCTTCTCACTGACTAAATATTCAGTAGCAGTTACTTGGCCTATGCCCTAGGTGTAGTGCTGGAAAGACATTTTATTTCTAAGTGCTGGTTGTCTATCAGGATGCCTTAGCAGTGGTGCAGTTCTGTTACTCACACAAAGCAAACATCTCTTTTTCTATGTAAACTGCTCTGCCTCTAGAAATGCCCGACTTCAGGGCCATAAATATCTCTTAATGCTGCTGCAGCCAGTGCAGTACAGCCTGTTCCAGGTTGAATGTGTCATATACTGTTTCTTTCACTTTTCTGTTTTTTTTTTTTTTAAATTTGCAGCAGCACTTCATGGACAGCAGAATACCATGTTTAGTGGTAGCTGCCAAGTCCGACTTGCACGAAGTTAGACAGGAATACAGTATTTCTCCTGCTGAATTCTGCAGAAAACACAAAATGCCTCCGCCCCAAGCCTTTACGTGTAACACTGCTGATGTGCCGAGTAAGGATCTCTTTGTTAAGCTGACAACGATGGCAATGTATCCGTAAGTAGCGGGGCTGTCCTGTCCTCCTGTGCATGCTCACACAGCACACTCACTGCATGCCATCCTTAGCCCAGGATGGAACTGCCTCCCAGGCTTTAGCAACAGAGAGACTGCAATGGCCTCAGGAGAATCTTCACTTGAGACTGGGCAGCCTGGCCTGTATCTGACACAGCAATCAGTCTCTGCTATTGTTGTGAAGGGGTTTCTGAAGAGTACCCTGCTTCATCCAGCTCAGGGTGCCAATTCCAGCAAACAGGGTTCTGTTTGATCCGTATTGGGAAATACAAAAGTGTATCAGTTTTCATCTCTTGGTTTTTTTGAGAGTGATTGTACTGTCATCCTTGTTGTAGCTCAGCTTGACAGCTGATGACAGGCCACAGCACCTTAGTGCACAACAGTTCCCCCAATGCACTGCCTAAAGTCCTTTTTGTTTTCAGGGTGTTTATTACTGTGGTCATTCATCTAACAAATCTTACCATTTTAATACAATTTTTGTATAAACGTCTTTGGACTTCAGCTACAACACAGTTAAGCTCAGATTCTCCTTCAGTACACATCTCACTGTTGCTAAACTCACTTTGCATCTCTTTCTTTGGTGGGTGAAGCTTTTAATATGGTGATGAACTACATAAATATTACAGCAGATGGAGTCTAGTATGACAGCTGACATTTGCTTTAAAATAAATAGAACTAATGTCACTTTCACCCAAAATAATAGGATATTTTTAGTTATTTGAAACTGAATTTACTGAATTATAGCTGTAAAGCTTTAGTTTTGGTTTTGGGGTTTTTTTTTCCCTCTTGTGTTCATTTTGTAGCACTGGAATACTGGGAAACCACTAAAGTGTAGCACTGGCCAAATGTCTGTCATATCAATATTCCTGCTTCTCCCTTAGTTCTCAAGCATGTGTGTTTGGCAGGGTGGGGAAAGCAGAGGCAATGCTCACCCTGTAAAGAGTGCATTCCAAGTGGTAGAAAATGTGGCTTCCTTTCCTTTGAAAAAGGGGTGTTACCTATTGCTGTGCAGACAAATTCAGAAGCCTTTAAATGCTTCCCTTTAATGGGAACTCATATAAATTCAACAAACATTTTCGTTCACGTTTGTTCTTTGCTGTTAAGATCTGTGTAAGGTGGTGATGCCAAAACGTCCGAGACATAGAAACTCCAGCGGTTAAATTCTGCACAGCTGTAGTTGTACCCTTTCTTCCCCCGGTGTATTTTTTATTTTTCCTCCTCTCCTTACTCATTCAAATGTACCTTTTATTCCTAAATCTCTCTCTTGGTTGTGGCACAGTCCTAATGTGCAGCTGATTTGATGAGCAAGATTTCAACTCGTGTCCTTCTGTGTGTTTCCGCAGCCATGCCCGGTTACGCTGTATGTGCGCCTGCAACAGGTGTACATTTTGCATCTGTCAGAACTTCCTCAACTCAGACTTGCTGCAATCTGTAAAGAACAAACTCTTCACTGCAGTTCTTAACAGGTCCTTAACTTTATTTACTAGGTACCAGGTGTGCTTTTAAAATAAAGGGTGTCTTTGAAAAAGCGATTGGTAACCTTACATACTGCAGGTTTTTCACTCCATATCCACTGAGTAGGCCGATACTTTATTAATTGTCATAGAATTATCAAACTTGGTTTAACTTGGAGGTTCTTTGGAGCTTAGTTCAGTGGTTTTTTTTGAAACATTACCGTTTTGGTTGTTGATTCAGGCTATTTGTGATTGCAGAAATACTGTGCAGGAATTAGGACTGTGTTTTTAGGGAGCTCCTAATAGATATTAAGTAGTATTTACAAATTTGTGTAGTGTTTCCCATTTGAGACATTACAGGTTTGTTCAGTATGGACTAGAGGTAGTGCCTTTTAGATCCCAGTTACACAGATACTTTCATAAAGGCACAGCTTGACTTACAGCAGCATCATGTAGCATATTACATGTTTATAATTGCTAATTTGATGTTTGAGAGTTCATAGGATTTCTGTGTGTGTGTGTGTATTATGCTTGGTTTTACACCAAGAGTGGGCATTTTGTGCTAAAATATTCCAGATCTTCTAACATCCAATTCCTCTCTGAATGAAATGCAACATGTAAGAAGTGGTAAATGCTTAAACATTTGCATTTCCAGATACTTTTGGAAAAACAATTGGTAAAGAGAGATAACTGGTTTTCAGTGTTGAAAACAGTGCTGTAGCCTGTCCTGTGTGTGCTGCAGGCAGCGTTTGACACACAGGATTTACCAACACCCGGGCACTTGTCATCACACCCCAGCAAATGGGAGTTCAAACCAAACTGCTGTTGCAGTGCAGTGCTTCCACCCTCCATGGCCTTGGTAAATAAGTTTATTTGAAGGCCATGGTTGGAGTGTCCTCATATGCTGCTGGTTTCAGATGTAGCTGCTCCACGTAAGAGTGTCTGTCTCCTTGAAATGCAAATGACACACGTGTAGGAGGTCTGCTGGTACACCCACCTACAGGACTGAGCATTTTCCTTGGCAAATACCACTTTAATCCAAGATACAAGTGTTAACCACAGAGTGAGAATTAAAGGAAGGGTGAAAAACTCATTAGCTTAGGGAAAGACTGAATGAGTGAGGCTCTTCATGCTGCATCTCTTCTACAGCATCATCCCATAGACAGAAATCCCTTGAAGCAGCAATCTCTTTGCATATTGTCACTCTGAAACTTCACTGAGCAGTCACTGCTAGAAAATGCCAGCTCTGCATTACTGAGGCTGAAATCACCCCTAACACATGTTCATTTTTTGGGGCTGGCATGGGTTGCTCCATTCGCTGCTGTGGTTTGTTTCTCTGTTGTGTGGGAGGTTTTTTGAGTCCTGCATTAGACATTGAGCTTCATTCCTCTGAGGTGCTGTTAGGGTCTCAGGGTACTGCAGTCTTTAATTGAGGTTTGGGATGTTGTCATTCCATGCCTTATCACTAGGGAGTCTGGAACAAACCTAGGAATTCACTGTTGCCTAAAAAGTCTGTAATTCAAGGTGAGGAGAATTCCTCATAGACACTTCTCTCCAGAAAGAAGAATTACTTGCTAGAACCCTTGTCTCTGTCCCTAGGGTTTGTTCCAGGTTTCCAACACGCTCACTTCATCTCACCAACTCCCTCACCAAACACCTTGCTGCAGGTTATTTACCCTTCAGCACGTGAGCTGCTGCATAACTGCACACAAGGCAGAGCTGGGATAGCTGTAAACAAGAGGGAGCAGCTCCCAGGGTAGGCACAGGAGGGTAGAGATGGATTGCTTGTCCTAAAAAATCATACATCTCATGATGTGTGATTAGAGTAGAGAAAGCATTTGGATCAAGAAGGACTTTCTGATTCAGTTAGTTTCTATAACTCTCCTTATTTTGCCTTCACAAAGGCTTAGCATTAGGTCAGATAGTTGGGGGAGAGTTAGATAACTGATGTGAGAAGGTTTCTCATGGGTACTTTATTCTCCTAATCCCCTCCTGTCCCCTTAGGCTGTGGAAGCTTTTCAGGTGAACTTCAATTTCTCACACTGGCCTCCTTCCTGTGTCCTTTGTTGCAAAGCAACCCCTAAACCCTGTTAGCAAGGCACGGGGTGAAATCACATTTGAATAGTCCCACTGTAGCAGTTAAAGGAAGAACATTGCCTGTGTGGAGCTGAGAACTGTTCACACCCCCTCAGTTTCTCTTCATGGCCAAACTTCAGGGGCTCTGCCAAGGGCAAGGTCAGTGTTGGTTTGAACTACCCAGGGTCACATTTCATTGTTCTTGGAGGAAGGAGGCACAGCATTCAAAGCACTGGACATGCTTCTGTGAGACTTGCTAATATCCTGTAGTATTCTTACAGTTTTAATTTGTTCTTTCCTTTAGGTGTTCACTTGTATTTGGCTGCCTGGCACCTAATCTCTTTTTACTGCATTGTTTTACCAAAAGCGGGATTTCTGCTCTTGTCATTCTAATCCTTTCTTTAACGATGAGCTTGGAATTTTGGCTTTTTTTTTTTTCTTGGTTTTAAATCATCCATGTTGCCTTTTGCTTGTACAGTAGTGGCATTTTTCTGTCAGCTAAGTTCATTTCAAAATAAGAAGATCCTAATGCATGAGAACTGTGGTGTTCAGCAAGGATACTTCTCGGAGGATGTTTTTCTTCTGAAGTTTTTAAAACATTGTGGAATGGAAGTGAAATTCTACTTTCATATGAAACCTGGTTGTTTCAGGAATTATTAGTAAGGTTTTGCTTTCTGCGACAACCTTCCTTCTGTGAAATTAAAGTTAAGACAAAACATTATTATTGTATTTTCCTGTAATAATGGGAAAGTTCTAAGAGTATTACCCAGGATTTAACTTTCCCTATGTGCAGTGTGTGCAGGGTTTTTGGTTTTTTCAAAACTTTTATGTTGCCATTAAATCTAATTGCAGAAATCTGTCTCTGCACTCAGGTGTCACCCAAATTAGGACATTGCTAAATGACATCCCCAAAATGACATCAGGACCTTAGAAATTGCTAATTTATTTTCCTCCTTCTCTGAGCTGTTTGATGCCCCCAGACTGCATAGAAAATTGCAAAGCTGTGTCCCCTGATTTCTTTCTAAACAGAGTGTAATGAATTGGCATTTTACATCCATTTTTGGGGTTGGTGGATAATAAAATGCATTTGGAGCTTTTCACATTTTAGATGACTAATGCATGGGGGAAAATTCTAACTGCTAGACTGAGTTTGCATCCTAGGAAAATGTGTGCCTGAAGGGAAGCTGCAGCAGCTCGTGCAGGTTACGTGATGCTTCTGGAATTCAGTTGCTTACATTTAATGCTAACCTTTGTCAGAACAGGCTGCTGCAT
This sequence comes from Sylvia atricapilla, assembly GCF_009819655.1. Classification (NCBI taxonomy): domain Eukaryota; kingdom Metazoa; phylum Chordata; class Aves; order Passeriformes; family Sylviidae; genus Sylvia; species Sylvia atricapilla. Next base: position 11,521,743 of record NC_089157.1, on the reverse strand, counting down.
GAGCTGGCTTCGAGTTGTGCTGTGAGCAGCCTGCTGGCCTCAGCACTGTGCTTTTAAACTGCTTTGGGAGTTACTGTAGGAATGCTTCTGAACTTCTGTATCTAAGGATAAACCTTCCCAGACCTGGGAATTGCTCTGCTGCTGACCCAGGGAAAAGTGTCAGCATCACTCCCTAACTCAGCAGTTTTCTGTGTGTGCCCATGGCAGGCGTGATTAGCTAACTTCTTAGCAAGTGCATGGGACTAATTTCTTGGGAGTTGTTAAGTCTCTTGAAAAAAAAAAAAGTTTTCAGATTTCAAAGATCTTATTCAACAAGTGACAAGGTGCTTGACTCACTGTTAAGGGTAGGTTGAATAAAAATACGCCTTTTTTCTTTTTTTCCCAAAATGTGCATAAAAATCTGAATTCTGTGCCAAAGGCAAAATTTCTAGACTTTCATATATTTGTGGAACTAATTGTGTGATTAAGTACACACAGCAGCCTGTCTGGAAAGTTTGAAACATCATTCCTACTAATAATAAGCAAGAGTTTCAAATACAGCTTCATTTCTGGAGTCCTGACTACTGCTCTCTGTGTGTATAAGTGCACATCTATTTAGATGTTTTACCCTTGCAGAGAATATTTTTTCTACTTCAGGGTTATTCTCTTACTAACAAACCAGTAATACCACTGGTGAAAATTAGTTTTATAAGCACAACTGGACTCAAATAAAGTTTGAATGTTATTTTTTGAAAAGGCAGAATTTTTCAGTGTATATTGAAAAAGGTTTTTGTGCATTATAGCCACCTTCATGTCAAAGAACCTGCACTAGAAACAAATATTGATCCTTTTTTATTATCTCAGATTTTTTTTGTTCCTTTAATGGCAGCTGAACAATATTAAGAGATAAAAGTTGTAAAAATGGATTTTATGACAGCATAAGGAACATTTAAAGAAGAAAAACTGGGCATTTATGAAGTTGTAAAGCAGTTAGACATCCATAATGTTCTGAATTTCAGTAAGCATTTTGAACTTTGGATTTTCAGGCTGCAACAATCAGAGTAGATTTCCTTGAAGTTGTCAGACAAGTCCCTGCCTCGAATTAGTTCCTTATTTAAATGAAAGAGTCTGCTATTGTTAGGCTTAGAGAAGGGATCAAAGCCAGTTTAGTCTCCCTTTAGACATTACAAGAGGATTTTATCATGGCTGAGAACATATTAATTGTTTTTAGAAGGATGAAGCGTGCTCAGCAAGTTTATTGCACACTATTAAATATGGACATGTGCAAAACAAGGCAAATTATAGATAGGAATCACAAAATCTAGATGTGAGAGATAGTACTTTATGAGACAAGGTAAAAGCAGTAATTTGCAATTTAAACATTGATTTGCATATTTAAAGAGATGAGGTTTTAAATAGTTGGGCATTTGAATTAACCAAATTAAACTGGAGCCTTAAGTGACACAAATACTCATCCAGCAGTAGAATAGGCACTGTGTACTGTCCAACAGAGCTTGTCATGTCTTCTAGTAAAATCATGTTACCCACAATTTTACATTTTACATACACAGATAGTTTTATAATTTACAGGTCCGAAAACAAGGAATTCACAGCCTTTTACTAGGAAATGACCCCAAACTACCGCTGTAGGGGTAAAATAGTCTTGGAGTGGGATCTGATCAGCGTTAGGGCTGACGTGCAGATGGTGCAGGGTACTGAGGTGTCCTGTGGGACACATGGAAGTTGGGGCTGTGGAGATGGAGTGGGAAGAGAAAACCAGTTCCTTAAACAGGTTTCTTTGTCTTCAAAGCAGTGGCATTTAGCTACACGAAATGATAGATTTTACTTAGCTTATTAAAGCACAAACTCGATTTGTTTCTGGTTCTCCCCAAGCACTTAAGCTTCTAACACCTGCACGAGAACCAGGGGTTAGGTGGCTATAAATGAGGAGTTGTCTGAGCTTTTTGCCTGGAGAGGGTTGCTGTTGTTGGGCCATGCAGTGAAGTGCACTGTGCCTGTGTGTGAAAAGGTTAAGAGCCTCCCTAGCTGAGGTGGGGGCCGTGCTGGTAGCAGACGAGGAGAGCAGGATTATGCAGCAGGTGCACGCCGTCCACTCTCTAGAAGATTCCATCTTCATGGGGTCATCTCTTGGTCCACGTTTGCCTGAAGACAGGTAACAGCAGCCAAACCCAGGTGACCTTGCCATTGCCTTTGCCCTTTCTTCCCTCAGCAAGCCACTTGACATCCAGTGTGCAGAGACTTTGTCAAAACTAGCTGTAGAAAAACTAATGCTTGCAGGAATTCTTGGATTTGGTCTGTTCTGTAACCCAGCAAGACATTCTTAAATAAGATCAGGATTTTTTTAGACTAAAGAGCAGCTGTGTGTGCATCAAAGAGCCTGTTCTTCAGCATGTGGTATGGCAGAACTCTGATTAACTATCTGGCTGATATGGCTCCTGCAAATGTCTACTAAAGCATATCCAAAGCTGGTTTTGTGTGTTTTGATAGCAAGTAGCAATTCCTGCTCTATTAAACAGCTTGTGAGCTACAGCTCTGCAGTTTTCCCTCTCTGAACTCCTGTGTGTGCTTAGGATCTCTGTGCTCCTTTACTTACCTTCCTGCAGCTTCACTGAGTAACCCACTGTGATTAACACAGGCTAAAATATGGAGGCTAGCGAAGTTCTGTTCTAAGTTCTATTCTCCAAAGCAAACAAAAAAAACCAAAAAATAAACACTACTGTTGTTTAGGAACTTCCTGTGCTTTGAATTGTAATTTATGATAACTTGTTTTAAATGATAGCTCCTGCTTTCTGGTAAGCTGTCATACTTCAGACTGCTGTTGAGGGTGTTCAGCTGAGCATGTTCACAGACTTCTTGCAATATTTGGGAGAGTTGGGTCATTGCCTGTCTCCACTGTCACGTGAGATCTGGCTTTTTCTGTCATACACTCACTCCATACTGTCCCTTTCTGTTGGTGCCATAGTCACTGCCTGTTTCACTTGCACTCTCTCTCAGCTTTCAGCTTGGTGTTGGATGACTGTTTCTGTTGCTCTCCTTGTGACTACTGGGAAGAAAGGCATTGAAAAATGGTGTGATTCTAGCTTTTGGAAAAATATTACTTCCTACTTGTCAGTAAACTTTTTTTGGGGGGTAGAATAAGTAGACATTCAACAGGACTGGGAAGTTTTTCATGGAAAAGCAGAAATACTAAATTCAATATTAAAAAAAAAAAAAAGGATTTTGCTGGACAGAGTTGTTCTGACTATGAATTATTAATTATTTGTAGCTATTTTTGTTTTTCCTTTCCTGAATGCTTGCTGGTACTCTCAAAGGAGACACCCTGCCCTTCCCACATCACCAGTAATGATGTGCTCCTGCATCTCTCCTCAGCCCTGTGGGCACTCTGACTTCAGGGAGATGGGATGTGCTCAGGGCCACAGATCAAACCCTGAGCTTTGGGAAAAGCAGAATGACTCTAAAGCGCTCCTGAGGCTGAGCTGTGAGCTCTTTGCCTGTGACAAGTGTAGTGATGAATTTCCAAAAGCAGAGTAGTTTGGCACAAGCTGTCTGGAGCTCCTGTCGTGGAATTAACCTGGGTTTGTGTGTGTGTTAAATTTCAGGCACGTGACACAAGCGGACCTCAAGAGCTCAACGTTCTGGCTCCGAGCAAGTTTTGGTGCTACTGTGTTTGCAGTTTTGGGTTTTGCCATGTACAAAGCACTACTAAAGCAGCGATGATCTGAGAAGAAGCACATCTGGCCCTACCAAATAAATAAATAAAAAACCACTTTTATGTACATTCTGAATGCTTTAAATTCTGCTAGAAATATTTATATATGCAGAGTTACTTTATTAATATTTGTAATTCATGCATAAGATTATTTTAAATTATAGCTCTAACTACAGTGTTGCGTAATGTGTGGGGAAAAAAGGAATTGCATCTTAACAGCCAGCTAAAGTGGCTTAACCTGTGAGGCCAAAAGGGAATTTGTTGTAAATAACCTGTACATATTAAAGCAAGTAAGACATTGCTTCCCAAAAACCTATTCAAAATACTGTTCTTAGATGTTCACCATGGTGACATTCTAGTGTATAGGTGGAATTCATTTTCAGTAGAATAGACTCAACTCAAGGATCATACTTCCTCAAGGATTGCTTATTTATTTCACATTCATCTGAAGTGACTTTATCTTTTTGGACTATAAGCTATACCAGAATTTGTGATTTTCATTCATATTTTTAACTGATGAACAAATTTGCCCCTCTGATCATGTATTTCAGGAGAGAGTCACCTTTGCTGTCCTGGCCTATGATTTTGTATTTTATGTGACCAGTGACATATTTAGAGGCTGGTCTTTCTTTTAAAAGGAAAGAAGTAAATTTTGAAAACTGCCAGATCAACTTCATACGCTGTGTGTAACACGTGTTTTTCATTTTTCACTATGTTGTGTTTTATAACCCTCATGAATCAGAGAGCAAATTTTGTATGTTATAAACGGTTATAATTTGGAAAGTGTTGCAGTTTAATTTCTCATATCTGTCAGTCACACTCATTGAAAGCTGTGTATAAGAGAAAAGTACAATAGTACACAGTGCCTATTCTACTGTAGTATATAAGTTGCATGGATCACAGTACATTCTGTAATGGGCTAGAATTACCTATAGACACAGCTTTTTTAACAATCAAATAAACCAAACATTAAATTCCTCATGACAAACCTATTTTTCCATTGCTGGCCTTTTCAAGTATTTCAATAAAATAACTGTGTACTGTGTCTGTGTTTTTCTTCTTTTTCTTTACCTCCCTCTTTGCCCCGAAAGGTGGAATTTAACAAAGCCTCATCATTTCTGTGAGTGAATGCTGCCCGTGCCCTCACTTGCTGGAGGGTACAGATCTTGGCTGTGCAGTTTCTCTCATGCCTCCATTAGAAGTTTATTTCTGATTCAGAGCACAAGACCAAAGTGCCTTCTGTGATGCTTTAAAGCTGAAATGCAAATAGTCAGCCATGAACTTAGTGGTCACTGTTGAGGACAAAGACTGGGACAAGAGACCAGATAGTTCAGTGGGGTTTAGGGGCTGTGGGCAGTGAGGTGGTGAGTTTTGGTGATGGTTAATTAAACAAGCGGTGAATGTTGGTGATGGTTAATTAAACAAGTGAGTTTTGGTAATGGTTAATTAAACAAGCGGTGAATATTGGTTAATTAAAGAAGCTGGAGCCGAGCGGCGTTCCCGGGCGCTGTGAGCAGTCCCCGGGGAGCGCGGCCCGCCAGGGGGCGCTGCCGCCGAGCTCACGGCGCCGTCAGCCCGGGACCGGGACCGGCGGAGATCCTTCAGGGAACGGACCCCTCAGCCCGGGACCGGCGGGAGCGGCTGTTCTCCTGTGGAATAGCCCCGTCGGCCCTGGAGCGGCTGTTCCCGTGTGGAATAGCCCTGGAGCGGCTGTTCTCCTGTGGAATAGCCCCGTCGGCCCTGGAGCGGCTGTTCCCGTGTGGAATAGCCCTGGAGCGGCTGTTCCCGTGTGGAATAGCCCTGGAGCGGCTGTTCTCCTGTGGAATAGCCCTGTCGGCCCGGACCGGCTGTTCCCGTGTGGAATAGCCCCGTCGGCCCTGGAGCGGCTGTCCCCGTGTGGAATAGCCCTGGAGCGGCTGTCCCCGTGTGGAATAGCCCTGGAGCGGCTGTTCTCCTGTGGAATAGCCCTGTCGGCCCGGACCGGCTGTTCCCGTGTGGAATAGCCCTGGAGCGGCTGTCCCCGTGTGGAATAGCCCCGTCGGCCCGGACCGGCGGGAGATCCTGAGGGAAACGCCCCGGCGGCCCGGGACCGGCGGGAGCGGCTGTTCCCGTGTGGAATAGCCCTGGAGCGGCTGTTCTCCTGTGGAATAGCCCTGGAGCGGCTGTTCCCGTGTGGAATAGCCCTGGAGCGGCTGTCCCCGTGTGGAATAGCCCCGTCGGCCCGGACCGGCGGGAGATCCTGAGGGGAACGCCCCGGCGGCCCGGCCCGGGCTCCGCCGGCCCCTGAGGGAAGGCCCTGCCCCGAGGCGCGGCCTGCCCGCCCTCACGGCCCGCGGCGGTGAGCGCAGGTGAGGCACGGAGCAGATTCCCTGCCGCCCGGTATAAAACAGGCCTTCCACAGTGCTTTGGGGACAGGAGTTTTCCTAGAAAAGAGCATGCAAGTCTTGGTGTCCTGCTCTGCTGTGGCCTCACCCAGGCGGGCGGGCGGTGTTCTCTGGGGGAGCCCCGGGGCCGCTGGCCAAACCCTCCTGGATCCTGTGAGGATTAGAGTCACCGTGAGGGGAAATTCTTCTTCTTATGGAGTATATAGTGAAGAATGTCTAAAAGTTACCTACTGCATTAAGTGCTGGGAAGAAATAGCATCACCCCAGTCCACTTACACTTGACAGTGATTTGTTTTCTTTCTTCTGGTGCTGTCAGTTTTCTAACAACTTCTTTCATTGTGTTTTCCACAACCAGACTTAATTTCTCCCTGCTCAGCCTGATGCGTGAATTGCCTAACTATGGTGTTAAGTCACTTGGAGGACAAAGACATTGATTCATCTTCCTCGGAGACACATCCTTCACCCCTCAGCTTTGACCTCTTGTCTGAAAGGTTGTCAGTTCCGGATTAATAGTAAGCAAGACTTGATTTTTACGTTGGAAATTAACCTTGAGTTACTAATTGGTCTCCATTTCAAACAATTCTTTTGTTTAGGAATGAACCCGTGCTGTGATCCCAGTAGGTGACAGGTAAAAACAAGCAAACACATCTTAAAATACCACAAGGCTGACCTGATAGGAGAGCTCCCTATTAAGACAATTGCCCCGAAAAGGGCTAATGGCAGATTTAATTATTTCCCTAACTGTAACCAAAAAGACAATTAGAACCAGCTGCAACCAGTAACAGTTACTGTGGCAGCAGAGGGTTGCAGGTGGAAAGACTAGAGTGCTTTTTCAGTGCTGGACTTGGAAAGTTCTAAGTACAACATGGAATAGGGAGGGTCAGGAGGATGGTCTTTCAACACAAGTGTGATTTCTGATCACAGAAGAGGTTAGACTTTATTTTTTCCCACTATTCCTTCGCTTCAGGAGGGAGAGTACCCCCCAGTCAGGGGGAAGCAAAACAGTAGCATGTGCAGTCTAATTCATATTGGTTCTCAAAGGTTAACCTGTGCTGTCCCAGCACTCGAAGAGTTCTTTACCACTGTTACCTTTTGGACTTGAGTTTAAGCCCCTGTCTCAAATCATGTGTGGTCCTTAGAAGTTTTTAGGTGTTTTCATGAGTCTGAAGGGGTTAGTTGATCTGACAGGTCTGATCCAGTCCCAGCTGTGTATGTGCTATCTAATTTCCTCCTAAGGTTGTGTTCGTGTTCAGCATTTGGGGGTTTTGACCCAAAATGCTGCATTTTCCTTCAGAAGTCGCCTCCCAAGTCTGGCCAGCTGGCTGAGCTCTGGTATGGAAGTCAAGCCAGGTAGGTTTCTCCACACAGTTCCAATTGTCAGAATTGGGAAGTTATGTAAAAGCCCTTTGGGGCTACTTTGGGTGGAGAAAGGACTGGTGAACAAACTGTTTAGATTTGATGCAGAGGGCTCAGCTAACAGAAGTTGGCTGGGTCCCTACTTTGAGGGGGTTTATGGCGTATTCATGAGCTGACCTTTTGAGCCACTCCCGGTGCAGGGAGGACATACACCTACAATTCGTTTGCAGTATTTAGAATAGAAAAGTTGCCTGTAAGACTGAGTGTGAAAATGGATTGAGGTTTATTATCTCAAGCCCTTTCTGTCTGCATTTCTTCTGAAGCCCTTCTTTCTGTCTGCATCTGCTCTGGGGTGGCCCACAAACCCCCCAGTTTATCTAGCAATTACTGTCCTCCAAGGTAGAGTCACCAGGGTATGCAGTGGGGAGAAATGACATTCTAAATTAAGAGACTCTCACACGCTTGCAAGATGATAATTTGTCTGTAACAAAACTCCTCATTAGAATACTGTTAATTTCCTTTCTGTGACAATTATAGCACAGCAGTAGCTCCTATGTGCAATGTGCAGAGATATTTCCCTGAAAAAAAAACCCCAACAAAACTATCATTACCACGAGTGAGAAACAGTCCTCAGAGGAGAAAAATGAACTTGTAATACTGCAGCAATTTCCCAATTTAGTGGGAGTTTGGTGTTAAGGTAAGGAGTTTTGGGGGTTCTGCCTGTTGCTGATTGCATTCACGTTAGACTTCACAGTTGGCATTTTCCCACTAGCATCTGGAATAGAGATGATACAGTCCCCAGCTGAGTGGAACCTGTTACCCCTGAAATTCAGCTCATTTATGCTCTCTTTACTCTAAAAACTCGCTTCCCTCCTCCCTACAGACATCTTTAAATGACTGATGTTTCTTTCTGTTGGCATAGCATATTTTTGCTTATCCATCTGTTTTGAAGTTTTGATGAGGTTTAGTTTTTCAATCAAAAAGAGATTGTTTGTATAATCGCTGTTTAGTGCCTAGAATATTTTGGCAGGAGTGGTGTTGTATGAGTGAAGTGGGTTAGTGCTCCTGAGAAGGGCTGGATTTGGTATCCTGCTCTTGTGCTTCAGGAGAGCAGGCTGGACAGGCTCTAGCCCAGTGAGAAATGGCTCAGGGAATTGCCTTTCAATGTGCAGAGGGTCTGCTCTGTTCCACTGATGTCATTAAGGAGACAGAAGCCCTCCTGTTCATCAGCTGCACTGAAGACCTCAGAAGAGCTTTTATTTTGTTGTCATTTTCCTACTTGAATTCTGAGCTAGAAAAGTTCTGTTCAGGTCCAAGGGTCCTGGTTTTACTTCTTTGATGTATTCTCTGCTACTGCAGGATGGAAGATCCTGCTCCTTTCCCAGAGGTATTCTAGCTGGTTTGGTTTTTTTGTTTTGTGGTTAGTTGATTTTTAAACAGAATGTAGAGAAAAGAGGCACTTCCAGGTTGGTTCTGTACTCGTGGCTGAGGCGTGTCTGATCTGGTACTGGACCTTTCCATCAAGGAAACATGGCCTGAGGTGCTGGACTCTGCTGACCGTGCTCTGTCTGGCTTTTAGCAGAAAGCAGAGGCAGTGGCACCGTGTGGATCAGCCTGGCTCTGCTCGCCCTTCCCCCTTGCCAGCCTGCTATTTCTGTACTTGATTGGAAGAGGCTAAAACTGCTGGATTTTTGCCGGCAGTCAAGGCGTTCCTCAAGTTCCTAATCCAGGCTCCAGATGGTTAAGTTGCCCATCCCGACATATAGGAACAAATAATTACGGTAAAAGATATAAAGGCCCACAGCAGCCCCTGACAGCCCCGGGACAGAAATGGCATGCGGAGAGCCCCGATGAACCGGCACGGCTGGTCGGTCACCTGTCGGCGGGCAGCAGGGCAGGGCAGGGACCGGCTGTCCGCAGGGGCTGCCCGGCCTCCGCGGCTCCGCCGGCGCTGGTCCTCTGCCTCCCGGAGCCCGCGGGGCTGCCCCCGCGCCGCCAAGGCCGGCCCCCGGCCCCGGGCCCCGCCGGGGACACCGCCCGGGACACCGCCCGGGACACCGCCCGGCCGCAGGGGCGGGTCCGGGTCACTGCCCCGGCCGCAGCCCGGCCGCCGCGATGCCGCCCCTGGCGCTGCCCGCGCGAATCGGATGCTCCGTGCATGGAGCATCGCCTCCCCTCCCGGCTGCGGGAGTCAGGAAGGCAGGCTCGGCTGCGCTTGAAAGTTTGCCAACCAGCGGCTAGGTTTAATTTCTTTAAGGATCTAGGGAGAAGGGGGGCGGGGGCTGCAGGGGGACCGTTTCCAAGCATGGGAGACAGGCTGCCGGAGCCTCACGCCGGCTCTTCCCCTGCTGTGGCTGCCGGCTCGGAGGCGGAGGAAATCGAGGTGCTGGACTCCGAGGATGTCCTACCTATGGCCGCAGAGGATGTAAGTTCCCTCGGCTCGGGATCCTCTCCCCTCTCCCCCGGGCTAATCGGCTCAAGCTATTCATAGCGGAAGGCCGGGATGGGCACAGGAGCGGGGCCGGTGACCCTGCGGGACCGGGGAAAGCCGCCGTCCCCGCCGTCCCCAGCCGCCGGCTGTCTGCGGGCTCCGGCAGCCGCCGCGCCGGCTCCGTCCCCGCAGCTCCCGTCCCTGCGAGCCCCGGCGGCCCGGCCCGGCTCCCGGTTCGCTGGGTGCCCGCCTCCGGGGGGAGATGCCGGCGGGCGGCGGCTGGCCGGGCAGGGGCAGCGGGCTGCGCACGGACGCGACTCTGGAGCCTGGGGACGGGCTGCCGCCTTGGCTCGAGGGGCTGCCGGGGGACAGAGAGCTGCTCCAGGGTCACCGCCGCCCGGAGGGTGACAGATGTGAAACGCTCCCGCTCTCGAGAGCTGCTCCCTTTTCCAGCCCCCGAGCGACAAACAATCGAGTAAGTTTTCTCCTCGGCTCGGCGGGGCCGGTGGCTTCTCTCCACCCTCCGAGCTCAGGTGGCACGTGAGGGTGGGATAACCTGGCCCCGGCTCTCTGCTCACGCAGCCCAGAAGGACGCGAAGGGGTCGTGCGCGCTCCGGCTGTGCTCCTGCCGTGCTCCTGCCGTGCTGAGCGGCGGTGCCTGCAGAGCCCAGGCGGTTGGTGTGCGTCTGCCGGACCGGAGGCAGGAGCTCGCCGTGCACCTGTCTGGGGAGTGAGCGTGAGAGATCCTGCATTCCTGGTGCATCCCGGGGCTGCTCACTGCTCTCCTTCCCAGCAAACTCGGCTGGGATCAGGACTGCAAAGTGTCTGCTCAGTCTGCGGCGGTAAGTGCAGGGTCTGTTCAGCCTGTCAGACACAAAGCAGAGATACTAAATGTCCTTCTGAAGCGGGCTCTGGCTCGGGTCTTGCACCACTACAAAAGGGGCACTTGGGAGCTGAACCTCCAGCAATGGCGCATCCCCTCGACCCTCTCTCTGCCTTTTTGATGCTGCTGGAGGAAGCCGCCAGGCATGCTTAAGGACAGAGCCTGCTCTTCACCCCCCAGCCCTTCCTTCTGAATCACCTAGAGTTCAGTTGCTGTTGGATTTTCCTCCCAGAGGGTAGCGGAGGAAGTGCAGTCGCTTGCTGGAGCTGCATTCCCCAGTCCGTATTCCTGAGCACAGTGCAGTCAGGAGAGAGCGTGTGATGCAGCTCGACCTCTGCTACAACACTGCCAGACAGTCCTAACAGGAGATGCCTGACTCAGGGGCCTGTGGAACTTTGACTTGGAAAGGGTGGCTTTCCAGGAGCTTTCGCAGGCCAGGTTTCCAAATCCCAGTGCTTGCTTACGTCAGACTGTGACCTTTTCTTCTCTGACAAATTTTGTGCTTGTCTGGATGGTCCTACAAGAAAGATTTCCTGTTGTGATACACGTGGGCCCCTTGGAGTTGCTCCAGCCTCTACAGAAACACAGCCATTAGCAATTCAATCCTGCCAGGGGGCCCAGGAGATGCTGAAATGCTGAGTGCCTGGCAGGATTGGGCTCCTGGGGCAGGAGCTGTCCCTGATGAAGTCTAGATTCTCATCCCAGTTCCACTGCTGCCTTGCTGCTTGACCTTGAAGTAAGACAGCTTGGGTCAGATCCAGCTCACAGTGTCTCGCCATTACTTGCATTGTTATTTGACTCTGGTACCTTGTTTTCTATAATCAACAAAACTAAAGCCTGCAGCTGCACTGGTTATGGGAAGCTGCTGAGACCTGGCAATAGATGATGTGGCAGAAGCCTGAGGTATCGTGTATCATCTGCAAGTCAGAAAGGCAGGAAGTGGTGTAAATGCCCTCCTTCTCCTCTGCCAAGATTTCCTGATGAAACAAGCAAGGCTACAGGGCATCATCTCTAAAAATTTCACCTGTTCTGTGCTACTCTGTGCCCCCTGAGACCTAACTGGGGGTTGATTTTGTGTTGTTGCTATTACATCTGAAAGCCTGATGGAAACTCTCTGGCTTGGCCAGCAAGAAGGGACACAAGGTCAGCTCTTTCTGTGTTATTAACCACAAAAATCTAACACAGTGAAGGTTGGGCTGTCGCAGCCTTGGCAGTGTGTAACAGCTCAGCTGTGATGTCATTGTGGCTCTCAGAGCAGCATTCCATAAAGCCAGGATTCAGGCAGTCCCAAAGTGTTCTGTGTAAAGTGCTGGGCTGATTTATGATGATAAATGGGAGCTTTTAAATGGAGAGAGACATGAGGAGGAGGGGAGCCAACAACTTAACTAATGAAAAGGAATTCAGTGGCCTGATACCCCACTGTCTCTCCAGTCAATTCTGCTTTCGATTTGCCTACCATGTGAAATGAAATGTTCTTCCAGGACTAGATAAGACTCTCACCAGATTTCTGCTTTGCTAATAGCACTGTGAGGAGATTTGCTTCTAGAAGTCTGATATTTGTTGTTTTACTTAATTTGGGTTTTTTTTTTTTTTCTGGGAAGGTGAATGAGGCTGAAAAAAGATGAAGTTCTGAACAGCACTTCAGACAATGGAGCTGGAAATGTGCAAATGTTTCTGGGGATCCTAAGCCAGTGGTTACCCCAGTGCTGCCCCATGGAAGTTGCTGTCTTCTCAACTGGCCCCTAAATCCAGGATAGATGAGAGCCTTAAACAATTCATTAGGAATTTCCTCTGTTTCATGGGATAGTGAGGCAGCAAGTCTGGGTCAGGGAGGCGAGTTGACATCAGTCTCTCTACAAGGCAGAAATCAGAGCCAGTTTCCAGCTTTTTTTTTTATTATTTTTTTTTTCTGTTTCCAAGTGACGAGGACTTGTGGAGTGTTCCCATGGTTGTGAACATTGAAGTGCAGCTTCCTCCTATACAGCATTTTTAAGGCAGATCTGATAGAACAAAAGATGTGGAGCAAATCCTTGCAGAGGGCTCTCTCCAGCCTTCCCCCTCCCTCCTTGCACAAGAGGAGCTACCTGTTTTTCAGATGTGGACATGTGAGGTTCAGAGAACGGATGGGTTGTCAAAAAGCCTGCAGAAAGCCAGAGTCAGGAGCAGGCAGTAGACAGGGCTGTGACAACCCAGCAAAGCAATTGATGGGTCAGTGCTGGGCCACAGGATCTCAGGAAGTGATCTGGAACATTGCTGATTTGTCCCTTCCCTCAGTATACACAGAGCTTTCTTAATCTCTGTAAATAAAACCCCCTTTTTTCCTTGCTTGCCTGCAAATAGACAAAGTGGGAGAAAACAGAATTAACACATGAATGTTTTGAGTTCAGCCTAATTTGGATTTGTAAATGAAAACTGTTCTCCCTGTGTTTGGTAGATTCCCCTGCCTCCTCCTCCTCCGGAAGGGTAGGTGATTCTGGGATGAAGAAGGATGTTGGAAATGGCATTAAATTCTTTGGTTATTTCTTTGTGTAGAATATGCTTCTACAGTTTGCTGCATGTTGATGTCGTTGCTCTTATGCCTTCTTTTTATTCTTTTTCCTCCCTTACGCTGCCTCTCAGCACTGGAAAGCCCTGTTTGATCAGGTATGTGAACAACTGATATATTCTCTCTGTCTTGTGAGCAAAGAGCCTAACCTCTGGGTAATTTCCTCTGCACTGGCTTTTCCCTGCATTTAAAATCCAGCCTAGGAGTGATGTGCTGCATGCTCAAGGTCCCAGGATGCTGGTGTGCAAGTCATAATTGCCACGGCTGCTTTGGGCCTTGCCCTCAGCTCCTCTTCGGAGCAGCCGGGGCCAGGAGTGAGCCCATCCCTGCAGGCACAGGTGCTGCAGCAGGTGCTCTGTTTGCTGCCAGCTGTGCTGACCTGGCTTGTGGATTAAAGGACCTCCTGCTCTTTCAGGCAGGCAGACTAGGACCCGTAAAACCAGCACTGTGTTCTTTGAAATGGCTCCCCAGCTGTTAAACTGACTTCTGCAGGGTTACATCATCCAGGCAGGACCTGCTGCTCCAAACCTGCACAGGATTAGCAAAGAATCTGCCTCTGTACCACACACTGTGGTTGTGTCAGGTAAATGCCTTGGGTCAGATCTGTAGCTGGATGAAGTCAGCGCAGCTCAGAAGAGCTCCAGACTATAGCTGCTGAGGTTTTGGGCTGTGGATTCTAGTTTGTGATTGCACTTTTAGCTGCTTTAAGTGACACGTTTGCTTTGCGGTATCCCATCCATCTGCCGGGTTGAAATGTGTAGCAGCTATAAACAGAAGGATTTTTCTAGGCTTGATTTGCTTCTAAATTGCAGCACTCTCTTGATGCCATAAACTTTTGTGCTGTTGTGTGTGCATGTAAATGTCACCTTCTGCAGGGGAGCTTGCTCTGACGCTGGCATCATCCAGGCAATAAAGTTCGGGTGGGATTTCATCCCTGCTTTATGAGGTGATAATCTTGCCTCTGTGTCTGGCTGAGCTACAAAGCCAAAAGCTGTGGCACAGCCTGCAAAAGGATGTCCTTGGTACCCTGGGGGTGCTGTTATCATTCAGCTATTAACTGGGGCTGTCTGTTCTGATGAGGGCTCATTTATAGCCGTGACCAAGTGCTAACCCACGTGTCTGGACTGCAGCAAGTTGGCTGTGGCACAGTCAGCTGGTGGCTGGGAGCTGGGCATTGTGATTGTTGCTCACACCTAAATCGTGTGCTGTGTTTGAACTCGCTGGGGCTCACAGGGGATGCTGCCACTGAAAAGGTGGATGCACAATCAATTGCTTGTGGTCTGGGCTGGATGTTTGTTCCAGCCACTTTGAATTCTCCTGTCTCCAGCAGTGGCCCTAATTTGGAGTCTTATTCTACAAGCATCCTTTGAAGTCATTCAGTCCTTGTGGGACGAGGCTGTTGGCTGGTAGCTACCTCGGGCTCAAAGAGAGGAATCTGTAATTTCCCACTGGACTTGCTTGAATAGTAGATGGAATTCTTTTCCTTCTTGTTTTTTGTCTTTTTAAGGGGAGGGAGAGTTTGACTGTTGGATGTACAGAACATTAGCCCAGTAACAATGGAACAGGCTGTAATGGCAGACCTTCAATAATTAGCTATGTTTCAATTAGAGCTGTGGCTGAATTTAAAACCTAGTCTGTAAGGCTTTATTATCAAAGAGAATGCAACCTGTGACAACTACACGTAAGTCCTGAATGAATCAATGATGTCCTTGTTGCCTGTGGGCATAGCTGATGTCTTCCTGGAGCATTATATCAGCAAAGCAGTGCAATTAGTTCTGCAGTGAATTGCAAGATGCTGTTTGTCATGGAACAAGGTTGCTATTTGCCAGCAGCAATGTGCTAGGAGGAGAGGGGAGGACTGTTTAGCTCTGGCATCCATGTGAAACATGAGGGCAGCATTAATACCTAGAGGAAGCCTGTGTGTTGGCACTGGGAACAGTTGCAGCTCTCCCTGGGAGCCAGGACCCGGCTGTGTGTGTCCTTGCAGTGGAAATGGGTGGCCCAGGCTCATGTGCTTTGAGACTCAGGGGCTGGGACTGAGGCTTGAGAGCCACCTCTTCACTCACCAGCTCCCAGGAGAGCAGGAGAAGCCTCTGGAGAAAGTGTTAAGAGTAGTTGGGAATTTGCAGGCTGGTAGTCTGAAAGTGCCTTTTTGCTGTTATACTCCATCATCCCAGAAAATTGTGAAGGAGAGGTCAGTGCACAAACAAACACACAGCCTTTGAGAGGGGAAAGAAGTTATTATTAATGCTTGTTTTGTTGTTGTTTTTTTTTTTTTGTTTTTGTTTTCCTCTGAGGAGGTATTTTTATAACTTTTATTTAAGTTGACTGACAAAAAAGCAGCAGGTTTCTGTTTAGACATACAAAATTTAAGGGGCTTGGTTTTTTTTATGACACCCCCCCCCCCCCAGCTTAAATTAAAAATTCAAAACTTCTTGATGGAGAAATTGCTGCTCAGTCATAAAGCAGTGCATTTTGCTTGGTTATTTTAGGAGAGAGGAGTGACTGACCATGTTTTCTGGAGGAATTTTTTGTTTGTTTTGATCCAGCTCTAATCTGTCACACCAGGAATTGTCAGTGACTCAAGCCAAGATCTTCAGCCACTTGCAGATTGATTCATTTAAGAAGTAAAGGAAATTAAATTCCACAAAAAGTCAGACCCAGAACTGCTTCCTATGGTTTGAGGTTCAAAGAAGCCCCTCCCAGGACAAAATCCTGACTACACTGAAGCAAGTACCAAAATTCCTCCTGGATTTAGTGGGGTCAGCACTTCACCCAAGAGTTTGGGAACAGGCAGACTCCCAGCTCTTCAGTGCTGCAGACAGACAGTTACAGTTCAGCTGCTGCCTCATACTGTGCTTGCAAGATGTGGTTTTTATTACGAGGCCATGGCCCTCGGGCAGCTCTAACTCACTTTTATATGGGAACTTTTGTAGGGATTCATACATTTATTTATTGTGCTCATAAACACCCTCCACCCCCACGCACACATTAGCTCCGCATCTGCTGCCTTCTGCAGAGGCTGCGCCAGCGCCGTGTGCTCTGTGCTGCCTCCACGGAGAGCCTGAGCACTGAGCAGAGCAGGCTCTCTTCATCCCTCTGCAATCGCCTGGGCTTTTCTTCATTTCTTCTGCAGTGGCCAAAGCCCCGTTTCTTTGGTTAATCTTCTGGTAAAGTTGAAAATGCAACAATCCCAGGAGCAGCTGCTGACAGTTTCATGCTTCTCTGTGCTAATAAGATCTGTTAATTGCCTTGTTCTCAGACGTGAGAATATCTCGCAGTCCTTGCTGAAGCCAAGCTGCCTGATGGTCGGAGAGTGAGTGTGCAGATGAGTGTCCTGAGGGGCTGTTCCTGCTTTGCTCTGTCCTCTCCGGGGCCTCGGGTGCAGTTCTTGGCCTCCCTGTCCCCAGTGCCCCTGCTTTGGCAATGACTGCAGCTGCCTGGGGTCTTGCAGCCCTTGGCTGGGTGAAAGGGGCTGTCTAGGGCAGTGTTTGTTCTTGGGACAGACCTGCCTTCTGGAGGTGGCTTTTAGCCTTGTTAGATGCCAAGGGCTTGTATTATCTTCTCTGTTTCCCCATCTCCCTGGCTGCTGAGATTTTGAGGGTGAATTAGCAGTATCAGCCCTCTTCTTGGAGTTCTCACTTCTTCTCACCCATACCCTGGTTTGTAGTCATGACAACAAACTTGTTTTAAATAGACACACGCAAAACTCTCCAAAAAGACTCTCCTCACTGGCTCAACACCTTGATCCTATTGCTTGTCAATCCAGGCTCTGTTTTTGTTGCAGCTGCTTTAGAAATCCTAGATTCCTCCCTGAGACTTGTATGTGGGTGTGATGGCAACAGATGAACAGAGTTTATGGGGAATGCAGAGAGATGCCAAGTTACCCAGTCTGTGTAGGCAGCTAATGGAAAACTTGAGCTCAGAAACAAGGCTCTAGAGATGGACATGCACTTGCCAGGAAGAGTTCAGTGCTGACACTGCCAGCAGTGGGTGCAGCTGAACCTGCTCCGCCATGGTCTCATAAAACATTAAAATATGATTTAAAAGATGCTGACTTTGCAGCTGCCTTAAATCCAGGGCTGGTTCCTGCACAATTGAAAATGCAGAGCAATCCATAAAATTAGGGCAGCTATTATCATGGTTGGTGGTAACTGAGAAAAAGAATTATTCTGAACTTAATGATATTTTATGTTAACTGTCGCTTTTCTCTGGGTAGCCTTTGGTGCAGGCAGAGCTATTTCACCACTGTAAAAGAAATTCCAGTTTATTTACTGGGGCACTTGTTGAGCTAAACATCACCCTTCACTTTGAAAAATTTCCTGCCTGTTGTTGCTGGCAAACCCCTGCCAGCTGTAGCTGCAAGATCTCTCCAGGCAGGTCTCACTGAGCTGTGGGCAGTGGTTTGTGCCTTAGGATTTCACCTTTCTCTGACAAACAACTTGTGTCTCACTGCTGGTTTGTTGGATGACTGCGAGCAGGTGGAGCACAAACTGTAGGATAAAGAATAGGAAATGATGGTAGTGATAGCAGCAGTACAGACAGGGGGGTTGAGCCCACAATTGTGTGTAACCTTCAAGTCCTTGCCTAAATTTTGGACTATTGCTGCCTTTTTAGTGTTCATTGGGACATGTGTCCACATTTAAATGGAGTGGTGCAGCAGATAGGAGGCTATGGGAGCTGCAGTTAGGAAATTGTCATCAACTATTTACTTCATCTGCTAAGGTGACTGGGGAATCAGAGGTGCTGGTGGAAGACTGTCCGTGGTGGTGACAGATTGGCATCCACGCCCCAAACCAGCATCTGCCTTGTCTGCCATATCAGACGCTCCTGAGAGTGTGACAAGAAATGTGTCCCCTTCTCCCCCTCTGCATTGTAAAGAGAGACATTTTAAAATCTACACGGGTCTCTTGGCAATGGACAGAGGGGTTCTGCATCTGCCCCACGCCTTGAAGTCTAATCTCATTTACAGTTGTCAGTGTGGGCTGCTGGAGGAGATGAAAGGCAGAGGACAGGGAGGGAGAACAGATTAGTCCCGAGCAGAGGGCACCTGCCTCTGCCCCATACCTTGAGGAGGGGCGGCGGGAGCAGCTGGACATGTGTCATCTGCTGCTCTTTGAGGCACAGCCATGGAACACACGATTAATGACTCAACGGGCTGGCCTTTTGTCAGGGATAAAGCCCCGGGATTTAGGCTGCGCTCTCGGGCCTTTTCTCGGAGCAGCACCATCACTTTACATTTCTCAAGTGGCGTTGCGGTCACAGGGAGCTGCTGTCTGTGGCCACAAAGCTTCCTTTTCTCCTCCCTCCCCAAACTGGGCTGACCTTTGTCATGCGGCATTAACCCTTTGACTCCTCCACTTTGGGTTACGGGGCTGGGAAAAAAAAAAAAGAACCGTTCAAATTCATTGCCCTGTGGATAGCCTTGAAGTGAAGAAGAGGCTGGTAGGAGAGGATCTGTTTTTGCTGAAGGAGAGTGGTTTGCTGATGCCCTCTGAATTACCAATTCCTCACTGCCTTCAGCCAGAGGCTTTTTCGAATACAGCCTGGGAAAGGGAAGGGGAATTTGTCTTTCCCTCAGTCAAGGAGTGAAACTTAGGCATTGAGCAGCAAATATATGTCCAAGAGAATATTCCCCCTGCAGGATAATGTCTTTTGCCATGCCTGGATTAGCCTGTGTCCATCCCCAGGATGGCATTCTCCCAGCACTTCAAGGCTTACACACAGATTTGGCTATTAGCCACGATAAAAGATTGATGGAGTGATGGCTCAGCATGAAAAAGCCTCATGGAGGTCATTAATGATCTTCCTGCCCCTTGCAGGATGAACAGCAAAGATGGCCCGGGTTCCTCCCTAATCTTCCAATACCTCTGTACACGGAGCACCAGCCAGTCCTTACACTGAATGTGGGTCTCTGAGATTGTATTTACACCTTCCCTACAGTGTGAAAGGTTTGTGATCAGCTGCCCCATTTCTCCTGTCCCTGGCTAGCTGGACACTCCTCTCTCCAGTCCCACCAGCCTGGACACAGACTGTGGACTTTGACTAGTGCAAAAAGTTGGGAGTAGAAGCCATCAAAATGAACCAGATATTGGCAGCATAGCAAACACAGCATTCTTCAGCTTGTGCCAGTAAAAGCAGGCATCTCCTGAACTGTTTCAAGGAGTCATAACAAACACACCAAAAAACACATGGGGGCTGAGTCAGTCTTACACAGCTCATGAGTTCCTGGCAGCTTGATGTCTCCAGATTTGTAAAAAGCCTCAGGAGTCTTCCTACTCGTTACACATTTGTGTACCTTCCAGGTCTGAGCCTAGAAAGCTGCACGGTGGAGTGGAGTGTCCAGGGGGGACGTTGAGTGTGTCCGGAGCCCTGTGTCTCTGCTGCTGCCCAATCCCAGCTGCAGCAGGGCCTTTGGAGTCTCTGCTCTGCGTTTCAGCTGAATGTGCAGGGTGGGATTTAGGCACATAGATCCTGGCTAATGCATTGTTCTCAAATCCTGTCTTGCACATAGAAAATCACTGAAGCAATAAAAACATTTAAGCCTGCGTGTTTAGAAAGAAAGGGGAGAAAAAGCCATAAACACGGAGTGGATTGATGCTGTTTTGCAAATCAGCTGGTGCATTGTGCTCCGTGGCTGTATGCCGTCATGACAGAGAAGGGGAAGAGATCATCTCATCTCCAGAGGAACAAGCCAGCTGCTTAGCAAGTGGAAACAGTTTGGAAGTGCTTTTCTACACCATCATCATTTACAGGACTTTTAAAGTTACTTTCTACCAGACCTGGAAAACAAATATTTCTCCTCTACAGTAGGAAGTATGATGTTCTCATTGCTTTCTGGTATTTGCATTCAGTGCAAAAGTACTGGGGCACATTTGCAGATTAAACGCAGCAGTGGGAGTGTTTGAGTTTGACAGCAGCCAAGGAAGCTGTGATCTCTTTCTGCCTCCTCACTAGTGTTGTACTCTATGTTGGTCAGAAATCAGTTAAGCACCAACAGACCATGAGGCAAAGTTGATGGGATTCAGCTGATGGGCTGTTTCTCTGCCCCACTGTACATACAGGCTCCTGAGGAAAGCTGATCTCTGAGTACCCTGGATTTTTGTGTGATTCAAACCTTGTTGTGTTTGCCTGCTAAAGCTGCAGCACTTCTTTCCCTTTCCCACTCTCTTGAGTGGTGGCATCAACCCCGATTTGGCTGCTCAGGGTGACGAGGGAATATTCTGTTCACTAGAGACAATATTTCTTGGTAAAAAGTGTAGTGAATGTCCTGAATGTCTGTGATCCCTCTGAGTCTCACATGGACCTTGAATTCTTTCAACTTTAAAAGTAAAACTCCACAGTAGCAAGGCAGAGAATTTATGTGTTCTCAGTGTCCGTTCCTGTTGCTTAGGAACAGCTATCTGCAGTGACCCCGTGTTGTTGGTGAGAGGAGTAATGATGGATGAAACTGATGTTAAACAAGCAAGATCAATCTTGCCCCTAGGAACTGTTCTTCATGTTCTTTGATACTTGATGTACTTTGTAAGTAGCAAATACTCTGGAGTCTCCTGAGCTGCGTGAGGGAAAGATGAATGAGACAGCTGAAGGCAGAGCTGTTTGTGACTATCATCAAACCTCTGGTCTGATGCACTTCTCGGGGCAGTGTTCCCTGAGGAAAGATGTCTGCCTCAGTGATCCTTCACAAACAGGTGCCAGTGATGATGGAATCCCTGTCTGTGTGGTGTGCTTGTTTGTGATGTACAGGGCAGTGGAAGTGTTTGTTGATGGCAGCCTGCAGCCAGGGAGATGTAGCCGTGTTTGCCTCTTGGCACAGAAAGGACCAATATTGTAGAGGGTGAAAAACTGGAAGTGTCACAAAAGCTGTTGGAGGACCTGATCCTGAATGCTCTGACTTGGTTTGGCAAAGCACTTGAAAATGAGTGTGCAACTGTCCTGGATTGTTTTCTGCCTGACATAAACGGTATGTTCTGCTGGGGCTGGTATCAGAATGGGGTGTGCCCTAAGGAAGTTACAGAGCAAAGTGGGGGTTTAGTCCTTCCCCTTGGCTCTAAGACAGAGCCAGATCCTTGTCTTCCTGCCACTCCTCTTACATTTACTCTTACACTGAGGAATAATGGGAATTAGGACTTGAGCATCTTTTCTCACTGCAGGCAGTGGCCTCCATGGAATGATGTTGGTTTTTAGCCTTGTCTTTTGCCCTGGGGAGGAAAATCAAAGTGTTTATTGTGGTTCCTTCTTCCGTTTGAACTGCTGCCTCTTCCCTCAGCTACTCCCTCGTGGTTGCTGATAGAGGAGTTGCTTTTGCACACAGTCCTGCATTCACTGGATTTCTGTCTCTGGGTTGTTCTCCTCCCTGTCAACAGGGAAGGCATTGAACATTGTTTGTTCATATTGTTTTGACAATAGTATTTGAGTGGAATACTATTGGGGAAGTGTTTATTTTTGCATGGGTTTGTGCATTCAGGCAGCCCTTTTGGGAGATGCTGTGGAGAGCATGGGAAATGGCTCTGCTGCTGCTGTCCTTGGTCTCTGAGCTGCCTGGAGACCATGGCTGGAGGAATCACTTCCTTCCAACCTAAATAAAGTGTCTGAAGAGGTTTTATTGAGCTATAAGTTTGCTTTGTCACACTTGGACTTGCCAGCCCTGGGAACTGTTTGGGCAGGTCTTGTGCATATGTGTTGTGTGCAGGGTGTGCCTTTGACATGTTAAATATTCTGGGGTTGTCTTCTCTAGGCCTTAATGAACCAAAGTCCCCTTCAACAAGACCAGTGCTTTGGATGGCTAGTCCCTGGGTAGTGATAGCCAAAATTTCTCCCAAATAATTGTTTTAATGTATCTGAAGCAGTGTTTTCTATCTTTATTCCCCGTGTGCTCCATGATGTGAGAGCTGCCATTGCTGCATTGATTTAGGGATCTTTCAGTGTTGGTACTGGTGGCCGAGAAGGGCCAGAAAGTCATTTGCCAGCTGCTGATTTATGACCCCAGTGAACAGTCCTGAAAAGCACAGTAAGAGTTTCCTGGGCCTTATGCAGTTCCAGCTGACTGGGAGCTTCAGGTCGTTATTTGACCATGTGGAGTAATAAAACTGTGAAAACTAATTAACTTTTTTTGCCTACTGCAAAACAAGTAAGGCCATGCAAAAATACTCCACACTTGCAAGCAACAGTGACTGTATGTGTTTATAAGCCTGTGTTTAATGACCAATGTAGTGCAATGTGTGAAGGATGTTCCTTTTGCTGACTTCCAAAGCTGAACAGAGTATAACCAGCTTTACTGATCACTGAGGCTCCAAATACCAGCTTGGGATAATGTTCTCTTTCATCCTTATTAATTATGTAGCCGATGTGTGGGTGGAGGGTTGACACAAAGCTGCATTGGATGGTTTCTTGTAGCCTAAAGCAGCCTGAGTGACGCTGAGGCGCTGCAGTTCATTCAAGGAAAGATGCTCTCTGCAGTGCGAGTGCTGTAGTCTCTCTGAGGTCATTCTCTGCTCCTCAATGTGGGTGAATGAGCTCTTTCTCAGAGGGAACCACAAGGTGTTTGCTGTTAGCAGGAGAAGGGTCAGCGCTGCCCAGGACGTGTCTGGTGTGCTGGGGACGCTGTGTGTGTGCCAGCTGTGGTGCTGGTATCAGAGCAGAGACGTGTCCCAGTGCCCCGGGGTTGTGTTCTCCAGCGGCAGGGCACTCACCAGCGCTGTGCGGGTGATCCAGCCTCTGTCACCCGACACCGTTCGGAGGGGAGGAGAGACTGTTCTCTAATCAAATTACTGAGGCAACCCTCCTGCGGTCCCCTCACTCCCGCCTTACTCAGCAGCCCCTAATGCTGGAAGTTTAACTCTGTGTTCTTAAATGCAGAGCTGCTGATTCCTGTCGTCCTTTCCTAGGATCTATCACTTTAGCCAAGATATTTCTCGTGATTGCTGATGTGGGAGCAGGTATTTGGAGTTTGAAAGAGAAATCATCTTAAAAGCAGGAAAACTGTGATGTGACAAGATTTTTAAAAACTATTTATTCTCTTTCTAATGGATGTGCTCAAGTTGTCATGGTACTCAGTACCAGAGACCAGCCAGCACGGGTCTGTCCCAGCTTTAGTTTTCTCCACAAAGCTGAGTGTTATTGCAGAGCTATTATTAACCTAAAATAAACGTGCGTGCTACTCGCTGCTATAGAATTCTGTTTTTCACGCATCAAATCAAGTCTCTGTGGATTTTCACCTCCTTTCCAGATCTGGCAGACAGTGAAAAAGGGAGCTATTTTTAATCTGAAATGTTCTGTGTTTTGAGTCCAGAGTACAAAAATGTAGTTTTTCTCCTGACAAGTTTCAAGGATTATTGCTACAAAGAAAGGATAAAACTTCCTTCAGGAAGGGCAGAAGTTCTGATTTGGGGGTTAGAGATTTTAGTTCATTTGAGAAACTGAAAAAGAGTGGCAGTCACTGCCCTTATATTAAAGAATTTACCAAGAAGGAAGAACAATTTATCCTGGGAGACAAACAAAAGTCTTGTGTGGTAGAATGGTATCAAAAGACCCCGTTCCCTTCCAGCAGGGAAGATGACAGTCACTGGATTAGGAATCATATGCCTGAAACAGTATTTCTGGCAACCAGAGAGAGTGGCATCACTGTCACAATGATGCTTACAAACATTTCATCATCTTCTTGCTGTCAGAAGAGTTCTGTCATCCCACTGGAGTGCCTGCTCCATCTGTCCTCCTGAAAGACTGGCATGTACTGTCCAGGAGAGAAAATGAATTTCTGGTCCAAATGCAGTCCCTGCTCAGAAGAATTTGGTATAGAAAAAGCTTCCTCCTGTCCCCACTAGATGTGCCCTGTCTGATGGGCCAAAGGGAGGACACTCAGCTACATCCTTCCGTGCTGAGGGTCCTGCACCCAGGGGTGTGGGGATGGGATTGCAAGGTGTTCCCAGGGTGCAGGTGCTGGTCTCAGCAATGAGGGCTGAGGCCACTGGCTTCTTCTTGCTCTCCAGGGAGGAACTGGGAGAGAGGCAGAGCAGGTCTGACTGTACAGGGAGGCTTGGGCTGGGGAAAAGCAGAGTGCCCAGTTTTAGGAGGTAGCTTTAGGTCAGGACTTCAGGCCAGGCAGTAGGCAGGAGACCTTGGATGCAACAGGAGCAACATTCCCCTGTCAGTCCTGAACTGACTCTGAGGGAGCTGCTTCAGTACAAAGCCCAGCTCAGATTTTTATTTTGGCTCCCAGCGCTGAAGGGGCTGTTTGTGACAGTCCAGGTGGTCTCTGTGCTGGTGCTCCTTGAACTAGGGCAATTCTCACCTGCCCTGCTGCAGCCTTTTTACCCAGGATTACAGCTAATGAAACACAAGGTAAGGGGAGTTCCCTGCAGCTGTATGGGCAGAACCTTTCCTTGCTGAGGCAATTTCCACCCTGGTTTCCACCTTGCAGCACACAGCTGCGGGGGCTGTCTAAGGCAGCCCATCAGTCCCAGCGTCCTGAGCCCTGAGGGCTGAGGGGAACAGCCCAGGGCTGAGCCCTGCCAGGGCTGAGGGGAGCAGCCCAGGGCTGAGCCCTGAGGGCTGAGGGGAACAGCCCAGGGCTGAGCCCAGCAGCTGTCCCCGGGGCTGCCCTGACGCCTCAGCTGCCTGATGGAGCGTGGAAGGGAGGAGCAGCAGCTGTCTCTCAGGGCTGGCCGGGTCACTGCTGTTCCTGCAGGGCCATCCTCTTGCTGCTGTTGCTCACCAGATCTGTCACTAAACAGCAGCAGAGAGAGAGCCAGTAGCTCAGATCTGATTAACCTCTACAACTTTATCCTGTGTCTTAATTGGATTAGCTGCAGGGGGGTGGTTTTGCTCTTGTTCCTGACTTTTTCTTTAACAGGTGCTTATCGCTGTGACATCTGATGGAAGCAACAAGTTTGAGTAGCCAGACCTGTGACTAACCAAGCCGTGTTTGCCTCTTCCCCACTGCTCAGCTAACAGCTCCTGCCCTTCCTTTCTAAGGCACTGCTGTAGCTGAAGCCTGTGAGGTGGCTTTCAGTAAGCCCTGCAGTCAGATCTCCTGGGAGGTGTGGGCTTTGCCTAACAGCCTGAGCCCAGAGTCCCTGATTGCTGGTTCTGTCACTTTGGGGAAGGAGTTCTGCTCAGTAAATGTTCAAAGCAGTATTAACTTTCCGTGTTCAGTTTCTTTCATCTTTTGTCTGAGCTTTTTAGTTTCCTTCAGGGCCTGATTCTTCTGCACTTCAGGGTTTTTGCATGTATCACCACAGTGGCTGTGGGTTGTAGGGAATTGGCCTTATTCAGCACTGCAATAGCACTTCCTTTTCCAGGACTTCAAAGCTCATTCTCCACTATCAGTTCGTTTAGTTTCATAGGTGAAAAAATGGAATAAGGAGATCAGTAATCATATTCTGCTACAATGGGAAACTGTCTGCTACAGACCTAAAAAAGGAATTGAATCCATTTGATTGTGGGATTGCCTCTAATTCCTCAAGGTGTTGTCTATCTCTGTGGTGCCCAGTTGAAAAAAAAGCAGAACCAGTTTAGGGGAGTCTTTCCCCCGTGTCTATTCTTCTGCCTGCAGCACCCGGTTTTCTTTACAAGAGGTTTAAAATAGAAGGCTTTTTCCTTGCCATAACTGTGATTAGTGCTGGGTTGGGCACTGGAGAGGTGATGGGGAGGGTTCAGGCTGCTGAGGAGCTCTCTCTTACAGCAGTTTCTAGACAGCTCTGTGCAAAGAGTGAATTGTAGGTGTGATACCAGGCCACAGTTCTGTTCCAGGAGGAATAATAGATGTACCAGCAACAGTCTGGCTGTTACAAGATCAAAAGTGCTGTTACATTAAAGCTGGTAATACTTCCTGGCTTGGCAAAAGCCTGACAAAGCGTCCAGGGTTTTAATGTATATTCAGATAAACTCTCCTCCACAGTGAGGCTCAGGCCTTTCAATTTAGTCCATGTACAATGGCAAGGGTTTTAGTGACTTGGTGAGAAGGTAGCTCCAAGGAATTCCCTCTTTGTTCAGGGCTTGCGTGTGATTAATTTGTGAACACTGTGAGCAGCACAGTTATGGTCTCCCAGCAGAGGGTTCAGTGCTTCCTGGCACCTGGGCTGCCTTTCCTTTGCAGGTGTGTGGTTCTCAGGCACGGGCACTGCTGCTGCTCCTAAAGGACACAGGAGCACGGGGCTGAGTTACAATGGACATTGCCTTCCTTTTCCAGACTTCATGCATTCTGTGTTTTGTGTCCACTGGCCCGCTCGCAGCCTGGATCTGTAAATTGGTAGCTGCAGAGGAGGACTGATCTGTTAATAGGTGGAATTTGATGCTCATAAAATGAATGCATTTAATGTTGCATGGCAATGGTTTCCTTGAATTTTTAAGTCTCCTGAGGATCTCTGATTTGGAATTCTGTGGCTCTGGCTGTATTTGTTACAAAAAGCAATACAAATGGAGAGGCCCTGTGGTTTCTGAGGGCTGGCTGTCTATGAGTATCACTTCAGCTTCTTCTGTATCAAATATTATTCCAAGGAAGCTGTGAAAGTGGGAAGTGAAATGATATCTGAAAACAAAACACTGCAGTCAAAGTCATGGTGTCCATAGAAATAGCTGCCTTTGGAGATCTGCTCAGATATTATTTGTCCGGAAAAGCCAATCTTTAATAGATAATTTTTCATTATTTGGCTTTCACTGAGGGATTCAGAGGACTAAAAAGATTTAGTGAGTCATTAAAATAAGTACAGATCTGCCACTGTGGGGTTTTAAACACAAAATGAAATCCTGGCCTCTCAGAAGGGGCCTCACTTCCTTCCCATGCTACTTTCATTGCTGGTTTTAGAAGGGTAAGGACTTCCACTGATTTTAATTTTACAATGTTTCTTTTAGCACGCAGACATTGAAATACTCAATTTCTTTTGCTGAGGATTTCATTAAATGAAGCTCTGCAGCCCTTCCATGGCAGAGCATTTGTGTGATAAATTGCATTTTACAAACACATGAGGTGGTGATGATCCCTCAGATATTGCAGAGCCACACTGAAAACATTGGTGCTTCTTGTTTTTCCATTTAGCACCGTGAGACAAATACTTCATCTTTTCATCAATGCCACAAGCCTGGGCTGAAGGGACAGTAGCAAACATGCAGGGAGAACATTGTGATATACACCATAAAGTTGTGCCAAGGTGAAAGAATATCCAGGCTCAAATGATCCCTTCCCCTGAGGCTTTTATGATTTATTTCAATATTTTCTAAGGTGAAGTGCTGGATCCAAGCCTTGCCACCAGCCAGTATCTTTCATGTCAGGCAAAAAGTCTTTTACTTGTGTCTTCCTGAGCCATCACCCCTCCAGGCAGTGGCGATTTCAGCACAGCAGAGTTTGGCTGTGGGAAGTCTGTCACTGCTGTCATAATGTGCTGCTCTGTGCTACTGCATCCCCCTCTGCCTGCTCTGTCCTCGAGGGATGTGTGGCAGGGTTACCCTGAACAGTGTCTCAGTTTTGCAGCCTGAGGGAGTGGTAGTGGCTTGCTGTGTTTCTGAGAAGGCCACTGAAGGAGGCACATTTGCTGTGTGGGCAGCAGGAACACAACCAGGGTAGAAGCACCAGTGTGGAGTGGCTGAGGCTGTGGGTGGCACCTCCACGACATTTCTATCTCACATTGTGACATTTGAGAAAACCTCCCCCAGGGGCCAGCAGGGCTGCCTGGCTGTGATGTCTTGGCTCTGAAGCTGGCAGAGTTGTGATTGCAGGGATCTGCAGCCTGCTCTGGGTTACTGTAAACACACCTCTCAGCTTGTGAGAAACCTGCTGTTTCCTTGAGGGACATCAGAAAGTATGTCCTTTCCTTGAAGGACATCAGAAAGCAGACCTCAACTGCTTTTTCTCTTTGGCTTGGTCTCCCAAATGAGACTCTCATGAGTGTTTTCTCAAGTCCAGGAGTCTGTGGTGGCTGGAGGTATGTGGCAGCTTTGGGACCAGTCACTCCCTGGGGCTGCAGAAGGCAGCACTGCACTGTGGTCACTGTACCCCAGCTCTGGGCCACTGAGCCCTGGTTTCACAGAGCTCACAGCCCTGCACACAGCCCACTGGAGCATAGCTGAGGACCCTGCTAAGCTCACTGGATCCAGGCTCTGAGAGATTACATTTCATGTTGTTTTATCAGGTTTGCCTTTCTGTGGAGTCTGTATTTCTTCCTGTGTCTGCACAGGGAGTATGGGAGTATCCCGTGGCATTGCAGAGGGTTGGGAGTTTCCCCTGACCTGGCTGGTCTCCTGCTGCCCCGGGAAGCCCTTGGAAACCCTCGTTGCTCTTTCCCAAAGGTGGTCTGTGTCCTGCAGTAACCAAAGGGTATCTGTTTCCTCCAGGGCTGGAGGCACAATTGCTGCTGGCTGTCAGTAGCACAGGTGATGACTCTCTTTTTCCATGTTCAGGACAGACTGGCAGAAAATTGCTGTGCTTTGAAGCCATCACACCAGGGAGGGTTTCCATGTGGGTTGAAGCTTTCTACAGCTGTTGCAAAAAAGTCTTCTCCCAGTCTAGAGGGAAACCTTTGTATCTAATTCATCTCACACTCTAAATCTTAAAGGTAGCCAAGTGAAACCAGCAGAGTTTGCACCAAAGGGCCCAGTTTTGTTGGCTCCTTTAAAGGGGTGTCAAGAGATGTTCACAGCGTTTAGAAGCATTGTTGGATTGATTTATTTATTTGTTTTGTATGAAAATCTCACTGGCTGGTATTCCCATGTCCCTTTTAAGCCGTTTGAGATGACACTTTCTTTGTTTCTTTCATTAAAACTATTTTTATCCCAGTGGAAGGGACTGTGCCAGTAGAAAGGAAAACGCTGCCCGGTGATTTCCTTGCCCATGCTGTCTGTCTGTCACCCCCAGCTCCTTTCAGCTCCCCCAGCTGTCCCCCTCCCCTCCCCAGCCTGCCTTGAAGGGCTGGGAAAGCCAGCGCTGCCTCATTGTGTTGTCTGTCTGATTGTTGTGGGGTTGTGTTTGTGTGGGGAAGGTCAGCAGACACAAAGACCACCAGGCAGCGCTGGCTCTTCAGTCCCTTTCCATTCAGGCCTTTGGCAATGGCTGGGAAGAGTCTTGTTTGCATGACAGGATTTCAGGGGGCCGCTGCTTTTTGTTTAGGTTTCTTCCACTGCTGCCGCAATGGGCCCTGCAGGGCTACAACAAAAGCAGAGCTTATATTATGAGATTCATGGGCTGAAGCAAAGCTGTCAGTGCAGGAGTGACCCAGCCTGACCAGCTACTGTGCTCTTGCAGCCTGGACACTGTCAGCACTTGCTCTGGCTGGGCTGTTTGTGCCACGTTCAATTGTGGTGGCTCTGACTCTTGTGGGCTGAGATCCCTATGGGATGAATGCTCTGGAAGTGTTCTGTCTGTGGAATGAGGTAGGAATACAGGGGGACACTGTGGCTCCACAGACCTGCCACAGTGGGTATGCTTCCCTGAATATTTCTGAGACTTCCAGTGACTTTTATTTGCATCATCTGCCTCTTTCCTTGCTGTCAGGTCAACATTTTTGAGAGCATTCTTGTGTTTTACTTCCTCATCACCCATGTGAGAAGCTGAGCCTCTGTCCCTGGGTGCAGGTGTCTCCTCACCCCATCCCTAGAAAGCAGCTCAGTCTGTATTTACCACTGGTGTGCACAAAGGCCAACATTGTCAGGGACTCATTGTAACTGTCCCAATTACCCTGATTTCATTTGCATAAGAAGATTGACCAGCCTGTGGCAGTGGCACTGCCTGGCCTGATACGGGGCATTGTCCTGTGGGAAGCAGGAAGGGGCTGGTGCAGCCAGGCTGATGTGGGGTGGGAGAGGGGGCTGGTGTGTGGTGCTGTGCCACAGCAGCCCTTCCTGGAAGGAGGAGAAGTTGTCAGCTCTC
The DNA here is from genome assembly GCF_009819655.1 of Sylvia atricapilla. NCBI lineage: Eukaryota > Metazoa > Chordata > Aves > Passeriformes > Sylviidae > Sylvia > Sylvia atricapilla. Next base: position 11,491,577 of record NC_089157.1, on the reverse strand, counting down.
AGGCACTGGAAGGCCCTGATCAGGCCTGGTTCAGATGGAAGAGCTGCCAGCTTCCCGAAGATGCTGATTGCAGGTGCCCCGTGCATGCCTGGCCATCTGCCTGTCCCATACAGGTAAATCCTTCCCCTGCACAGGGGGTGTGTGTGTATTTATCTACCTTTTGTCCGTAGATGTTGACCCTGCTCGAAGGCTTCTGGGCGAGGCAGTGACCTGCTGTGTGTGTCACCTCCCCCAGGCACACGGAACCTCTCCTCCCTGTGTTTGGGGGTTTTGCAGACAGGTGGCTGCTGCTGCAGACAGGCACTAGAGCCAGAGGAGAGCAGCTGGGATGGAGCAGAACTCAGGAAGCAGGCTGAACTGGTACGATCTCTCCACCCAAAGCCAGAGTTAGTGCTGGTAGGAGTTGCTTGCACTGCAGCAGCTGCACAGCTCTCGCTCCTCTCACCAGACTGAAAATGATTCATATTTTCTCTCCCTGCCCCCCAATGCCACATGTCTTGTGATCTCCCTGTGTCCAGGCCAAAACTCTCTTCTACTTGCAGTAATGGTTCTTGTGGGGCTCAGCTGCCCTGTGAAGCTGCAATGTTGAGGCTGGTGAGCTTTGGCAGGAGCCTTTGTGTCCCCCTGCCCCTGCTGACTGTGTGCCTGCACAGACGTGTCTTCATCTCCCTGCTGCTTTCAGGAGAGGCTCTACTCTTGGACATCTTCCCTTGTTGCTTGTGGATATCACCAAGCTTAGCATGCTTCATGGAGGTGCTTTGACCTTTACTCCATTTTACCCCATCCTTCAAAATCCCCCCTCTAGTATTTGGCACTTTTAAATTTTTATTAGTTAGTTATTAGGTGGAACACAGGAGTGTGTCATGGAGGTGCCTGAAGCACGGGCAGCTCATCTCAGCTTCAGTAGTATTTTAAGCCTCTTGCATCCCTGGGTGAGCTACTTTGTCTCTGCAAATTACTTTGGTAATTTGGTAATTACTTGGGTGAATTGCTTTGCCTGTTTCCCAGTTCAAAAGTGGAACTCTTTATGAAGTGATTATCATTTCAAAATGTACTATGTCCTGGAGACCTGATTGCTAACAGCCAGATCCCAAGGCTCTGTCCTTATATTTTTGGACCCCTCTGAGAGGGAATGATGATCCAGCCCAGATTTCTCAGGAATTTCTTTGTTCTTTCTTTGGCAGGACATGGAGCAGGGAAAGAAATCCTTATGTGTTTTCTCAGATGAGATGCTGCTTGTGCACTGACTCCAGGACACTCACATTTTTGCCTGGAATTACCCACACTGGTATTGTTGTGTTTGCTTGGTGCAAGGAACATCAAAAAAGAAAGGGGCAGAACAGAGTCTCAGGCTGGGGCACAGATGGCCCCTCATGGTTCCTCTAGCAACCCTTTAAAAGCCAGGTTGTATGTTTGACTCCCTGGAGTGTTGAAAAGGCAAAGTAGGGTCAAGTCTTACATTTAAATTTGGGTTCTTTCCGTTGTGTTTGTTTTTGCAGGGAGTGTCCTACCTTCTGCTCCATTTCTCTGACCTCTCATTTGAGCTTTTGTGTTAGTGGAGTCTATTTATGAGCGAGGAAAACACGTGCTCCAGACACTGAATTACCTTTGAAATGCTGATTCCTAACAAATATGAAGTGAAATACTGTGAATTAAGGCCATACACTATCCCTTTTCAGCTGAGTCACTGTCTTCTGCTTTGCATGGGGAAAACAGCTTTGGCACGTGTTCACACAGGAGGGACTGACAGACCCAGGAGGAAAACACACACTGAGCACCCAAAAAGGAGGGGAGGGCATCCAGTTTTCAGCTCTGCCAGTGAGGTTCAAGTAGTAAAATGTACCCTTTTAAAATCCTTTGCTTTCCCCAGATGTGCAAAGGGAGGAGGTGGATGAATAATAATACAGAGAGCATTTTTTTTTTGCTTGAAATTCAGCAAAAGGCTGGGGAAAACACTGCTTTTTTCTTTTCGAGCAAAATATTTAATTTTACTTGAGCTGAACCATCTGGGCACTCTGAATAGGAATGTAAATGACAGTTTTTAAGGAAACATTTTGAAAATGGCAATGTCCAGTGCTTTGGCCTTTTAGAATCTGAAGGAACTTCTGAACAATCAGTATTCAAATCTGGGGCAAATTCTCAGGAAAGTCTTGGCATGACTGAAATCTCAGGAAATCTCTTTGCTTGGAAAAGTTTTGTCTTGAAAAAGATTATCCTTGCTTTGTAAGTTGGAGAAAATCCCTGCCAGTACCATTGCTGATAAACAATATCATGCATATCAACTGCATCTTGTCCCACCCTGGAGCAGTGTGACACTTGCATCTCTTGGGCTGCTGCTTGTAATTATCCTGGTGCTTTATCCTATCGGCCCTTTCCATGTCACTGGTTCAGCTTTGCTCCAGCTGCCTTCGATGGGGGCAGCCTGACCTTTGGTGGCTGCTGTTTGATTTGTCTGGGTTCATGGGAATGTTGGCTGGAGCAAAGGAGGTGCCTGATGCTGGAGGATTATCCAGGGACAGACCGTGGCAGCACTGTCTGCTCCAGGCAGCTTCCCTGCTCCTGGATTACAGTTCATGCTCTGTTACTTGTCTGTCCATGTGGGAATCTGTTCTGTCTGCACTACTTCACTTTGTGCTGCTCAGCTCTCTCCCTGCCTCATTTCTCCTCCCTCTTTCCCCTTCCATTCAAGAGGCATCTTTCAGTCTTCACCATTCAGGGTCTGTCTTTGCTCTCTGCCCTGTGTAAAAGCTCCCTGCCCTCCCTACCATTCATCACCTCTTGCTCATTCCCCTCCCTGCTTTCCCTTCTCCATTCATCTGGGTTTCCCCTCAGCCGGTCTGGGCTGCCCCTTCCTCCTGCCCCTCCGCAGTCCTTTTGTGGCTTTGCACTCCTTCTCCCTGGCCATGCAAAGCCCAGCAGTGTGCTCTGGGAGGATGCTCTTCGAGAAGCTGGCCCCAGCTGGTGTGCACATTAATCCTCACTGGAAGCCTGGTGGGATGTTTGGAGTGGATTTGCCTCTCTGGTTACCCTGCAGGTGAGATTCCTTTCCCCCCACTTCCTGGAGGTGCAGCATGATGCATGAACAGGAGGAGTATTACAATTTCCTAACCTGTTCAGTCTGGTCTTTCTGTCTCTCCCTCCTGGCCTGTTTCCCCTTTGTTTGCAGCAGTTGCAGCTCTCAGGTGACTCTTTGGGAGGTTGTTTGGATTTCCTCATTCTGGAGAAACATAACATGAATTCTCTTAGTTATGCTGGCTCTGTAATTATGGTTGTTGCCTGTGTCTTTTCTGCTTCCTTCTTTTAAATCATCTATTGGAGGCTGTATCAGTTCTGTCCAACCATCTCGGGACTCCAATATGTGTTTGAAGTGTTCCCCAGCAAACAGAGCTTGTGAATTGTATTATCCAGGGCTTGTTGTTTCTGAGTCTCAGTGCAGCCACGACCCTGTGCTTGTGGTGCAGACACAGGAAATATGGAGCACAGCCTCTGCCAAAGATTTTCCATCTTGCTGAACACCTGGTCCCCTGCAGCTCCCACAGTGCCAGCAGTGTGCAGACAGCAGCCCAAGGTGCTGAAGGAGCAGGTCTCTGCTGCAGTGTGGCAGGAGAACAAAGTGGGAGGTCTGCTGGCCTGTGGTGCCCATGGGGGGCTTCAGCTTTGAATGGTTCAACTGCACTCAAGCTGCTCTGGTCAGATAAAAGGACACTGTTAGAGCTTGGGGAGAGTGGATAGGCCTGGAGGAATGCTCTGAAAGGTTGTGTGTACCCTGTGCCTGTGGCAAATCTGACCAGCTCAGTGATGAGGAATGAGGTGGAGAGGACAGAACCAGGGGCTCTGAGTGTGTGCAGGCTCCACTGACAGGGTGAGCTCTCTGGTGTGTGGGAGACTGTGGAAGGACCATCCACTGCTGTCTCCTGAGGCTAAAAGGAGCCCCTGATTCAGGCTGGCAGGGCCAGGCTCTGGGAGCACTTGTCAGGTCTCTGAAAGACCCGTTCCCCTGATAACCATCTCAAAGGGGGATTTCAGACACTGCTGTGGTTTGTTGTCAGGCCAGTGAGTGTGTAAGAGATTCCTCAGTCGTTGTGCTTGTGCCCCACAGAGGCATTGCACCTGGCAGGGCACATCCAGCCCCAGCCCTGCATCTTGACACCTGCAAACAGAAGTCTGCTGCAGCAAGGCTTGGTCTGGGAACCCTGCAGGGACAGCACTGCTTCCTATAAAGTTAGTGGCATTCCTGTCGTGGAGTTTATTGAGTCATGATTTGCTTTAAAACGACAGACACATTTTCTTTCTGATTGAAAACTTGGGGCAGAGAGAACTCTGGAAACACTGTCCCTTGTATCCAGTAAGAGCATAGAGGAATCCAAAATGCAGCTTAATTTTTCTGATTTGTGGTTTTGCAACTTTGGCACTTGGACAAATCTCTTCTACCCTTAAACCAGAGCATATCTGACATAGGAGACACTGGTAAAGTGCAAACACTGCAGAAATCACTATTGCAGTTCAATGCAGGGAACCTGCAGTCTGAGTGTCATCCAGGAATGATTTGGATAGATCACCTCAGAAACAATGCAAACCACCAGAGCTTCCAGCAGTCTGGCTCCTTCCTGCAGCTGTAGCTCCTGTGATCACCCTGGAAAGATGCAAAGCAGGATTTCTTGCTCTCAGATGTTTAAATGGCAGAAGTTAGAGAATAATTAATGCTCCCAGCTCCAGGCAGCATTTACAAGCAGCCTTTCTGCAGTACCTTTAGATGGTTTTGTCGTGGCAGTGTAATGCCAGTGCCTACAAGGCACTGCAGGGAATCATGTGATACCTCTGTCTCCTCTTCACAAGGCTGACCTAAACTTCTGCTCCAGTTTAGCTTGGGAAACAGAGCTTCTTTAGTGGCTTCTAGTCCCCATGACTGAGCAAAGGCAGCTGTCGGACCAGTATGAATTAAATACCTTTCCCAGTCTGCTTGGCAGGAGTTCTGCTCCATGGTCTTTGCTCTAACCAGAAGTGTGGTTTGAATTCCAGTACAGGTGGGTAATTTTGGCTCACGTGTGCTATGGCACTGGTAGCTGCAGCTTTAAATGCATCTGTTTAGCTTGAGCTTCTCTGAACCCCAACAGCTTGCTGTCAGGTCAGAAGAGAACTCTTGGGATTATGTAGTCTCTCCTAATGTAGGCAAGAAAGTTTTCTGGGTGATCTTCTGCTTGACCTCAACCATACCTCATCTCCTCGGAGAGCCTGTAATTCAATTGTAAAACTTCTGTTGAAGTTAGTGAGAGGATTCACGTGTTAATAGTAAAAATAATCAATTTACTCTAATCTAAGGCTGTCCAGTTTGACTTCTAGCCCCTGGATGTGATGATCTTTGCCTTGGTGGAGACTCCCCTACTGCCAAATTTCTGTTCCCCTGGACAGCGATCAAGTCATTGCTTCACCTTCCCTTTCATAAGGTAATGAACGGAGCCTGTCAGAGCAGGCAGTCACACTGTGCCAGTCAGTGTCACCTCGTTTACAAACCTGCAGGTCACGGCTCCTTTCCTGCAGGCAGTGTTACCCTGAGAGCCCTCACTATAACAAGCAAAGGGCTCTTTCCCGTGTCAGGAGTGGCTGCTGCTGGAGATGGCATTCCCCACCCTGCACACTGGCTGCCACTCTCGGCTCCTGTCCAGACGGCTTCCTCTTTATTTTGAGATGTAATAGATATTGTTTGCAACTACCCAGATTTACTGAAATCTTGCTGACAGACCTTGCTGACACTTAGTAAATTCCTGCTCTGACTAATCTGTGAGCATGATACAGACTTTCCTTAGTTTGCTCCGAAGTCACTAATGAGAATTCTGTGGGAGGAAGAATGAGTTCTCATGGGACCTTATTAGTGGCATTGCCACGTGATGGTGGCTCTCTGGCTTAGATTTATTTTTGAGACCTGTCAAATAGCCAGACTTCAGCATGTTGAATGTGTGACAGCCTGAGTTTGTGTCACAGTAAATCCTCAGGTTTGTCTGGTGATGTCAGATGCCCTGCAGAAATCAGAAACCAGCGACCTTGGCTTATGATCTGCACCCAGCTTGTGTTCTCATCCAGATGATATCAACTGGCCATAATCTGTTTATGTGACCTGTTCTGACTGATATTAGACTAGTCCTCCTTCAAGTGTGCACTACCCAATATCGGTCATTTGTTCCTTTGCTGTGGGTTGCTGTTAGACCAACAAGATCTGCTGTATCCCACAATAACAAATCCCAGTTCAGGGAGCGGGGTGCATGCCTGTCTCTGTGATTGCACAGGAGTTTTGGAGCCAGGGCTGGAAGGACTGTGCTGCTGATTCAAACTGGAAGAAAGGGAGCAAGCAGATCTTGATGTTCTTCCAGTGTTCCCAGACTTGCAGAAAAACTTGCAGTTTGTGTAATGACTTTTTAAAACCTTTTGGATGAAAGTTACCTTGACCTGCTGATTCAAAACTAACTTCAGCAGCTGCTCTGTACTGTTCTCCAGAGTTACTGCTGGGACAGAAAGTGCATCATCATCATCATGTGATAGAGATAATTCATGGGGCTTTTGGCCACAGAACAGAACAGAAATATTTCAGCTTCACTGACTCTTTCACACTGATACCACCAATGCAATTTTTCCCAGATAATATCAGACCAAAAACCTGTTTTGAGTGAGAAGATTCATCTGCCTCATCTGTACTAGCATAAATGCAGCTGTGACAGGAGACATTCTCCACAGCAGTCAATTTTACAGAAATCTTACGGATGATTAGTTGATCCAGGGGTAAGCAGGGATCTGACTGCAGGAACTTGGCCTGAAATGCAGCCCCCACTGAACAGCTCTTCTCAGTGTTGAGTGTTAGTCTCTGCTTTGCTTTTTATCATTATTTCCTTTGTAGCAGTAGTGATTAGAGCCTGCCTGTCTCCCAGATTGACTGTCTTCTGGTGAGTCATGTAATCCAAATCAACGCAGCATCTCACCCAGAGTGTGTTGCATTTTGGATCTGAATGAAGTAACTTACACATTATGACCCCTCATGATGCAGAAGCTCTGAGAGATGTAATTAATATTGATAGAGAATTTAGAGATTTTTCAGTCAGACATGTCTAAAGCCACATAAACAATAATTATGTGGTGGTGAATGAGAATATCACGTGTCTTATGATACTATGGATATTGCTGTTTTCAGCTTTTGATATTTAATGCCTTACACGATCCAGATGAAAAGTGGGGTTTATTTTATCTAGACTGCAGAACTCATTGCTTCAGGAGAGTGTGGAGGCCTAAAAACTAGAGGAATTCAAAAGGGAGAGCAAGAGATTGGGCCTTCATACATTAAGAATGCTGGGGCCAGTGCTAACAAGCAATTCTGCAAAGTTATTAACCGCTTGCCTCAGAATTTAAGAAAATGTTTTCAGGTGAGTTTAGTGACACCAATCACTAGGTGGTCTCTCGTTGCGTTCATCTTGTCCACAGTCTCAGGACTGAGAGATGGCACAGAGCTTGGGCTGGTGCTGTTGGACACAGGACTCACAGGCCGGGTCCCAGCCTGCCCAGCCTGTTACTGCAGTGAGACAACTGCCCACGGAGCACTGTGCAACATGCCCAATGCTGGATCAAGATTAAAAATAATATTTTCACCTAAAAAAACCTGTGACTTTTTAGAGTGCCTCAGCTTCTTTCCATTAGTCTTAATGCACTGCCATAAATAATAAAACAGGAAGAAGCAAAGCCGGAGAAGGCTCAGTCTATAAACATGTCTCTTTGCATTAAGCCTCGTGGCGTAATGGAGGGCATCTCCTGCCACCCATGCTGTCTCGTTAATCATGTCATTATCTCCCTCACTTTCAGTGCTGCCTCTCCTTCCCTGGCCGTGCTCTTGGTAATGGAGCTTCTGTTTACCCTGGTGCTTTCTGGGGAGGAGCTCTGGTTTCAAAGCCAGCACAGTGGTGTATTTTGAATAATTTAGTTCTGGGTCGCTTGAACACTGTCTGTAATTCCCCAGCTGAGACCAGAGGCTGGTTTCTGGAAGTGTTCTGCCAGGTGGCTGATTGGAGAGAGGCAGTGGGGTCACTCAGGGTGCTGGGGTGTTGAGCTGCCCGAGGACTGAAAGCTCACTCTGTGAGCTCCTCTCACCTCTGGTCCTCCCTTAATGTCCTAGCAAGGACTTGCAGCAAGAAACCCACAGGCAGAGAATGGATAAGGAAGAGTTGTATTGAAAATGGGCATGGGGACTGAAACATGAATTTGGGTACCTGGCTGAGTGTGATAGGCTTCCCCTGCAAGCTGTGGGTCAGAAATTACTGCAGTCTCCAAGTGCAGGATTTGCTTGGCCTGTGGCAGTTATGACCAGGGGTGGGACCTTTGTAGAGTCAAGTTCAGTGTGGTGTCCAGCTGGCTTTGGAAAGTTTGATAGGTTTCTGCGCCTGGAACCTCCCCAGAGGGACATCTCTGCTCACAGTGTCCCTGTGTTGCTTGGCCTGGTGGCCTGGCAAGTGCCCTTTGCCTTTCAGCCATCATCCAGCCCCATTCTGGGTTCTGCACAGCCCTCACTGTGCTGCATCACACAAACACAGGTGTGGTGCTTTGTACCCTGTACCTGTGGAGGTCACAACACCACATGAGTCTCTGGGCTCACTCCAGCAGTCTTGGCAATACCAAGAATCAAATCTGGCTCCTCTTTCCTGTCTGCCTCAGAACTGAGTTGTGGCACACTCCTGAATCTTGTGATTCTCTCATTCTTGTTGAATCTGTGCTTCCACTGTGTTTAGATGGAGTGCTTCTGCAGAAGGGAACAACAGATGGTAGTAATGTAGGTCCCTTCCTTGTCTTTATGCCTAAGACAGTAGGAGAAATAAATGAGAACAGAAATGCCTCTATAGATTGGCCAAGTAGCTCATGAACATGGTCTTTCAGGCTATTCTGTTCTTCAGGGAAAGGGAATCTTATCCCAGCCCCTCCATCTCCACTGTGCCATGTGCTGCATGCAGAGACACTTGCCCAAACCCAGGTAATGCCTTGTGGCCCAGGGGAGTGCTGAGCCGGGCAGCTCCGTGCTCTCCCTGCAGCTTTCCCGGGGAGCAGCTGTGTCTGGGAGCACTCAGGGAATATCCTCTGTGCCTAAAAGCAATCTGGCTTTTGAGAGCTGGGTGATGTTTGCAGCCCTGGGGTTCACCTCAGGTCAAAGCAATCTAACATGCCCTAAAAGGGCTGCTGGACAGCCCTTAATCACTGTATATTGTCTGGGCAGTGGTGAGTAGATTCATTATTTACAGAGGAGGCAGTGTGCGTCACTGGAGGCAGCAGTGATGTTTCCCCACTGTGTTCAGGCAGCTCAGATGGGATGACTTTAAACGGTGGGAAGCTGGATTTCAGGGTGGAGGGATATGCATTTACCTCTGGCCTTCCTCTCTGCTGCATCAGGGTTTCTCACATGCACTTCTTACCTTTGGAAGAGAGAGCAGGATGGTTAAACATTCCTAGACTGCAGAGAATATGCCACCTAACATCTGAGTTCCGTCCAGCAAAGCTCAGAGGGGTTTCTGAGAGCCTTAGAGAGGAAAAGATAGAGATGCAATTGAGTGTCCCTTTCCAGTGGAAAAGGGCCTACATGCAAACAAGAGACAGGCCGACTGTTGAGAGCTCCTTTCTGGTGGGAAATGCATCAGGAGTTGTCATTTCTATATAATAGGGAGGAGGAGCTAAAGATCAGGTCAATTTCTTTGCAGAATGTTGTAGTCTGGAGCGGAGCTTGGGTCAGTGCCAGGAGGCCTGACATTGCCAGGCCAGTCTTTCCCAAGAGTGAAGACACTACTGGACCTTAGAATGATTCAGATTTTAAGGAACTGGTCCAACTCAAGGCAAATTTTCAAATTAGATGAAGTTGCTTGGAGCCTCGCCCACTGGAAAGACAACTGTGGTTTTGGTGATGTCGAGACAAAGCCCTTCAGTGAGGAAACCCTGGGTGGTAGCAAACTGTGTTCCTGCAGTGCTGAAGGCAGCCGAGGATCCTGGTGGTGTGCCCAGTTGAGCTGTTGGCTCTGCAGCTGCCCCGTGCCCTGGGGGCTGTTTGCCGTGGGCACAGGAGCAGCTGGCTGCGCTCTGTGACATGTCTGAGCTTTCCCAAGATACTCATTGTCTATCTGCAGCAGTACCAGCCTCCACCCTACTTGCTCACTCAACCGTGGCTGACGTGTCTTTAATTAAAGAAGAGGAACAATTTGAGATTTCATTTTCTTTCCTCAACAGAATTTCCTATTTTCATCACAGTTTGTGAGGCCCCCTCGCTTTACTTTTGGCTTGTAGTTTTGCCGTGGGACCTTTAGTTTGTGGTGTGTCTCCTCTAACATAAGGAAAAAACAGGAGAAAGCCAGCTTGTTTTGGGCCAGGGAATTAAGATCCTGGGTCAGACGGCTGCTATGGTCATTAACATATTTACATTTTTGCTTAAGAGCCTGGTGGAGGATCAAGGGAGTTACGGGTGATTGTCATTGAAATGCGGAGGAAACCTTGCATGAAATTGCCGTTAGCGTTCTATTGTCTGGGGGAAAAGGGGGGCAGCGGCTTCCTCATCCCTGAGCACTTGTCAGCCGGCCCCGCGGGCAGACAGAGGGAGCTGTGCCGGGGAAAGGCACCGGGGTGCCCGGGGAAAGGCACCGGGGTGCCCGGGGAAAGGTACCGGGGTGCCCGGGGAAAGGTACCGGGGTGCCCGGGGAAAGGCACCGGGGTGCCCGGGGAAGGCACCGGGGTGCCCAGGGCAGGGCAGGTACCGGGGTGCCTGGGGCAGGTACCGTGGTGCCCATGCCCAGGGCAGGTACCGGGGTGCCCGAGGAAGGCGCCGTGGTGCCGTGCCGAGGGCCCTTTGCTCCCGAGCTGCTGGACCCGGGCTCAGCACAGCCCTCTGCTGCCCGCGGGCGCTGCCTGTGCTCGGGCAGAGCCGGGTGCTCGGCTGGGCCCCTGGAACACCTGGCCCCGAGGACATCCTCATGGATAAATGCATGAAGCGGCTAGCTAAGGTCAGTTGCCTCGTTTATAATTGATGGAGCTGGGAGGGCTGGCACATGTTTTTGCAGTGTCACCTGGAGTGCTGTGTGTGCTTTTGGGCGTCACGGTATGAAAGAGACGTGCAGGTGTTAGAGAGTGTCCTCCTGAGGAGGCCACAGGATGATGCAGGGTCCTGAGGGAAGCTGTGTGAGCAATGGCTGAGGTCATTGGTTGGCTCAGCCTGGAGAAGAGGAGGCTGAGGAGACACCTGCCTCACTGTGGTCTTCAGCATGCTCATGAGGGCAGTGAAGGGGCAGGTTCTGGTCTCTTTGCTCCTATGCCCAGTGACAGGACTCAAGGAAGCAGCTAGAGCTCAGTCAGGGAGAGGTTTAGGTTGGATACCTAAGGGTGGTTGTGCCCTGACACAGGCTCCCCAGGGCTGTGGTCACAGCACCGAGCCTGCCCGAGTTCAGGAAGTGTTTGGACAATGCTCCAGGGCACATGGTGGGATTCTTGGGCTGTCCTGCACAGGGCCAGGAGCTGCATGGAGCATGGAGGACTCGATGATCCTGATGGGTCCATTGGAACTCAGCACATTCTGTGAGTCTGTGATTTGCCATGTGTAGGGACACAGGATATGCAGGACCTGCTCAACCCCTTGAATCTGTGTCTAGCTGTGATACCAGAACAGAGTTTGAAGTATTGGTGTGGATTTGGAGTGGTGACAGATGAGATTTTTATATGCTTTTTACAGACAAATTTCACACTATTAAGAATTTGTTTAAACATAAATGAGAGGACTTTCTTACAGCTGGGGTTGACGCTAGAGCATTCTGCTCCAAGTTATGGAACCTGTGCTCTGGCCCTGCTCTGAGGTATTTGAGTTTAGATGTCTGTTGTTCATTGCTCATCTCCTACTCTCACATTGTTTAGATCCACTGTTTTGCTTCAAACTTATTTCTAATTATTATCATTAACACGGTGCCAAAAGATAATTATATGTAATAACGTGGAAGAAGAGAAGAGACTCAATAGCCAAATTACACCACAGAAAACAGCAGCTACCTTCTACCACTGCTTTGATTTTTGTGGAGCAAGCAGCAAGACTTCAGTGAGCTGAAGGAGGAATGCTGGTGCCTGTTGGTGTAAGAAGCAGATTTCCTTGTAGCCATCACCCTGCCACAGCTTCAGCTGTCCCTTTGGAAGCCTGCAGTCAGTAACAGCAGCATCCTGAGTGACAGGACATATCAGCTCCAGCACTAGAGTCTCTGAAGTCATTAGCGTGTCCTTGTGGTTTGAAGCTCGGAAGCCGTTGTGTAATTTCTGTTCTTGGTTACAAAATGCTTCTTTTTGGAAGGCTTTAAAGCGGAACAAAGTCTGGGAAAAGTGGTTTGTGATCTCAGCACTTCTTTTGTCCTCTGTGTGCTGTAGCTGTGTATCTCATCTGCCCTTTGAAGGCTGTTTCCTGGGGCTGCAGCCCTTGGTCTTCCCTACGAAGTCACTGAGCACACGGCATGGGGAGACCCTCACCCTTGGGGTGCTGACCTTGGCCCTCAAAGTAGAAGGGTACTGAAGCCTTCAAGGAGCAAATGGTTTTGTCCTAGACAAGCTGGGTTCTGACATTTTAAGAATCAAGATACAGTTGAAGTAGTGCAGTCAAGTAAGATGTTGGTTAGGTCCAATGTTTTTGGGAAACAGGCATGAACAGAGCAGTCTGTGTGGGGCTGCTGGTCTTAGATCCGTCCACTGAATGACTCATCTCCCAGCCTCTGCAAATTCCCCTTGAGAAAGGTCATCCCAGGTATTGTGCTAATAATACTTTATTTCCTGGGTCGGGCACCACCACCCCAGACTGGCCTGGGAGTCACAGCAAGGGCCAAAACTCACCAGAGCTGAGCCTGAGTGCAGAAGCCCTGACTTCTGGGGTTGGTTTTGGAGTTTGATCTGTTAACTGAAAGCATCAGAGTGGGCCGGAATAGGGGAGCTAAACTTCTCCAGGGATTAATATTAAGCCTTTGTTTAACGGTAAACAGCTGATGAAATCCACCTTTGGCTCTGGGTGCCATCTGTCAGGGAGGTACACCCAGGCCACTTCACAAGGGCAGGACAACCTTTGGCAGAGAATAGGAGAGAGTGCCCAGCTCTGGCTGTCCACAGGTCACTTGGTTTGCCTTGTTTTGTGTAATCCAGTTGCTCCAGCAGCTCCTTCCCCGAGGGGCAGACAGCCCTCCTCCAGCAAGGAGCTGGGGCTCCCCTGCTCAGGCTGGACAGCTCCTCCTCAGCCCGGCAGCTGGGGAGAGCAGAGCACGGCACAGAGGTGGTCAGGCCAGAGGGAGATGGAGCCAGATCCTTGCACATGGGCACTGCAGTCTTTAAACAGGCAGCCCGTGCCTGAGGCTGGTCTGGTTTATAGCTGTTCTGCTCACTGCAGAGTGTGCCAGCCCTGCTGCTGGCAGGGATCCTCTTCTGCCATACCCACCTCCCCACTCGTGCCCTGCCAAGGCAGCCTTTGTCACTGCCTCTGAGCCAAGGCCCGGCGCCTGTTCAGCTTTTGTTCTCCATTGGGAGAGAGTGAGGATTGTCAGGACCTTTCTGCCTCTGCCAAGGCCCTATTATGTCCCAAATGTTTCCATGAAAAGACTCCCTCCTGATCCCCCTGCCCCCTGACAGCCATTCAGTCCAGCCAACAACCTTGATATCATTATCTACAGAAGGAGGCCAGCGAGCAGCAGTGTCCTCACAGCCAAGTCTGGGAAATCAAAGGCAGACTCTCCCAGCAACAGAGAACTGGTAGAGATCAGACTGCACCAGGGCTAGTGCAGGCTGGCCTGGCAGCTTGCAGCCACTGGTTTTCCAACGTGCTTGGTGTGGTGCCAGCACTGGCTTTGTCAGGGCTGAGGCTGTGCCCTGTGAGCTGGCAGCCCCTCACAGAGTGCCCTAGAGGCCACTGGAGCAGTCATCAGTTTTGACAGCCTTGTAAAGGTGTCTCTTTTCATCAGTGGCATTTCTGGATCAGCCAGTTAGGCTCAGGGAAAACAGTGATGCTTTTTGGTCAGAGTGGGATTCACTCCGGGTCTCACCTGGGACTTTTCTTCTCATGACTCTGGTTTATGTTCTCAAAATGGCATGTGGCTGCCTTGTCACTTTCACTTTGACATGGTGCTCATCTGCTTTGCTCCCTGTCCGAAGATTTTCTTTCCCAACTGTCTTAAAATAATTCTTCAGCAGTGAAAGCACTTACCATAGTGAAGACGTGTGTAGAGATGATCTGGAAAGGTGACTGTCTGAAACACTGAACATGGAAAGGGCTTGAGGAGGGATGGTGTATTCCTGTGGTGCAATTGTGTTAGGAAATAGAGGAGTAAAACTGTTTTCTGTGCGTTTTATCTCACAAACTGCATCTCTGATTTGCTTGATGTTGCAGATAGAAAGAGACATAAAAAACAGACAGGAGAAATCATGATGCAGAGGGAAGGAAGGTGGAGGGAGCTGACGTAGCTGAAGCTTGGGTGGAGATGGGGTGGTGATGTGGCTGATGGTGCTGGACTCACCCTCTGTGCAGCAGGGTGCTCTCAGTGCCTGGCTGATTGCAGGGAAGTGTCACCAAGGCCTAGAGCAGCCCCTGGCTCCCTGTGGGTCCGCAGCGGGTGATGAATGCCTAGGAGGACAGCGCTGTGGTAACCTGGGTTGTTAACTGTGGCCCTCTCCCCTCCTGTCCCAGTTTGACCCTGACAACACTGGCTACATCAGCACTGAGAAGTTCCGCTCGCTCCTGCAGAGGCACGGCTCGGAGCTGGACCCCCACAAGCTGGAGGTGCTGCTGGCCCTGGCAGACAGCAACTCTGAGGGGAGGATCTGCTACCAGGACTTCGTCAACCTGGTGAGTGCTCCGGCCGCCAGTCCTTGGCTCTGCTCAGGGCACGGGCTGTGGAGGGGCAGTGTCTCTCCTTCCCTCCCTTTATTAACGCCAGCCTTTGCTACATCACCTTCTGCACCGACTTGCTGAGGCATTCCCTGGTGACTGAACGCTTCAGCAAGAGTCACATTGTTCCTGATTTTTCCAGGGAAACAAATTCGCATGGGGAGGAACTGTGGGAGCTGTAGTAAGGGCATGAAGCAATGGCTGCTGCTAGTTTAGAGGGGTTTGTTCTCAGTATCAGTTGCTAGCTGCTATAATGAGCCATGTGTTTGCAAGCAGAGGTCTGTCCGTCTGGATGTCTCCTGTTTTATCTAGAGATTTCACCACTTCCAGACAAAAAAAATATAGATAATATTCTGTTGACGTGCTGGGTGGAGTCACATTGTGCTGCTGGATGCATCAACAGCAACAGGGATAAAGAGTTTCTAGGCCACGTTCCTTTTCTCCCAGGTGAGGTGTCTCAGAGAGCATGAGTCATGATCTGGATGCCTCTCTATCTCTACTAATGAGTCAATTAGTTTCTTGTCAAGGCAGTTTGTTGAGTCAACACAATTGCAGACGTGCTGTCAGGTGCCCAGGATGGCTCAGAAATGTTGTCTGCAAGATATCCTGGACACTGGTGATTCAGGGGCTTTGCCTTGTTCTTTCTCTGTCACTGAACATCTGAATCCCAGCAGGTTTAATGCAATACTAATATAAGGGTGACAAAGTCGAAGAGGAATGGAACTTGGTGACATTTCTGAGGTTTCTCTGGAAAGTTGGATGTGTCCTTGATGCAGAGTACAGTAATTTGCATCTCTGTGTGTTCTGCAGACAACGTGGGGATTTGATCCCCTCATTTGTCATGGTCACTCACGCATGTGTTCTTGGTTTGGAAAGAAAGTGTCGTGCCTGTGACCTGTTTTCACATTATTCAGACAGTGTGACAATGGCCCAGCTGTCCAGGACCCAGACCATGAGCTCCATCGGGCTGTGGGCAGCGTCAAGCTGAAGTTACTTTGTTGGAATGACATAAACCTGCTATGTCTAACCAGGCTGTCTTGTAACAGGTACACAGTCAAATCTATGCAGCACCTCTCAAACAGATCACACAGTGTGAGGTTTTCCTCAGCTCCAGCAGAACAAACACTGCGGGTCTTGCTGATCAGCAGAGTATTTATAGTAACAGCTGCTTGTTCCACAGTTGGGGATATTCAAAATACCATGCAAGCATTCACTAATTGGGCTGCACAACACTGAGGAAGCAGGAAGAGGCATCATCAAATTTCTTTGATGGAAATGGCCTAGGGCTGGCCAGCACACAGCAACAGGCTCAGGAATAGAGCTGGGCTTTTCCCCTCTCCTCACTCCACAGGGCTCAGGAGCAGCTCAGCTAAGGAGAGGTGAGTGGGAGGGGAAATGCTTGGACATTCCCCTCCTCTGGGCATAGGAGGCCGTGCCAGCTCACACCAGCTGATGTGGGTTCTGCAAAATGGCAAATTTCCTTCACTGCTATTGAGTGACTCCTGTAAAGAAGCCAGTGATTTTTGTGTCCTCAGCCCCTCCATCCTTGTCTGCATTTTTTGCACTTCCTAATCGATAGGCAATGCAAATGCCAAAACATTAAACTACTTACAAATGACATCTCTCTTCTCACTTCTCTACTTTCTATGGATTTCCAATATCCAAACTTTTTTTAGGGCTCCTCTTTTCCCTGCCTTCTGAACTTTCCTTTGAAGTTCCTGATGGAAAGAAACAGCACAGTTGATACAGAATCACTGTGAAATTAGGGATTTCCTTCCCCTCCTAGCTGTCAATCCTCAGTGTGGTGGTGTTTAAGGGCGTGTTTGTGCCTGATGATCATTAGCTCTCTCTGCTTTAGGCTCAGGTTAATTTGGCTGTTTCAGAAGCTTAGCAAGAGTTGACCTGCTGCCAGAAATGATGGTGCTGGGTGTGGGGATGGAAACACTGACCTTTTTCCAAACCAGAGGCTGTGCAACCATGGCTCTCTGTTTGTATGGTTTTCCTTTTCTCCAGCATCATTTTGAGCACCAGGAACTCTGCTGCTCTCTCAGACACTGTGATCTCCAGCTTAAGGACTGCTATGGAGCAAGGCTGTGTTATCCTGTGATGTCCAAAATGGTTTGTGAACTTCTAGATACATCAAAAACGTATTATAGGACTTCTCACCTTAATAACAACATCCATACCTATGCCTGCTCTCAACTCAGCAAAGCAGCTTAAATTTATGCAGTTGTAACTTTTAAAATATGAGACTAGACCCCAGAAAGCACTCGGGAAATAAAGTGAGAAATTAATAAATTCAGAAAAGATGAAAACTCCTGGTGTGATCTGCAAACAGAAAAGACTCAAAAAGATCAGATAGGCAACTCATTGGAAATTACTTCTCCTCTGTGTGTATTAAATTCAGCTCATGTAGTTGTAAAACACAGTGCTGCAGTCATTCTCATTTCTGTTCTGCACTGTGGTTTATAGTAACTGCAGAAAGCAGTTTCAGATGGGGCTTCTTATGCTGTGTCTGAGACAGTGCAGAGTACCAAAAGTGTTTCCTGCACAAGTGGAGACATCTCGTGCATCTGCTGTCTGATTGCTTCACAGCATTGAGAAAAGAGGTGCCCAGAGAAAATTCTGTCTGTGAACAGCGTGGGCCACAGGAGGAGATGATGAACCATGGTGTTTAATTCACTTGGCTGCTTTTAGAGAATAGGCAAGCCAGGAGGTGATTATACCTGAGGTGGTATTTGCTGGGGTTCTGGCTAAACAGCAGTTGCTGTTGGCAGTCCTGGGTTCCTTCACCTAATATCCTGTGAACTGTAATGGGGCTCACAGTAAGGAGTAAACCCTAAGACAGAGTTCGTGTGACTTGGGAAAAACAAAACATTGCTACTTCCAACCAAAATGTTTACCTGTGGCTTGTAGGAACTTGATGCTGATGTAGCATCTCAGTAATGAGCAAAATGTATTAACTAATTAAACGCACATCCTTTATTTTCCAGATCAAGAATCACCACCTGTTTTGCTTTCCCTGGCCTTGCTGGCTTCTAGGGACAGGCCAATTCTGCCTCATTTTTAATGTTAACAACTGGCATTTTCGAAGCACTGTGTAACAATGTTCTTTGAACCACAATGCTGGTCTTGTCCTCATAGCAATGTTCTTTCAAATAACCTTGAAATTTGAAGGTGTTTTACCTTCTCCATTGGAAGTGCTGGACGGTCTAAGCCTGGCACATTTAATAGGAATCATAAAACCTTGAGCAGGGCTAATTATTTTTTCTCTCTCCCTTGAGTAAGCCACTGCTTGGCCAAACCAGATCAGAATGTTGGTATTTGGGTCTTTTTCCTTTTGATACTGTTTGGGAAAGTGCTACCAGTTGGCCGAGGGGATGTGAACATCTGTGACAGATGAACCTAATGCTGAGATATGCATTTTGGGAAAAGCTGTCTCTACCCACATTAGCATTTTGTAGAAGTGTGGGCAGAGGGAAGGAAATAAATGTGATTCTTGAAAGCAAAATTGATTGGAGAGGTTGCATTTGTAAGTAAAGTGGGTTATAAAACTGGAGCTGGCAGAGGCTTTTAAAAAGCTTGTGCTAACTTCTGATTTAGTGTCCTGTCTTGAAGGATCAGAGCTGGAGAGCTGAATGCATTGCCTGTCCCAGAGCTGCATGTGTTTAAAAATAGCTTGAGACCAGTCTCAAAGATGCCAATACATAATGGGCAGAAATCCATGTTTTTCAAGCCCTTCTGAGTGAGGCTGAATAAAACCATAAAAAGGGTACTGTGCCCCACACAGGCCCTGAAATTGGAGATTGGGAAATGCTGCATGACTTGGCTACTGATTATCTGAGGTAGCCAAGTATTACAGACATCCAAGGAACACAAATTGGTCTGCCAGTGGGGATGAACAACTTCCTTTGCAAGTTGCAGATTATCCCAGAGTAATTTTAGAGTGCCATGTGTGTAGCCAAGTACAAAAGGCTTTGTACTTCATCCAAGTTTGTCACTGTGCTACTCTTGACAGCAAAGATTCATTCTAAATGTTGGTGCTTTCAGTGTTGAAAACAGGTTCAGATTTAAGTAGGAAATATTTTCCTTTTGCACAGAGGTATCAAACACAGCCCTTGAGCAGAGCTCTAGCACTGAGCCTTGGTTTTTTGGTAGGGTGATCCCAAAGGGTGCAGGTGGCAGCACCTGGGTACCACTCAGCTCAGCTGGGCTCTTCTGCAAGGAAATTTCCTTCTCTCTGCATGTCATTTTGCAGGCAGGAAGGACTGAGGGAATGGGCTGCTCCCCACTGCTACCTGCTCTCTCCACATGCTGTTTGCTGTACCCATCTAATTGCAGCTCTAATATCACACTTATTACAGAAGTCCTAGAAGGACTGAGTGAAGAGAGGTGGGGTGGGCTGCCCTGGGCTCCTGGAGCCATGATAATGTGCAGGCCAACAATGGGCCTAGTGTTCTTTCAGCTGATGATTAAATACTTGGCTCATAAATACCAATATTATGTAATTCCAAAATCGAATCAGCAAATTGTGACCATGTGCGAGACTCTGTTTGGGAAGATTTGAGTCTTCCAAAGTCAGTCTGAGGAACAAAACAGACTTCTCATCAAGAACTGGTGAGAGCAGCAATTGTGATAAATCCTCTGTCTCTCCTCATGCCCATCTCCTCCTAGCTTGATCCAGAGGTCTGTGGGTCATGTAAGTGGGGCCAGGACTGCTGTGTCTGCTTCAGCCCTGGCAGTCAGCTGTGCTGTCCCTTTGGGATCACCTCCTCCTTGGTGCCATGGGCAATTGTGTGCAGGTGGAGACCAGCAGGACACCTCCTTCCTGAGAGGCCTGGTTTTTAACAAGGGCTCAGTACATCCACTCATCCACCTCTTGTGGGATTGTGGGAGTTTTCAGCACACCTGGCACACTCCTGGCACTGTGTCCCTATCTCACCGGGGTGTAAAACCACTCCAAGACTGCAGCATGTGGAGGGAACCTGGACCTTCTTTCCATACCCTTTGCTCTAAAGAAGGCCAGGCAAATATTTTCATGTCCCTTCCACGTTAGCTTCTGTGTGGGTGGGAAAGGTCCTGTGATTTATTTTCCTCTCTGGGAGGAGGAAAGCAGAGCTTTCTGCTGAACAGTAGTCCATTTCCCACCTGCAGGCAGTGCCATGGTCACAGTGGCATCACCTCAGATGGCCCTTGCCTTCCTCCAGTGATTAACAGGAGGAATTGCAATGATTACTGTGTTTAAGCAGCTTGGTGCAGCTCGGAGCAATTCCCTGACTGCCTGGGTACTGAGAGCACAAGCTCTGTGCTTTGCTGGCTCTTTTATATCATCTGAAACCAGCACGATCCAACTGGAAGCCAGTGCTGTTGAGGGTCATCTCTTGCTTGCCCCAGGGAGGCTGGAGGTGCTGGTGGTCTGAGCAGTCAGCAGTCCCCTCAGGAGGACCAGGCTGCTGTGTTTGCTGTGCTGCTGTTACAGTAGAAGGTCCCCTGCAGCAGCCTGTGTACACAGTGAGCCTCTGGAGCTCTGTCCCAAAGATTCAGCCAGCACAGACAGTGGCTCTGATGCAGCAGGTTTGTTTGCCATCAGGGCTAATTAGCAATTACACAAATCTTGGAGCGAGCTCTTTCAGACCCGGGTTGTTCCCCCGCCCCAGCAAGCTAAGCATAAGACTCCATCTGCCTAATTTGCAGATGCAATTGCTTTAATTCTTTAATTATGCATCCAAACTGGGAAAGTGTATGCTCAAAAAGATAGCTAAATCTAGGCTTGTGAGGTGATAATGCATATACAAATCAGCTGTAAGCCTGTGCCATTTCAGTACCTGCCCCCTCTGAGGATAACTTAGGAAAGAAGCCTTGTAAAGACTTGCAAGCTTACAGGAGTTAGATGGCCTGTACAGCCAATTAATTTGTTTGTTTGTTGCTGCTGCTCAGGCAGTATTGTTTTACACAAAGAGATAATTTTCTTTGCCCAGAGCTAACTCCTGCCACAAGGGTTAGATGTGCTAAAGTCAGAGTGCCTGCTGCTACATTTGAGAAATGTTCTGGCCCAAGACTGCATGGAAGTGTGATGGAGCAGGGGGAGCAGAAGGAAGGAGGACGCAGGAATATGGATTGTGACAACCCATGGAGAAGGCAATGCGTGGAAGGCTGGAGAACATGCCACAGAGCTCAGCCTCTGCTGGGCCTGGAGTTCTGCCCTGAGCTCATTTATTGGCATCACAACCGGGGTTTTCCTTGCGCCCCAAGCAGGCCACCCTGTCCCTGTCCCTGTCCCTGTCCCTGTCCCTGTCCCTGTCCCAGACTGGGTTCCTGAAGCTCCCCTGCTGGTGGCTGTCCTGCCTGCTGGGTGTGACACTGCCCCAGTGAGACTGTGCCTGGCCTTGCCTGGTACTCACCCATGTTCCCTCTGGCCCAGATGAGCAACAAGCGGTCCAACAGCTTCCGCCAGGCCATCCTGCAGGGGAACAGGAGGCTGTGCAGCAGGGCGCTGCTGGAGGAGACGGGGCTGAGCCTCCCGCAGCGGCTGATCCGGCACGTGGCCTACGAGACCCTCCCGCGCGAGATCGACCGCAAGTGGTACTACGACAGCTACACCTGCTGCCCCCCGCCCTGGGTCATCCTCACCCTCACCATCGTGGAGGCAAGTGCCGCTGCCAGCCCAGGGCTGGGCACAGCCGGGGCTCGAGGGGCTGCTTCAGGCCGGGGCAAGGGCACACGTGGGGCTGCTGGCCGCTCTGGTGGCCGCTCTGGTGGCCGCTCTGGTGGCCATTCGGGTGGCCAACCAGCTGGTGGCCTGCTGGGGTCTGGTTAACTGGGACTGTGATCCTGCCTTTGGAACAGTTTGTGTATGGGGCTACACAGTCTGGGAAACTAGAGCAAAACTGAGGAGTGAAGACAGGACAGTTCTAGAGAAATAGATAAGTCGATGGAACTCGAAATTTCTCTACGGTTACCTCTGTTCTGTGAGTGGAGAGAACTCCTGGGTTAAATATTCTGACCTGCTCATGTATTGCCCAACTGAGATTTTTCCACATCTGCTGAGTAATGTGCTCGAGTAAGTACAGTGTAGGCTATGACACTGATAGTAGGGAGCAGGCTCCTCAGAGTCAGGGGCTTGTCTGCTACAGAAGATCACAAATACAGTTATATCAATGTGTTGCAGGTTTCTCAAAACAGGGAATTTCTATGCTGTGTGAAGCTGTCAAACGGGAGAAAAGCTTTTGTATATGTTACTTTTTTCTCCATTATTTTGAGCTAAAAGATACTTTTTGCTGAGAAAAGGCATTTGCTAACCAAGGAATCTCTCTGCTCTTCTAGGTTGCCTTTTTTCTTTACAATGGAGTGGTCTTAGATAGATTTGTGCTGCAAGTCAGCCACCCCTTGTACCTGAAGAATGCATTACTGTACCATCCCCAGCTTCGGGCCCAGGCTTGGAGGTACCTAACCTACATATTCATGCATGCAGGGTGAGTACTCACACACAGCTCAGGCTCCCCAGAGAGAAAGAGCAAGTGACAGAATCAGCTCAGAATTACATTTTTAAAACTCAATTATAAATTGTGTGTAAAAATCTGAAGATGCTGTGGAGTGTTGGGCAATGAGGTGCAAACCTTCACAGCTCTCTGGAGGGGCAAGGCAACAAAAGGAACTTAACAGATGCTGCTCTTCTCCCCAGCAGGACCACACTTTCTTCTTACTGTGCACTTCCTAAAACCAGGTCAGAGCCCAGAGCTCCACTAAAGGAGCTGTGCAGGTGGTAGAGCAAGTCTGCAGAGGTGCTGCACTGGTGTTTAAAAACTACAGGGTGTTGGAAAAGTCAGTGAAGTTCCCTGTGCCTTGGATATGTCACGGCTCAGTGATGTTGGTCCCTTCTGTAGGGACTGAGATAAGGCCCAGAATGCTGGGTCAGGCCTCCTCAACTCCCATTTTGTACACTCTGGGCAGACACCAGTGCTCCTGAAGAGCTGACAATCTCAATGACCAGAGAATGGTCCACCTCGTGCAAAAAGAAGGTGCACAGTAAAATGAATCCTCCTTCGTCCCATGGGAGGTATGTCACAGACTAGGGAAGACTATACAAGGTGTGGGGATTCTAACTCTGTTCTTCTCAGCTGTGCTAGTCCTGACAAAACTCAAATCGACTTAACTGTGTGATGTTTGTGATGCCATGGTGATGAGTAAGTGTCACTGGAAAGTTCATCCTTGTACAAAACATTCTACCCCCTCGGAGCAGTTTCTGAGATCATTATCTTCACACATTCCTGGCAGATAATTGCAATTTTCTTTAATTTTGTCATTGAAAAATGACAGTAACAAGCCTTTTAGCAGTAATGTAGAGTTTGAAACTGCATAAGGATCCTTTGTTCTTAAATAGAAAGCCTATATTTCCATCAGTCAGTGTTCTTCTGTGAAAGGCCAGAGAGATCAAGTTGATCTTTGCCTTTTTCCATGTCTCTGATGGAAGACATGCTGATGTCTCTTCCTGCCATAGAATAACTTCCTTGGTGTGTAATTGCCTTGGAGCACAGGATGTGCCCCAGATTCCTGGATAAAAACACTCCACCCAAGGAAAGAGTAGGGAAAAGATTTTAGAAGAAACTTCAGAATGTGGCAACATCTGTCCTCTGCATGTTGAATTCCTCCAAAGAGCCCACATTATATAGATCTCATCCTGCAAGTGGGGCCTACTGGGCTCAGACATGAGGCTGGCTACATAAAATGAGAAGTGGAAATTTCCATCACTGAGAGTATGGGGAAAACTGGGCTTGTAAAAGAAAGAAACACTTGATTTTAATTAAGGTTAGTTAATTTGTATTTGGGCTTTCTTTTGATGATGCTGGTGTTTTACCGTATCGCTTCTATGACTACAGATTGCATTAGGACACACTGGAGGAGAAACACCTGCTCCAGGACAATTTTACAGCATTCAGTGCCTCTCTGTGGCATTCCTGACCTGTGCCAGGTCACCCCTGTAGCAGGCAGTTCTCTGCCATTCTTCACACTCACTGACCAAAAATCCCTGAGGTGTATTTCTCCTCTGGCTGGCTCAGAGTGGAGCAGTGGAAGGTGGTGAGCAGGGGACTCATCCTGATGGATTCCAAGCCCTTCAGCCTTTAAAACAATGGAGAGTCCCACTGGAACAATAAACCTTGTGATTTATCTGCAGTGTCTGGAATTAACCTAAATGTTCCTTTATTTCTGACTTCTCTGTGTTAAGCTCCTTTCTTGTCAGGAAAACAGATAAATCTTGGAAAGGTAATAATGTTTTTTAGTGGACACCCATCCTTCTCCCTCTCATTTTCAAATGAGAGGATAACACAATGCCATGGCTCTATTGTTAGCCCTGCTTCCAGCTGAGACTTTGAAATGGTAATGTGGCCTGCTCCCTAATTTAGTGCACAAGGTCTTTTTCTGAAGAGCAAGTGGCAGCTGGAAGGTGTTTGAGAAGGCAGCAGTTGCTAAGGCTTGGCTGGCTGTGCCTCTAGAAAGATTCCAAAAATGTACAGGCTGTGTGTTGGTTCTGATGGAGGGAGCTTTGTCAAGGGCTGAAAAGGCAAAGTTGTAAATTCCCCCCTTCTGTTTTCATGGAAAGCAGACGTTGGTATCTGAAGCCCACACATTTGTATCACTGCCATAACTAATGACTTGCATTGATGCTCAGTCCCATTTGTTTGGTCCCAGGGAAGGAGAAAGTCCTTAATAAATCAATGAAATTGTCATTTCGAGAATGACACATTCAGCACTGGCAAAGGGTAATTATATTTTATGGGTTCTTATTGACTCTGGTGCCTTCGAAGCTCTTAGTGTGATGGGGAGGAGAAGTGAATGGGATTGCTCCTGGGAAGTCTTTTAAGAGCAGCTGTGAATCAGAGCAGTCACTTCAGAGCCCAGGATAAACTTTTCTGAGCTCTTACAAAAACTTCCTTTGAAAAATAAGGCCCAATGCTTTGTGTGGAAATGTCAGGTGCCACCTCCTGATGCTGACTGTGTGCCAGCCAAAGCTTCTTCCCTCCCCTCTGTGAGAGGGCACTGGGATGTGTTGGCTCATCTCAGTGCTCTTGGCTTGACCTTTGCTGGTTGTTCCTAATTTAGTGCCCTGTGTTCTGTGAGCATGTGGGATCAGGGGCAGTGCTGACCATGCCCAGGGCCTTCAAAAGGCTTGAGGAGGGTCATAAAAGAGCTCAGTTACATGCAGCAGTTTCCCAAGAGGAAAAATTGCAGTGCTGAGTGGATTGTGCAGGAGGGGAATTCATCTTTGGAGAGAAATTCAATGGAAACAAACTTATTAAAATATCAGGAGAGGATTGTTTTCTGCAGTATCATTTCTAGCACTTTTTTGCAGTTCAACTTTAAATTCTCATTTATGAGACTGTTCTGTCATTACTGCATCTCACCATCAGTGTTTTTCTCTGCTGTATATGGGAAATTGCTATGGTAACGTGAAAAAGATCAAAACAGTGGAAATGCATATAACTTAAACCAAAGTTTGCTAGTGCCTGCCTTTGAGCAGCTCTTTTCTTACATTAAATGGGATGTATATTCTCAAGGCATTAGGTACTTTGCTCTCTTTTCCCCAAAAGATGCTGGCCTGTGTTAAGGGCCCCACTGTGTAATTTGGATCCATTTGTTTTGTAAGGTTCTCTTCCTACAAAAAGCAGGATACCCTTGGCTGCAGTGGGATGGCAGCACTCAGTGACAGTCCTGTGAGCCCAGGGTAGGTGGGCACTGGCAGAGTGTTGGGGACCCTGTTCAGGGCCTGGTGCTGTTGTTACCTCACTGGAAGAGCCTACAGAGGAATGTCTCTATGGAGCTGTGAAAGGCAGGACAGGTTTGTTGGGTACTATTGATGAAAGCAACAGAGAACTTGCTTTGAAGCTATTGATTCAGCTCAGGGGAAATCTGCTGCAGTGGAGCCTTTGCCCAATGTGCACATCTGAGCTGTCACACTCTGCCTGCAGGCTGCAAGTGGTCCTGACAGTGTGACAGTGTGACAGTGTGACACTGGGGCTTGCTGCAAGAGTTCCTCAGCCCAGCTTTTCCCTGTGTGTGCAGCAGGAGTTTGCTATTGCCTCAATGGGAACAAGGGTGAGTGAAGGGAGGGCTTCAGTGAGCACACGTGGGCAGCTGAGCAGAGATTAAAAACCCCTCTGCTGCCCGTTCTGACCGCTGGGGTCGGCACAGCAGCAAAGGGTGAGGCTCAGACAGCCCATGCTGTAAAGCAGCATTCCAGCACCAGGACATGGCAGTTCTCTTGGAACTTCTGTGCTCACCTTGTTCTTAACAACCACTCGCTGTCATGGCAGTGGGATGTGTGCAGGG
Source organism: Sylvia atricapilla (assembly GCF_009819655.1). Classification (NCBI taxonomy): domain Eukaryota; kingdom Metazoa; phylum Chordata; class Aves; order Passeriformes; family Sylviidae; genus Sylvia; species Sylvia atricapilla. The sequence goes on along the minus strand of NC_089157.1, from coordinate 11,465,359 downwards.
AAAAGTGGAATCATTAGGAGAGGAGAAGAGAGGAGCAGGTAAAATTGTAAAATTTCTGGCTTCTCTCCCAGGCTCTTCTGCCATCTTTTTTTTTTTTTTTCTTTTTTTTTTTTTTTTTAATTGACAAGTCATTTAACTTCTTCAAGCAAAGAAAAAGTAAAAGTAAGTCTGACTAAGAACCAGACATTGTACAATGTCTCTGGCTGAAAGGACCTATGTGGATAAAGAGAAAAGCAGAAAGGAGGGAAGAAACATTGCAACTCTGGGTCTGAGTTTTTTTGAAATCACCGTTTTTCCCAGTGTTAGTCTCCTTATGTAAATTGTGTGCTGTTTGATTTTCATTCCAAGATATCTGTGTCTCAGTGGTAGAGAAAGGAGACGAAGAGCTGGAAAAGAGGACAACTGTTGTTTCTCCTTGCTGCAGGATAGAACACCTTGGGCTCAACGTTGTCCTTCAGCTCTTGGTTGGGGTTCCTCTGGAAATGGTGCACGGAGCTGCGAGGATCAGCTTTGTGTACGTTGCAGGAGTTGTGGCAGGTAGGTGACACCTCTGCAGGCCCGGATGGAGAGGCAGTGAAAATGATCTGGCTGTTGAGTTGGAGAAATGTTTTGTGATATTTGGGATTAGGAGAGGAGCATCTGCTGATCTTCTGTGCATTGAAATCCTTTTGAGGCCGGACATGGAAAATATGGTACAACTTGGCATCTGTTTCTATGTAGCCATCGACTCTGTGTTTAAGAGACCTGCTGAAGATGTGGCAGCTACCTGTTATTTTAAAATAGCCTTGCTTTAGATGCTCTTCCTGAATGTGGAGTCGTGCTGCTCCTGTGCCAGTCCTTCCTCCATTTGTCCTGTCTGTCACCTTTCTAAAGCCTAGGTAAGCAAGAAGTGTTTGGTTGTGAGCAGTGCACAGAAATCTGGAAAATTCATTTCATCATTAAGCCCTGGGGTCTGTCTGATTGATTTTTAGTTTGTGCTGAATTGCTTTTATTTATGTTCGGAATTTCCAGCAGTTTGGAGGTGATGGAAGTTAGCTGACAATAGATCAACATCTAATTAGAACAGGAGGAGGGTGTGAAAACAACCCAGAGCTTTGCAGTGGAATTCAGACAGCGATTGACTGCCTTAGTTCAAGATTTATGGTGTTTGCTTGTTTGTTTCCAGCCACATAACTATTTTTTCCCATAAAAAGCAGATAAACCCCTTGAAGAATGGGCTGCATTGGGTACTAATAAATGTGCATTCCAGGAGAGACACTGTGGAAAGGATAATTGGGCTAGGGCACAGGACTAGGCATGGTACAAACACCAACAGGATTTAATGCCGAGAAAGGAGTTAGCAGAGCAGCTCCACTGTCCCCTGACTGTTATTTTAACAAGCTCTAACAAAAGTGGTGCCCAATTTGCAGCTTTCCAGACACAGCTTTTCTATACAGATACACCTCCCAAACCCCAGGGCTTCACGGGTATCTCAGCCAGTTGTGAAACATCCTTTATCCTTTGTCATGTGCCAGGACAGAGGGAAATGGGTATATTCATGCTGAGGCAATACAAAGATAACTCAGCTCCTAAATAATCAGGAACAGACAGTAAGATATAGTTGGGCCACAACTTTTATGGTTCTTTCTCATTGGTCTGGCTTTACTGAGACTGGAAATTAAGACTGGAAATTGAGGCACTCAGTGCAGTGTCTGAGGACTTAACTGCAAATTCTTATTACTCTTTCCTTTATTTCTCATTAACTTTTTCCTTAATGGCAGTGTTTAAGAGCTGACAAGTCTCAGGGCCATACAAGGAAGGAGGGAGCTATCAGCAGAGTTGGCTGGTGGAAGCTCAGCACTTTCTTGACCTGGAATCAGCTGGGCAATTAGCAAAAAGGTTCATTAGATTCTGTACTACCAAGGACTCTCTTAAGATTTGCTAATATGTCTTTTTTCCCCATTCCCACTCATCACAAAGATCTTCATTATCCCTTCCTTGTGACAGCAAATCTGCCTTTCCTTCTATCACCTAAATTGTTCTTAAAGTCGGCAATGAAAGAAGCTTTGAGCAAATCCAAGCCTCCAGCTGGGATAAGGAGCAGCAATGTCTGTATTTGGCTGCATTGTTATTAGTGGTGCCTATATGGACTTGACCTGTCATTTTGCTGTCCTGTGTCTACTGCCTCCATCCAGCTTATTTTTGACTAGTTTTACTCTGAAGCTGTACAGGCTGTGCTTTGATCAGAGGCCTGTGCTAAGTTACAAGTCCCTAGTTCCTTCTCCCTCTGCTAATATTTTTCTTGCCAACACGGGAGCTACTTCTGTTTTATCTTCAGGTGAGAAACAAACACAGACATTTGTCTGTCTCCTACTTCCTTGTTCCTTCAGTCAGGGAATAAACGCCTTTTTGCAGCACGAGTTTAAAGACACATTGCTGCCTTGCTTGACTGCTTTTAAAGCAGGAGCAGAGGAATCCATCAGTCACTGCCTCGACAGCACTGAGTCGGCTTCAGGAGTCAATCAGTTTCCCCTCCTTCTCTTCCTGTGTCCCTGAGCTGCCTCAATTAGCAAAAACAGGCCGTAGCAGGGATGTGGGGTAGGAGAAAGGGTGTTTATTTGGTGGGCAGTTGTCACAAAGCCTTGTTGTCTCCCCCAGGGTCCCTGGCAGTGTCAGTGGCCGACATGAGGGCGCCGGTGGTGGGCTCCTCTGGAGGTGTGTATGCTCTTGTCTCCGCTCACCTGGCCAATATCGTGATGGTGAGTACCAGGGGGACCCTCTGACCTCGGGGAGAGCCACCTCTGCTGGCCACAGGGGCTGGGAGAAAGGCCTGACCCATGGCTGCTGCCCCACAGGGGCTGGGAGAAAGGCCTGACCCACAGCTGCTGCCCCACAGGGGCTGGGAGAAAGGCCTGACCCACAGCTGCTGCCCCACAGGGGCTGGGAGAAAGGCCTGACCCACAGCTGCTGGCCATAGGGGCTGGGAGAAAGGCCTGACCCACGGCTGCTGGCCACAGGGGCTGGGAGAAAGGCCTGACCCACGGCTGCTGCCCCACAGGGGCTGGGAGAAAGGCCTGACCCACGGCTGCTGCCCCACAGGGGCTGGGAGAAAGGCCTGACCCACAGCTGCTGCCCCACAGGGGCTGGGAGAAAGGCCTGACCCACCTCTGCTGGCCACAGGGGCTGGGAGAAAGGCCTGACCCACCTCTGCTGCCCCACAGGGGCTGGGAGAAAGGCCTGACCCACCTCTGCTGCCCCACAGGGGCTGGGAGAAAGGCCTGACCCACAGCTGCTGCCCCACAGGGGCTGGGAGAAAGGCCTGACCCACCTCTGCTGCCCCACAGGGGCTGGGAGAAAGGCCTGACCCATGGTTGCTGCCCCACGGGGGCTGGGAGAAAGGCCTGACCCACCTCTGCTGCCCCACAGGGGCTGGGAGAAAGGCCTGACCCACAGCTGCTGCCCCACAGGGGCTGGGAGAAAGGCCTGACCCACAGCTGCTGCCCCACAGGGGCTGGGAGAAAGGCCTGACCCATGGCTGCTGCCCCACAGGGGCTGGGAGAAAGGCCTGACCCACAGCTGCTGGCCACAGGGGCTGGGAGAAAGGCCTGACCCACCTCTGCTGCCCCACAGGGGCTGGGAGAAAGGCCTGACCCACCTCTGCTGGCCACAGGGGCTGGGAGAAAGGCCTGACCCATGGTTGCTGCCCCACGGGGGCTGGGAGAAAGGCCTGACCCACCTCTGCTGCCCCACAGGGGCTGGGAGAAAGGCCTGACCCACAGCTGCTGGCCACAGGGGCTGGGAGAAAGGCCTGACCCATGGTTGCTGCCCCACGGGGGCTGGGAGAAAGGCCTGACCCATGGCTGCTGGCCACAGGGGCTGGGAGAAAGGCCTGACCCATGGCTGCTGGCCACAGGGGCTGGAGAAAGGCCTGACCCAGCTGTTGCTCACAGAGAGCTTGCCCCAGCTAAGAGTTTTGTCTCAGTGCTGGGGTCCTGTACAGAAATACTGGTGGCTGCACTTGGTGGCTTGGTACCCTGATGGCTGGCAGTTGTCAGGACAACCTAAAGTTGTTGGTAATTCAAGATTTATCAGTGTTCTTCAGGCTGGCAGCTCTCCATGGAAGGGCTGGGAAATGTCTGAAAAGCAGACTGGCTCTGCAGGAGTGGCAGACCTGTTTCTGTCTGCATGTGCTCTGTCATTTTAGTGGGTATCTATGGAAATTTAGCATTTGGTGGATTCATGTGCAGAATATTCCTTATCTCCAAAACCCAGACTGAAGCTGAACCCTGGGTGATCTAGTGATGCATCTTTTTGCTGTTTCACCTCATGAAATACTTAACAAAGGTGAAGAGATGCCAGCATTGTCATTCTTCTAAGGCTGGAGACAGGAGCTGAGCTCGGTGGTGGCAAAGGCAGCACAGCTGTCAGCTGACACCAAGCACAAAAGGCTTTGCTGATAAAAGACTCCTGTGTGGTGTGGTGTCTGTCCTGTACCAGCAGTATCAGAGTAGAATGACCATAAAAAGAAGGATAAGACTCCTCCCCTGGGTCTGAGTGGGAAGATAACGTGAGGTGGCTGCAGTGGACAGACAAGGTCTGTTATTTGGGTGCTGGAAGATGTGTGTTTGTGGTGGTGTTGAAGTCAAGGCTAAAAGAACACCTTGTACTTGATGCTTGTCTGCAGTAAAGTCAGCAGGCTCCAGCTGTGGCCCACGGTGCTGCTGCAGACAGCTTTGGAACAGCTGGGAAGTGAGAAATCCTGAGCAGAGCTGGTCTCTGTCACCCTCTGCAAGCTTCTCAGAGCAGGAGGGAGCTGAGGCTGTGGTCCACATTAGACAGTTGAGTGGTGGCAGAGAGGCCAGGAGGGCAGGAGAGGGCTGCCCCTACAGCACAGGGTTTCTGCTGGGGGATTGCATCCCTCCAACAGCTCTGTTCAGTGTGCTTTGTGCTCCCTGTGCCCAGGGAAGCAGGAGGGAGCTGCCTCTGTCTTTGGCAGTGCAGACACAGGGTTTTAACACCACAATTCACAGGGTTACAGGGGGACATTGGTGGAAATTTTGGTCTGCTTTAGAGCCAGAGGCTCTTCCAGAGGCATATAGAGCAGTTACCTTCCCAGACTTCTTGGAACATCACAAATTGATCTGTCATTTCACTTCTCACTGGCCTCCGCCAAATCTATTTAGCCATTGCTACCTTAGCATCTTTATTTCTCCATTATCCACTGCCTCTCTTCTCATCTGACATTATTTTTGCTGCCTTTCCCGTTCTGGTGGAGGGTTTTTTTCCTTTCCTTTCCCCCCGTTGTCTCCCTGTGCTCACTTGTTATCTGGATGTGATGCTCCTGCGAGCTGAAGGATGCTCTGGCTGTTTGCTGGCACAGCTGGGGAGAGCAGGAACGGTGGCAGGGAAACTCTGGAATCCTCTGTTCCCTCATGCTTCCTGTAACCAAAGGAAATGGAAACATTCCTGCCTGGAAAAATAAATATTATCAGAATTAAATACGTAAAATACCCGACAGGGGGAAGCAATAAAATGTGTCACCCCACGGAAAAGAGTGAGGGGAAGGCTTCAAAGCAGCTACATGGAAATGAAAAGTGAAGGAGGCAGCACAGTATTAACCAGCATGAGCTCAGGGCTTTCTGACTTGGTTAGGTCTCTCTGTGGAGAGAGAAAATCACTTATTTTATGGAGGTTGCATTTTTGCCATCCCAAGTGCCATTAGAGAGATTCTGAAGAGTTTACAAGCATTCTTTTTATTTCTTCAGAGTGACAAATAGGGAGCATTTCACAAGAAACCTTGGTATTGATTATCTTGGTATCTCAGTGTGCCTTTAACAGGCAAATTTTCATTTAGTCACATAATAATAATAATGGTGATGATGATGTTGTACATCTGAGTTTCTCAAAACATGATATATTTTCCTGCTTTAAAATTATGTGCAAGTGGAAAAGGAGGAATTTTAATATTGTTCCCATGATTTCTGATCATTCAGAGATTTTTATTCCACTCTATTGGTTAATTAACCAAGCCTGAAGACAGAGGAGACTAAGTCTAGGCTTTCTTTATGGCACTGTTTCCTTGATATGCTTTCATTGAAGTCTTTATTGTTTCTCTATGCTCTGCCAGAGATCTGAGGGGCAGGATTTCAGGGAGCCTGAGGCACAGAAAGTAGCACTGAAAAAGCACAGTAGGGTTTGAATGCACTGAGAAGTTGTCTGACAAGTGATAGATGTAAATGTAATGTCCCCTAAGGTTTTTGTGCAGCATTACCTTGTTTTCCTTGTCTCTTTTCCAGAACTGGTCAGGAATGAAGTGCCAATTCAAACTGCTGCGAATGGCTGTGGCCTTGATCTGTAGTAAGTACCATACAATGCTTGGCACACGGGCAGCCAGTCCTCTTTTGTTTGTCCTTGTCATAATAGTTCGTGCTGATTCAGAGGGGTTTGACTTTGCAGCAGTTTTGGTAGGAACTTGTGGCAGCAGGAACCACATTGCTGTCCACTGCAGATTTTGGCTTTCAACACAAGCATTTGTAAACAAGGATTTGTCTTTAGCCAGCATCTGTAGCTTGTGGTGTTTGTGAAGGAGTAGGACTTAAACATCTCCTCTTTGCAGTCTCAAACACGGAATGCTTTCATCATGGTAATCCTTGGGTTTCCCAGAGCACGTCCTGTGTGGGATGCAGCAGCCTTATACCCACAGTGATGAATTCACTCCCAGCCCTATCCCCAGAGGGGGCACAACCAGGGGAACCAAACTGTGTGTTCATCACAGACAACAGTTTTCAAATTCTGTCTCATGTTTGTCATGGTTTTGGTATAGAGTTCAGAAGGTGGACATTGCCCAACCTGTCTGCACTCTCACAAACCCAGCCCCTTTTCCAGCCACTGCAGAGACCTCGTGTCCCCAGCCCTGACACAGCCACAGCTCGCTGTGCTCTCCATGCAGGGCAGTTCCTCCCTCTCTGTCTCCTCTGGGGTGCGCTGCTGCCTGCAGCCTGGACTCGAGAAGGGATAAACCTCGACAATTAACGTCTTTTCTATTCTTTGTTCCAGTGAGCTTTGAATTTGGAAGAGCCGTGTGGCTGCGGTTCCACCCCTCTGCTTACCCCCCGTGCCCCCACCCCAGCTTCATGGCCCACCTGGGAGGGGTGATGGTTGGAATCACCCTTGGTGTCATCATCCTGAGGAACTATGAGCAGAGACTCCAAGATCAGACTTTGTGGTGGATCTTCCTTTCCATTTACGTCATTTTTGTCTTGTTTGCCATATTCTGGAATATTTTTGCCTACAGTCTGTTGGATCTAAAGCTACCTCCCCCTCCTTGAAAACATGGGACAGAGAACTGGAGAGCAGAAATCCTCTGCCAGCTGTGTTAAAGGAATGAAGATGGAGGATCTATTTTTGTATTTGACTTAGGGGAGGATGATTCTTCTGAGTGTGCTGGAGGAGGTCCTTAAAGGCCTCAGGAAGGAATGGGCTGCTCAGTTTGCTGACAAATCCAGCAGGCTCTGTAGCTCTGGCCATGCCCTGCAGTTTGTGCCCTGCACCTGGGCCCTGACTGCTTGGGCTGTTATCACACATCAATATTTTCTATGAGTTGTATTTTCCAGGTCGGGGCTGGAATTATGGCCAATTGTTCAGTGAATTTCCTCAGTGTTACTGAACACTAAAAGGGAAAAAGAGCAGACATTTACTAATTAGAGACTCAAATGGTAGTCACAAGGCAGCTTGAGTCTGGTTTCTTTGGACAGGTCTGACTGTTCAGCCATACCAGTGCCACTGTCTAATTACTTGAACGGTTCCTAAGGTATTCTAGCCTATGCTGGAATTTGTCTTGCACAACTTTCAAAGGAATTGGCAGAACTTTATCACACAAAGTGATGGAGACTAGTCTTCAACTACAGGTCAAATGAAATTGCACTATAAACATTGGGAATTTAGAGTGTTGTGGACACCCAGCCAGAGGTGACTTTAACTGTGCATGTTTCACTTGATTTTAATTAATTATTCCCTCCATCCCCAGCCCACTGTGGCTAGAGGGTGTGGCTGGGTTGTTTGGGTTTTTAGGTGCTTTTGTGGTTTTTTTGAGGAATGAAGAAAAGGAGGGCAAATGTTCATTTGTGGTTTTATCAGATGACAATCAGGTGCTGTTTCCTTCTCACTGTTTTTTCTGGCCTAACACCTGGCCTGCAGTGAGCTCCTGGCAGGACCTCAACTCTTCCAGCAGGGTCTGACTGAGGAAAGTGGGACCATGACCACCTCCAGCAGCCAGGGGTGGGAGCTCTCCAGTCTCTACAGCCCCCGTTTGGGGCCAAGTCCTCTGAAGGCAGTGGAATTAAATCAGTTGGTATGTAGCACTGGTTTCCCAATGAAGTGGAGAGGGTGTTATTTGCTACAGTGATCATTCTGAAATGGATAAAACTGGGTTTAATATGACCTCTAAAGTTTGAGGATGCCTCGTCCTGAGGCAATGGATGTTCAGGAGCTCCAAACAGTAGTTAGTTGCAGTGATGCCTTTTTCTTTGACATTGCTCCAGCCCAGTTCAGGCAGGCTGTGGGTGAGCTGGGGCACAGTTCATACAGGTGCCTGCACAGACCTGGGGACCACATGGGGACATCTGTGGCACAAGCAGAGACTATAGGTATTCTTCTCTGTGAGGTGCTTACTCTGCTTGTCACTTTAGAGAGCTGCCAAATGACAGCCCAGGAATGTGGGTGCCCTCTTTTTCTCTGCCCTTTACCCACCTATCCAATGGTCTGGACACAGCAGCCATGAGTCTCTCCAGGCAAGCTCCTCTCTTCCTTTTTTCTGTTCCCTGCTGGTGCCCAGGCACAGCCAGCAGAGTCTTTCAGAGCAGATCCCATGGGCACTGTAGCAGTTGTGTTTACTCTGTGTTGTGGCTTTATTCTCTCAGCTGTGCTGTCCGTGCTGCCAGATGATACCACAAGCTAGCAGGAGCCTGTCCTTCTAGAGGGGACATCCACAAGTGCTTATCAGCTGCCCCCTTCTTTGCCTCTCATGGAAAAATAACTCTGGGTTGAGGGGTAAAGTTTTCTCCCACCAGATGCACTCATAAAACTTCTGTTGCCTCAGAAGGAGGGGAGAGAAAATAAGTGTTTCTACAGCCTGGAATAAGCCTGCAAAAGAAACAATTTTTGCCACCTTTGTGCAGAGGAATGGGATTTCTGAGGGTGATTGCACTTCTGTTGTTCTCTGTGGCCAGTACATTGCTCATGGGCCCTCACCAAGGAGCAAGAGGAAGGGATAAGGGCCAGAGCTCGAATCATTTTGGAGAAGGGGTTGGTTCCCTGACCATTTTGCCTCTGCAGTTTGGGTGCAGCCACCAGAGTTCCCAGAGACTGTTGCAGGTGCTGCCCCAGTGGGTGTCATAGCTGTGGCTCTGGGAGCAGGCAGGAAGGGGAGTGGGAGCCAGCAGAGTTCTGACATGGTTGAGAGGCATGGAGGACATTCCTTCCCTCACCTATTGCTGAGCCTTTCTCATTACTGATGCCTTGAAAACAGAGGTGACCAGAAAATGGGACTTTTCCTGAAATCTTAGGAAAGCTTTTAAAATTTTGGTAGAAAATTTCAATTGCAAAAAAAAACCCCAGATTATTTTGCCTATAATTTACCAGAGTGCAATGTGCACCAATTGACTTTTATTTTTGTTTGCTCAGCTGAAAGCTATTTACTGCCCATGAGTTTCTTACCAGTAAAGGTGTCAGTGCCTGCCAGTGTGTGCTCTGGGGTGAAGCAGCAAGATAAAAGTTCAAGAGCCACCGGTTTCTTGGTCATGGCCAGAATGTCTTCACTCAGCTCAGGAGTGGGAGGGAGCTGAGCAGAGTGATGCAGTAACAGCCTTCCTTGGGCCTTTTTCATAGATGAGTGTCGACTACATGAACTGGTTGAAAACAGCTCTGAAGTTGTCCTTATGAATTGTTCTTTTAAACTGTTGTTCATCTTTCTGACTTCACTCTGTGTCCCCATAACCTGCCTGAGCAAGTTACAAACAGCCCTGGGGATCAGAAAGGCCAGACTTTAAGGCAGTGTTAGATTTATTGTAGGTGAAGGAATGAAACCCTCTCACATTCCTGTTCAGAGCTGAAATCTCCCCCATTCATGGAGCAGTCTGTGCACAGAGCCTGTTGTCTGCTAGGAATCCATCAGCTCATGGAGCCAGAACCAGCACAAAGTGCTTGAGCTTTTAAATTATTTTTTTAACCATTAAAATGACAGTGTGAAAACTTGCTATGTTTTTACAGAGTATCATGAATTCCAGTTACGCTATTTTCTAACACACCCAGGAGTGCCACAGTGCTGCAGCACCCCAGAGCTAACAGCAACCAGCCTTTTCTGTTACCTCCAGATGTCCTTGAAGCTGCTGGCTCCTGCTGGAGATGTATTCTCCATCCTGCTCCTTTGTGGCTCCAACCTGTCACAGTCAGCAGCGTATTCCTGGAGGAGCATCCACTGAGGGACTGCTTTCAGTGATTCGGTTTCATTTCAGCTATGCCAGGATTTTCCATCAGACAGAGAAAACAGAACCCATTGAACCTTATGACCTTACGCTAGAGCAGAAGGCAGGGACTGTCTCCAGCACACAGCTTTGAACAGAGCACCTCGGAGCAAAGTTGCTTTACACCGCGTCCTTGAGTGAGGACACAACACCCGAGGGAGAAAAGGGGAAAAAAGCAGCTGTTTGTGCGGTGGATTTGCCTTGCAGGGAGTTCAGTGACTGCAGCAGAGGTCCCTGAGCACGGGGCAGTGCGGAGGCGCAGCAGCGGGGCTGCCGGGGACACCTGCCGGGGACACCTGCCGGGGACACCTGCCGGGGACACCTGCCGGGGACACACCGCGGGCTCCGGGGACACACCGCGGGCTCCGGGGACACACCGCGGGCTCCGGGGACACCTGCCGGGGACACACCGCGGGCTCCGGGAGCACACCGCGGGCTCCGGGGACACACCGCGGGCTCCGGGAGCACACCGCGGGCTCCGGGGACACCTGCCGGGGACACACCGCGGGCTCCGGGAGCACACCGCGGGCTCCGGGGACACACCGCGGGCTCCGGGAGCACACCGCGGGCTCCGGCCGCCCTGGGGAGGACAGGAAAGGGGAGAGCCAGGCACATCAAAGTCCGCCGGGACTGCAAATGGCACCTTTTATTCCTAGCTGCTTGGAGACAGGTAAAGATTAGGTAATAACACGGATAGGAGGAGGGGGAGATTTGCCATGCAGTGGTGGTTTCCAGAAACGATCTCTGAGTGAGGTGTAGCAGTCATAAAAACGCTGACGAATTTACTTTTGCTGAGTTTTGAAGACAACATCTTGTGTCACTGTTTTCCTGTCAGTTGATGAGGAATCCTGGCACTTACGTGGCATATTGTGCTTTTTCTCTACTTGCTCCTTTGGCAGTGGGAAGGATGTTATCAACACGGAAGGCGAAAGCTAGAGAAATTGTTACTAGAAATAAAGCTCGGGGATTCTGTATCCCAACACCTTGCTGCTCCTGATGGACTGCACTGCCCCGGTGTTTTAGATCAGATGGGGCCGTTTCAGTTTGGACTGGGCTGTGAGGACGGAGCCTGACGTGTTCAGGTGCTGACAGGACAGCTGACTGCTGACCTCACACGGCAGCTTCTGTTCTCTGCCAGTATTCAGTCTCACAGAATGGTGGGTAGGACTTTCACACATCCTTCAGTGAGCAAAGAGCTCAAAGCCTGTTCACAAAGATTCAAGCTCAGCCCAATTGCTTTGGAACACCCATCCTTTTTTTTTCTTTGCCTGAAGTGCAACTGGAGAATGGGGACGTGGCAGCTCAGCTCCAGCCACCTCTGGGGGCTTATTTAAAGGCAAATGTATTTTTATGTCACCATTAATCATTGGCTTTTAATTGGAAGAAGCTTTCTAATATGCCAGTAGGAGTACAGAAAATTTATGTTTCGGGGTACTTTACAACAAGAGCACAAACTATTCCCTATGATTTAAGTAGCTTAAGTTCCTTGTTTTCAGAGAGCTTGATAGACACGTTGTCACTGACTCTCTCCTGACTCCCACAGTGTCTGTTCAGTTTGCAAATAAAGCCAGATTTATGCAGCTTTTCTTTTGCTTACACCACTAATGGTAACAACACATCCAAGTGTTAAACACAAAGCACTAAACGACGTAATTTTCTGCCTTAAAATACTGAACAAATGGTACTTTCCCTGTGAAGGGCTAGTAAAACAAAATGATATTTGCAAGGTAAGATGCTATTGTATGTTTCAAAATATTTTTGTATTGTGTACATTCTGTATATTTTTGTTGTGACAATATTATTTGAGCACAGAATCCATTAAATTTTTTTTGGTGGTTTTTTCTTTGTTTTCTGTTTTATCTTTTATTTCTAATTTTTAAATAAAATTGAGTTGTTCTATTTCACATACCAAAAAACCAACCAAAAAAGACCTTTCAAGGACAGTTTTGTAAGTTTGTCTACAGTTAACACGGTATTTAACTAAAGAGCCCTTGGTTTGGAGCTCTGCCATGTGATCCTCTGAAAAGGACATTGGTAACTCATTTTTATGTCTGTCTAACAGATAAAGCCGAGAGTGAATTGCAGCTTCATTTCTCCACAAGATCTAATGAGGACACAGAACTGGCTTGGGACTTGTGTGGAAATTCAGGTGGTGCCCCTCCCGTTGGCAGCTGTCCCTTCATTGCAGTGACCTCAGTACTGCAGGGAAGTGGATGACATTTCAGTAATTTTTTTTTACAATTTTTTAGATTTGAGTAACCACCTTGACTGTTAATGTCACACTTGCAGCTCCTCTGCACTAAGGCATAAAGAGTTTTGAACAGGAGACATCAAGGACCACACTCACTGACAATTTATAGGCACACTATTGAGGATTTCAATGTCTTTTATTGTCTCAACCTTATTCTAGGTTTTCATGGTGGTGTCACAGGAAAGCAGCAACTCCTTACAGAACAGAGCCCCAGCACAAGTCACACTGAAGCACCTTAGTTACAGGCACTGCTTTGGGGGAGTTCAAACACCCTCTGCAAAGGAACCAACAGGAATTCTGCCGGGATCAGGTTTGCAGAAATCACCCTCTTTATGGGGTTACTCAGAGATGTCTTGAGTTTTTATTCCAGCTGCAGCCAAACATCTCCTTCAGGGATTCTGCTGCCTGTGTATCCCATGATGGGGGTAAGAATCCATTGCTGATACACTGAAATGTTTTAAAGTCTGAGTAATTAATTGGGGAAGTTAACTTACTTCGAATTCTGACGAAGTTTTAATATTAAATGTGGGAATTTTTGTAGTTTCTTCGTGATTTAAAAGCAGAGGGCTATTTATAGTTATGCAAAACTGTAATACAAGAACATACAAAGAAGATCTTGATCACATCTCAGACTAAGGAAGAAGGGGACGCATCAAATAGCCTGGGAATTTCAGACACCTGCTGTGTGTGTGTGCACATACAGGCACATCCAAACTGACCACTGCAGCAGCTCAGGCTTAAGGCAGCTGTTCCATACCAATTACCAACTTTTTTATCCAGTGGCAGCAGAACAAACCAGCACTTTGACAGCAGAAACCAGCTACAAACTTGGTACCTAGGTTCTCCTATCTAAACTAAAATGATTAATTCATTATCTAGATCTACCCACGTTTGTGCTTCTGTATTAAAACAAAGTAGCCAGATCTAAATGATTTTGAAGATATTTAAAATATTTAAAACAATGAAATGCTTGCCAGGTAAGGGATTTGGGTTTGGTTTTGCAATGACTGTAAAAATCAAATGTCATGATTTCCTCAGAACAGAAGCAAGTCAGGTGGAGAATCTGAAAACTCTGCAGGAGTTTGTGTTATCTGATATTTACACGTTAAAAAAGCTCATAGTGCTTTGTCTAAAAACAAGAAAAGGTAGGTAAAACCGCAACTAAGGTTTGACTTGGGGCAATACTTTTAAATATAAATTAAGAATCCTGCAATAGCTGCACAGAAGGAATGAATGATTCATACATTTAAGCCGCTGACGTTTCTCTCATGAACTCCTCCAGGACGGTGACTACGTTCCTGGCTTCTGGCATTTCTGCATGTTCTACTTTGACAACCTTCAGCAGGATGTCCCCACTGCCACAGCTCTTGAGGAACAGGTAGCACCTGAACAAGGCGTAGTGGTTCATTTCAGCCTGGCGGATGAACCTCTTCAGGTTGTTAATGTCCTGGATAGCCTGGGCAAAGAGGAACAGCATCCCTTATCCCCCTGCATGCAACAGACACACTGCCATGGCAAATAAAGGACAAACAGCAGGAGAAGCAAAAGCACTTCCAGTAGAAGTTTTGTATTACTACTTAAGAGTAACATAAGGATTGAATATTGTCTTGGATGCGTATCACAGCTTTTACTGCAATGATGCAAAATGTGTGGACACAATGGGAGGTGTCCAACTTGTAGCAAGAATTCTGTCATGGCAGCTCATTTAAGAAGTGTTACCTACTGAAGCCAGTTGCATGAAATTGTGTGTGCAAGGCTCAGATTAACAGTATTTGAAGAAAACAAACAACAGCAACAAAGAAGGTGGGTCTTACTTTAAATTTGAGAAAGCACCTTGGAAGCATGCACTGAAGAAACTTTCACACTAATTTAACAGTAAGCCAACCCTCAAATTAAGCTTCAGAGTTAATCACTTAATGACATATAGACATCATAATTACCTAAAACTTTGACTCACTGCAAAAGAATATTTTTCATACAGTATTTGCTCCCTCAGTGACCCCAGTATCTTCTTCAAGTCTTTAACATATATGAACAGGTACCTTCAATTTAAAGTTTTCCAAAATCTGGCGGAAGAGAAATGGATTTCCACCTTCAGCACCATTCACAAAAGCTTGCATCCAGTCCTCACAGAATCTGTTGTTTCCTGTTAAATGTTCAGAAGCACAGAGAAGAGATGAGAAAAAGCAAATGAGCTCAATGTAAATATACAGCTGCATTCATCTGGTCTAATCTCTCTCACATAAGAAGTGAGAGCAATAAACCCGGGCCAGGAAATGAGCCTCAACAAAACAATACATGTGGAAAAGAAAAGCAAACACAGCTACAGTGAGTACACAAGACTATGTTCTGATTTTCCCTTTTCCCAACATTTGTCAAAACCACAACAGGAAAAAAAAAAGTTTTGCAGATTCCCTTAATTGTACTAGTGTTCTGGGTTGAAAGTCATACTTTCATGGTCCACAAACTAAATGTACTGTGGATTTTATTACCAAGAACTTTGAACCCAGAGTTCCAGTGTGTTTGGTGTAACAAAATACTCTGGTACCTCACAGGAAAACAACACCCAAACTTTCTGGGCAGGAGCCTGTGAGCTTCTGAATATCCTCAAGTGCCTCAAGTGTCAGAGCTCTCAGCAGCTGAGGGATGCAAGGGAGCAGCATGAAGTTGTAATGTTGTGTTGTAATCTCACCTGCATTATGCAGCTGGGGCTGAGGGCCACTGCAGTCTATGACCATGGCCTTGTGCTGCTCCTCTGTCATGGCAATGCACAGGGAGGTCATTGTCCCCTCCTGGACCAGTCCTTGGAGGCTGGCAGCTGCCAGGAACCTGACACAGAAAGCTCCTGTCAACTCCTGGACACCAAGGTGACTGCCAGACACAGCAGCCAAGTTACTCAAAGGTTCCTTGGGCTCAAAGTGTCTTTACCTGCTGATGTCCTTTTCTGTTCTTTCATCTGCATTTTTGACTTCTACAGGAGTATAACTCAGAGCCTTAAACAAAAAAAGAAACAAAAAGGAAAAAGCTGGATGCAACTTCAGTATTACTTTTGTTGCTATATTGCAGTTCTGAGCAATAAATACATAATAGGGTATTTTAAAAATTGTTCTTGTCAAGGCAGCTGCCATTGCAGCTGGCTCTGCAGTCAGAAGAAATGCAGCAGTTATACTGTCAGCTATTCCATCACTGAGAGCCTCCTCAAACTCAGGGAACAGAGCTAGGATCAGTCTCTTTTCTGTTCCAGTGAATTACACAAGGCACACACACAGTGTAACACCCCTTTTCATTCAGATAGATTATGGCATGGACAGCCTGCTCATGCTATTTCTGATTTTCTTCCTCTAATTTCAGCATGGGCACCATTAGGGAATTTGGTTTTTTAAGTGATAAGAAATTGTTACGTGCTTCTTCAGCAATGAGCAGGGGAAAAGCACTTGCTCTACAACAACAAAAAGAAGGGTTTCTCATTTCCTTCTGCTAGGAGAGCAAATGCAAGAAACATTTTAACCATGCTGGAGTCACTGAGATGCCTTCTGGAGGGTTTTCAGCTGCTCAGTTTTAAATACACTTACAGCATGTAGCAGAGAGGCAAGTTTGTCCTGGAAGAGCTGCACCACCCTCTGGACGGGGCAGATGGCATCCTCAAACCAGCTCCTCAGGTACGGGCTAACACACGCCTCCACATTGTTTTGCTGTAACACATTGAAACGTTAAAACTTTAACTACAGATCAGATTGCTACACCAATAGAAATAGTAATAGAGCCTATTAATAATCTACTCAAGCTAAGATAACTGGATGTTGGAACCTTCTTAATCTCAAACCACAGTGAACTAAAATAATGAGTTTGACATTTAAAGCCTGACTTTATCAGCAATGAGAGGCTTTGCATTTTAAAAACAGCCAGAACTGTAATATTACAGTATATATTGAGTGAAGATCATGCAACAGCAGATGGGATAACAAAGAGCCTTAAAATGCAGAATTTCCACTAGAACAACGTGACAAGAAACCCACCAATATCCTTTCTTAACATTGAGAACTGGTAAGAATCAAGGTAGACATTGTTCCTTGTAGGCCATTACCTTTTATCAGTTATTCTTCTCTCCAAATTTAACTCCAGAGTGACCTCTAAGAGATTGATGACTGACACAAAAACGTCCCCCATTTCTTTTTTTCCTTTTGATTGTGTGGCTGATAGCACCTTAGACACTCATTGTACCACAGTGAGTCAATTATCTCTCCATGTGTTTCATACTGGTAGGTAAAACACCTATTTTTTCTCTATAGATTAGATCTTCCAGATGGTTTTAGCAATTAATCTGCATAAATACCAATTTTCGCCACTTAAACAAAAAGTTAGACTTTACCTCCAAATCAAGATTTATCTTCAGATTTTGAATGTATTTGTCCAGCTCAAGTCTGAAAGTATCTTCTTAAGGAAAATAAGATGCATCAGTTAAGCCCCGTATTTTTTCCTTTCAGTATATGGCTGTTACTGACATTTTCAGTCACTGGGAGGTGTGCACAAACGAGCTGAGTTCAAGTAGGAACAGACAAAATTACAAGATAATTTTTACATCATCTCCCTCTCCATACAGGTAAAGAAAGTTAAAGGTAAGGATATAGTTCCAGACCTTTCTCTGAGCCACCTAAGAAACAAACCACGTATTCTGGAGCATTGATGTCTGATTCCGATGTTGCCGTTTCCAGAAGACTTTCTTGTTGGAAACGACAGTAGTAACAACCAACTTTACCTTCTGGTATGCTATGAGAAAAGAAAAAAAAAATAAATTACTTTCTTCCAGATACATCAGAATAACTAAGTGTAAAAAGCAGATATACATGATTTCTGAGGTAATTTTACCAGTTAGCACTGGTGGCTCCTATGGCCATGGTAGGTGCAGCTCTGAAACCTTCTCTTTTTTCTTCTATGTGATCAAAGTAGTTTAAAATGAAATAATCATAAACATCCGTAGTGTTTTTTAAGTATTAAAACAGTAAATTATTTAAAACTATATTTTTCTCAAAGTTACCTAAAAAAGGAAAGTACCATTGTGTACGGCTGTTATTAACAGCAGCACCAGAGTGAGAACATAGAATCAGGATTAAACCCAAGTGCAGCAGCAGGCAGGCAAGATGTGCCAATGTTCCTTACAATTCTCCCTCCCCAATAATTTCAAACATTTACCTCAGCCCCACTGATGCCACGTTCCCCATTCCTTCAAAGAGTGCTCCTTTGGTGAGACGCTTGGCAATGAAACTGCGCAGCTCCGTCTCGGCCTCGGCTGGGAGGTTGGTGTCCAGCAAGGAGAGGCTTCAAAACCAGAAGAGACCATCACCACAAGGCAAATGTTATTGCTCTGTGTGTCTCAGCACGTGCAGAACCTGCCTTTAACGGGGCAGTGCTCTCTCTGGTGACAGCCAAGGCAGCTCTGTGACTTTGGGCCCATCGTGAGCAGTCACCAGGAGTCTGGAGACTGCAGTCAGCTCATGCTGACCTTCCCAGCAGCTACAGACAGCACACTGCCCTCTTTGTTCCTGTCTTTCCCGAGCTCTAACACAGAGCTCATGGAACGACGTCCATTGAAAAGTAATACATATATTTTTGTTGTGTGTTACCTACATGAAAAACTAAGTCAATGCAGCAATATCAAGTAGCAAAAAAAAAAAAAAAAAAAAAGTATAGTTTCTGTTTAATACACTACTTGAGCTCTGTATATATGTCCATTCCCCAGGTATTCCAGATGAAGTGCCGTGGGGACTCCAGAACGCTTTCACAGGGAGTTGTGTTCTGAAAGGGCTGTCAGCAGTGTGACAGCAAAGACTTCAGAGCAGGGTATTGCCGTGACTGTGCCGCTCCGCAGCTCAGCCTCACCTGAAGTCCTCGGCGGAGTGTGTCTCGGCGCTGCGGGCACTGCCATCCCCGCCGGCCGCTCCTGGCTGCGCGCACCTGGAAGCCGAGCGATGCCCGGGGGTGAGTGTTACAGCGAACAAGGGCTGCACCGGGAAAAGGCACGGCCCCAGGGCGAATAAAAAGCAGGAGCAGGGAATCGGTGCATTATGGGAGGAAAAGAATCTCACCGAGAGGAGAAAGGGAGAAAACAAACCAATAAAGGGAATTCAGGGAGCTGGGAAGGGCCAAGGCCCGGGCAGGGCCTCCCTGCGGGGGAAGCCGGCTGCTCACCTGCGGTAGCCGTAGAGGCCGTGGTAGGTGCAGCCGTGCCGCTCCGGCCGCCGCTCCTCGGCCGCGCAGCCGCCCTCCTCGCTGCTCTCCGGCTCCCGCTCCTCGCCCTCCGGCCCCGGCGGCAGCATCGCGGCCCCGGCCCGGCCCCGGCCCCGGCCCCGGCCCCGGGCCCGCCTGTGCCGCGGGGATCCGCCGGGCTGCCTGCTCCCTGAGCCCGCCGCGGGGATCCGCCGGGCCGGCTGTGCCCTCAGCCCGCCGCGGGGCCGGCTGCTCCCTCAGCCCGTCCCGGGGATCCGCCGGGCCGGCTGTGCCCTCAGCCCGGCTGCTCCCTCAGCCCGCCGCCGGCCCGGCAGCGCCCTCAGCCCGGCTGCTCCCTCAGCCCGCCCCGGGAGGAGCCCGCCGAGCCGGCTGTCCCCTCAGCCCGGCTATGCCCTCAGCCCGCCGCCGGCCCGGCTATGCCCTCAGCCCGCCCCGGGGAGCCGCCGGCAGCGCCCTCAGCCCGGCTATGCCCTCAGCCCGCCCCGGGAGGAGCCCGCCGAGCGCACGGGCCGTGTCCCGGCCCGCGGAGGGCGGTACCGAGCCGTGCTGGCGCGGCTCCGGCCGCTGCAGCGCCTCCGTTTGTGCAGAGCGCGGAAACGTGCGGCACCGCCGCCGCAGTGCCTCTGTCAGTACGAGAGAGCCATCAAAAGCCTGACTTAACGGCTCAAGTCACGTCTTAAAATCATAGAATGGTTTGGATTGGAAGGGGATTTGGCGGGATTAGCCATGCAGTCTGCTTTTGAAAAGTTCTGCTTCTGAAATCGTTTTTCCTTGTTAAAACAGCGCGTTTATTAACTCGGCCTTGTGACTACCAGGCAGTTACAGAATCACAGAGAATGGTTGGGGTTGGAAGGGACCTCTGGAGATCACGCAGTCCAACTGCCCTGCCCAGGCAGGGTCACCTGGAGCAGGTAACACGGGAACACGTCCAGGTGGGCTTGGAATATCTCCAGAGAGGGAGACTCCACAATCTCCTTTTGCAGACAAGCCCCAGATGGAGCAGCTGTGACCCCCAACTGCAGCAGGGCAACTGCAAAGGGTTGGACGTGGCTGATGGCTGGACTTAATCTTACAGGTCTTTTCCACCTTAGTGATTCTGCCATTCTCGTCTAAGCACCGGGTGGACCTGGGCTGAGCCGGAGAGCCTGGGGATAACACAGATACAGCCGATTATCACTGTAACAGAGGGACCAGCGCCCATGCATGTGCAGGTAACTGAGGATAGCGATGGCTCCATACAGTCCAGTCGGTTTTAGTGTGTTCATGAGGTGCCAGGCTCCCCCACGTGCCATGGCCTCGCTGTCAGCACCCAGCCACACAGGCACAGCCAGCGCCAGAACAGGGCACAGAGCTGCCAGCTCCTTGCTCATTAACATTTAGTGGGGAAAACACAGTTTCTGTGTGACATTAAACATGAAGACAAGCAACATTTTAGATTAGGAGGAAGCTTTTTGCTCTGAGAGTCTCTGAGGCCCTGGTACAGGTTGCCCAGAGAAGTTGGGGCTGCCCCATCCCTGGGAGCGTTCACGGTCAGGTTGGACAGGGCTTGGAGCAGTGGGGTCTGGTGGAAGGTGTCCCTGCCCATGGCAGGGGGCAGAACGAGATGGCTTTAATGGGCTTTAATGGTCTTTAAGGGCCCTCCCAACCCGAGGCACACTGAGGGCCTCAGGCAGAGCCCCCACTGCCCCGACGGGACAAAATGGCGGCCGCGCCGTGAGGCGGCACGGGACAGCCCGCCGGGGGCCAGCGCGTCACGTGGGCGGCCCCGCAGCGTGCCGCCGCGGTGCATTGTGGGAGGCCGGAGGCCGCAGCGCCGCCTGAGGGAGCGCGGCCGCCATTTTGTGCCTGTCGCTCCGTGCGGGCGCTGCGGCTCTGACCGAGCACTCGGCTCTCCTCCTCTCTAGGTCGGGGTGACGCCGCCATGGGCCGTAAGAAGAAGAAGCAGCTGAAGCCTTGGTGCTGGTATCCTTTTGTGTGGGACGCGGCTGATGCGGAGAGCTGGGTGGGGGAGGGCAGCGGCGCGGCCTGGCGCGGTCGGGGCTCGCTCTCGTTCCGTCTCGTCCCGAGAGGGGGCTCGGCCCTTCTCCCCACGCTCGTTACGGTTTGTCTCGGTGCTTGGCCCTGTTCCGGCCTCGGGAGGTTCCCCTCCGCGGCACGGGGCTCGGTCCGTGCCCTTGCCGTGCTCCCGGCCGGCCTCAGGCCCGCTCCCGTGGCCCTCGCCGAGGCCGCGGCCTCCCGCCCGATCCTGCGGCCGGGACGGCGGGAAAGGGAGAATGGCCTCGGTCCCTCGCCAGGGAGGGCATTAAAGGGAGAATATCCTGCTACTGATAAATGCAGTTATTCACCCAGGGGGTTGAGATGTGGTTAAAAGAGAATTTTTGAAAACTTTTCCTTTTTTTCCTGCCGAGGGGGGCTTTCAGTTTGTAATTGCTGCATCATGATCAGGTTTAATTTTTCAGTATCCGGAAATACTGGTGGATTTCCATGTGATCGCTCTTTCAGAATGTGCTCACTGTTGTGGAGTGATTACACATTTACATTTCCTCTTATGTTTCTATTCTCTAGAATCGTTTAATAAAGAAGTTTAAAAGGTGCTCTGAGGTATTTTACGATTTTGTCTTGGAAGGCATATGTGCTTATTGTAGACATTAATGTGTTTCACGCTTTGGTGGAAGCAAGGGACACATTGTGTTAGCAATGTTAGCATTTTCTTAATAATAAATAGCAAACGTATTTATGTCTCACCTAAGAAAATGTGTGGAGCGTTTGCTGAAATATCAACGCTGACCCACAGAAAGGAAATGCAGTTTGCCTCTTTTGTTATGTAGACATCCAAACAGTTCTTTGCTTAAAATATTTCTTTTTAGAAGCAGAGATTTGTTCAGTTACCGCAGAAAATTATGATGTGTCATAAAAATTGATAGCTGGATAACTGGAAGAGGAAGGGGTTTTTTAACTTAAGCCTTTGTTTTCTTTTATGATTGTTAGTTACTGGTAATTGATTAAAGAGGCACTTCAGAGTAATTTACATAATTTCCTTTTGCTGATTTCAAGCTTGTTTCTCCTTCAGTGTGTAGCAGCATTCACACTCCTGAAGAGAAAAATAGGTAGGACTTGAAAACCATGAGTCAACCAGTATGGAATCAAGTGATGACTCTGCTTGTGTGCAGACACCTTCCCACTTTTGTACCTGTGTAGAGAGGGATTTGGTGGATTGAGGGTGTTTGTTTTCAGTCATCCATGAAATATTTGTCACCTTTTGAATGGTCAGAGATGCTTCGTGGACCTTTCTTCTGCTTCAGGAAATAATCACACTGGTGCTAATTACTTTAGTCCTGTTTAAAAGGTCACTTCCAGTGTTTAATGTTTCCTTAACAGTCTTCACTAGGTATTGTAATAGGGATTTTGATGATGAGAAAATTCTTATACAGCATCAAAAAGCAAAGCACTTTAAATGCCATATATGTCATAAGAAACTGTACACAGGACCTGGTTTAGCTATACACTGCATGCAGGTAAGGAGTTTCAGATTTACATGAGCTTTTCTTTACAGTGTCTAAAATTTCAATGAAATGTCCTTAAGAAGGTGGGGTTTGGGGCTGGCAGAGTCTTTAAAACCAGTGAGAAAAGGACAGCAGTGGCCTGTTTGCAGCCCAGGAGTCCAGCTGTGTCACCAGTCAAACGGCCACTGTATAGCAGAGGTCTTTGTCAGGAGTTCTTTAGGAGAGAAGGAATTGAGCTGTCTTGGTTTTTCTAAGTTTATGTAAGCTGGTTTTAGGGGTAATAGTAGTTACTAGAGATTAGGAGGCAGAGATCAAGAAAATGCTTGGCCATTATTCCCATGAAGGATGTTCCTTTTCTGTCTTCAAATGCCTGAACACACAGAATTTGCCCTGAATTGTGGTCAGTGGGATTTGTGTGTTGGTTTTTTTTCTTTAGGTACATAAAGAAACAATAGATGCTGTTCCAAATGCTATTCCTGGAAGAACAGACATTGAACTGGAAATCTATGGAATGGAAGGCATTCCAGAAAAAGATATGGAGGAACGGAGGAGATTACTTGAACAAAAAACTCAGGGTAAGGTGTAACGTGGCTGGTTGTTTCCCCGGTGTGTTCCTTACTCAGCTGTGGCACTGTGAGGGTGGGATTTAATCCATTCTCTGACAGCACTCTGTCAGCCACGTGGGAGGCTGGGAGGGAGTTCTTCTTTCCTCTTGCTCCCAGAGCAGCTGCAGCAATTACCTAATGAATATGGGCATTTGTTTGTGAGGGTAAGGGGAAGAAAGGCTGGGGGTAAAACTGCTAATTCCTGAGAATTCCCAAATGCTGCAGTTTCTTTGCTGTTCAGACATACCTTTGGTGGAATATAGTAATAATATAATTTGTGTTGTTTGACCATATGCTTTGTGCTGTCTGCAGAGAGCCAGAAAAAGAAACAACAGGATGATTCTGATGAGTATGAAGATGATGAATCTGCAGCTTCAACTTCATTTCAACCCCAGCAAGTTCAGCCACAGCAGGGGTACATTCCCCCAATGGCACAGCCAGGTTTGCCTCCTGTGCCAGGTGCACCAGGGATGCCTCCAGGTGAGAGGGTGTCTTAGCTACTTGCTGAAAACCTCAGTAGAAGCACAAATTGCTTGTGGACAGGAGTATTAATCTGCCCTTTTAGTGCTGGGGTCACAGAATCCTTCTGGGAGGTGCAGATAAACAATTCCTTCATTTTCTTCCCCTGTGCTGTGCATGAGCACGTCCTCCTTGGTGGGCCAGATTCAGGTACCTGATACTCGTGTGGGTTGGAGACAGATTAGTGCTTCAGACAGGAGGCTGCCAGTGATACTTGTTCATGGTATTATTTGGGGTTTTGGAAACAGGGCAGAAAGGCTGCTGTGTGTCTGGAGACTGCTGGCACAGAGCAGGCTCTTCGTGTGCAGGCTGCAGGTACAGTGAGGAGAGAATTTGGATCACTGAGTGCACAATGGTCTCTTCTTGTAATAAGGTGTCTTCTTTGGAGATCACTAAAAAAACTCACAGTCTTGCAGGGCTGAGGACAATTAGTCAAAGTTATATTTTCAGATAATATTGCACTGTTTGTAAGCAATATTTGTAAGAAATATTTCAAATATTTAGAACTCCCTGTGAATTTTATCCAATGTAAACTTATTAGATGACATTTATTAGCAACTGTATCCTGTCATAGTTGTTTAATTTTTTTTTTTTTTTTTTTATTTAAGGTATACCCCCATTAATGGCGGGTGTTCCACCTATGATGCCTGGAATGCCCCCAGTTATGCCTGGAATGCCACCTGGGTGAGTAGCAAAAAACCTTTATATTACATGTTCATATTGTGCATTTTAAACTGTCAGAAAAAGTAAAGCTAAGTTAAAAAAATGTGCATAGGGAATTGTGGACTGTGTAACCTAACTGACCAAAGAGCTGGATGGCTGTAAACCAACATGTAAAATTAGCAAAACTGAGTTTATGTGTAAAGTGTCTTAATGTCTCTCCTGATTTAATAACTGCTAAGTAGTAGGATAATGATATAAAATCTTGTTGTGTTGGTTTAGAGCCTTCTGTGAGCTGCTGTTCCCTTATGTATTGCACGTATGTTGTGCATCTGATTTTCAGTCATCAACAGGGAAAAAGTGCTGGATGGTGTATATTTTTCATGTATTTTTGGGCAAAGGATGTTGGTTTTTATGCTTATTTGGGGTTGACACCATACCCTATCACAATGTGTTTGGAAATTCACAGTTAGATTTTTGATTTTGTCATAAATTTTCACAGATTACATCAACAGAGAAAATACATGCAGTCATATTGTGGTGGAAACATGTAAGCATCTCATTAATGTAATTCTAGGTACATTCATTATGCCATTTTATGTCATGTTTTTGATAAGCTTGCCATTGTTCTACTGAAAAGCTTTGACTATTGCCTAAGAATTTGGGGACAGTGTCTGGGTAGGTTTTGTTACTGTATAATACGTGAAGGATTCATGCTTTTATCTGAATGAGTATTACGAAACTATGTGAAATGCATTCTACAAAATGTTAACCAAATAGACCCTCAGAGACTTAAAGCCTCTCTTAAACCAGAGCTTGAGCAGCTCCATGTGCTCAGTCCTTCACCCTGCAGGACGTTCTGCAGGAGCTCAGTTCAGTCTAAGCTTTATGCTCACTGAGGTGAAAGGACATTCTTTTCTGAGACATAAACATTGATTTTATAGTCTTTGAATTTAAAAATCATACAGTGGTTGAAAATGGTGTGGATGCTCATCAGAAGTTTAGCTTTTCTGGGTGGAAACTCAACAGAATTTAATCAGGTTGTGTGACAGTCCTCATGAAATTCCTTGTTAATTTAAGGTGGATGTCACATCACCTGTAAAAACACGAATGAATGCCAGAACTTCACTGCATTTCATTTTGGGAGGAGAGGGTGATGTTGCTGTATGCTTTTTTCTATTCCAGTCTAAAATTTTGCTTACTTAACCTGATCAACTTCTGTTTAAAAATGACCTAAGAATCAGGAGACAGGAAGCAGCTTTGGGTTTAGCGTGAGAGCAGTTGTAGCACTGCCTGCAGTTTCTCAGGAAGTCATTCTTCTGGGGCAGCAGGCAGTGAGCATCCAGCATTTGTTTTGCTGTCTCCTGGGTGGCAAGACACACTTTGCCTTGTCCAGCCAAAAAAGGGATGCTGGGTCTGTGTTCCCAGTCAGTGCTGCTTCTGCAGGGGTGGTTCCCTGGGTGGCAGTGATGGATCACTTGAGAGCAGAAACCAGACTGTGCAGAGTGAATCCTCATCTGAAAACAGCAGTGGTGGAGGTGTCTTGACTGGCATACAGACAGAAACTGCTTCTTTGTGGGATTTTGGTTTGTATACTGCTGCACATCAGCTGATGTTGCTCACTAAAGTAATAAACGTTATTTTGTTTCTCTAATCTATTTTTGAATGTCTGCAAAAAAATGAAGCAAACTTAAGCTACACTTGTTTTTCCCTGTAAAGGACTCATGCATATTCATCTAGGAAAGGAAATCAAACCTATTTTTAATATTGAGAAAAAATGTTACCGTGAGGACTTCTCATATTAACAAACCAAAATCCCACTTCATCGTTAGTGTATGGAGTGTTTTCTGTAACTGAAACTCCAGAAGCTTTCTTGCCCTATGATCTCTGCTCTGCTTTTGTCAGTATTTTTTGGATAGTTCTGCAGCTTTGGGTTATCTGCCAGTCAGTGTCAGAGGAGTGATAGCAGATGTACAGTAATTGTAGTGTGACTGGAGCCAGCTGATTTCCCTGCATTCAGGCTCCATGGGTGTACTGAGATCAGGTTCTTGGAACACTCTGCTGCAGTTGGTGTCCTGAGAGAGATTTCAAAAGACACTAGTTCTGGAAATCTCATAACAGGAAGTGAGATCTTGAGAAATTAAGTTCAAATAAGTGTTAGGGGTTTTGGGTGCTGGGTTATGTTTTGGTTTTATTCTTGTGGAGTCAGTTGGTTTGGAATTGCCTCTCTTGAGAGCTTCTTGCATTTACCAGTATTTTTTATCTAATACAGGGATGTGCCAATTATCTTAACCCTTTATCCTGAGTGTTGATACCAGTGCTTATTTTGTGTTCAATAGGATGATGCCAATGGGTGGAATGATGCCTCCTGGGCCAGGAATCCCACCTCTTATGCCTGGTATGCCACCAGGTAGGTCAGGGTTGTCCAACTCCTACTATGGTGAGAGTTTAATTCTATTTATCTATTTCCACTAAGATTGAGGGTGTATGTCAAAATATACAGACTTATGCCACCACCCACCACCTTGATGTGGTTGGGTTGCCACAGAAGCCACTCTTGTGCAGAGGTGGTTGTTTTATGGTTTTTGGTTATAAGTAATTATTTGAGTTTTATATACCATTCTTAAAGTAAAAAATAGAATACATTTTTTTGGGTTTTTTGCACTTCCTCACACTGTTGTGTTGCCTGCTCTGTCTTGATGTCTTCTGTAAATTAATATTTGTGGCTGCAGTTGGAAAATAGTAATGACTGAAAATATGGAAAGTGAGGAATAGTGTTGGTGGTTTACCCAGCTAATGAGCCTGCAGTGTGAAGAAACTTAACTGAAATTTTGGTCTCTTACCATAGCTAGAAAAGATGTTTGTTGAGCTTGTGCAGCTCTTACGCAGCCCTAAGCTGCCTGGGTGTTCCAGCTGAGCAGCAGCTGTGTGGGGATGAGCTGAGGTTTGCTGGTTTGCTTCATGGACCCCTGTGAGCTGTTAACTTCCCACTGAGCCTCTCCTAGAGCTTTAGGTACACCAACTGCAGGTGTTGTGGTGATGCCACAAAACGTCCCAGTTCACTTTGCTATGGCCCCAGTGTTTGGGCCGCAGTTACGGTGCTGTTCAGAAACAGTTTAGTCTCTCTTTTATTTTGTAACAGTGTCATCCATGCTCTTGTCAGTATAGCTGAGCGTGTCAGAAACAGTTACTGCATTAATTGTATTGGTTTATTGAGAGCATAAACGTCATCATTGCAGCTTTGGTAAAAAGCAATTTAATCCAGCATTGCTCTGAGTGTTTGAGGTTACTGCCCGTGCATGGTCATTGATGACTGCTGGCGTTACAGTTTGTCACGTTTTGTTTGACTGTTGCGGAAGCTTTGTTTGAGAGCCCTGGGGGCAGGGCTGTGTAAGGGACCCTCTGTGCCCCTGGAGCCTGATCCGGCGGCCTTGTTTGTGGTTTGCAGGGATGCCCCCGCCCGTGGGGCCGCGGCCTGGCATGCCCCCGATGACACAAGCACAGCCTGCCGCCGCCCCGGGCATTCTGAGCCGGCCCCCAGCTCCTGCCGCGGCAGCTCCAGCCCCACAGCCTCCGGTCACCAAGCCGCTCTTCCCCAGCGCGGGGCAGGTAAGGTGTCCCAGAGCCCGGCAGCGCTCCTCAGACTGCCTCTGTGTTACTGAGGAGCTCCAGGGAACCGCTGCTGCGGGTTTCCCCATGGCTTGGTGTTCAATACAGTGCTCCAATGAGTTTTAAAAGATTCTTTTGTTTGTCTTAAAACAGCTGTGAAACCAGAGAGAAGTTCTGTAAGCGCTGGGGTGGAAAGCAGTAGGCAACACACTCCTAAACACCTTGAGTTTGTTGTTTATAAGGGGACTTTGGGTGGGTGAAGAGGTATGTTAGCTACAGGAATCTGATTGCATAGAGCTCTACCTAAAATTTCCAAATTAAAAATCTTGACGTGACTTGTTCTCAGCTGTTCTCATAGTGGTCTCTCTACTGATAAATGGATGAATTTATTCTGTAGTCTGGTTAAACATTGCCTGAGTTAGGAAGGGGTTTTTTTACTTCAGAAAGTTCAGGAGTACGTCAGTGTAGTGAAAAGTTAATTTCAATGTTTTGGGGAGGGAAGTGGGGAATTGATAGTGGCTTGTGACCTCTTCCCTTTGAATGCACTTGTTCGTAGGTCCTGGAGTTTTTACTTGCTTTCAGGAATGTTGCAGGAACCTTTGTAATGTGCTATTTGCATTTTGGGCTTCTGCAGGGAGGACACGTGTACAAAAACACAGTCCTTTCATAAGAGAGGGCTTAGTGTAAGAAATCCTTTCATCTGGATACTTTCCACCCATTTGTTTGGAGACTTTTCACTGTTTCCTTTCTTTTATGCTACAGATGGGGACACCTGTCACAAGCTCAAGTACAGCTTCCTCCAATTCAGAAAGTCTCTCAGCATCTTCTAACGCTCTGTTTCCTAGCACAGCACAAGTACGCAGGAAGTCACAGTTTAAAACAAATTGCTTTGCAACTTAACCCTTTGGACCGTTCTGTAAAGTCTAAAATTGACTAAACATCTTCAGATAATTTCTGTTACCTTCCTGATTATGTTTAGCTGGTAAAACTGCAGAGTCTGTGATTATGAGTTGCATCTTACCAGAAACAGCATTTCAAAGTGCCCAATTTTTCTTAGTGTGAAAGAACGAAATGTTACATTCTGGTTCTAAAGGGTTAAAAGAGCATGAAAGCAGTTAAATGCATTTTAGTGGGCAGTGGTTAGCTTGATGCATGGTGAAGGCTTTTTAGTTTATGTTGTTTAATATGGCACATCATAATGTAGGGAATGTTAAATTTGCATTATGTGCAAAATGTTAATTTTGTTTTGATTGGGGGGTTCAGATAATTGTAAATACGCAGTGACAAGAAACAAAAGCATTCTCTCATACCTAAGGTTTGCTTTGGAGATTGCTGTGTCTTTAGAGACAGCTTTGCAGGGTTTGTTAACAAAAGGAGAGATGAAATGTTGGAATCTCTAGTGGACCTCTTACTAGCTTCCATTGATTCTTCATTCACAAATAAGATTAAAGTTCTGTAGATAAACACAGTAATTTGTGAAAATACTGCAGTGTGTTAAAGGAGACAACGCCTAAAGTCCTGACACAATAGAGCTTTCTTAAATTTGATTAAAATATTTCTTAAATACCTAGTTTTAATGAATACTAGCACTTTGAGCTGTACTCTAAACTAATGGTTGCTAATTTAGTGGAAAAACATGAATTTATATTTAGAGGCTTCTAAAAAATAGTGGTTCAGGAAAGATTTACACATTTGCCAAATTCAGTGTTTGAGATAAAATAGTGGGGTGGTTTTTTTTCTTTGTTGTTCCTTTGTTGTTGTGGCTTTTTACCTGCAAATTTTAGACTTCCCAGTGTGTGTGTGTGTCTTTGTGTACATACTGGGGGTTATTTTGTCTTGGTTTCAGTTGCTCTAGTATGCAGTAAGGCTGAACTTTACTTTTGTCAAGCTTGTTATAATTACATACCTCACTGGAAGGTTTCAGAGGTCTAACAGTTACCATTTAAGTTTTCTCCTGCTTTGAGAAATAAAATACTGACCCGTCTCTGTGTTTCACAGGCTGCAGCAGCTGTGCCAGGGCCAGTTGGTACTGATTTCAAACCTTTGAATTCCACACCCGCAACAACAACAGAGCCCCCCAAACCAACATTCCCTGCTTACACACAGTCTACAGCCTCAACCACTAGCACCACAAACAGCACTGCAGCTAAAGCAGCCACATCTATCACAAGTAAGCCTGCTACCCTCACAACAACCAGTGCAACCAGTAAGTTGATCCATCCAGATGAGGATATATCACTGGTAAGTTAGTACGTTTTCACTGTCTCACTGAAAAATGCAGTTTGTGATGATATGGCAGATTAAATGGGAGTTCAGCTGCTCTGCATTATGTGTGTTTTAGTGGTGGTGAGAGTGCAAACTGTGCAGAACAAATGTAACTGAGAGAACTTCTTTGATTGCAGAGTAGTGACTGGCATATTGCAGTGACCTTGCTGCAGACTAAACCTTAGTTTTGGTGCTGGTGGGAAGTCTCAACCCAAAATACAGTGTGGACTTTTATTGTGTGTGTCTTAAACTTGAAGTTAACTAGGTCTGGGTAATAAGTTTAGAACAATAGACTGAACAGTTTGAAGTTGTTTTGATGTATTACAGCAGTTAGAAATACAGATTTTATGGATAAAACAAACGAACAATAATTACAGTTCAGGGGTCTCCAGAATTGTGTTTTAATTTAAGAGAAAAAGGCTTTATTCAGCTGGGGAAAGGGGAGAATTTGAGTTCTTTGCAGAATGCTTGGTCAGTATTAAGGAAGAAAGTCTGCAGGAAGGGGGGCAAATCCCACTGCTGCTGTGTAATGTTACTAGTACTCTTTGAATTTGTAAGGTGGTTATAATGGTACAGTAATTTATTTTGTTTCACCTGTATTTACTGTGCCTTTGGTGAGTTGTAACACAATGTGTTGTGGCTGTCTGTTGTGGTTTTAGGAGGAGAGAAGGGCACAGTTGCCTAAATACCAGCGCAATCTTCCTCGGCCGGGCCAGGCTGCCCTGGGCAATCCACCAGTTGGACCAATTGGAGGTATGATGCCACCACAGCCAGGAATCCCTCCACAGCAGCAAGGAATGAGGCCTCCCATGCCACCTCATGGTAATCATAACTTCCCCAGCTTCCCGTTTTCAAAAACATTTGTGAACTTACCTATGCTAGCAGGGAGGGGCGAAGCTTTTCACAAAATGCACTTCTCGCTATTTAATTAATTAAAAAAAAAAAAATTTAAAAACTATTCTTTGCATCTTAACTGTTTATAGGTCAGTATGGTGCTCATCACCAGGGCATGCCAGGATACCTTCCTGGAGCCATGCCTCCATATGGTCAGGGACCTCCGATGGTGCCCCCGTACCAGAGTGGACCTCCTCGGCCTCCGATGGCAATGAGACCGCCCGTCATGTCGCAGGGGGGCCGCTACTGACGCTCCTGCCCACGCCCTAATAGGTTTGGAGATTAAACCTTTTCTCATCTTGTGCTGTTAATATAGCCGAGCTTCCGTCAGTTAAGGCTTCGTGGTGACTTTAAACAAAAAAAAAAAAAAAAAAACTATCTTCCCACATGCAAGGAGCTATCGGACATTCTTATTTTACATGGGAGAAATTATTTGGAATAATAACAGGAACTTTTCCTGATGTTGCGATTTATACTGTATGGCTTCTTTTTCATGTTTCATCTAGGTTTTTAGAAGTGAAGTATAGTAAATATGGTTCGTTAAATTGTGAAGGCGCTGGAATTACATGAACATACCACCTTAAAGGCAAGTTCTGTAATGTTATGTTGCTATTTGTGAAATTATGCCTTCACAGCACTTCAAGTGCTGTTGGACTTCATGTCCCCAACATAGTTTGGTGAGGGCTCTAACTGTTCCAAACTACTTGTACATGAAAGTCTGAACTTGTAACAATATTTAATGTATTTAGAGTTCTTCCTGTTCCAGGGTTTAAGTAAATTGACCCACTAAGGTCATGTGACTTTTCTGTACTGTTATAAACTTCATTGTAATAAAAGAGGAGAAACATTTATATGCCTTTTTATTCGTGACCAGCTGTGGACAACTGCCTGAAAGGTTTGTACAGATGCATGCCTTGGTAACCGTTGGTGTAATGAACACAATTATTGGTGCTGTTTTGATAAAGTCTGACTGAATTCCTTGTTCTAAAACGTCACTCCTTAGCAGGTGACATCCCGAGGAGACAAAGACCTGTACACTTATTAACTGACTCCTCAAAACTCAGGCTGCAGGAGGCACATCCTAACTCTTGGTTGTAACTTCTCTCAATGCTTATGGTTTTTTTTTATTTGCGATTTCTTGTCCTCAATAAATTTTAAACGATTTCTAGTCGTGGCACTTGCTTGTAGGATGTGAAAGTCTCTGAGTGCATCCTAGTGCCATGGTATGTTCCAGCAGGTCACTCTGCAAAACCAACACTTTTTAATGTGCGAATGGAGGTGAATTTTAGGAGCCTTTTAGGTGGAGATTTCTAGAAGCTTAGGTGCATGGCACAGGGGTGAGTGACTTCCAGTTGATGTATTGAAGTTGACCTGCAAAAGAGAAATGGTAGCTTAACCAACCCTCTTAATGCATAGAAGAGGCAAAGCAGGCAAGAGTAATGTGTTACATGCTGTGTGTTTACTTCAGATGTTGAGAGTTTCACGTTTTGGCAGTATCTGAAAGGTGAACCATGTGGAATCATCTGTTGTGTCCTGTGGTCAGAAGTCTCAGTTTCCTTGAGCTATTCAGTGAAGGTTTCTGGGTAAGAGACCTTTTCATCAAGGAGAGGTCTTCCCTCTATGCATTAGTCATTTCTCTGTTTATAAGAGTAGAGTGACAAGTTCCTGTTAAGGTTGTAATTAAGTCTGACATGTGTTCCTGTGTTACATCTCTGATGAGAATGTAGAGGGAGGCTTTTTGGAGGGAAGTGAAGGCCTCTCCAGCCTCTTCTCAGTGGGGAAAAGAGAGTGGGGAATTTTTCATTTGCAGGTCAACTTCAAATACACGTTCCAGCCTCAAGCCTTATCTGCAGTTTCATTAATGGGGATATCTCTTCTTTAGAGTAGGGTAGAAGGATCCATCAGCATTTTTGTGTTATTCATAGATGTTTTTGCAGATAGTGGAAGTTTTTCATTTAATTATAATACTGAGCATTATGGCTCTGTTTTTGGGAAGTCTTGGGGTTTTTTAGCTGCACTACAGTACTTCATGTGGCTTTATTCTGTGCTGTCTCTTAAAAGTACAAAAATACAGTACAGCTAAAATAGTACATTATCTCAGCTTCTGACCTATGGTCACAGAATGTCTCAAAAGCACTAGAGCATCCAGTGCAACCCAGTTTCAGCTGAATGGCCTTAGTTTATTTATTAAGAATTGCCAGATGCTTTTCTCTGAAGCATTCAGCAGTTTTAAGACCATAACTCCAAGCCTCTGTTGAGAAGCAGTTCTCTCTGATCACTGGTATCTCCTGATCACCTGTCAGATGTGCTGAGTGGGCCTTGATGTCAATTCTTTTGTTAGCTCTTCATCTTGCTTTAGACATAACTCTAACAGATAAAACTTGTTTTGCTGAGGCAACACTTTTATCCTCTGGGTTTCTTCTCTTTTACCTCTTTAGGATAATTACAAAACACTGAGGAGATTTTTACAAGGTCTTATATTTGTCCTTTTCATAATATTACACATAAAATTCGTACATTATAAAGTGAAATTAACTACTGCTTGTAAAACTATAAAACTTACTGCTTTTTCTGAAGATCATACTGGTGCTCTAAGGATGCTTTGCCCTTCTGCCCCAGTCTAGTGAATTCTTCCTCCCTTTGGTGTCTTTCTGTAATTTTCTGTATGTTGTTTTCAGACCCCTGCTTTTCCTGGGATAAAACCTTATTGCATGCACTGTTTACTCAGCAAATTCTGCAGATTGTATTAAGTTTCACTCTTTTAAACAGTGAATGTCTCATTCTGATAATGGTACCATTGTGTAGCTAATACTGCGTAGACTTCAAGCTTGAATGCGTTTTGAGAAGGATCTTTCCTTAGTAGTAATGTTATAAAAATCCCTCGAGTAAATGCCACATCTATTGCATTGGCACTTGCCTACAAGCAGGTGAACAGTTTCTCTGTGATTTTCACGTGGATACTTCCCTGCTCCTGTCACTCCTGTGCAGTGAGAGCTGTGATGTGTCTGCCTTTAGTCTTCATTTACTCCTGTCTCTCGTGTGATTCTTCTGTGAGCAGGCAGATGTTTTCAGTGCCTGTGTTGTCTCTTGGTCCCTGCCTTCGTGTCTTTGGATACTGCTTCTTAATGTTCAGAGAGTTGGACTTATGGTGCATTTACCCCAAAACAGTAAAACTACTTTGAATGTAAAGTTGTATAAAGACAAATACTTGGTTTGCAATGCCAAGTGTAATCAACATAGCTCTGACAGCAAAATCCCTGATGTAATGCAGCCATGAAAACAGGGTTTTGCTTCAGTTTATCTCTTCCTGGAAAGAGATTGCAGAAGCCTTTATGATTACAGAAAAGCACGTCTTCTATAGCTGTTGCAGGACTCTAGTGATGTAATGACAGAGACAGAAGCTTTGTTTTTTCACTTGTTGCCTAAATTTGCCATGGCAGATCTTGCAGTAAAATTGATGCTTGAAAATGCAAAGCAAAAAAATTTTGACCTGTCTTGAAATTGCAACATAATGAAAATGTTGAATACAAAAGATTAAGCTACAAGAAGATTTCAGACACAGGTGGGGAAAATAGGTTTAACAAAAAACATGCCAGAATTCATAGCATCTAGGACTGTGTGGAAGGTTTCCAATTGTTTTATGCATGGTCTCACAATATCGTAATAAGCAACTGATCTTTAGGGCACAATGGATGAGACTGGCGTGAAAGAACCTTGAAAAAGCCTGGGTTAGTGTTTTAGAAGTCTTTATATAACTCCTTCATACTGCCATTAGAATAGCCTTCTGCCGCTGGCAAAGTTGCTTTCAATAAAATACTACTTAGCTGCCTTATGCAGACTGAAAATTCCCTCTGAAACCATTGGATTGCTTTTTTTCCCTTCCACAGATGAGATTTTAGGTGCCAGTAATAAATTTGAGGCTGGGCAGTTTATCTAGTAACAGTGGATCACTATTCCTCGCTCTGTGCATGCATGGAACAATGTAAACAAGCTTCTAGAAACACATTCAGCTGCATCTGCTTTCTGTGGTTTCTGCCAGCACTGTAGTCTGTGGAACTCTTGAGCAGTACTGACACAGGACTGGATAACTCTCTCTCTTAAAACGTGGATGAAATTAAATGGGACAGATACTTAGTTATTTTATAGGAATCAAAGAATTCTGGGTACAAGGGGAAAACTAAAATACCAGGATTACTTCAGCTTTATGAACAGCAAGAAGGGCATTGTGACCTTCAGTTGAATTGAGACTGATACACCAGTCCATGAGCTGGGGCCACAATTTAAAATGGTAACTAATGACACTTCCTAGTAAATGTCTTAATAATTGTACTGGTCTAGTTTCTACATGAACACTTCAGACAAGGGTGAACATTTTCAGTGGCTGGTGGAATCTTTAACTTTTCATAGTACACAAATACTATCAGTTATGGGAAAAATGCCCCAAGACAACTGACTGACGTTCCATTGATCAAGATCCAAAGCAAAACAAGCTGTCCAATTCAGAAATAGCTACCAACTACAAAAAATACTGTTTGGGCCTAACAAAAGAGGTGCTGTAGCAGTCATTTTCTTTTGTTTGCTTGATCACTGGAATTTTGTTAATTTTGAATGCATGTCTTTCACTTAATTGGGTCATGTTTTTTCTAAAATTTAAATTTTTCTTCTTCCTATAGCCCTGCCATAGGACAGGCTGAGGCAGAGTCTCAGTGTTGCCCTGTTCAGTCTGAGGCAAGTGGGATTTATTTTATTCATTCTGGGGGCTTTCACAGCTTTATGGCTGTTGGATATTTATGTCCCCAAACTTGCAGCAAGTTTGGTGAAGGCCCCTAAATTTATTTTAATTTAGGTTTTTTATTCTCCTTTGGTAGACGGGCTCTATATTAATATTTATCTTTTTACTATCACTGTGCTTTTAAGAGTCTTAAGGGGAGGGAACCTGTTTTAAGATGTGTGGGTACCTTTTCTCTTACTGGAGTTCATTTTCTTCGAGGCTGCTCAGGTAGTCCCTAAGCCACACTGCCCCTCCCCATCTCTCCCTGCATTGCATTTGTGCTGTGTTTGGGTTTAGGTTTGGGTTTGGTGATGTTGATTTTGTGTAGTCTCTGAATTAGTGGCATGTAAATACCAATTGTTGATGTTTTCTCTTCTGAGGAGATGAATCCTATTGAAAAGCTTAAAATAGGTTTGAAGTAAGTAGTAAGTTAGTTGCTATAAAATTGTGCAGCCCAAATTAGAGAATACAGTCTCTTTGAAGAAATTTAAGATGTTAATACTGCTGCGAGTGTGAGCTGCACCTCATCCAATATTAATGTAGAGCCCTGTGAAGAAACAGAGATCAGCTCCAAGTTGGTAACACAGAACAGAAGAGTGAGAAATCAAAGCTGCAGATTTTTCAGTTTGTTGGTTTCAAGGAGAACCTTTTCCTCAGTCTCTCAAATACTTCAAATTTGAGAATATTTTAACTATTGCAGCACTAGGAAGAGTTGAAAAACTTTTTTTTGAAACCTTTTAAAATTCTGTTGCATATTCAAAATCAGATTTATTTAAAGTTCCTTCTTTAACACAGTGACTAGCAAAAATTTCTGCCCTTTGTGAAGAAAAAGGTACTGCTTATTCTGTTGCACATGCATTGGTTGTGAATGCTTGAGGTTGCTTAAAGACAACTTCAGCTTCAGAACAGCAGATTTTGCCCAAGGAGGTCTTGCAGCATAACAGCAGTGAAATACTAAATAAACTAATGTAGGAGTCTGCTTTGACTTTTTGTTTTTTTTACGTTTTTGAGATATTTTTAAAATTTGTGATGAGGCTTTTTTATGAGCATAGACTCTGTTTTGTTTCTTCAAGATTTTGGTAAAGAATGACCCTTAATGGAATTTCAAGTAATTTTAATTGAAGGATGGAGTTGTAATTAACTTAGAAGAGTGGATTGCACATTGCTGTTGTACCCTTCTTTGTTTGTACTCTGCCCTTTGTTTCCTTCCTGTAGAAGGCCCCCCCAAATCCCTCTCTGAGTGCAAAATTGACGTGTCCATGATGACTTTTTCAGAATGGTTACTGAGCATGGTTTTGCTTTGCTAATTCTCATTGTGGTGCTCCCCCTGATAACAGTGAAGATGAGAACAACTCCTCAAGACAGACTACTGCAACTAGTATTTCTTTCACTTGCTTTATTTATAGGAGGATTTGGCTTAGTTCTTACTTCTCTAGAATGTTTAAGGAAACTGTTTAACCCAAAATAATACATTGTGGGGCTTGTACTTTCTTGCTTTAAGTATCTGAATCTCTCAGAATCTCAAAATAAAAAACAGGCAAATTTCAAATGCCTCTTTGAGGGATGAAGTGTGTTCTTAGTTACATTCCAATATTGTAGCTCTGATTGCAGCAGTTTGTGTATCACAAAGTTGTACATTTTTCTGTCAGTGAAATTTCTTTACTAAAGGTGACAGTATTTCAGTGACATGACTTTTATGGATATTAACAAGATGAGAGATCTTGGAGTTCAGTTGTTTCAAGCTTAAGTGGGGGCATATAACTTTTATTAAGGAGCAGGGGTTACTGCTACTCTACAAAATTGGGTAAATTTGCACCTGATCTGTTAAACAAGAAAAGTAACTTGGAGATGTGGTAAATAAAATACATACCACATACAAAGATTTTTTTTTTTTAATCTGTATGCTTGCAATCAGAACAGTCAGACCAGGGCAACAGTGGTAGTGTCTGGGTTCTGTAAAATGCAGCTGCCTGTGACTGCTGTGGTTTTCTGCCATGGTTGGGCGAGGTTGGAGGTGGTTCAGAGGAAAGGAAGTTTGAGGACGGCCGTTTAAAGGATCAGGGTGAACCAAAGTGTTTGTAGAGTGTAGTGTCAATAAAGGTTCTTTCTGGAGTTCTGAGAAACACCTGGTGAGAGGATTCTGGCACAGTGCAAGCAGCAGTCTGGATTGCCAGAGCACGGGTTCCCAGTGGGGCTCTGTGAAAAGCAGTGCAGCTCCACTGCAGTGAGGAAGGTCTGGCCGAGGGGCTGAGCCCTGGAGCCTGCTGCCATCTCCTGTCCTCAGCCACAGCATCCAGGCTGGTATCCTCCAGCCAGTCCTCCCTGGCGTCCTGCTGAGTCAGTTTTGGCTGTGGCACGAATGATTGTGGGCCTTGGGATTTATCACCTGGACAGTGTTGTGAGCAGGGAGACCCTTGCACCCTCTGAACAAGTTTACAATATCCCCTGAAATTCTTACGGGCTTTCTTGCAGCAGGGACAGTCAGCAGGACTGCTGCTTCAGTGGCAGTGAATTTGACTGCTGCAGAAATATTGTCTTGAACTTACTTGCCTTAAGGTTTTTCTTTCTTAAAGTTATAAAGAAGTGAAAAGGTTTTGAGAACAAAGTTAGAATTTTAATGCCAATATCCTCTTAACTAAAAGCGAAGACACACATGAAATTGAGAGCTTGAAAGCTTCCTTAAAAATTCTCTTTTTAGCAGTTAATGTCTCTCACGTGGTTAATTGCCTTTCACAAGGTTCAAGCTTCTGACATCTTAAACTTTTTTTCCTTAAATTTTGTCTAAATCTCTACCACATTCAGAAAGGGGGCCATGGGTTCTAGAATTTCAGCTTCTGCTGCTCTTAGTAGCAAATATGTATAACTGTTTTTTGCTAATAGCAATTTTAATTACCAGAAATGAATGCAATACAACTAAAGGAAGCTATTTCACCATCTCCCAACTTAGGAAGTTATGTAATGCTTTGAGATAAAGATGTCCTGCAGAGCTTTTTTCTTTTTAATTGACTTAATTGCACTAAAGACTTCTTTAGGTTCTTTCTCATAATTTAAGGGGGAAAAAATACCTTTTGCTCTTTCACTTATAAAGTTCAGAATAAGAAAACACAAGGAACCTGGCAATGTAAGTATTGTAATTTCCTTTATGGTTTTAGTAGGCAGCAGGTGACCTTGTTAAACTTACAAGTTATGTATGAAAAATCAGAAGGGAAAATTGAAAGTAGTTTTATAGTTGCCTTTACTTCACATGCTTTTCTTAAGCAACAAATTGCAGTAATTGAAGTTTGGCAGCTTTTTTTTTTTTTTTTTTTTTTTTTTTTTTAATAAAAAACAAAATTATGGATTAAACACCTTGGTTTAATACAATTTGTGTTTCTGTTAACTAGCAGCAGAATTTCAGCATTTGCTACTTACTGGTAGAGAAGAAAAATTCCACAGAACTGCCAGTACAGGTTAGTTTAATCTGTAAGTACCTGATGTTCCTATTTGAAATAATTTGTTCAAATGATACCACTTAAATACCTGAGGGGAATTCTGGTCTTGGAAATGTGATTGTTACCTACTGCTGATTCCAGTAGTGAGTGAAAAGACAAGACTCTTTTGGAAGGTCTGTAATGGATTTAACTGTGCTTGTGGACAGGTAAAAAATACCTGCAAGCACCTTTAAGGAAAATTTAATACATGACCTTGACAAGCAGCCTTTGATGTTACTGAAGAGTGTGAGAATCTGAAGTCACAATCACTGTGGTAACGTGCTGCTTATTAATAAATGAGGCTGCTTTTTTATCAGCAAACCAGCAGGATCCTGTGTTTGTTGTGTTGGGGATTAAGCATTTGTTGGTAAGAATCCATAGTAGTTTGTAATCTTTCCATTTTCTTTAGCTATTGCTAATTACCCTTTTTACCCACAGATTTTTACTCTGTTAGGCCAGTAAGCCAAGAGCTTGTTCTTGTATGCTTTTTAAATTATTACTTTTGTTAGTTCACTGCAGCACTTCAGAGGCTACCTACAAATGTGGTTTTGTCCAGCTGTTTTATCTTACTCCAGAGTTACTCTGCCTGCCTCTGTTTTAATTCTGCCCTATTCCATATTCCCAGAAATTCTGGTATTTCATTTCTGTTATGTATTTTATACCTTGCAATAGGAAAGATTCTTTCTGAATGGATAAAAGATGCAGCTTTCTCTGGAATGGCTGCATACATTTATTTCTGTTTAGACTTTGTGTATCTCGTTTCTGCATATCAGCAGAAGAGATGAAAACTTTTTCTGTGCTGTAGCACAAAGCAGAGCTCCACAACTGGATGGGCTGTGTAAGACTGTGCTTCAGTTCAGTTTTTAAGGCCATGATGTCCCACTCTGAATTTGTGGAGCTTTTCACATCACTGGTGGATAATTACTTAGTTGGTACTGGGAAGGTCATAGTTTTGTGGTAGCTGAGCAGACACTTCAGTTTTGGCAGCTCATTTGAAGGGTCTAGAGTGGGTTTATGACTGACTTGCCACTCCCAGCAGAATTGCTTGTTTCAGGGTTCTGAAATCTTAAATGGTTCTGCAGAATTCATCATAAAAACATACACAGTTTCAAGGCAATTGGATCTTTCCAGGTTTAGAATAGTTACACGTGCAGCCCATTGCCTGCCATCTTCTCTACATCAGTCCTTGGTAATTTACACTAAATTGCTTTGTCTTCAAAATGAGCTACAGGCAGACTTCTGACTAACATTGCATAGGTTTTTCTTCCTAGAAGGGATAAAAAAGGGAAGTAGTACATTAATATTTATACATGAGCTTTATCTCTGCTTAATCTTAATTGCAGGTATGGGAGAATAAAAGGGATGCCTCGTTGTGAGGCCATTACCGTGTTGACAGAATGTATCTGTGTGTCTCACACCCTCTATGATACTGGCTGATACTTAATGCTCAGCACTACCTTGGAGTGAGTGGCTGCTTTGGGCTGCTCAGTTACCTTCTCAACCACTGGGTTTGGCAGTGGGTGGCTGCACACCTGCACTGCTTGTACACTGGCCTGGCACTCAGTGGGGAGAGCTACAAGGGCAGAAAGTGTTCCAGAGTGTAACAAAAAAAAGTGCATTTCTCCAGGATAGATCGTCGTAGAACTCTGCTCATCTCTTTGTGAGGCTTTAAATGACAATAACTTGTGGTACTTTTTGGTACAATCCAGGTTATTTTGAGATAGGACCGGAGCAATACTGGAAATTTGAACTTTGATTGCCAGGTGAGCAGTGTTAAATTGTAGCTCACCTTCTGACACACCATTAGAGCAGCTGTCCATCGTAAAGTGGTTCAGCAGTCTTCCCTCCCAGTTCTGGTACTTGATGTTTGGAACAGTTTGTCATTTCCCACTATTTCCTTAGGCTCCTTGTTGACTCCCAGTTGTCCTTTCAGAGTTTCTGGTCGCTGTGCAGCGAACCCAAAATGAGCAAACTCTGTGCTGTTTTTAGTACCTTCATAAAGGGCCTTTAAGCACATGAGTGGTGAGTGTCCCCTCTTGGTAGCAGTATGTCCACAGAAGTTAGTGTGTTGTGAAGGGTTTTTTCTCTAACTTGATAACTGGGTTTGTGTTAAGTGGTATGAAAGGGCTGGGATTACTGATCTTTTTCAAAAGACAGGTGGTGGCAAAATACTGATGTTGAATTTAATTCAAGAAAGTGAGAGACTGGTAAGTATGTGCATCACTTTATTGCATGCAAATAATAGTAACAATAACAAGCTTAATTTTATAGCATTCAGTTTACAAAGAAGATTAAAAGAACGGAGCTAACATCATTTGCATCCACTGAGAACCTTCTCTGAACTGTTCTTCAGGAATGGGTCATTGCACATATAGCCATCTGTAATGTGTGATCATTTTGTAACAGTCTCTGATTAAACGGAAGTGAACCACTGTTTCTGTGTATCTTTTTTTCTCCTCTTAAAAACCTATTGAAATTATTATTGCAACAGATGTTACGGTGAGAATAACTTGGTACCAGCTTTTTGATTCTCCGTGAGCTGCAGAGACTCATTTGTGCGAGCTGACCTCAAGTGGAGACAAACAAGTGAATCCTAATTCAACTTGTAACTTCCTTTTGCTGTTGATCCGCTGTCCTGCTAAGCGTGCTGTACAGAGCTGTTACATTTGGAAGAGTTGGAATGTGGAGGAAAGGTTTGTAACAGTGCTGTCAGAAAAGCTGATGGCATGGGCATGCTGGGAGGTGCTCTGTTCTAAACCCTGTTTGAGCAATATGCCAGGGATGAGGTAGCTTGGAGTTGGGTATCCTCACACCTCTCGTGTCTGGGGTGAGAGTGGGTTACTGTGCCAGGCTGGTCCCACTCTTCACTCGTAGGTTAATTTCTGAGAGGTGCTAAAGGAAAGATACATGCCTATTTTAATGCTGTGACATGGACAAGTTGGAGGCATTTTGAATTGGGTATGTGTGACAAGGAGGTGCAGTAGAGGACCCCTCAAGGGAGCACTGCTGCTGTGCAGAAGCTCTTAAACAGGCATTTGTCCTCTGGGCCTTTCAGCTCCAGGGAGGTCTGAGGGGCGTTTGGGAACTGCTTTATACCCAGAGCTGGTTAGAGCAAGGGCAGCTGTGTGTTGCCTGGCAGGTTAGAGCCCTCCCAGTGTGAACAGGACTGGTAGAAGTAGGAAGGATGGGTCTGTACCTGCTGCCCTGTGAGCCTCTGCTGGTGGTTCTTGGCGACGTGGGACCTCAGGAGTGAATCTGTAAGTTTACACTTTTTCTATAAAACTGGTTTCAGTTGTTTTGTTTTGTTTTTTCCTGTGGGGAGTGTGGGGATGAAGTAAAGATTTTAAAGCTAAACTTTTAATTGGTTAAAAGGTAGAAGTGGGCATGTTTGAAAAGCAAGACCCCTTTACATACCTCAAAGACAAGACTGAGGCTTGTGCAGTAGTGTGGGCTCCAGCACAAAGCACTGCTGTCAGCAGAGTCGAGGTGGATGTGTGCAGGCAGAAAACAAGCCTCTGGGCCCAGCTGGCTGTAAGTCTTCATCGTGGTAGCAGTTCTTTTCCAAAAACAAAGTCTGTGCTTCTGCCACAGCGTTTGAGCAGGTTTTGTGTGTGGTGAGCAGTCAGTGCTTTGCTTCTAACTCCTGTGCTTTTAAGTTCACATATCTTGTTTCTGCTCTGGGTTGAAGCCATCCCAATGCCCCAGGCTAAGATTTGGGGAAGCTGCCTTTGCCCAGTTAGCTTCTCAAACATATTCCTGTCCCCTGCATCAGGGCTGGGGAGCAGAGGGGGATTTCTCTGACCCTCTAGCTCTCTTACTTCTGGCAATTGTTTCTGCTGCCTGAGGCCAGAGTGTGAAGTCTTGGACTAGACAGTAGTTTCCCATCTTCTGAATTCACCATGGCTTGCTGTCTTGTTTTACAGTTTTTGGCTCTGCCCAGATCTTGGCTGCAATTGGAAAAGCAAATCATACCTAGCTACTGCTGGAAATACATCCTCAGGGTAATAAATAATAAAGCTCACGTAGAAATGGGAATACTTCATAAAAGATATTTATTGGATTAAAGCAAGTTATATTACAGGAGGAGTTGGCAATTTTAGTCACATTATCTTATATCAAGCAATGTGAAACCAACAACACATGCTTTTGCTATTAGAAGCTAAATGTGATGTGGTTGCAAACAGCACCAAAAAACCCCTTTTCATTTTTCAGATCATGGATGTATGCTCTAGACAAATTTGAGTTCTGTATTTTGTGGCATTCCTTGGATGATAACACAAAATCATTTCACCAAGTGCAGGAATTGTTTGGACTGAACACATAACTGCTTACAAATAA
This sequence comes from Sylvia atricapilla, assembly GCF_009819655.1. Taxonomy (NCBI): domain Eukaryota; kingdom Metazoa; phylum Chordata; class Aves; order Passeriformes; family Sylviidae; genus Sylvia; species Sylvia atricapilla. The sequence goes on along the minus strand of NC_089157.1, from coordinate 11,421,750 downwards.
TCTTTTATGTCACTCATGACTCTGCTCACATGTCTCTGCACCCCACCCCTGATTCAGATCTGTCTAGTACGGTAATATTTAGAGAGAAGCAATGTAGAGTTACGCAGAATTTGAGAGCTGTTTTTTATCAGTCCTGATTGTGAAGTCAGCTTTAAAATAGCTTCCATACTGACACTGGCTTTGCAGTTGGTAGTTATTTCATACATGGTGCGTGTCAGAGAGCAGTGTATGTGAGTTCTGTTGTTGATTCAGGAAGAAAAATGTAGTTACACTAAACAAATTCTTTACTGTTCAAGACACTGCAGAAATTAACTTAAAATCCTAACCTGTGGGAAAAGAAGAAAGGGATCAATTGCTGTCTTTGGTCTGAAATGTTGCTTTCTTTGAGTCCAAAACTATGAAAGGCTCAAAGTTCACTTTACTCACAGTTTCAAGTTTCTTTAATTATTTGTTCACTGTTATGGTGAATTCTGATTCTCTTGTTGCCTGGTAGTTACCCAGGGCAGTCCACTTTTAGTTTTAAATGTGAGACTGGACACCTCCAGTGCTGCACCTGAGAGCACAGTGCACGAGGTACTGTACTTACACACCTTACATTCTTTTGATGGCCGGATCATTTTCAACCTCAATATTGAAAGCAACAAGACCATTAAAGGAAAAGCCTAAATAAAAGGTCACATTTTCATTGCCAGCGGGCACTGATTCACGATGGAGTGGCAAGATACTGAGCTCCTTCACGTGACCACGGATAAATAAATTCCTGTCCTTGGTCCAGCCAGAGACTCTTTTGAGATTGTCACGGATTTGGGGAATGTTCCATACGGTTCCATGCAGCCACTTCATTCTCCTCTCGTCCAAGGACCCCACCATCAGTTTGTCAATTTTAGTTTTGTGCACGATCTTACTTAAGCCGTAGCCCTTTCCCAGAAAAAAATGGGTGTAGATTCTTTTCTTTCTGGTAGGAACATCTTTCATTTTGATGTCATATAAGCGCTTCAGGGTTTGAAGGGCTGAAGTTAAAATTTCATCTTTATCGGGATTAGGCTCTTTGTCTAATGCATCATCTGGCCAGTACAGCAAGGTGAGCAGAAAAAAGGCACTTGCTGGAAATGCTCTTTTTCCTTTGCAGAATCTCAAACTGAGCTCACGAAGAGTTGACAGTGGAAGGAGTTTGGCTGATCCTGGTGCTAAGCAGGCTAATGTGATGTGGCACAAAATAAAATTGATCAGATCATTGTCCTCCAGCCTGTTCCTCTGTGGGTTTTCTGGATAGAAACTAAGGATCCTTTCTACCTTTTCAGCTGACCTGTTCTCTTTCTTATCTGTTAAGAATGACAGGATATTGGTGACATTTCCTCCACCACTCCTATAAATATTCATGCGTCTCATGAACTGAGTGTCAGGACCATTGTTGCTGTCATCAATAAGTGATACTGAGATGAAGAACTTAGCGTATACTGCTGACTGGTGTCTCAGCCATTTTCTGGGATTATAAATCTGTTCTTCATTATCATCATTTTCATCATCTTTCTCTTGGTGTTTATCTGTTTGGAAATAACTTAGTTCTTCTGAAATCCATTCCAGAGCATCATACAGGTTCTGGCGCAAGCCTTTTAAGCGGGAATGAAGCGTTCCCCATGGTTTTTTTATGTCTTCAGGAATGTAATCTGTGGTGAGGTATTTCACAAGCTCAGTATATTCCCCCTCTGGACTTCTGTGGAATACAGGCAGTGTGGACAAAAATCGAAGAAGGCGACAACCTACTTCAACTTCTCCAAAGTAGCCAGCATTGTTCATACTTTCACGTTCTTCCTTTGCTGCCCGTTGTGCAGCCCTGAAGCATTTCATAGCTTTAAGAGCAAGATTTATCTTCTCAGTGATCGTTTCAGGAGTGTCCTCCTCTGTCATTTTATCCACAGTGAAACTAAACCATCTCCTGTAGACTTGACCTTCGGTATCCAGAATAAAAGAATCATTTGGCAAATGCGATTTTGCGACCTCTGCCCATTTTTTCGCATCTTCAAATTTTTCGTTGCTGTAATTTAATCTGGCAAGCTGTTGGGCAAAAAAAGGATCTTTTCCAAGGAGTTCATATGCAGCTGTTAAAACAGCAATGGCTTTTTCACAGTCTTCAGCTTCACAGACATCTTCAATGAATGGGGAGAAGAGAGTATCAGTATTGTCACCCCTGCTTCTTTTACCACGTCGAATAAACAGATGCCTGATAAACTTTATGAATTCTTGTCGTCCAAATCTGTTTTCAAAGAGTGCCTTTTCCTGAAGAAGAGCTGTTGCAAGTTGACTTAGTGATTGGTTCTCTGAAAGCTGATGCAGAATTTCTTTTGCGACCAGACAGTGTATTATCCGAACAGACGAAATATAAGTGGTACTTTCCCTTAGCTCAATAAAAATCATTCTTACTTGTTCGCTCAAGTGATGTTTGAAATCATACGCTCTTGCTTTACTCTCTGTATATGCCCCCAGCCCCAGAAAAGCCTCACAGTGTGACAGTGAAATGTATGAATTGGGTACGTAGCAGTTGAGGAGCGCCACGTAACGCATCAGGCAGGTGTCCCGAGAGGCAGGGTCAATGCCTTGCAGTATGTGCTCCACTGTGTCCGACACGTACTTCTGATTGAACTCCTCACACATCAGCACAAACGTAAGTATGAATTCTGGCTCGTCGTATTTCTGCTGCAGGTTTTTAAGTTTGGTGTTGAACAGGTTTTTCTCTGACGGTGTCAGTTTGTGAGTGACAGCGACTGTGTCCAGTGGTGAAACCTTGCAAAGCCTTTCAGGGTTATTGGATCGTCTGCAGCATATGAAGATGAAGTAAGGCCTGGAGGTATTCATTGCCCTGGTTGTTACAGCCTCCGTTAACTCAATCTGCAGTTCTTCAAAGTACTCATCATCGTAGTCCTCTATCAGGAGCAGCACAGGGAAACAGTGAGTGATTTCCTTTTCTTCATAATCTCTAAGGGCGAGCACATGATTACAAACAATTGAAGGTGAATATGAGGTCTTGATAACAGCACATCTAAAACGTTTTCTGTTTTTCCATAGAACTTGCCTTGCTATTGTGCTTCCACCACTCCCAGGATGGTGAAATATCTTTAGTTTAGCCACAGAATAATTTTGTCCAGCTCCTCGTAAAATGCCATCCAAGAGTTTACTTGCCTCCGTGCATGCTTCACGTTCAATGATGTCCCCACAGAGTTTTTCATCAGCAAGCCACAAGTTTTCCCACATGATTTTTTTCCCATGGTAGAAATTTTGTTCTATTTCTTGCTTTTGTTTTTCAGTCAAAAGATTCAGTTTGATATCATCACATTGGTCAGCACAAAGGATTTCTAGGGAGTACAGCTTCTCTTCTTCGCGCGTGGGAAGCGTACACACGCCTCCAGTGGAAGTTGGCAGGTGTCTGGGTTGGGGTGTAGAAGGCAGCATGGACTGGATGGTGGCATCCACATGACTGAGCTTCATACCCACAACACTGCATTGTTCTAGGGTCTCGATGCTGCAGGATGCCTGAGCTAGATTAGCCCACCTTCTGTAATTGTCTCTGGACTCTGCAATGCAGACGATGTACTCCATGCCGTTCATCTCTGTGTAGAATTCCTGAAAAGTGTCCACAAGTGGTTTCTGCACTGGTGATAGCAGTAGAAAAAGCACAATGAAAGAGCGCTCTGGCAGAGTTTCCTCGCAGATACAGGTAATTACTTTCTTCATGTATTTTTTTTTTGTTCTAATCCATGTGTTTTCATCACAAGATTTTTCATCCCCAAGGAAGTCACTGCGCCCATTGCAGAATATCCAGCTGGTCTGATCAAACAGTTTCTGAGGGGGAGAACCGTCAGTCTTAAGTTCTTCAAAAAAATCCTGTAAAAAATAAGAATTTGTTTCATGGTGCTCTTTGTATTTGCTGTACAGCCCTGACACATTGGAATGTTCATCGAAGTCAAAGACACAGAAAATGTTCAAGTGCATTAAAAAGTTGATGTGGTTCAGATTATCCTGTTCACATCTGTTTGTGACGAGGATGTACCACAGAGAATCATCCATGTAGCTTTTTCCATCATTTAGTAGAATTGATAACTTTCTTCCTAAATCTTGAGGTATTGCTGTAGGTACTTGTGTGCTGGAGAGCTCAGCTTTTTCTCTTTGAGCATCCCTGTCTGGCACAGCTTGAATGAAAGCAGTGAGCTTGTTGCGCTGCACGGGTTCAGACTTTGCTCCTAATCTCTGGTAGAGAGCTGGTTCCTTGGTCAGGATCACCTTCTGACCATTTTCATTGTATTTTGGCAAATAAACTTCAAAACAATTGTTCTTTACCAAGCTGAATGTCGGTTCGATGTCAACCTCCACTACAAATCTTTGTTCCTGAGAGTCCCTTGAAATCACTTCAACAAACACAGGCGGGTGAATACATTTCCTTGCAATTTCTTGCAAATCATCGCAAAAGCACTTTTCTATATAGTCCAGTGCATCCACAAAGTCTTCTCTGTTTTTGACCTTCACGCCGACGATCTGTCCGTGTTTCCAGCCCTCGTCCTCAACACTGTCCATGACCCCAAAGTGGATGGTGCCGTTTGTCCGGGTGTTCATGCAGGCTGCGGCGAATCGTATCACTTCAGAGGCAAACTTGGATTGCAGTTGAGGTTTGTTCAGTTCTGCAGCAATGGCAAAAGATTTGTATTCGTGGCAAGGAGTGATTAAATCACTGACTCCTGATTCTGGAGGAAGAACTGTGTCTTTCACATATTTGAAATCAGTATCCTGACTTCTAAACGGCCGACAGTTTCTGAGCTCTAAAACTTCATCAGCCTTCTGAAGCTGGGATTTCTTGCTGCTTTTTTGCTTCTTGCCAGAAGTAGGAGCTGTGTTCTTGCTGCTGGTTGTCCCCCCGGGAGCAGGGCTGCCTCCACTGGCCGTGCCCTGAGTGCCTGGGCCTGGCTGTGCATCTGTTCTGACGGGTGTCTTGTTGCTCGAGTCCTCAGCTTGCTGTGCATTGCCCTGGAGCCGCAAAAGTTCATTTCTCTTGTGGATCAAGATCTGGATTTGGCCTTTCTTCATTCCCATTTCTTTGAGGAAAGACTCGTCCAGTTCCATTAGTGCTGGACCTGTCACTTCTTCTTCATACAGTGCATCTACATACTCCTTCTTGATTCCAGTAGATTCCAGCCAGCATTTGACATGATTCTCAACCCATTCATTCACAGGTAATGTTTTGTAATCTGGAAGTTAAAATCGTATATTACTAATACAAACTGATGTTTGGCTGCACTGTTAGATTATTCTCTACCAGTCACATTCAGGGAGCATGTCTTAACTTCTCAAATATGTCAGTTCTGATTACTAAGTATCCAAAACCTAAATCAAAAGCAATTCTGAACAATGGTGCAAGACTAATAAATCAGCAAAGCAGGAAACTAGGAAGGAGACTTGGAAATGATCCTCATTGCAGAGAATGATGTGATAAGGTTTATGGGAATTGACAGGGCTGGATTCCCTAAACTGGACAGGTTTGGGTAGATCATTTACTCACTTGAGTCTGATTATTTTCTGCTAACTGAGGATAGCATCAATACAAGCCCCAAGGGGATGATAGGAGTACTGATTAGTTCCCCACTAGAGATGAATCCTTCAAATCCAGGTATTAAAAAGTAAATTGCTACATACAAAGTAGAAATGTTTTGAAAGCAATACATACCCATTGTCTTTGGTGAGGGAGATCCTGCTGTTAATGAACAAGACCCTGAGTGGGGGAAAAGTAAGTCTTTAGATTTACAGTTCACAGTTCTGTGATAGTTCAAGCTGATTTTGGTGTTCTGATTTCCCAACCTCCTCCCCACCTTTTTGGTTATTTCTGTACTTATAAAAGCTTGTTCTTGCCAGCTACACTGCTTCTGTGTGAAGGCAGCTGCTCCTGCCTCTGACACACGTGGATGTGAGAGAAATAAGGGGTTGCTGGAGAGACTTGTGCTGACAGCTGAGCCCAACAGTTCCTTCTGTTATATACTGGAGAAAAGGAGGCCCCTCACCACTATATCCCCCAGGTTCTATTTCTTACTTTTTATTGCTTTTTCTCACTTTCCCTGCCTTTTGTGCCTTCCCACTTGCTTTTCCTTCTTTGGTGGGTGTGCTCCCTCCTCTCTTTTCCCACGTCTGTTCTGGTGCTTACCAGAATTTCCAAGAAGCAGTTCGACTCTCTGCCCAAGGCAGCAGAAGGTTTTCTGTTTAGTGGGGTGTCCTGGCCTGAGTCACGACATCCTTCCTGTGCCCACCTCCATTCCAGGGGCTGAGAGATGGGTGGCAGCAGGGACAGCCTGTTCTGTCCTGCAGGAGGAAGGGGTTAAACACACCTGCTCAGTGTGACAGCAGAGAGAGGGGACGTTCACAGTCAGGAGTAACCATGGCCTGGTCACCAGGGTCACAGTAGAAGGTGCACTGTGGTGGTGGTTCTCTCAGTGTGGTGTGGAGGCTCCTCTCTGGTTCAGCAGGTGCAGGAGCTCAGCCTGCTCCAGCCCTGCAGCTCGTGGTGCTGAGCAGTGCTCAGAAGTGTCAAAAGAGCAGCCACCAGTGCAGCTGGTCAAGGTCCCCGCAGTATCTGCAGGAGTAATCGCGGTGACTAAGGGAAGGAGAAGGGCGTTCACTCCCCGGGACCACGGCGGGGCAGGAGGTAAGTTCAGCACAAGGGGCTGGTTTGGGGAGACCCCGGTTCTGGGAGAATAGGGTATGCTGGAAGAAACCAGCAAGTGCACATTTACCTTTCTGCATCTGGTCAGCCCTGTGGAGGCGTGGGCTGGCTGAGGCACCAGCCTGGTGGAGCTTTGTGGTGGGCTCCAAGGGTACGGGCCTGCCCTGATGTGCCCTGGGCGTAAGGCGTCCCCCAGAGTAAGGGTAAACAGCTTGGTTATGAACATGGGAGACCATCGTGCAGCCTTCCCCGAGAAAGGGGCTAAAAAATACCCCTGAAATACTGGTCTTTTATTACCTCTGGGCACCTCCCAGGGCTGGGCTTGTACAATCGGCTCGCGGGGAATGCCGTCCCGCCCCTGTCTCTGCCCCAGCCCGCTGTGACAGCTGACGTCAAGGAGCTTTTCAGAGCCGAGCGCCTTTCCCGGGAATCGAAACTGGAACGAAGCTTGAGCAGAGCGGGGGCAGGGCTGGGGAAGCGCGGGTCCCTGATCGCTCCTGGGTCCAGGAGCACCCGGGGACGGCGGCGGGTTTGTGGGCAGAGCTGTGGGGCAGAGCTGTGGGGCAGAGCTGTGGGGCAGAGCTGTGGGCAGAGCTGTGGGGCAGAGCTGTGGATAGAGCTGTGGATAGAGCTGTGGGGCAGAGCTGCGGGCAGAGCTCTGGACAGAGCTGTGGATAGAGCTGTGGGGCAGAGCTGTGGGGCAGAGCTGTGGGGCAGAGCTGTGGGGCAGAGCTGCGGATAGAGCTGTGGGGCAGAGCTGCGGATAGAGCTGTGGGGCAGAGCTGTGGGGCAGAGCTGTGGATAGAGCTGTGGGGCAGAGCTGTGGGGCAGAGCTGTGGATAGAGCTGTGGGGCAGAGCTGTGGATAGAGCTGTGGGGCAGAGCTGTGGATAGAGCTGTGGATAGAGCTGTGGGGCAGAGCTGTGGATAGAGCTGTGGATAGAGCTGTGGGGCAGAGCTGTGGATAGAGCTGTGGATAGAGCTGTGGGGCAGAGCTGCGGGCAGAGCTCTGGACAGAGCTGTGGATAGAGCTGTCTGCGCCCCGCTCCCACCTCTCCGAGAAAGACTCTGCCCAGAGTCCCGTGGAGCTGCCGAGAGCTCCTGCCCCAGTGGGGTGGCCGAGGGGACAGAGCCGGGCTGGTGGCAGTGGAGGGACATCCTGACTTTTGGTTAAACCTGCCGCCAGTAAAGTGGCCCGCCCGGCCGGGCAGGAGCCGTGGGCAGCGCACGGAGGGCTTACCTTGCGGAGTGTCCCCAGTGTCCCCAGTGCTGTCCGCCTGCAGGAAAAGGGCTTCCAGAGCAGGGACGGAGGGAAGATGCTCCAGCACCTCTGGTGCCAGGCTCTGCACGGGCAGCAGTCTGAGCAGCTCTCTAAGTTCTGCAGCCGTCTTGAAAATGAGTCCGGAAATCAAACGGGGAAACCGCTTTTGACAAAATTCCCGCGATGATGTCTCAAGTCTCCGCCCCCTTCGCAGCAGTTTATTGCCGGGTGGGGCTGCTGTTACAATCCAGCAGCCTTGGCTCCACCAAAACTGGCTGGTTGTCAGCATGGGGAATGGGATATAGCTATTCTTTCTTTTGTATTTTTCAGATCCACCTCACTGCTCTCTGTAGGAGCTACCTGCTCACTCCAGGGCCCCTCACCAAGTAAGGAGTGGAGAGGCTCCTCGTCCCAGCCCTGAGTGCCACTGGGGCCGAGGAAGTTGTGCTGCAGCAGAACTATCTCAGCGACCTTCTGCTTCCTGTAAAGCACGTGATGGGTTAGCAGCTCAGTTTCACCAAAACCGTTTATTTATGGGTATTTCTTTATGGCACAGCAGCACAAACTGCTGCCATTTCATCTCACCTGCCTCAGCCCCCAGGCTGGAGGGGGCTGGGGACTGTCCGAGGCTCCTGGGCCTTGAGGGAGGTGAGTGCTCTCCTCACCTGAGCAGCTCCTGATCCTGTTGGAGCAGCAGGAAGGTTTGAGCAGGCCCAAAGAGCTGGCACAGGTCCCTGCCCGCTGGAGGCAGGACTGGGCTCTTCCCTGCTGCCTGCCCTGGGCACACAGCAGCACTGAAAACCACGGGGGCTTAATCTCAGTACAAGTATTTATTTAGTAGATTTATAAAAGACCTTTACATGAAAAATACAAAAATATGAAATAGGCTTTGAATCTTTTCAGGTAAAATTACCATTATTTTTTCAAGCTTTAGAAACATGTAACCTGCACAGTTTGGCATCTTAGGTAAATTGCTCTCACACATTGTAAAAGTAGGGGGGAAAAAAACCCCATAAAGTAGCTCTATGTACCCCATCATACATATTCCTGGCAATAATTCATTTAAGACTCAATGGCACAGTCATACAAATTCTCGTGTTGTAATTTCTCCTTTAATTAATTCCACTGAAAGATGCAGTGTCACTCTCCTCTTCCAGTTGTTAGGATAATTAAATATAAACACAAAACTGATTAAGACTGATTTGGCATGCTTCATACTTGTACCACTTGGATTTGATACCACTTTGTAGTAAAAATTAAATAAATAAAAATACATTAAATAAATATATTGTAAAAGAACACCCCTGTTACATTAGATTTCAGCATTTCTTCATCTTAGCACATGTGACACTGTCACAGCTTCAGGGCCAGTGTAAAGAAATACTGCATCTTTAACCACACAGGCTCCTGTGGATGGAATTTCCAGCCCACACACACAGGAGCTGAGGTTCTCCAGCTCTGTGGCACTCCTTAAACACTGCCTTGATTTCAGTGCTCGGAACAGCTCTTGGTTCCTGTTTGGCTTCTCTTCCCAGGACTCCTCTCACCGCTGCCGCTGCCGCTGTGGCCTTTCCTTACCCCTGGAGGGACATTTGCAGGTGGTGAGTCACAGGCAGCTCCCAGCTGCCATCAGTGTTTGCTGCAGGTACTTGAGCAGATCGTTCTCATACTGTGAGTTAAGTCGAGGACTCTTCAACCTCTTCTGTGAATACTGGTTCATATTGAACACCAAGGCTTATTTTCAGAGTAGGCACACCTTGCATTCATGTTTCAAGTCAGTATTTTTTAAAACTGTTTCTGCTTAAGTATGAGGGACTTATTTTCCAGGGTAGTATTGATTCAGTGGAAATGGTACTTTCATACCATTTTTGGATAATCATGAATGATTCCCTTTACAATCACTGTGGTGTGCCTAATGCCCAATGTGGCAATAGTGCAATGGCAGGTTTAGATTATTTGCTACAACCAAAGGGCTCCTTTTGCACATCCCAGTCCCGACTAATTATATGATTTCAATCACTGAATTGCAATTTTTTTGTAGTGAAACGTATCGGTTACAAAATCACATACAGTACAGGGATATTGGGTGATGGTTGTATCCAGCTTTTGTCTTCATTTCCACAGTCTTGACAACTGCCTTGGAGTCAGTACCTCCATCCCCAGGGTTCATCACTTCACTGCTCGTGCCCTGGGCCCCACCATCTCCTGAGCCAGCACAGGCACAGCTACAAGGCACTTTTTGGAAGCTTGGTTTCTTCAGAGACAGAATTCAGCTCTTTGATCCCACTTTTCCCTGCTAAGGGAAGGCCTGTGCTTGGAATGTTGGTCCCAGAGAAGAAAGCTCCATCCCTCTCCTCTCAAACTGTCTCCCCTGTAAGGCTCAGCTCTCCAGAGTCCTCAGCATAGTAATGCTGGAAGAGTCTTTCCTGGCAGCAGATGTGCATAGCGTGGTAGGTGTGCAGGAGCAGGCGAGGGAAACGAGCTGTAAAGTAACACACAAAATCATCTGGGATGGAGCCCAGGGTCTGCTGCACTTCAGGAGGCAGTTCCCTGTAATGGTGCTTCTGTGGAGGAAAACACAAGAGGGAAAAACTCGGTCAGAGGGTTTGTTCAGAAGCGTCTTGTAAACAAAGCTGTTGGTGTTCCTGGACACAGGAACCTCCTCCTGGGCTCTTGTAAAGGAGCTCAATCCCTAAATCAGGCTGGCAACAGCAGCTGGAGGTAGGAGCCTGGAGTGCACCAGGAAAAACTCCTTTACCTTATTTCTCATCGCCCTCAGAAGGTCCCGGACGGAGCCACCTTTATAGGATCTGAATTTTCGAAGATCTGCAAGAGAAACAAATTTTTTTCTGTCTTGTGATGCAGTTGTAGGTGCTGGGGGGGTGTGTCTGCAGCCCCAGATCCTTGTAGGTGTGTTTCAGTACACAAACACCTACTCGCATTTGAAACACTTCACTGGCAAGTAACAGTGATGTGCCAAACCTGAGACAGTGTTGCCTTATGTTCGTGTCCCAGCGAAGGGAACAGCAGCTAATTCCCACTCTGGTAAATGCTGTCCATTACCTGTCTGAAGAGGAACAGTGATGTGCTCTCTCCAGTCCAATTTCACCACTTCTCTTCCACCTCTTTCTAACTGCTTGACTATTGGACCGTCTAAAGATTCTTTCTCTATCCGGTCACTAACATCCTGGAAGAGACATTCAGATTATTTCTAGTTTGATTTCCAAGTTTCTCCCAATATTTTCAAATTTCTGCTTCTGACCAAGTACTGCCTGTCCTGGTAGTAAAGTTAGAATTCCACTTCACTCCATGACAGTGCTTGGGAATAGGAATAGAATAGGAATAGAATAGGAATAGAATAGGAATAGAATAGGAATAGAATAGGAATAGAATAGGAATAGAATAGGAATAGAAGTTCCCGAGATGATTCATTTCACCCTCTGCCAAAGCCTTTTTAAAGAGGAGAAGGCTGGAAAGGGTCTCAAGCCCTCACCCCACATCAGGATCCAGTGCATGGTCACTCCTGTTCTTGGAAACCCTCCTGGCCAGGTTCTCTGTGGGTACTGCAGTTTCCTCCCACCAACTGACCTTTGTACCATCAGCTCTGGCCCCTCTGAAAGATCTGCTGTAGGACTAAGCCCATTGCTTAGGATCCCCACCCCGGTTTTACAACTGGCCTGCCTCTCTCCTCACAGTAAGGCTGGATTCTATGAGCTCAGGCACAAAAGAGAGACTGAATTCGAGACCTGAACAAGTCCACAGGAGCCCTGAGAACGGAGAGGAGAGAAAAGGTCATCACAAACCTGAAAGAACTGGAGCTGTTTCTCTAGACTCCAAAAGAAGGGGTGTTTGAGCACACAGCTGGCAGATGGCCGCTTCTGAGGGTCCATGTTTATCATCTGCTCTATTAAATCACGGGCAACAATGTCTTCTGCAAGGAAGAGCATGTAAGGAAATTTACTTCTTTTGTTTTATTTTCTCTATGCTCTTAGGCTGTAATGAAATGTAAAATTTTTTAATTTTGTAATATTTTGTACTACTCTACTTCCTCCTGTCCTGCTAGTTCAAGTGCTGCCCTCACAGATGTGCTGGACAACCAACAGAAAAAAATATCAAAGACTACAAATATCAAAGTTCAGCTCTCTCCCACCCCTTAAATACAGGAAATAACATCACAGGCAAGACTGCAGGGTTCCCAGTTGTGTATTCCAGAGTTGTTCTGGCATACTAAGAACTTTAGGCGTTTTAGTCGAGGAGGGCCTGAGGAGTACAGCTTTGCCAGGCTGGGGGTAACTGTGGGCCTTGGCTGTGTGGCTGTGTGGTGCTGAGCAGCTCTCTGAGCCCTGCAGTGCAGTCCTTACCGTGCCTCCCTGCGTCCAGGGCCTCCAGGCTGTATGCTCCCAGCAGGATGTTGGCCTGCCGCTGCAGGGACTTGCCAAAGGGATGGCCACCTTCAGACACCACGTAATAGAAGACGCAGCCAGCCGAGAAGATGTCCACGGTGTATGTCTGCAAAAAACAGCCTCCAGTAGCAGTGACAGCTTTTCCCCCTAAAGCTCTGATTCTCACAGGTGCTCATTTTGCATCGGAGAGCAGAAGGAAATTTTCTGCCTCGCAGATTTGAGCTGCAGGGCAGCCTGGAGGCAGCAGGGCAGGGCAGGGCAGGGCAGGGCAGGGCAGGTGTTGGCAGGGCAGGGGCAGGGCAGGGCAGGTGTGGGCAGGACAGGGCAGGGCCAGCACTTACAGGGTTCTCCTTGCAGTCCTCACTCAGCATCTCCGGGGCGATCCAGCCCTCGGTGCCCGGCACGCCCGAGCGGCGGCTGAAGCTGTGCCTGCCCACTGCCAGCTTCTTGCACAGCCCAAAGTCTGAGATCATGGCTTTGACTTTCCCGTGAGCATTGGGCATGGAGATCAGGATGTTGTGGGGCTTCAGGTCCCTGTGGACTGTTACAAACACACACTTACCCACTCAGGCAGTCCCAACAATCTTTGTAAATTTTTAAGTGGCTAACCCACCGTTCATTAAACCAAAGTCTTAACTTCAAATGATTTTCATTGGCAATTTCATTATTTTACTCCACCATGCTTTATATGACTCCTATCTAAAAACTTCAGCACCCTGCACCAACAGTAAGGACTTGCTTTAGTACTCCAGGGCTGCAGAACGTTGCAGGGACAAGGCCAATGTCAAATCATAGAGCCACAGAACGGTTTGGGTGCAAAGGGACCTTTAAAGATGATCTCATTCCAACTCCCCTGCCACAGGCAGGGACACGTCCCAATAGGCCAGGTGAACAGACCAGGAACAGACCAATTTCTCTTTATTTCCCAGCTAAGAAAATGTCGTCCTCCATGCAGTCCTGGCAGGAGAGGCACTCTTACCAATACTCAGGGAGTGCAGGTAGGCCAGCCCAGACGTTGTCTGCTGCAGGAGAGTGATGGGCTGTAAGCCATGGTGGCTGAAGGCCTTCTGCTCAACATACTGCAACAGAGAACACGGAGAGTCAGCCACAGCACTGCTTAGGAGCTGCATAAATAATAAATCCATGCACTTCACCCCTCAAAAGAGATGTGACTGGATAAATTGGGCTAGCTGGTAGCATAAAGCAAAGAGGGTTTTTTTTTGGCTGAAGGTGATGATCTCTAAAGTCTCATTCAGAGCTAGAATTCGGTATAGCACTGTGCTCCAGAAAGAACAGTCTTCAGAGTTTGCCTCGTAGGAGGGGGAGGATGACTAGAAGGGAGTGTTTCACAAAAAGTTAAAAATCAAAGGACAACAGCTTCTGTCCATAAATCAGTCCATGGTTAGGGATTACAGGTGTGAAAACACCCGTGTCAGGAACACAGAACTGTCACAAAGTTGACAGTGGGAGTCAAACAGAACACCCCGTGTGTGGGGCACCCCAGCAGCTGGCCGAGGGAGGTGAGGCCCTGCAGGGAGGAGCTGCCCAGGGTCACCTCCTGCAGGGTGGCAGCGCAGAGCTCGATGGCGATGTACTGGAACTGCCGGTCCCGCTCCGTGCAGAAGTAGCGGATGACGTTGGGGTGCTCGTCCGACTCGCGCAGCAGCTGCACCTCCCGGTCTGCAAAGCTGAAACACTCGGGGAGGATCCTCTTCACCGCCACGTCACGGTTATCAAAGGAGCCCCTGCAGCCAGGGAGGGAAGGCACAACCACCCTGCACACTCTGGGGCCAGAGCACGTGCAGAGAACAGCACAGCAGAAACCAAGGAAAGCATTTCCTGCGCTGGAAACACGTACTCTGGGCCAGTAAACACTTCTAAGGGAAGTAAAGTAGTTGTTTGCTACTTTACTAGTGGTTGTTGCTACTTTGAAAATATTCCAGACACATGCAAAAAAGTTTCATTTCTGTTCATAGCAGATGTGAGGGCTTTTATATAAAAACAAATTAAAAGGACTTAATACAAATACAGCATCGGTCTGCCTAATGCACACGTTAGAAGAGTTCTACCTGTAAACAATTGTCCCTTCAGCGCCATGTCCCAGTACATCTTTAGGGTTAAATGAAATCTTGCCAACAATCACTCGGTTTGCTTCTTCATCTGAACAAGAAAAGAAAAACAAGCACTGGGTTAGGATGGGGCAAGGCAGCCTTTTACAACTGCACAGACTTTGGGGCCATCTGTAAAAGTCTTTTAGCTCGTGTTTAATTTAACACACATATGATCAAAAGAAATGAACATGTCTACATTGGTACTTACCCTGAGTAGGCAAATAGTCTGTGATGACCCAGTGAGCCACACACTTTATGGCTCATGGATGTGAGATGTGAGTGGTTCACAGCAGCCAAACTCTTTCTAAAAGTTTATAGACATTCAGGAAATGCTGACTGACACTTACTGAAGTGGGTTTAGTAGCCTTTAAAGGGACAAGTGAGTGCACAGGAAGACCAGGCAGGAAGATTATACTGCCTAATCCCCATTTCTTGAGTCCAATTAATCACCTAAACATGTGTTTTTATTTAAATGAGTATCTCCTTGGAATGGCTGCGAGTGGCAGGAACACACTGCCCTGGGCAGCACGAGTGCTCAGCTGGCTGTTCCTGTACAGCAGCAATCCTGCTGAGGTGCAGGGCTCAGCCTGAATGAGGACAGTGGTTCTTTCACCTTGTGGAGCTATGAGGTATCACCAGAAACTCTTCTACTGTACTGTCACACAGACTGGGGAAACAGAGACACAACGAACCACAGAGAGTCAATTTTACCTCCCTCTTCTTGCTCAGTGGAGAAGCAGCTCCCCACATCAGACGTGGAGATGCTGGAGTAGGCAGAGTGGTTGGATGCCCTGGGGGACAGGTTTGGGGTGCTGGCAGCTGAGCTCTCCGTGCGCCCGTACGACGTGTCCAGGAAATCTGCCTCAGGTGGGACATCACCAGGAGCTCCAAAGGGCAGCTTCTGCTGCTGCAGGAGCTGGAGCTTCTCCTCCAGCTGATGCTGCCTCTGCTGCTGCTGGTGGACACTCTGTGAAAAAGGACCTCAGTGAAGATTTGGCAGTCAGGTCATGCAAGGGAGCTCTAGAGCCAGTGAGGAGCTACTTCTAAGAGGTGGGAGCCAAACTCTCCTGCCCTGTCCCTGCCAACCACACGGGTTGGGAAACACTGACACACAGTTTCTATTTCATTCTGGACCTCCACTGCCAAGATGAGAAATCACATGGCTTGCTTCAAAAAGCTGTTACTAGGTTGACCAGGTGTCTAAACCACAGAAGGATAAAGGCTTTGATCCAAAACCTGGAAAACCTGACAGTGGTTCAGGTAAGGAAGAGAGGAGTGAAGCCAATAGTGCTGAGATCATATCCAAAAACAGTAACACCTACAAAAACCACCACTGGTGGATGGAAAAGAAAACCTCTCCAGTGTTGGCACATATGGCCAGAGAAATCCCCGTTAAGTCAAACTTGTGCTTTGCTCCCCAGTGCACATCTGTGAAGAGGGAGAAATCCCTGGAGTGTGTCACTAACTCCTGTGTCATTTCTGGGCTCTCCAGTGTTCCTGATGCTCCCGACAGTAAAAAGCACATTGAGCCAGGTCAGCATTACCATTGGGTAGGTGATGATGAAGGCCACCCAGCCCACAAGCAGGAAAGTGCTGAGGATGATGGTGGCCATGTCCTTCAGCATGGAGTCCACCGGAGCCTCCGGCCGCAGGAGGGGCCGAGCAGGAGCCTCCTCGATGTCCCTTGGGGCAGCTGGAGGCCCCTCTGTGGAGGAACCTCCAACAATGTCAATGACCTGAGGCAAAGAAAGCTCTGTCAGCTCAGTGGGTAATGAGGCATTACAGCCAGCCTTTCTGCTGCAGCATTTTTAGTCATTTCTAAACTAAAGTCAGAGTTGTGGGGGAAAAAAAGGCAGCAGAAAGCCTTAATTCTGAAACAATGACACCAGTGATTCTATGTGCTCAGTACACGAACATCTGACACGAAAAATGTGAAGTAATTCCATGCAGTTTTCCTTCTACTCCTTTGTATTCTTCTCTCATGCAGTAGGAGAATTATTCTCATCACAAACCTCTTCAATAGTGGCTTTCTCAGAGTCTGCTGGAATCACATTTTCGGGCCTCTTTGGTAAGTTGCTTGGGAATTTCTCCAGGATCTTTGTGGGGGCAGATAATGGTGTTTCATGGTGCCCTTGAAATAAAACACATTTGTTGAAACAGAAAGTCGTCCTTTTTAGGAAAGATATCCTTGACTGCAGCATCTTTGCTGAAGAGTGAGAACATCACCAATATGATGTTCATGTACAGAGCAGGAAAGAGAAAGGAGAGGGAAAACGGAGGGCAGAGATCACTCTGCAGAGTAACACAAAGTGTTTCAGGGAACTGCCTGACACACTGCAGGAGAGAGGGTATTAACAAGGAAAGGGACCATGGGAAGAGAAAATGGCACTTTAAAAAGCTGAAAGTTGCACATTGCCCCTGCCCCAGAGTTCCTGTCAAATACCTCACTCAATTATCACCAGTCATCACTTAAAACTGAACCTCAGACAGTTCCTCATTTTTGAAGCAAAACTGTAAATGCATTGAAAAGTCAATTCCAGAATTCAGGGACTTGGGACACACAGGACAGGCTGACAATTAATAAACATTATCCTCAGCCTCTGTGTTTGAATCCATTACAAAATAGAGAAAACGTGACTGTCTGATATGATGAGAATTAAGGTAACAGCATGCACAATAAAAAAACTCCAAGGGACCCAAATAAAATATCTACAGTAAATAATAAATTACTATACCCCTCTCCAAGAGAGGGGGCAAATAAGCAATAAATAAGTTTCCACATATGAAGCACCTCACCTCATCACGGAATAAGGCAAGAGCCTTGGGAAAAACAGAAGGCAGGTGGGTAAGTGACACATTATTTTATACGCAAATGAGGATGAATTAGAACTATCACTAGAATTAAGTAGTTATGTTCAGACAGGGCCTCCCTCACCTATCAGCAGCCAGTCGTTCCAGTAGTTGAGCTTATGCTTTTCCTTCAGCCTGCCAGAAAGTTTCACATCGGTGCTGGGCGTGATCACACACTCCCCATTGTCCTCGATGGTGACTCCTTCTGTTTTCGGACCCTCCAGCAAGGGAATGGCGCTGCCCCGGGGCTGCAGAGACATCAGCGCTACAGTTACTGCTACTGTCGCCTTAGAGTATTTAAAGAGGCAACGAAATTAAAAAGCTGGAGGTCAAAACGGGTGGGCAAGCAGAGATTACTGGCAGGCAAGTCACTGTCAGTAAACACGGCCATTATGCCCTCAGCAGCTGCTTCCACAACCTTGGACATTGGACCTTTTCAGGGACATGTTGCCTAGGAGATGAGATTACTCTTTTTCTGTTTTCCCCTGAAGTTAAGCAGGATCTGCATTTCCTACTTGGCAGCCACAATGAGCAAATCAGAACTGTGATGCAGTTTCCTGTCTGTGGGGAGTAACTGATGAACAAACCAGCAATTTGAACACGAACCACAAAGCACCAACAATAGCACTAGCCTCAGGTCTGCTCCTGCTAAGCCTGCCTGGCACAGATCCTGGGGAGCTGCACCTACTGCTCTGCAGCACTGGAAATTATTCCAGAAGTATGGTCAAGCATCCTATGGCCGTTAATTTTTCCAGGAAATAATTAATTTGCTATGTCTTTCTGAAAAGAATACTCCAAACCCTGAAATTTCTGTAGATGTAGAGTCTTCAGTGTTCTATTTTCTATTTTAATTTAATACAATTTTATGCGTGATCCCATTTCACTGCTCTCCCATGCCCAGGACAGCAGTAATTCCACGACAGCACCTTCCCAGTGGCAGCCCCTCACTCACCACGACAGTGACTCCCTCGTGCACCATGGAGGGCGAGGCGTACAGACTGGTGGAGTATTTCCCCACGTACAGCGTTGGCCTGCACAAACACAGACACAGTCAGCAGCAGGAAAATGGATGTGTCACCAGCTCAGCTAAAACCTGGGCAGCTCCTGCAGAGCCAGGGCAGGAGCTCCCCAAAGCTTGAATCTGCGTCTTGAAAAGCCTTCATCTGTAAAATTATTTGGAGTACTGCTGTACTATGAAGCCTTGTTTTAAATTGTGACAGCACTGTCAGTTCATTATTCACAGCACTGTTGCTCATTTGACATAACTCATGTCCTATTTCTGCATTTCCCAATAACTGGCATTTCCCAAAATGCTGCGCACCGTTTTTATAGTGTGAAAGGCTTCACGTTAGGAAAACCAATTTAATTCCACATTGTGAGAAACTATTCAACACAGAACACCTTATAAAACTTAGAAATATACACTTCCTGAATTTGTAAGCTTTTTGGTTTGGTCTCTGACTTTACACACTAGAAGATCAAATATTATACAAAAGAATACCTGGAGAACTAGAAATACTTTCAGGCATTCTTTTCCCCAAGCAGCACAACCCTGAACCGTTCTGTTCAGTGACAAAGCTGTCAAAGGGACAGCGAGAGCAGCAGAATCTCAGGCTCACGTTAGTTTGCTCTTGGTCTCAGTCTCCTTCGGGAAGGGATATTTCCACTTGGTGATGTGCCCGACCTCCCCGGACATGAAGGTCAGGTAGCGCAGGGTCTCGATGCCCACGTTGGTGTGCAGGATTTTCCTCAGCCCCTCTCTCTGCCAGATGTAGAAGGCCACCACGGGAGAGGCGTAGTTCTGGATCCAGAGCACGTCCCCTGACTCGCTGTCCACCGTCACCACCAGCCCGTCCCCGTTGGACACAAAGTGAGACATTTCTGCAAGGCACAGACGTGGGGAGGTGACTGGGGCCCGGGGCTTTGCCCACACACAGAACAGCTGTGGCTGCAGGACCTCAGGGCACAGCAAAGCCTCGGCCACAACTGGGCTGGCACAAGTGCAGCTGCCATTCCAGAGCACTGCAATCACCACAGCCCAGATGTGCTGCCCCTCCTGCCATTGCTCACTCATTTTAGGGAACCACAACTTCATGAGCTGCACCCTTCTGGATTCGATTTACCTTTAGATATTGTAGTGTGTGATGGATAAAAATGGGCAGAAGTACAGGCACCACACAAAGAAATCAGAGGATTTTTGCCTCTATGCAAAACTCCACTGCAGGAGGGAGACAGCAATTAAATTCTTACTGTATTTTATGTCTTCATCAGGCAAAGTAGCTGCATAATCAAAATAGGTGGCATTCCATCGCAGCTCCTTCTTTTTGGTGTCATACATTGTGATCGTGTACTCTGTTAAAAAATACACAGTCTGTGAAGCAAAAAAACCTATGAGAGAACAGAATCAATCCTCTCAAATCTGAGACACTCCTCAAACACCACACAGCACTCACTGCTGTCAGCATTTCATTTTCCCAACACTATCCCACTTCAGGAGCACATTGCTAGAGGGGTTAAAGAACAAGTCAGAACATTTATTCCTGTTTCTAGTCAATACCTCCATGGCCTTGGTCTAACTTTACCAGTTATTTAGCACCCTGCACTTGTGACGTCAGTGGATCTGCTCTAGTTCCATCTTCTTTAAACAGTTTTTTAAAAGCTCCATGTTACAGAACAAACAGTTCACAGCTGGTACTGGAATACACCATTAATTACAATATAAATGCCATTTAGTCAACAAAAGATTAATGGACCTACTGCCAAAGTTTAAAAACAGTATCTTTCTGCTGCTAAAGTTAATAATTCTCCTGTGTACAGTCAAAAATCATCATTCACAGAAGTTTTTTCCAAAAAATAAACTTGAAAACCTGAACTGACCACAGGTTCACTTGTTATGAACCTAAATTCATAAAACAGAATTTTCTTCTAAACTACAGGAAAAGAAAAGCATATGACCTGTTCTCCCAAGATACAGGAGGGATGTTGATGGGCAGAGACTTTCAGCAAAAGAGGAAGTCAAGGTCTGCTGTTTCTCCCCAGTCATGAGGTCCACCACATACCAAATATCTTGCTTTTTACCTGAAATCATAATTTAAGCCACATTACCACTCAGTTGGAACTGCACTTTCATTCAGATTTTCAGTCTTCTTTTTTCTTTAGTAGGCTCATGGACTTAGCTCAAACAAAGCATTTTTAGTTAAACACTTTTTCATAGTCAAGGCTTAGCTTCATCGTTTAGCACTCCTGGCCAATCCCAAACACTGACCACAAACCCCAGGCCCAAATACAATATTTAGAACAGTAAGTACTATTGGCTGAATGATCTTTTCACACACAAAACCTAACAGCTCTGAACGCAGCAGATCCCAGGAGCTCTCAGATGAAGAGACTGAAGTGCTCATGGTGAAAGACAGGAGGTAAAAAAAAATAATTGAGGGTCTACACCTTTCAAATAGCTTAAGGACAGTAATCCAAACATCCCACTCAAGACTATGTGAGCCAAGGCCTTAAGAGTTTCTTTGAATTTAATACATGAATGTTGTGCTTAGAAGCTTCAAATAAACATTTTTCTCTCATTTACTGGCAAGACATGAAGCAGAGAACCAGGAGGAGCCCTTGCCCTTCAGGAGATTTAAAATGACCAGTACTAAACTCACTCTGATCTTCACATAATTTACTTCTGTGATAAGTAATAACTGTCCTTCCTCTCCAAATCCATCTGCAATTAGAATGAGTCAGGACAGTGAGCAATAAATTTATTATTTGTCCTGTAAGTGAGATGACAATGAATCCTCACACAATGGAGGATGTCTAACTCTGGTGCAATGGGATTTCTAATTTTATCCTAATTATCAGGCAGTCAATGACATTTATAATCATAAGAAGATTTAAAGTAGAAGTCATATTTTGTTGAGAGACTGCATCTCAAGAAACCAAAAATCCTCATACAGGCATTTCACTGCTCAGAAAAGGTACTTTTTCCTTCAGGAAAAACAATTGGTTTTTAATCACCACACAGTAACTGTATTCTACATTAATCAGATCTTTCTGTCATCAGAAAGATTTATGAAAAACCATAATTAATAGCCAAAAAAGGCCTATTTCCTTCAGTCTGTCTGGGAGTCTCTAATTTTGTAGTTGCTGAACACCTTACAGTCTAAAGGAGATAAAATCTGAGCTCACCCATGTAGAGGATCCCATCAGAACTGCGACAGGGAGATGCCTGCACCAGCTCTGGGATAGTAAATGGAAGTTTCTAAGGAAAAAACAAACAAACAATAATTTCATTGGTGATTTCTATTATTATAATACCTGAGAATTCAGCCAGAGCAAATAGTAAAATATTTAACAATACTGAAGTTCCTAAGGGAAATCATAGCAGCCGAGGAAAAAATTCTTGTAGGAAGCCAAACATTTTATCTGAGTATCATCACAAAGTTTAAAAATTTAAGTCAAGCATTAGACAGTAGCTGTGGCCTGTGTGGATTGGTGAGTAATCTGAAAGGTTCAGCATTTTTGTTTGCTTACCAAAACCTATAAAGACCCTCTAAAGGGGTTAGCACTGGGTGTGTATTAATCCTGCTTCTGGCAGATGGTTTTAGAAATGTGAGTATTTGGGGAGAGTGAGACATCTGATTGGTGTTAGTTTGAGTACACCTTACCCATCCAGTCACACAGAGATTATTCAGAATTTGGATAACAAAACATCAATTTTATTTGTAATTATCATTATTGTAGCAAGTTACAGAAAAGTCGTACATGGGGACAAGATGTGCTGTTGATACTTTCAGGTAGAAATCACTTCCTGAAAATCACAAGGTGGCAACATTCTGCTCTAACAAACTATAAGTATGTTTTCCTTCTACAAAGGCATGAGGTTGACTGGGGCACTTTTTAGGAGAGAATTTTAAAATATACTTACAGTCAGACCTTCACTGTTCTTGCCACCAAGTGTGTACAGACTGCCATCATTTGGGTCTGGGAGAAATGCTGGCCTAGGATTTAAGCAGCAATTATAAATGATACAAGTGTACTGTGCTTCTCAGAAAGCAGAAAAGAAACTGTGGTCAGCACTGGCTTTACAGAAAAGTTCATCTGACATTAAAGTTTTTGAAGTTTCATTTATTAACTATGAAAATTAAAAAATATAAGGAAGTTTCAGAACTGATAAAACATAATACCACTAATGTATTTAAATGCACAAAGATCTAAATGTGGCAGGCAATGACTCAGGTGAAAGCTTTTAAACTAAACCTACAATAGGTTTTATTTATAAACCTACAATTATCTTAAAATAATACAGATTTAGAACAAACCCAAACAAACAAACAAAACCAGTGAGCATAAGGAAGGCAAGAAACAATGAAGGAGTTGCCAGGATTAAGTAAATTTGAGAGCTAAAGGGATCCCTACACCCAAACAACACAAAGAGCCCCAAACAAACTCACACCCTAATGTCTATCATTCTGTGATCAAAAAATCAAAGGATGTCACCACTGACTGCAGAGACAAAGCCCCAAATTTTCTGGCCAAATGTGAGGGTGCTGCAGGGTCCAATGTGAAGTTACAGCTCGAGGATGTCATTTGCAGGTTCTGGCTGTGGCTGGAGTTTCCTGTGTTTAGTCTCTGTTGGAGGGCTGAGTACAGAACCCAGAGTCAGCCCTGCCTCTGTCATTTCCCCTGTCACTGTGGCACAGCTCACACTCCCATGTCCAAACCCAGCAGTGGCTCCACACAGACTGTTTCTCCTTAGCTATTCTATGTAGCCAATTCTATCCTTTTATCAAAGCACTTAAATTGCCTTCTGCAAGGTGTGCAGCTTGTCTAGAGCACAGATGGATTTGGTTCAAACCAACCCAAATTTCCAGAGGTCAGTGAGAATCGAAGCAGTGAATGAGATGAAGGAAACAGACTTACTCTTCCACATGGATGGGCACCTGGAGGACAGGATCTGCACACACAGAAAAAGAAAAAGTCAAAACACCAGCAATTCAACCCCATGAGCTCGCCAGATGCAGGATTAAGTCAGGCTTGCAACACCTTGCTCCTTTCAGAAAGGCTGATGCACAGTTGGAAAGTAAAGTCTCAGCAGCCTCCTCT
Organism: Sylvia atricapilla; assembly: GCF_009819655.1. Taxonomy (NCBI): domain Eukaryota; kingdom Metazoa; phylum Chordata; class Aves; order Passeriformes; family Sylviidae; genus Sylvia; species Sylvia atricapilla. The sequence continues at coordinate 11,398,330 of NC_089157.1, read as the reverse complement.
TGTTCCTGGAACTTGGTCCATAAAATGGGAAACTACAAAGCACTTAAGAAAGTCTTCTGAAGTCCTCTGCTCAGTTTTACCAACACTCAATACATCAAAATTACTGAGAGCTTACAAAATCCAGAACCATGGGATTTTCACTTCTGATACCAACACCACAGAAGTATCCTGATTTATAAGACATCTCTACAATTTTCAAGAAAAACATGTGCTTATTAATGGGTATACTGGCACAAAATCCCTCAGAAACCAAGTGGATGCAACCCTCTGAAGTATCTCCATAGGGAAAATCAAACTCCACTGGAATGAGTCTGAGTCAGAGGATGAAACATGACCAAGCAAACACTGGTTTTCACCTCTTTTGTCTCCATGCAAACATCATGATGCAACAGGAAGGAAATAAGAACAAGAACACTGATGTTCTGACAGCCTTTGAGCGGGAAACTGGCAGAGATTCTGGGCAGCCTGAGTGTGCTGGGAGATCTGCAGAGCTGAGCAAGACAAGGACACTGAGGGCTCAGCCTCCGGGGCTCACGGAGCCTGCACCACCCTGCAGGGCACAGAGCACAGCTGCTGGGTTTGATGGCAGTGGCCTGCAAGGGCGACATGGATTAAAAACCACAACCCCCTACCCAAGCAGAGCTCTGCCTGCAGCACAGCTGAAAGCAGCAGCCACCCAAAGAAGCACATTTAATGCCAGAGACAGAAAAAAAGCAGGATATGAGGGATTACAATTCAGTTATCTTCATTTCATTGATTTCTTCTTACAACAGGAAACACTCTCAGAGCAGCTTTGTTCATGTCGGGTTTTTTTCCTCTTTAAGCCTAAAAAATGCTCCAGGATACACACCCAAAGGTGTCAAAATAAACTATTTAATTCACTGAGAACCCAAACACACATCAAAGGTCCTAAGAATAATTAACATTCAAACAAAGGAGCTTAGTGACTCATCTTCTGTATCTGTCTCTACAGACCAGGCTGCTGAGTCAGACCTTTGACTGCATCAACTACATCAAGCAATTAATTTCTCTCCCTTGTGTGACAAACCTGGTTTCAGTACGTGTTGGGAGGGATCTCCCCTCATTCATTATATGCCAAATATTTCTCAGTGTTTGCTCCAAGTATTCCACAAGCTTTATAATATCTAATAATACAGCACGTGGTGACTTCCATCATCAGCTCTCCATCTCCAGGGAAAAACAAGAAAAAAGCATTTGCTGCCCATCCAATAAAAGTGGATTGACTTGAGCTCAGCTGCTGGGCTGAACTACTAAAAGCAAACTGAGCCCAAGTTTATGGCCTCAGAGTATCCCTAAGTCTGGCTGAAATGACCTAAAAGAAGACAGACATTAAAGAGCAAAGGCAAGAGGTTTTGTAATCACCAATGCTTCACGGGAAGGGGACACTCAGTTTTGTGAATGAAACAGCATCATGAATCAGAAGAGACACCTGGCCCAGAGCAAGTGACAACTGGCTCAGTGAGGTAAAACTTAATGCAAATGCTACAAGCATTGCTAAACCTTGTAAGTCATTTGATGAACTGATTACAGAGTGTCTCACTGGGTAAGAAAATAAACTCTCACCTGTGCTGACAGTGACTATTGTGAGACAACAGCAGCTCCACCAGCAGCACTGGGACAACTCTGTCCTATCCCTAAAATCCCCTCAAATGATCACCAGGAGTAACAAAGCTGCACAACTTGTTTCTGAAGTGACAACTGACTGCATCTTTATTGTTTAAATACAACTGTCACTACCAGCACCATCCACCTGGAAAGACAAGCTGTGGAAAACCATTTCTCTACATTTTTAGTTACTGAGGTGATGAAATTTTCTCATTTTCTTAACGCTTTCATGATCTTGAACACAGGTTGTGGCTCTGCAGAGATCCTTTGAAGACAGACAATAAACTCTTCACACTCACTTTCATGTGGTTTGGGACCTGTTCCAACCTCTATTTCAAAGTTTGTTTTGAAATAAGAACTTGCTCTGAGATAAAAAGAGAATCTTAAGTTCAATTAATTGTTGCTGGGTCTTAAAATAGTTTTCATATTGAAAACTTGAGCACAGAGTAAAAGAGTGAGCCCTGTTGTGACTGAAGTCACCTTTTGCTCCAGAGGGGGTCAAACACACAAAGTTCTTGCAGAAGTCAGAGCACGGAGGCCTTCTCTCCCCTCTCAAGTGTTGAGGTGCTGGGACTGAAGCACCCCAGCCTGCTCTGGAAATTCCCCGGGCTGCAGCTCCCTCCAGCAGGCCTCATCTGTCCCATACCCACTGCAGCGGTGACAGCCACGGAACAAAGCAGCAACTGTTCTGTCCTGGGGTGAGAGCTGGGCAGAATGTGATCAAACTGAAAACACCTCTCCCTCCAGCTTCATTCCATCTAACAAAGCCTTGCAAGTCATACAGAAACCTTTTTCCACTTTCTAGACTAAGAAAACAGATGTCAGAACAACTCTGGAGCATGGTGGGGTGAGTCAGGAAGAAAGACACCATCCTGTAAATACCTCCAGTGCTGGAGAGAACACTGAGTTTGCTGTAGATATTTCCATGGGTTTCCAATTTTTTTCCCCTGCAGCCTCCACTGAGACAGATTATGTTACTGATTCCTACATTAAAAACCTACAATTCAGCACACACCAGCTTTAGCTTTCTGAACTGGTCACACAGCCTCTGCTAGCAAAACAATTTGTGAAATCACTTTGTTAAGAAAAAAAAATTAGAAGGACATTGATCCTACATTATAAACATTTATGCTAGAACACCAGGAGTTCATTCACAAGTACAGCAGCTATTAGAAACCTGGTAACACAATGTCTGTCCAGGAATTTGGTCAATGACTTGGCTCTATTCCATTTCCCCAAAATCAGCATTTTGGCCTGGCAGCAGGCAGATGGCCCAGTCCAGTTTGGGTTGTATCATGGCCAGGATAAATCTGTGACTTTCAGATGGTTCTGAGGCACATTTTGCATACATCTACAGAAAGAAGCCTTATGAAACTGCACCCGTGCACTAAATAGAATGCATCTGACTTTTCTCCCTATTTCACAAACGCACTGGTAGATAAATGTGCCCTTTGACGAAACTCCGAGTGTTTTTAACGTACAAGATAAAGCTGCATGTTGTCATCACTGCAGCGTGCCCTAGAGCCAAGCCTGAAAAGGAGAAGTGGGAGACAGACAGTGAGTAAGTCACTGCCCCACTGGAATGAGCTGGGAAAACGGTTTCCTGCCCTGAGGCCCCACCACAGCCTTTGGGCTAACGGGCCAAATTAAACCCCTGTCATCCTCTGCTGCTGCTGCAGGGACAGAACATGAGGCTGACACACAAACTGGGCTCTGAATTCGCTGAAAACTACTGTTCTACAACTGCTTCGTTTTGACAATCCTTATTCACTTACATCTGTGCACAAAGATATTATTTCTTGCGTGGGAAAAAGCACTGTTACTAAAGCAGGACCTACAGACCTCAGATCTGCCCTTTCAAATCTCTATATCCCATAAATAGATACAGTCTTTATGCCTTTGTCTTATCATAAGAGCCCTCTGAAGTCTACAGGTTGTCAGTGAGGTGCTAGAAATCAAAACCTTTTTAATTGATTGGGGCCATCATTTTTTGACTGCTACAGAGAACTGAAGATCATAACCAAATTTCTACTGGCTCTAAATGAGGATCCAAATCTGCACATATTAAATGTTCTTAAGGGAAAGCTTTTAAGGAGCTGGTGAATGAAAAAAAAATATCCCTTTGAACAGTACAACAGGCCAGAGAGAACAGAGAAACAGCCTGCCCAAGAGAACAGCTTGAAACACTGCAGCCTCAGCATCTCAAATCCAATATTGTGGTCAATAAACCAAACTCCTGAGTTAACAGAGATGTGCAAGGTGAGTTTTACAGAGATGGGAGGGAACAGCACAGTCTTAAACTCGCACTCTAAAAGCTCACACTGAACTCAGAACTGTGAAATGGAGTCTGACAGCAAGGAGGAAAGCTTTCTCCAGACCCTGCCTTGCCAACAGGTTCTCATGACCAGCTCTTTCTCTGCCCACTTCCACCTAAACTCAAATCTGAAGTGCTGCACCTCTGCACCTTTCAAAGAGGTCTGTAGTTGTTTCATTTCCATCCCTTCTGGGAGAGAGGTTTCACCCTAAGGAACCTTTCTGAGGATGCTGACAGGGTATTTTGCTAGTGGCAAGTGCAGAAAACGTGGGGACCTACAGGAGCCTGTCCCACTATCCCCAGGGCTGCCACCAAGAGCCTCTTTCAGCCACTGGTGTGAAACTGGAGCCACAGCCTTTCCAACAGGTGCCTCAACACCAGCTGTTTGTGTGGGGTCACAGCACAAACAAAGGTTCCTCTCAGAAATCACAGGGGAGGAGGAAATGGGTTTTTCTCTGAACTTTCCAGCCATTTGCCAGCTTTCCAAGGCCCAGGAAATGAGCAGCATCAGCTACCTGCTCACTGAAAAGCCCTGAGAGCTGCCAGGGAGCAGGACCCATCACAGCCAACAAGAAATGAAGATTTTAAGCACCCTCAACAATAAGTTCATAGTCTCATCACATGTAACTGCAGGGACACAGCTTCTTTCTGACAGTGGAAAGTTCTATTCCTAAGTAACCTACTTTTTGCCTGCTTTACAGGCAGCACAAGTATTCTGGCTGCCTTTCTTGTAAGCACTCCATGAAGGCAGGAAACCCAAACATGTTGTTGTGGTGATAATCATTGGTTCATTTACTCCACACACCTAAGATAAGCTTCAGTGCTAAACTAAAACAAGCCACACATGGCAAGATATTAATGTTTGTTTAAGCACTGCCTGATAATGAACACAGCCTTGGTTTTTTTTTCCTTAATGAAAATAAAATGTACCTGAATTGCCCTTTGTTAAATACCTTGCTGCTCAAACACAGTAATAAAATGTTCCCTTCCTGAGTGCCACTGCAGTGCTTCAGGTGACCTCCACAGCTTCCCAAAGCACCTGAGCTGCAACACATGGTTCATGTGCTGTCATCAGGCTAAAATGGCACTGCAAGGGCTAAAATGGCACTTGCAGCTTCCTGCCAGGTAAAGGTAATGTCTGTACCAGCACCAGCACGCTGCTGACAGACAGAGTGTATCCACCAACTGCTGTGTTTATACACTAAGATTAAGAATGAATTCTGCACTACTAGATCTCTCCAGGGAGTCAGCACAGAAAGCTGAATGGGCTTTCATTTGTTTCCAGCACTGTCTTGTCTGTTGGGCCTCCCTCCCACAGGGTGACTGCCAACAAATACAGATTTGCAAAAATAAATAAACCTCCTCCCATTACAAATTAGTTCCTCAATTTATACGTACGTGCCCTTGTTCCATGTCCACTTAACTCAGTTAACTCAGGAGGCATCCTGGAACACTTGTTCCTACCACTGATTTTTCTTTCATTGACCCTTGTGTGTTGTCCCATTGCACAGAAATAAACTAAGGAGCAGAAAGTGTTTTGCAAAAACCGAGTGAGTTCAGCTCATGTACATAAGATGCAGAAGTTAGCAGCAGAGAGAAAACAAGAAATCCCATAAAACTAGATTATCCAGTCTGGCAGTTCTACAAAACCAACAGGAGTTTTGCAACATTTTTTTTTTAAAACAAGGGAAGTTCCTTGAGCAACGTTCTCTGATCAAGATCCTTTTCGTTACTGAAGTGTGCTCTTCAGAAAACCTCTTGCCATTACTAAGTGTGGCTGCAAAGGATTCCAGCTGTGACACCCTTCTGGACTAGGACTAGGCAGGGGATGTTTGTGTCAGGGGAATGACAAAGAGAGCAGAAGTTTTTCTTGGCCTACAGCAACACGAAATGAGGAAGATGACAACTTGCTTCCAGGCAGGGCTGTTCAGAAGGGGGGTCTAAATTTAAACAGGAGATGGGAGAAAAACAAGATCCTTCAAGAAAATACTTGGCTTAGCCCTTTCTACTCTAAGAAGAGCTACAAAAGCCTTCTTTGCTCTTAAAAAAGTTAACTTGTCTGATAGCTCTGCTTTCAAGTACAAATGTCTTCACAAAGAAGAACAGCTGGTTGGTACTGCAGACACCAGAAATGCACAGTCCATTTCCTTTCAGCTCACCTACTAAACCAGGTTTAAAACAGAGGACACAATGAGGACACTGACTCCTTCCATTTGACCCTCTAATTTATTTCCAGAAGTGAAGGTGCTACCATCACCTCTGCCATATATAATCACTAATCAGAGTGCCACTAAACAAAATTTTAATTTTCACGTACTAGAGTTTTCATCAAGACAGAGCTAGCTCTGCTCAGTAATTAAAACTACAAAATCACTTCCAGTCACTGAACAATGTCAAATTCCTTTGCACAAATGCAGTTCTTTTATTTAAATAACTGTGCTGCTCCTAAACATCTGTTACAGAAAGATCCCCGAGGTTTTGATATGCACATGATATGCACTGCACCAGTCAGTGTAGGGTTTTCCTGAGACAGAATCATGCAAACCCTCTGCCACCAGCTCCACAAGCTGACACATCCTTTCTGCTCTGTGTTTGTTTATAGTGCACTCATTCCCATAAAACCTGATACCTGCCAATTATACTACTACAGCTTAAACACCAGGGGAAAAAAGAACAAACAAACAAAAAACCAAAGCCCCACAAACCTAAAAATAACTCACATAAACCTGGGAAGTACCTACAAGTGAAATTATGAACATGACTCTAGAAACACTGTAGCTTAATTTTGGAACAAGAGTAAAATTTAAAAAGAAAATAAAGTATTTATCAGATCCTACAACAGTTGGAATTGCCAATTAATTTGATTGCAATTTCTGCTATTGAGTAGAGGGCATGAGGACACTTCCTGCTCACCTTCTTTTAAAGTCCACTTGATTGCTCCTGTCCTCTTGCTGACAGCGTGCAAACTTCCATCCAGGGTTGACACAAACAACAGGGTTTCTGGCACAGTCACTGAGCTGGTGCTCTGCAAAAGAAAAACCCATACGATTAATGTGATTTATTACTACAGAGTTTACTCATACCTGTCAGTACATGGGCCAGAACATCCCTTCTTTTAAATGCACAGACTGAACAAATTTCCTGCCCCTTTAATTTAGTGATTTTTGTGTTAACACTGAGGACCTTACTGTGCTAAGTTCCTCTAGAAACAGAATGGGATAAACTTTAACTCCAACTCCATTTTCAATCTGATATCAAAGTCTTCTTGCACTAGAGTTAGGAGAGAGCAGAGACAGGGCTCTAGGCAAGGACTGACAAAAAGCTCATGAGGTTATGAAGAATAAGGAAGCCCAGAGCAGCTCAGAGAACCCAATGTCAGTGCCAAACCCATTCTCCTCCAGGTAACACTCTGCCAGGGTCAGTCCTCTAGGAATGAAGACACTGGCTGGGTGGAACCTGGATAAATACAACTGAGCAATGACCAATATTCTACTGGAGCTGTAAGCATTGTCAGCTGCCTCTGAGCAAGGCCAAAACATTCAGGATGGATGCAGCTCAAAGGCTGGAGAAAATCCCTACTGCTAAACCTCTTACTTGTGTTTTCATATCCCACATCTCCCCACAGTGCCTCTCTGCAGTACACAGTCAATAAAACTGTTTGTGAATATGAGCCATAAATATGAGCACATCCTCTAAGACGGCAGCTGGCTGCAGGGTTCAAACCTCCACTCTCATCCCAATCCATTCTGCCCCTGGGAGCAGTTTGGTGCCACTGTCCTTCCCCCAGCCCCAGCAGCTTCTGAGCCTGGCCACTGCAGAACACGGAATTTTATTAAAAAGGCAGCACACAAAGGTGGAGGACTCAGAACTGTGTACTTATTGAGGGAGGCCAAGCCCAAGGTGCTCCATCACAAAAAGCAGAATAAGCATGTAAATGTCTGCTCTTCTCTTCCTGCCTAAAGATGATCTCAGAGGTCCTAAAACTGACCCATTTCCACTTCCCAGGGCTCCAGTTTTCACTCAAGTAACTTTTCATTTGCAGGCTGTTATCTGCATTGCTCATCTGCGTGACACCTGCCACATTTCAAAGTTTCACAGTTAAATATAGTTCTTAACCTACCACACAAAATGAAAATGTATTCATTTTACATAATTAATAATGTCTTCAATGACTTATATGGTAAAACCCAATTACTGGTCATGTTAGAATTACTGCAAAGCAAAACACTTAATTGCCAAATTAAAATACAAGGAATAACTTTCTTTGAACGTACACATTTTAGTGCAATCCAAAGAAAGCCTCACACTTTGAAGCAAAGCACAGAGCTAAAAGGATAATATAACACAGTAGTAACCAGCCAACACTCAGGTTGCACTGATAAATATTGTCCATGCTTCTTCCCAGCCATAATTAGCTGGAGCAGACAATGGTAAAACACACAGTGCAGAAAAAATGAAAGGACAAGTCCACAGTACACAACCCATAGACCAGAAATAATTGCTGCAAGGCCAGAAAAAATGGGAGAAGTATCTTACCACATAAATATCATATTCATTACCTGACACTGTTAAATTATGCAGGCTGCACAACCTGCACTTCAAACATTTACATGTGGAATGAAACTCTGCAGTGTTTGTTCCAACAGGGATGGTGTATAACAGCTCCTCTCACATTGCTCCACCAAAAGCAGCTCAAGATGAGGCCAATCAGAACTGAATTCACAGCACATTCCAAGCCTTTTAAACCTGACTGGGTGTAAGAGCAAAGAGGGGCTCTGTCCTAAAGCCATGAGAACTCAGTCATTTGGATTATTACTTTTGTTAAACTATTGTAGCCACTGCATCAAAGTAATTCATGAAAATTTCATCAAATTCCCCAAACATCTTCGGATGGTGTAGCTGATTTATCATCATTAGTCCAGTCCTTAAATCAGCATTTAACAAGCCAGATTCACTGCAACCAGAGGGGTTAGAATGACCCACACTCCACTGTTCCAATCCTCCAGGGCTGAAAACCATCTGATTGTGGGGCTCAGTTTAGTGAACACAGTGAAACTGCACCTAGAGTGAAACCAAGTAACTTGAGCAAGAAAATACAACTGTTAAAGACAGGAAATTAAAACTATGCAAGTTTCTTTAAATTGCAGGTGGAACATTTGACACCCAGAATGTAGTGTCGAAGTTTAGTTGCAAATAAAATACAACATGCAGCAAATCCACCACATTTTCTGTGTATACAGACTTCAGATTGTTTTTCCACCTCATTCTCTGTACAAGTCTTATCTTTTATCTTATCTTACAGAATCATAAATTCTTCATAAACCATGTTCTCTTCCTGTTTTCTGATTAAAAAATAAATGCATGTAACATTTTCACTAAATATTTCCGGTAAAATAACCACCATGAGTATGGTTGGGTATCACATATCAGGAATACTCAGTGTATAGAACAGTACTTGTTGTAGACTGTAGGCTTAACACTTTGATAACGAACACTTGAATATCTATTTATTGTGGCATCAAGGATACAGAAATTAAGGAATTGAACGTGAGCTCTGAAATCTGATCAGAACATCAGTAACCAGTGTTGTGTTCCCCATTATTGGCATTTTCGCAGGTTCCTGGGATTTGGGACCAAACAGAAAGTACAAAGGTGCAAAGGGCTCCTCTGCACACTGCACTCAGAGCTGGAAAACATTTCTGTACTCCCCTCCAGCCACAAGCTGAACAACAGAGAAACAAAACCGTAGCTGAAGAAGCACTGGTGCAAGTTTCAGTGGAAAAGCAAATGAACACCTGACTGGTGCTTAGACAGCTCTGGATGGTTCTCAGAAAGGTCTCTGATACGATCAAATCATGAAATCACAACAGCTTTTGCTAAGCCTTCCAGTGAAGGCCCTTGGTGTGGGAGAGGAGAAGCTGCAGTCCCAGCTCCATGCCAGGTGCCTGAGCTGGAAACAGGAGCTGAATTCCCTGGGCTGGGGAGGGAATTTGGGCACCACAGGCACCAGGGGACAGCAAGAGCAGGGAACAGCTTCACTGCTGCCAAAGGCCTTTCTTAAACCCAACCATCAAAGTGCCATTGATGTGGTCCCTGCAACCCCGAGTGCTGGAGATACCATCTCCTCTGGGGGAAAGACTGAACACAGGGCAGAGTTCATCAGCTCTCCCCGAATTCTACATTTGCACTTGAACAGATGAAATACAGACAAGTGCCATCATGAAGAACCTTCCATTCACTCATCATTTCAAAGCACACGACATGCAGTTGACATTACCCAGCCCAGTGGCACACTGACCCTGGTGAAGCATTTGACCCAAATTTACAAACCCCCAATGACTCTGTAGATTTTGGACACAATATTGCTCATTAATTTTGTTCAACATCTACGGCAGTCACTTGGAGAAGGCTAGGGAGTTACTACAATGATTTTATTCTTTCAAATTGCATCAAGCAATAGATATAAAATGGAACAGATTATTTAAATAATTACTTGTGTTTCACCCAAACTGAGAAATTAAAAATACTTTCTCTTGATTTTTTCCATGACTTTTATCAGTGGCTAGAGACTGAATATCAAAGTTGCAAATATTGAATAGATTTTATTTATTTTTGACCACAAATCTTTGTAATTGATAATGGATTAATTAAAGCCTGGGATTAGCACTGCAATGAAAAGCTACAAAAATGATACAAAGAACCCCAAACAAGACAGGCTTGTTTTCATTTTTCTGTGAAGAATCTAAGAGCTTCCTCCACCACAAAGAGACATCACAATCTCAGTCTGAGACAGGACTATAACAAGGGGTGACACAGATCCTCTCCTCCCTCCTGAAAGGGTGAGGTCCCAACTGTGGTGATGCAACGCAAATTCCTGAGACTTCTATTTCATATTGCAATCTTTCTTCTAGGAAGATACAACAACTGACTCCAAGAAGAATATGTCAGGACATAAAGCAATTAAGCAAAAAGAACTTAATTTAGTGAACAAAGAAAATGAGGCAGAAGGGAAACCTGGTTTGGTTCTTCTTTCATTAAATCTGAAACTGCAACTTCTATTTTAACACATACCCTCTTTGGAATTCAGTGAGAGCTCCTACTGCCTTGACAGTCTGTACTTAAAACAATCTTCCACATCAACAGCAATATAAGGTTAACGATTTACAATATTTTGAAATTACTTGGGGACTGCTTTAGAATTAATTTTAATAATTTAATTCAAAAGAAAAAAATTCAAGCTTTCATTGGATTCAAATTTGACGTAAGTTTTAAAGCTGACTGCTAATAATCCTAAATTTGTGACTAAGCAGAAAACAGCATTTTAAAGCTAGAATGAAATATACTATCTAACAGAAAAAGAAATTAACTTTCTATATACTAGTTAAGTCTCCCGTAAGAGTCTCAGTGTAGATCTACCATATCTTTAGATAAAATGTTTTACCAATCCAAGTAACAGAATGACAGAGAGCAGTTCTGAAGGGGCTGGCAGCCAAGGGCAGTGAAAGCTGCAGAACAAGTTCTGGGGTGTGTGTGCTGCAGCTCAGGGTCAAGGGCGATAACATCTTCTTTCTCCCCAACAGCTCAAGTTTTTCTAAAGGTTAGCAAAGCAATGCCTTTGTTTGTTTTGTTGTGTTAGAAGGAAACAGATCCCCACAGCAATAATTTTGTCTATTAATTCATGGGCTCAAAGCCACCCTTTTGAAGGTCACCACTGAATCCTACTGAAGGCAGTGGGAAAGGAGATGAAAACCAGGCCACTGAGCTCCGTGAGGTCACAGCTAACAGATAACACAAGAGGTTCTCCAAGTCTGACTAAAGACCAGGAATTCACTTCCCAGTGACCCCGGGTGGGTGACAGGACGTGCTGATCTCAACTGTGACTGATTTCATAGAAATAATTGGGTGCTCACCAGTAAACAACTCACGGCTTAGCAGGGAAATAATCCTCTCTTTGCTGAGTCTGAAGTAGAATAGACATGCACCAAAATTAATGTGTTGGGCTGATGGATGATACAGGATGGATGGTTTGCTGACTATAACAGCCCTCTAATTTCTTTGATAATGCCTGGCTTACCAAACCAAAATGTTGACAAGATACAAATTATCACTCAAGGAAAAACAACAAACCCCCTATATTCCTCATCCTATACTTAGCCTCATCTACACCAGCCCATACATTTGCATTTTACTCAAAAACTATTTAGAATCAACTTCAGCACTGACAGCACCAGACACTATCCTCACGATAACAAAAGGCTATATCATAATTTATGCTGTTGGAACCACAGCTGGTAAACCAATAAGCAAAGCAAAATATTTTTAGGCATTAGCACACACTGCAAGCACTTGGCATATTCATCAGAGCCAGCCTATGAATCATGCCCCTGGTTTTGACAGCTATCTCATTACACTGCCAGGCCAGAGGCTGAAACTCCCTGTGCATGATAAAACCAGGCCACGAAAAAAGTCTCTGTAAAATTCAGTAAACTACTAGGGGGAGTTTTCCAGTGTAACTAACAATGAAGTTAAGATATAAAGGAGAGCTGACAAAAAATATGTTTTCTCTTCCTTGGAAAGTGAAATCAAACCTACAGATGTTTTAATCTCAACCTGAGTTGTAACCTGTCTTTGTTAGCCATTGCTCATCCTGCTGTGACCAGCTCAGTGGGTTGTCACTCCCACCTCCTGCAGAGGTCCAGCCACCTCACCTGTGCCCTGCCTGCACTCACCTGGGAGTGCTCTCTGCACCAGGAGCCTCCAGCTGAGCTCCCACATTGGGTTCCCTGGGTAAAACCGAGTGTATTTCAACAGCCACAAGAACACAACAGCCCAAAGGACAGCAGAGGTATAAACACGTGAATTTACACTCCAGGACAGAGCTGTCCATGATAATTCAGGTATGAAAGACAAATTCACATTTCCCTCCCTCACCAAAGAAACCTCCAAACCCTATTATACTGGTTTTTTGAGCAACCAAGGAGATCTGCAACTCAAATCAAACATGTATTAATTAACTCAGTGCTTGAACATGTCCTCTATAAACCTTGTGCTGTCTGACATGTGTTTTCACACTTATCACTCCCTGGCCAAACAGCTCGGCTGAGATAAAGAGCAGGGCAGGAGAAACAGCACCTGGCTGAGGCTGGGGTTTTCCATGTCAGGGGCTGCCCACAGAGTGTAACCCTGCTCTGAAACCACCCACCGGCTGCAGGAGGGGGCAGAGCCGCCCTCCAAATCCCACCTAATCCCAGGGACCTCGTGTTTTTCAGCTGCACTGACTCCACGTTTAAAGAGAAACAAGCACAGTCTGCAGCATCCCAGGGCTGATAAAAACAAGGGATTTTTTCACACTAAAGAGAGCTGTAAATCATTACTGATGACACCTGTAATTTACTGACAGCTCTACTGCATTTCTCATTGCTCTGTCTGAGATTTCACCCTTTTCGATGTGCTCCCATCCCTTGGAGGGCAGTTTGAAGAGCTGTAAACTGTGCCACCCAAATAGCGAGAAACAGCATTTTCCTGTCTGTAAAGAACAGTCAGGAAAGGAAGACCTCGTGTGAAATGATACAAACTAAAACAACATGATTAGAGGTGAGATATTAGGTAACCAAGAGTACAATTTATCAGCCAAAAAAGTTACAGAACAGCAGATCAACATCACTACTCTAAGAAGAAATCTACAGAAAAAAACAATCTACAAAATCTTTAGGCAACCTCGGGTTTTCAAGTCACCTCAATACCAAAACTGCATGCCAGTCTTTCCCACGGGAGTTTATTATCCAAGTGACATGAAGAGTTTTAAATAAGCCTCCACAGTTAAATGGGTTATTCACAGGTGAGATGACTGGGGCTAAGTTCACAGAAGTAAAAACTAGTTCTGAAAAGTGGCTGAAGTACAGAATAAAATTCACCTGGGAAGTCATGGTGAGGATCTACAGCTGGCAGAGCAAAAAGAGCAGGGTAAGAGCCAAGATAAGAAACAGGAATGGAAAACTCAGTCACTGATCTCGAGGTGAGATGGCAGGCCAGGGAAACCAAGGCAAGAGGAAAATCTAGAGAAAAAAATGGGCTGAATTCTACCAGGGCACGAGTCCAATTTTTTGTGAATATGCAAGTAAAATTATATAAAATTTAGTAATAATCCATTGATTTAAAAATATTGTAGGTCTTTAAAAATATTTCTCAATGTTCCTATTCAGGATTGTTTTCAAAACTCAGTGAGTTGCAAACCAGTATTTTCCCTGCAAAATCTGCACCCCAATCCTGAGGGTGAGGACCTCAGTCCAACCTTACAGTACAGCCTAAGACAAACACATTAGCACTCCACAATAAAGATTGTAACGTCATTTTTGTTGACAGCCTGCATTTATTTTTTTCCAATTTCCTAATGAAGTAACAAGACTGGGTATGTTCCCAGCTTAACTCCTAATGTGTTTACTTTACTTCCAGAGAAGGGGAGTGGAGCTATTACACCGCAGGTGAAAAACAAAGCCTTCAGCTTTGCTTAACCTGAACTAGAACCCCACATATTACGGCAGCTTTTTCAGGTAACAATGAACAATCCATCAAAGAGCATAACCTAAAGCCTTCTTGTGCTACACTTGACTGTAATGGAAACAATGAATGCCAGATGTCCCTTCCATTGTCTCCTGATCTGGAGAACCTGCTAACAAGGGCACCTTTCAGGAGTGAATTTTTCAAGTTAGTTATCCATCTCAGTACACACAAAGCAGACAGCACCCACTGTAAAGTGCACTGTTTAAAATTATTACCTCAGTAAAAATAATCTGCTCAGCATTCCATCTGCTTTGCACCAGTTTCCCTATTCCATGCCGTTTTATTGCTCCACCTATTGCAATACCTTGTAACCAACCTGATTATTTCTTAAGAGGTTTTGTAGGTCAGCGACTCGTGCACTTTGTCTTTCACCTTTGAATTTAAAACCGTGGCTTTGGATCCCAACCAACCACATGTACATTAAGGCACATTGGTGCATTTCCTCTGGAAACAGGATGATCAAAATGCCCTGACAGTACAGAGGGTACGCAGCCAGTCACATGCGTTTGGTTAGCAATACACATACAACGTGTGCGGTTTTATCCAGAAAAAAACTTATTAAGGGACAGAGCAGACCTTCTAGCACTAATCACCGGTTCCCGACCCATCTATATCGTTTCAGTTGACAAAAGTTTCTTCGTACTGCTGTTGCAAAAGTTTCTCCGTGCTACTTTTTACAGCCGCCTCGCGGGAAATGAACCGTATTTTGATACTGGGAGGATTGCGATCTAGACGCCCTGGTTACAGGGCAGGTGAGGCACAGCCGCAGGTCCCGGCCGCGGGGCTGGGGCTGCAGCCCCCGGCCTGCGGGCACACGGTATCAGCGGTGTCAGCGGCGCGCTGTCTGTGCGGACAGCCCCGGCAAACCCCGGCAAACCCCGGCGGAGCCCCGCAGCAGCCCTCCCCGCGCCCCGGCCTTACCGCGGGCCTCGGCGGCAGCAGCAGCAGCAGCAGCAGCGGCGGCGGCAGGAGCAGCAGCGCGGCCGGGCCGAGCAGCAGCGGGCGGCGGAGCGGCTCCATGGCTGCAGCGGGGCCGCACCCCCGCACGGCGCTGCCTCCGGAGCGGCGCGTCCGGCGCTCCCCGCGGCGGGCGGGGCGGCCGCAGGGACCGCCCGCGGGGCACGGCGTCACCCGGGTTCGGGGACGGGTTACGGGGACTGGGTTATGGGACAGGGTTATGGGACCGGGTTATGGGACCGCCCGCGGGGCACGGCGTCACCGGGCCGGCGGGCCGGGCTCGGGGAGCGGGTTACGGGACCGGGTTATGGGACCGGGTTATGGGACCGCCCGCGGGGCACGGCGTCACCGGGTTCGGGGACCGGGTTACGGGACCGGGTTCCGGGACTGGGTTACGGGGCCGGGTTCGGGGACCGCGTTCCGGGTCCGGGTTATGGGACCGCCCGCGGGACACGGCGTCACCCGGGGCCGGCGGGCCGGGTTCGGGGACTGGGTTCGGGGAGCGAGTTACGGGGCCGGGTTCGGGGCCCGGGTTACGGGACCGGGTTCGGGGAGCGGGTTCGGGGACCGCCCGCGGGACACGGCGTCACCCGGGGCCGACGGGCCGGGTTCGGGGACCGGGTTACGGGGACTGGGTTATGGGGACTGGGTTCGGGACCGGGTTCGGGACCGCGTTCGGGCAGGCGCCGGTCCCCGGGAGCGGCCAGAGGCGCTCTGTGGCTTGGCGCTGCTGCCGGAGCCTCCTCGTTCGTGTGAGCCCCGACCGACCGGGGCTCTGCTGGCAGCCCCATGGGGAACCGCAGGGTGCGGTGGCCACTGCCTATTGCCGCTTTGCTTTTACATAAAAAAACACCTAAATTCAGGCAGCAGCAGTCCTCCTTCCCCCGATAACTGGGTGGTCGGGCGTTGGAAGGGGCTGCCCAGGGGAGGTGGTGGAGTCACCGTACCTGGAGGTGCTGGAGGCATCTGGATCTGGCACGGAGTGGTATTTAATGCTCTGGGGGCTCAGGGCGGTGCTGGGTGGACAGTTGGACTTGATGATCTTAAAAGGTCTCTTCCAACCTTGATGACTCTGATTCTTGTTTTCCTACTAGTTTTGTACTTTCAGAACAGATCATGTTAAATATATTTAGCATAGCTCTTGCCTTTGACAAACTGTTAACCCCGTGCCTTGCAAGGCTTTAAATAAATGCTAGAAAAACCCCCAACCGCAACATGCCCCTTTGAACCAAAAAACAGGTCCAGGCTGTTTCTCTGAACAGATAAAAATAAAAATACTGAACCAAATGGAAGAAGCTTTAAACAGAAGATAGTAACTTTAGCGTGCCTGGCAAAGGCGCAGTGTTCAGCCACCTATTTGTATAGCAAAGCCACTTTGTCCTTGCACATATTGTTTGCTTTTTAACCGTGCTATCACTGATGGAGCCGCAGGGCACACGGAGTTCTGGGCAGGCTCTGTGCACACACCGGCTCCCGCAGTGAGCCTGCCTTTGATGGTGCAAAAGATGTAATAATCACCCAGAATCACAGAATATCCTGGCCTGGAAGGGGCCGGGGATCAGCGAGTTCAGCTCCTGCACCCCAACAATCCCACCCAGTGCCTCAGAGCCTTGTCCAAATGACCTGTGAGTCTGAATACATAAAAACATGCTGGAACTATAAAGGACACTGTGAACCCAGCTCTCTGATGCATTTCTTTATGGTGGCCTCGACTTGTAAGAATCTGTGCCGTGAGAACAGGCAAACTCCTAAATACACCATATATACTGTGGCAGCAGCACCCTGCGACATTACAGGAGGGATTTATCAGCTGCTGCATATACGCTGTAGTGTGCCAGACCTAAACTGGAGTTACTTCACATGAGTGTCTCTCACCGCCTCACAGGAAAAAAAAAAAATAAAAAAATAAACCCACAAAAAACCCCAAAACAAAACAAAAAACACCAAAAAAACCCCCAACAACCCAAAAAAACCGGCTGAGGTAGGAGGGGAACCGCGTGTTGGTGAGCACCCTCAG